>NC_082692.2:64155184-64782601 GCF_949987515.2 Delphinus delphis
ATTAATGGGAAAGTGGAGAGAAGAGAAAGTGCTTCTCTATGTCAACTATAAATGTAGAGAGAGTGATGGGATCAGAAAAATCACCATTTGACAACCACCGTAGTAACAATTGATTCAGACAAGAATCATCAATAGATGCTAAAAATAGCAGAGGAGTTTTGTAGAGAACTGAGATATCCACCTGGTTTCAAAGCATCTTCCCATTAGATACCTACTAATTACAAAAGGAATAGTAATAATTTCATAGTGAAGGAGACATGCAGACACCACCTTAACCAAGTGATCAAAGGCAACAACGCCTTGGGGCTTCCCTGGTGGCACAGTGGTTAAGAATCCGACTGCTAATGCAGGGGACACAGGTTTGAGCCCTGGTCCGGAAAGATCCTACATGCTGTGGAGCAACTAAGCCTGTGCACCACAACTACGGAGCCCGTGCACCACAACTACTGAGCCTGTGCTCTAGAGCCTGAGAGCCACAACTACTGAAGCCCACGTGCCTAGAGCCCATGCTCCACAAGAAGAGAAGCCACCGCAATGAGAAGCCCATGCACTGCAATGAAGACCCGTGCGCAGCAACAAAGACCCAATGCAGCCAAAAATAAATAAATAAATATTTTTTTAAAAAGGGCAACAAGGCCAGTTATGGGATAAATCAGCATGGCATGCCACACGATGAGGATAGTTCACTTCTGTGACATTCCTGCCAAAATGCTTGACTTAAATCTGATCACCTGGAAACATCAGACAAATCCAAGCTGAGAAGCAGTCTACAAAGTCACTGGCCTGTGCTTTTAAAACCTATTCAGGTTGTGACAGATAAGGAAAGACTTAGGAACTGTTCCAGATTGAAGGAGACTAAAGAGACATGGCAAACATATGTAACACATGATCCTGTACATTATTGAGACAACTGGCAGAATTTGAACAACGTTTGTGGATTAAATGATAGTATTACATCAATGTGAAATCAAAATTCTTCATTTTGATGGTTATGTGGAGGAGATCTTCCTTATTTTTAGGAAATACATACTAAAGTATTTAGGGGTAATTGGGCATCACGTCTGCCAACTTTTAGAAGAGAAAGAAAATATAAAGTAAATGTGATAAAGTATCAACAAGAGGGGAAATTGGTAAATGATATACAGGAATTCTTTGCACTCTTTTTTTTAAAAATTTATTTATTATTTATTTTTGGCTGCGTTGGGTCTTCGTGGCTGGACACAGGCTTTCTCTAGTTGTGGCAAGCAGGGGCTACTCTTCATTGCGGTTCATGGACTTCTCATTGCGGTGGCTTCTCTTGTTGTGGAGCACGGGCTTTACACACGCAGGCTCAGTAGTTGTGGCTCATGGGCTCTAGAGTGCAGGCTCAGTAGTTGTGGCAATCGGGCTTAGTTGTTCCGCAGCATGTGGGATCTTCCCGGACCAGGGCTCAAACCCGTGTCCCCTGCATTGGCAGGCGGATTCTTAACCACTGCACCGCCAGGGAAGCCCTGCACTCTTCTTTATACTTTTCTGTTAGCGAAATTATTTCAACAATTTAAAAAACATACTTAGATATAGTTCACACTACAGTCGAAGCCTTATGACAATTTTTTTTATATAACAGTAGAGATAAAGATCAAACCAGGTTTAATAATTTGTTAATATGTGCTGACCAGAGTTATGGCTCCAAGGTCATTTCCAGTCATTCTCTAATAAAAGTAGAGAGGACAGTGGCATTGAAACATACACTACAATACATTCAGAAGGATAGTGGTGACATTACTTCTGGATCCCTGGTGAGTCTTATTGGGTTGGCCAAAACGTGACTTAGGTTTCTAAGTAAAAATAAAAGACACATTTTTTCATTTTCACCAAGAACTTTATTGAATAACGTATTCACCTTTTTGTTCCACTACCTTCTGCCATTTTCCAGGCAACTTCATAATTCCATCTTCCCCAAACTTTTTATCTTTTTGAGCAAAGAACCGTTCCAGGTGTCTTTTACAGTCTTCCAGGGAATTGAAATTTTTTCCATTAAGAGAATTTTATAAAGACCGAAGTAAATGGAAATCCAAAGGTACAAGGTCTGGTGAATATGGCGGATGAATCAGAACTTCCCAGCCAAGCTGTAACAGTTTTTGCCTGATCATCATAGAAACATGCAGTCTTCCATTATCCTGATGGAAGATTATGCGTTTTCTGTTGACTAATTCTAGATACTTTTCATCAAGTGCTGCTTTCAGTTGGTCTAATTGGAGCAGTACTTGTTGGAATTAATCATTTGGTTTTCCAGAAGGAGCTCATAATAGAGGACTGCCTTCCAATCCCACCATATACACAACATCATCTTCTTTGGACGAAGACCGGCTTTTGGTGTGGTTGGGGGTGGTTCATTTCACTTGCCCCACAATCTCTTCCATTCCACATTACTGTACAGTATCCACTTTTCATCGCCCTTCACAATTTGTTTTAAAAATGGAATGTTTTTGTTACACTTAAGTAGAGTATCACATGCGGAAATATGGTCAAGAAGGTTTTCTTTGCTTAACTTATGCGGAACCCAAACATCAAAGCAATTCACATAACCAGGCTGGTGCAAATGATTTTCAATGCTTGATTTGGATATTTTGAATATGTCGGCTAGCTCCTGTGTGTATAACGTTGATTGTTCTCAATTAATGTCCCGATTTGATTGTTATCAACTTCAACTGGTCTACCTGACCGTGGAGCATCATGCAGTGAGAAATCTCCAGCACAAAACTTCACAAACTAGTTTTGACATGTTTGATCAGTCATAGCACCTTCTCCATACACTGTATAAATCTTTTTGTGTTCCAGTTGCACTTTTACCTTTCTTGAAATAATAAAGCATAATATGCCAAAAATGTTGCTTTTTTCTTCCATCTTCAATATTAAAATGGCTACACAAAAATTCACCAATTTTGATAAGTTTTCTTCTAAATGCATGCTGATATGATAGTTGTCACAATACAGTCTAACAAAACTGTTTCAAATGAAGTTAAAGACAACTAAGCGCCACTAGAGCCATCTTATGGAAAACATCAAATGAACTTTTTGGCCAACCAAATAGCTGGAAGAAACTGGGGAAGACTCATTGCTCAGTAGGCCTCCTGGAACCTGAAGGAACCAGAGTTTTGACAAGACAGTCTAAAGACCAGGGACCTGGAGAAGTTGCCTTCACCTGAGGAACTTTAGGACGCAGTCTGGATTAAAGTAGAATTCAGTAAATATCAGTTTTAAAAAAATTTACTGGAGGGTGATGTACTTACAGAAATGCATATAAATTATAAGTGTAGAGCTTGCCAGATTATGCCAAAGAGGACCCCCTGTGTAACCACCACCCAGCTTATGAACTGGAGACAGCCAGAAGCTCCTCTCCACACCTTCTCCAATCATTACTGCTTCCCAGAGATTCTCTGACTTACTGCACCAGAGATTCATTTTACCAGTTCTAATAATACTTTCAACTGCTCAGGGGTTTCAGCATTAAATTTTACTTTTAAAATTCAATTTTCTTTTGTTTTTCTGCATACGAATATGTACCTTCACACCCAAGGTAGAAATTCTGAACATTCACTATGTCTTTTAAAGCTTTAACAATGGCATAGTTCAGTTCTGCAAAAGCCATTTAACAAGGATGAATTTCACAGCTCAACTTTAAAAGTTCTTTCCCTTGGCAGTCACTCTGGAAAGAAAAGACTCCATTAGCCAATTCATGCTCATTCCATAAAGTTATTAGACATCTACAATGGGCCATAGTAATATACTAAGGTCTTAGTAGCATAAGGAAATTATTCTGTTCCCACGTCACATCAGCTAAATGAAGTTAAAATGAGCCATTGCCTACTTAAACACAAGTTAAACATAATTACTGGTTTCGAACTCAGCCTAAGTAACCAAGTATTATTTGCAGTCAGTGACTCTTGACTAACAGCCACTACCACTAATTAACTTAGGTAAGATGAAAATGGCAAAATTGGACAACTGGTCACAGCAGAAGGGTGTTCCCACATATGACTCCCTCCTGGTTCTCTGCTTCTCCTAGGAAGGGTTAAGACAAAGCCGCATAAACTTTTTTTTTTTTTTTGCGGTACGCGGGCCTCTCACTGCTGTGGCCTCTCCCGCCGCAGAGCACAGGCTCCGGACGCGCAGGCTCAGCGGCCATGGCTCACGGTCCCAGCCGCTCCGCGGCATGTGGGATTCTCCCGGACCGGGGCACGAACCCGCGTCCCCTGCATCGGCAGGCGGACTCTCAACCACTGCGCCACCAGGGAAGCCCGCCCATAAACTTTTGAGCAAATATAAAGGCAAAAGTCAGAAAAAGAATCCTATCTGGTAGTACACCACCAAGAGAGTGAACAAACCATATGATTTTGCAAGGTTAACTGTTAGCCAGAAAGATTCATAACAGTCTTCAACAACAGTAAAGACAATATCTTGTATAAATCTATTTGTCCTAAGATCCAATGAAGGCTCTCTAGCTACGTATATCCTGCTCGAAGCCTCATTCTGTAGCTATAGCAGCCATACTTACAGAACATCTAACCAATGCCCATCAATGAAGTACGATCTGTAAAAAAAAATCTGGCTCCCTAGATCTACCAGGCAGTTAGATACATCCTTGGCAACTATTTTGAGCAGCTGAAATTCTAAGGACCATACTTTTTTTTTTTTTTTTTTTTTTTTAAATTTGGGAATGAGTCTTAGATGAATGATAAGTCAGGTCTAAAAGAAACGCATTCCTGCTTCGTGAGAATCTGACCGAAGTACTATAGAGTCCTGGGGGAAAGAAATACAGTAGTGAACGCTGCTGACCTCTAGTGCTGAATAGAAGAATTACATGTCCCACTCAAAAGACCCAAAGGACAGAGGTCTGGCACCAAAAAACCTCTGACTAGCTGGTCACTGATTTCCCCGGTGTGAAGGCAAAAAGGAGCGAAGTTTAAATCTTTTACATTCATTGTGATCATTGCTATGTTTTGATGTAGTGTTATCATCTCATATATATGTATTTTTTCTGTTTACCATGCTTTTTCTTTGCTTCTCTTAATATCCTGCCTTCTGTTCAATTATTAGTTTTATTTCCCTTTGAGTGGCTTGGAGAACTATATTTCTATTTCTTTAGTAGTTATATTTACATTCCTTTTATACTCTAAATAAAAATTTCTAACAAAATCCTAAGTTATTCACCTTCTTATCTTCCTCCTAAATAAGACCTTAGTCCTCCTTCTGAATCAGGGGTGGGCATTATTGCCCGAAGCGTTGGTTCATTTGCTCATGATGTGCTTATTCAATAACTGCATTTTTATTTTCTAGGATTTCTAACTGGTTCTTTAAATATCTACCATTACCATTTCATTTCTGACCATTTTTATTTCACAATTTCTTATTCTTCTAGAAAAGGTATCCTTCCTTTATGTCTTTGAGTGTTCTAAACATATTTGTTTTAGGGTTTTTTTAAACTTATTTTTTGGCCACACCACGAGGCATGTGGGTTCTTAGTTCCCCGATCAGTGATCGAACCCGCACCCCCTGCATTGGAAGTGCAGAGTCATAGCCACTGGACTGCCAGGGAAGTCTCTAAACATATTTATTTTAAAGTTATTATCAGTTCGCTCCATTATTTTCATTTCAATTACAGTGAATTCATCTCTTGATGCTGATTTTGTTGGTTATCTTTCTTTTGGCTAGGTTTTCTTGTATGTTTTGGAAGCTTAACTTCTAAGCTTTTCATGAATGGAAAAAGTTTCCCCATACATGTTATCTTTCCTTCCCTCGTGGTTTTGTGGTACCCTCTACCCAATTCTCCAGGAACGCCAACCAGAAACAAGTCTTACATTAGTAATTTGAGACTCTGTTCGCACCATGAAATTTGGGAGACAGGAGTTCCAGGCACTAAGTGAAAGGGTAGCTGGACTTAGGTCTGGATTCAATGTTGTGTCTGCTTCCTAAGTATTCAACTTCATATAAACTATGTCTTCATGCACAGATGGGATGTAGTTTTGTCAATCTCTATTGAGTTTAGGGAGCCCTACCTAAATTCCTAATTGCAAGCAGCAATCCAGGCCCCAGTTAGCCACATTCCACGGTTTTACCCACCCCTTCAATCTGTTACCTTTTAAGTTAAAAACTCCAGACTGCCTCTGTTTCTGGATCCATAGCTCAGCAAGATTACAGCTCCTTGTTCCTGGTCAACAAAAGAGTTTATCTTATTTTTGAATATGGATATGTAATTTCAATCTTTTCTTGTTAATTCTACCATGTGTTTTGAGCAAAGGGAGTGGTATCAAAGTGTGTACTATCTTGACCAGAAATCGGTTTCATTCACTTTTCTAAAAAAGCCTATATGTTGGTCCTGTGGTACTACCATGGTTAACAGTGATGGCTAAAAAGCAGCCTGGGAGCTACACATTCTCTTTCCAGTTTTACCAATAAATATTTTATAAGGTTGGGGATAACTGACTTGTACAATTTGGCCAATGACATTAACTAGAGCTTCTGTCAGAAGTAATTGATTTTATAACTGTGTTTACTGCATACCTAAACACATGATACTTCATTACCCAAATTCCCCTATCTTTGCACTTTGAGGTCCAAAAAATTAACCCATGGGAAGTCAACAGATAAATAAACTATATTCATGTTTTTATGTTGCAATGATACCAAACTTAAAATATTGGTGCAAAGGACAGGGATAAGATTCAAATTTACCCAAAAGAATTTATCTATAGTTAAGAATTATAAAAATTATATTAAGGATTTACCAGCTTTTTTAAAGTATGTTATTTGTTTTGTGACTGTGCTGAATAAAAGGAATCTTATAGAAATGCACCCCAGAATTTTTACAGATGAAATGGTATAATCTGATTAAAAGAATCTGGGGTGGTGGACATTGGCTGATGGGGATTTATAGATGAGGCAGTTTTGGCTTTGAGTTGATAATTGTTAAAACTAGGTGGGAAAGATGGGGACTATGGGTGTTCATTGTATTGACAGGAACTATGCAGGTGCAGGTCTGGAATTTTAACCTATGCAAGCTAAACTGGTAGCTACCCTATTACTATTCCATTGATGATGGCAGAAGACACAAGCCCCCAGTCAGACACAAAGGATGTTAATCACAGCAAAAGCAGTTGCCAGACATTCATATTGGTTTGCAACAGTTCTCCTGCCCCAAACTTCCTGGGTGCGACACAAAGGGCTGACCACCTTTGTATGCTCACATAATGGATTTCATTACCACAGAGGAACACTGAGCTTGGTAGATTCAGTTTTTTTAGTAAGTGGAAGCTAAGTCTGTCCTTTGTCATGGGGGAGATAATACTTCTTCCCTCAGGGTTGCTTGCTGAAAACACAATCCTGAGAAATAGCCCAGGTAAAGAGCAGTCAGGGCCTTGCACTCTTGATTTACCCAACAAGAACTTGCAGGGGTGCTCAGGGTCCATGGCAAATTGCCTCACCTAACACACACTATCTCTTTACTTGTGTATGTTTGAAATTATTCATAATAGAAAATAAATTTTAAAAAGAAATGTACATCTGAGTTGAATATATTTGAAAAGGTATGCACAGCTGCCAGCATAGGTGTGTTAACAGCTACCATTATAACCATATTTCTTTCTCAGAAGCCCTACATATTCCAAATACTTCATTTCTACTTTTTATTATCATGAAAGGAATGCATACTTTTGGCTCCCCAAAAGTAAACCACATAGAAGAGTATTAACTGAAAACTGAGAGACTCTGACCTAGCTGTACAGTTAAGAATTCTGATATATCCCTTCAGAAATGTCCTGTGCTTACATAAGCATACGTATAAACATGTTTTTTTTTTTTAAAAAATGTCACTTGGTGGAATCTAAAGAAATGGTACAAATCAACTTATTTGCAAAACGGAAACAGAGTCACAGATGTAGAGAGCAGACTTACGGTTGCCAAGGGGGAAAGTGGAGGGGAGGGATGAATTGGTATATTGACATATACAAACTACTATATAATATAAAATAGATAACTAATAAGAACCTACTGTATAGCACAGGGAACTCAACACTCTGTAATGACCTATAATGGGAAAAGAATCTAAAAAAGAGTAGACATGTGTATGTGTATAGCTGATTCACTGTGCTGCACAGCAGAAACTGACACAGCATTGTAAATCAACTATACTCCAATAAAAATTGATAAAAAGATAAAAATTAAAAATGCACTTGAGGACTTCCCTGGTGGCGCAGTGTTAAGAGTCCACCTGCCGGGCTTCCCTGGTGGCGCAGTGGTTGAGAGTCCGCCTGCCGATGCAGGGGACACGGGTTTGTGCCCCGGTCCGGGAAGATCCCACATGCCGCGGAGCTGCTGGGCCCATGAGCCATGGCCACTGAGCCTGCGTGTCCAGAGCCTGTGCTCCGCAACGGGAGAGGCCACAACAGTGAGAGACCCATGTACCACAAAAAAAAAAAAAAAAAAAAGAATCCACCTGCCAATGCAGGAGACACGGGTTCGAGCCCTGGTCTGGGAAGACCCCACATGCCGCGGAGCAACTAAGTCCATGCGCCACAACTACTGAGCCTACGCTCTAGAGCCTGCGCACCTAGAGCCCATGCTCCGCTACAAGAGAAGCCACTGCGATGAGAAGCCCGAGCACTGCATTGAAGAGCAGCCCTCACTCACCACAACTAGAGAAAGCCCAAGCACAGCAACAAAGACCCAACGCAGCCAAAAAAAAAAAAAAAAAGTACTTGGAATCATAAACGTACTGGTTATAGCAGTTGCTTTTTTTACTCGACATTTCCTGTATATTTTCCATGTCTGTACACTAGATCTAACTCATCCTTTTAAACTGCTGCTTCCTCCTTCATTTAATTAATGTTATTATGGACTGAATTATATCCATATGTTGAAATTTATATGTTGAATACCTAACCTTCAATGTGACTGTGTTTGGAGATGGGGCCTTTAGGGAGGTAACTGAGGTTAAATGAGGTCCTCTGATTGGGGCCCTAATATGATAGGTGTCCTTATATGAGGAAGCAACACCGGAGACCTCTCTCTCTCCAAGCAACCACAGAAGAAAAGCCATGTGAGGACACTGTCTACAGGTTGTGAGTAGAGGTCTCACCAGAAACCAACTCTGATGGCACATTGATCTTGGACCTATAGCCTCCAGAACTATGAGAAAACAAATTTCTGTTGTTTAAGCCACCCAGTCTTTGGTACTTTGCTCTGACAGCCCAAGCAGACTAACACAGATTTTTTTTTTTTTTTTTTTTGGCCGTGCCACACAGCATGTGGGATCTTAGTTCCCCAACCAGGGACTGAACCTGCGCCCCCTGCATTGGAAGTGTGGAGTCTTAACCACTGGACTGCCAGGGAAGTCCCAGATATATTCTATTTCATTCAATTAGTCTCCTAATAAGAGATGTGTAGGGTTTTTTTTAACATTAAGTATAAGGCACCAATGATTTTCTCACACATTCATGATGATGGTTAGATACACTCTTAGAACTGAAATGGGTCAAAGGGAATGCACATCTTAAATCTGATACTGCCAAACCACCCTTTAAAAAAGTACTACCAATTTCTGTCCCCCCAATAGGAGTGCTTGTTTCCCTAAACTGGAACCAGCCTCCCAGGTGAAAGTGCTCACTCATTCAACAACACTTATTCAGTACTTATTTCTGAATAGGACCAGGCACTGTGCAATGTGCTTAGGATACAGTGGTGAACAAAGGATTAAGTTCTTTCTCTCAAGGATCTGTATTCTAGGGAGAAACAGTTGGTAAGAATACACACATAAATCCACAAGGCGGTCTGGGAAGCTGTCTCGGAGATAACATCTGAGCAGAGACCCAGATGGAGACAGAAAACAAATCTTACCAATACTTGAAGAAAGAATGCTAAGAGTGTTTCATGGTTTTAATTGTCTTTTAAAAATAAGCAAAGTTGGGGGACTTCCCTGGCGGTTCGGTGGTTAAGACTCCGCGCTTCTAGTGCAGGAGCGTGTTCTATCCCTGTTCGGGGAACTATGATCCCACACGCCACGCAGAGCGGCCAAAAAAAAAAAAAAAAAACCGCAAAGTTGGGAGTTCCCTGGTGGGCTAGTGGTTAGGATTTGGCGCTTTCACTGGAAACTGAGATCCTGTAAGCCTGAGAGGTGCGGCCAAAAAGAAAAAAAAGCGAAGTTGCAATTCTATTCCTCTGTATACACCAAAAGAATTGAAAACAAACAGGTATTCAAATACTTGTACACCAATGTTCACAGCAGCACTATTCTCAATAGGGCTACCACACACAGAAGAATAAACTAATAGAAGCTCAAAGTAGAGCCTTGAAGAATGAGTAGGAAACATCAGAAGAAGTGGAGAAGTTTCTAGACAGAGATGTTAGCAAAGAATGAAATCTAGGGACTGGACAGGGATGAGAAAAATAAGGCAGTAATGACTAGGAAGTAAGAGATAAAATATATGGGAGGGAAGGGAAAAGATAGACACTAACTGGCACTCACTTTGATATAAAATAGATCATTCTATCAGCCTCACCAGATACAGCCATTCATTAAGAGTCCAAGGTTCAAGAATAGGAAAAGACCTTCAGGGACAAAACTAAAAACATAAAATGTGCAAGAAGGAAAAAGTTTAGAATGTTCTACTTGTGCCTCTTGCAGTGCTGCCTCTAGCTTTTGATTTAAGACTTATTTGTATGCTTTTCTCATCCTCTCTTGCAGATTAGAATTTCCTTTGGAGCGGAGACCACGTCTTTATCACTTAACATTCACAACAGCACTTCAAACACAATCTGAATGAAGCTGAATCTATTATCTCCAACTTAATCATATTAACAGAGCATAATCCCTCCAGTCATTCCGGTACAAAGTCAGGTCTCCACACACCTGTGGCCAGGGACCAGCCTGGAGCTCTACAATCACCCTCTCCTTATCTTTCTTGTCTTTTTCACCGCTGAGCACAGTTCAACCCCTCATTACACTCATCAAATTAGTATCCTAGCTAATATTTTCCCAGCCAACTCTACCCTCACACTTCCAGAATAACGTCCCTAAAATACAGTATTTTACTCTCCTTAGAACCATAAAAATGTTACAAAAAATAATTGATTAAAAATAAAGTCAAAATCCTAGCGTAGCATTCCTGACTCTGCTTTTTCTGCTCTATCTCCTCTAAAGAACATTCACATACCCAGCCCTCTCTTCACACTGAACTATTGAATAGTTTTAGGATTTGCCCTTTGTTCCACCTGGATGCCCTTGCTCACATGGTTCTCCCTGGAATACTTTATACTTCCTCCCCAGCATTTATAACTTTCTTTTTGCTTTATGCAGGTTTTCATCTTCTCTACTAGGCCTTAAGACCCTTGGGGGCAGGGTCTTTGCATCCTCCACACCTGCCTATCAACTGCTATATATCAATATCCGTGCAAGGATCATCCCCACACGTCATAGCACCACGCCCTGCTCAAAATAGAGAATAATTTAAATGAATGAAGGTCCATGCTCCCCTCCCTCACCCTTCTGTCCAACGCAGAGAGAAAGTAAATAACAAATAGTTGTTGAATTTAATTGTTTGGACAAAAATGAAGGGATATGGCCACATCTTAAAAGCATATTCTAGGTCTTTCCAGCTCTAAAATCCTGACCCAGCTTCCGAGGTATCCCCCACCGAGATCTCTCCTTTTGAAATTGGATTCCACTGAACGCACACAGGAGCCTCACCTGGAGGACTGCTGCATATAACGTGGATAAGGCCCTTTCTCACTTCTGAGACGTGAGGGCGGAGGGGGAGGGGGCGGGACCTTCAGACCTGCCCAACAGCACTCCGAGCTTCAAGTGCCACCTTGTCCTTTCCCTAGCGTTGTACCGTTTACAACGCGCCATCACGTAGATTTCATCCTCGTAACAATCTCGTGAGGCAGAAATTCTCATCTCCCTAAAGAAACAAAATCAGAGATGGAGAAGAGAAGAGGCGTGGCAACGAGCCGCGGCGAGGAAGGCGGGTGGAAGCCCGGAGCGCGAGCTGGATTTCGTTCCTGGCTCAGCCCTGATCCGGCCTGTTCACTCGCAGCGGGAGGAGCGGGTCAGGCGCGCAGAGGACCCGAACGCCCTGCCGCTCTCACACTCCAGATGCTAACTCTGTGCGAGAGCCCAGACGCTCAGACTCGCTCCCTCAGCGCCCCCCAGGGCCCCCAGCGCGCCCGCCCCCTTCGTGACCCTGCCGGAAGTCCCGCCTCGCCCGCCGCGGCCGTCCCCCATTGGGCCCCGCGCCGGGGTCTCACCGCCGGTTGGCTGCTCGGCGGCGTGAGCCCTTGGCTGCCACTGCGGGCCCCAGGCGAGGGACCACATAGAGAGCCGCAGAGACGCGGGGTCCACCGCGGGAGGCGACGCTGGGGCCGCAGGGCGGGAGCGCCGCCGGCCGGCGGGACTTCCGCCACGGGACCCGGAAGGGGCCGCGCCGCCGCTGGTGGGAGTTGTAGTCCGGCCGTGGTTGGGGGGGGGGCCGCGGCTCATGCGCGGTGCACCGAGGCTTGTTTCACATCTGTAACAACAGGTGAATTGGGCTTTTGATTCTCCCTTTTCGTGCCCCATTGAGGAGCTTCCCGCGGCCGTGGGTGGTCAGCGCGAGGAGGGGTCCGGGTCCGACCGCCGGCTTGGCGGAGAGTGGGGCGGAGAAGCGGGCGGGCCGGAGGAGCAGGCCGGGCATCCGAGGCCTGCCCGGGAAGCCGGCCGGGCCGAGCCGTGAGCAACCAGGCCTCGGCCTGCTGTTGCCATGGAGCCGGGGCGGGGGCGGGGGCCCGACCGGTCCGCCAGGGCTGGCCTCGTAGCCAGGGGCACCGCGGGGGCCGCGGGAGAGGCCGCTTCATTGGCGCAACGACGCCTCCGCCTCAGGGGATGCTCTGTTTCCCGAGGCAGGGCCTGGAGGAAGCCCCCGGAGTGCCCTGGGACCTTTGTCTGCCCCCGTGCCGCCTGGACTGTTCGTCCACAAAGAGGCCTGATGCATTCTGGCCCCCCTGGTTTGCCCCCTTTTGCACCGACCTTGTCACTGGGGGAGGCCAAGGGGTGAGGTGTTCTTTGTTTGCTGGTGGTGACTTGCCCCGTTTCGCAGGGGAAGACCTAATGCATGTTGGGTCCTTTGTTTGCAGTGAACTGGAGTCCCAGGGGTCCTCAGAGCCCCTGAGCCAGGAGTATGGCGTTAGCATGCTGTCTAATTAGTCCTCGTGTAGCAACACTGGTCACCGTAATTGTGATTTTGCAAGGCAGAGGTTGTCCACTTTGCAGCCCCCATCCACAGGGGCTTGTCATACGCTGTAGCAAGTGGACTGCAGGTGGCCACTTGCAGATTCTCAACCTGTTTTTGGTTGCAACTTACTGGCCAGAGCGAAATGAGACTTTGATGGTTTCCCTTGCAGTTTCTTTAAAGGCGGTAATCCCGCCGTCATTGTGGGTCTTGACTACATTTTATAATTTACACTTAAATCTTGGAGTCTTGGAGTTTCCAGGAGGGAGAATTTTTTTTCCTGATGTAGTATTTGGGATTTATATAGTGGTCTTTATTTATGTAGCTGTTTTAGGTGCAGGAAGTACATCCTTTGCTGCATTTTCTTCCTATGTAGGTTGTCCCTTTACCCAAAAGATACTTACTCTCAAAGTGTTTTAATTTATGGAATCGTGGTCCAGAGTTTATCAAAGTTCTTTCCTCTTTCAACCTTTGAAGATGTCAGTATAAAATATTCTTTCAAAGAATGAATAGGCAACAGCATGATATCATGGAAACAGCATGATATCATGGAAATAAGTGGTATGGTATAAGCATGGAAAACTTTGGAGCTCAGTACCTTAACTGCAGGTTTGCATTCTGCCCTGAGGCAGTTATAGCATCTTGGGCAAGTTGTGTAAACTTCTCTGGGAAAATCTGCCTCAATTTCCTTCTCTGGGAAGGATATTTCCTACCTCACTAGGTAGTTGCATAGGTTAAGTGAGATAAAGTCTGTGGAAGTACTTTGTAAACTACAAAAATGGTACTTAGCATTCAATTTTGTTAATTTCCCAGTCTGGAAGAGCTTCTTTATCTACCTTAGATCGATTCATCTTATAGTCAGATGGGAGTAGAACTCAAAACTGAAGTAAGTTTTGCTCTGGGCTTGGAGAAAATGCTTTTGGGACTACACATCCCTCTTTACCATGACATATCTTTCTTGGTATCTTACAGGTGTGGATGTAGGGCAGCTCACAATTTGATGGGTATAGAGTGGGTCATGGCAGGTCCTGAAGTGAGGCCAAAGTGTACTGTGTGTGTTTCATGCCACTAACATAACTTGTCCTTGTTGTCAGAGTTAGTAGATGAATTTCAGTGGTCCGGAGCAACTTTCTTTCCCTGCGGGGGCCATCACTTTAGTGACCCAGCATTGTACTTCCCAGGAGGAGGCCCAGCCTCGTGATGAGGAATAGCAAAGAGAGAATTCAGCTCCAGTTCAAAAGCCCACAAAATCTGAGACTGTCACTGCTCTTGTAAGGTAAGTTGATCTAGCCATGCACACAAAGTAGTGGTGGGTCTCATGCCCAGCCACACTGTAAAGCAAAAGGCATGTATTGAATCCATTTGTGACTGTCTTGGAAGAAGGGCATCATTTTAAGTTATACCCTCTCTCTGTCCTTGAATCATCTCATAGTGATTCTGTCTGGAGTTAGGTTTCATTATGCAAGAAATCTGGACATAATATTATTTAACTTATCTCTAGTTTATTTTAGAGAAACTCTAAACCATAAAGGTTTCTAACATAATACTGTATAACTAGGAAGGCGGTTTTCTTTTAGATCTCTATGAAATTTTCTAGAGCTCTGTAAAATATCTCTAAAAGATCCTATGTTGAATCTCATAGTATATTTTTTAAGACTGATACATGAAAAGATAGTGTTATATGAGCTTTGGTTGGCGTGGAAAGGATCAGGGGCTTTTTAGAAAAGCAAAACCAAGAGTCTGTTTACGAGCAAATGAACTTAAAACTTCTTAGCAAGAAAGTATTGTTTCTTAAATAATAATCGCTTAGATGTTTTAGATTTTATAATATTCAGAGTTTCTTTAAAATTAGAATCTCAAGTTACACTCCTTTTAATTTGGATAGAAGGAGTCTACAGAATGTAACTTATTAAAGTAAATTGTATTATTGTTGATATTGTATTGAAGTTTTCTCTCTGAGCTACCATATCCTATCGGCTGAAATTTCCGGCATCCCTGGGGGAGAGGAGGCCATCAGGGCAGACCTGCTATGGACCTGAAAGATTCGTCCCCAGGTCAGCCCTCCACCCCCACCTCCCCATGATTTGAGAAGGAGAGGGAATAGCAGTCAGGAACAGGAGTGTAGGCCCCGTTAGATTCCTAGTAATGTTGGACATCATCATGATTTGCTAAAATGTTGTGTAGATGTTTTTAAACTAATGCCACATAGGATTACTGCACCAACCCAAGAGTACTACAGTATTAGAAACATCTGTAGGGACTTCCCTGGTGGTCCAGTGGTTAAGACTCCGTGCTTCCACAGCAGCGAGCATGGGTTCAATCCTTGGTCGGGTAACTAAGATCCTGCATGCTGCATGGGGCAGCCAAAACAAAACAAAACAAACAAACGAACAAAAAAAATCTGTAGGTGTGAGTTGGAGTGTTTTTTAAAACAAAATTGTTAAACCAGAGGTGTTACTTATTTGTGTGTGTGTGTGTGTGTGCGCGTGTGTGTTTAAGTCTCGAGGTATATTCCTCAGTTAAATGTACTAATGAGCAAAATGCAGCAAAATTTTTGGCCAACAGTTGAACCTTAACTTAATATTTGTTATTTCATAGAGACTCCGCCATGAAAAGCTTTTTATTTTGAATCACTCTACAGTTACTCTTTGATACTGTCAGTCAAGTCCCATTCCTAGGGGCTTGACTAGGTTTTATGAAAGCCCAGTACACCAGTTTGTCCATAAGGCAATCATCAGTCCCATTTCCTGACGCCACATGAAAAAAGGGGTCCATGTAGGATTTCATTTCTTCCTACACGTCCCAGGATAACTGCAAGTATTGTGATGAGGTGGAAATATATGTCTCTCACGATGAAATGCATCCCTTTCTGTTTAGCAGGGATCAGGGAGTTTAGACAGAGAAAAGAAGAAAGCTCTCAATTAGAAACAAAGACATGTAATTACTTTGTTGTGGAGATGGCCCTTCCATCCTTAAGACTGGGAGCAGTTGGGGCTCATTAGTGAAGAGCTTCATTTTTCTTGTCTTCTGGACAGTGCTGTCTGTGTTATTGAAATCTTCTCTGTGGGTTCCTGGACCATGAGTATTAACCATTGCCTCTCGGCCCTCCTTCTTCTTAGGATTCCAGCTTTCCCTCCTGGCCAGAAATGTTCAGCCTGGACTCATTCAGAAAAGGTAAGAATGTAATTGTGCTTGTGGCCTCAGGCCCTTCCTCCCTGTGACAGGCAGCTATGAAGGCTGTGAAAGTCCCTCACCAGTGTGTAGTCCTTGGACCCCCCTCTTTGGGTGACTTTCCAAAGTCCTTTCTCAGCCTTCCTCTTGCCTGGTGTTTATAATCCTTGCCACCCCTTGTCTAGGCCTTTGTGTACATTTGCCACCCCTCTCCTGCATATTCGCTGCTTATTGAAATCCTACTATTTTTCTGGGCCAGTGTTTTACACCATTTCCTCCATGAGCCATTCTTTTTTTTTTTTTTTTTTTTTTTTTTGCGGTACGCGGGCCTCTCACTGTTGTGGCCTCTCCCATTGCGGAGCACAGGTTCCGGACGCGCAGGCTCAGCGGCCATGGCTCACGGGTCCAGCCGCTTCGCGGCATGTGGGATCTTCCCGAACCCGTGTCCCCTGCATTGGCAGGCGGACTCTCAACCACTGCACCACCAGGGAAGCCCCATGAGCCATTCATGATTCTGTCAACCAAAGACAATTTCTCTTCTCTCTGATTTCCTCAGCACCACATCTGTACTTTCTCGTGCTTAGTCTATCTGAATTACTCATTGCATCTCTAGATTAGAAGCTCCCCGCAGCCGGGGCCTGTTGTGCTCTTTTATTATCCATGGTACCTGGCATAGCATTTTGCACACGATAGACCTCAATAAAAGGTGGTGGAAATGGATTGAGTCATTGTTTTATATTAGTGGTTAGAGAAATTGTGGCAAGTCTTGAAATCAGTACCCTCCAGCAGCTGAGGTGAGAGGATTGCATAAGCAGTAGCAGAATTGAGACATGGCAGGGCAAGAGGGTAGCATTCAAGGGCTGCTTACAGGAAGAGATATAGGTGGTGAAGACTTGAAGGGGCCAGATCCCAAGGGCGTTTTATATCTTAGATAGGAGCAGGACTTTTCTTCTTTAAGGGAATAAAGAGTAAAAGGCCTGTGTCACCTGTATTGAAGCTGACTGTGAGCCTCCTAAGCTGGGCACATTTTACAAATAAATGAGAACCATAACAGGCCATCCATAACTGCTGATGAAAAAGACCCTCCCAGTTGTGTCTCCTCTCCAACTTATGTTCGCAGAGGCCTGGAAAACCTTGGCCAGATGGTGCCCTATGTAACCCACTGAATGGGGCCAGAAGGAGGCTGGATGTTCCAGGTCTCAGAGCAGCCTCTTCCTGTCTCCTTGTTTGTCTTCAGCCACTCGATCTGTTTACATATTGCATGAAAAAATTAATCTGTCATCCTCGTTGTGTTGGTTAACTGTGTCTGGAAAGGGAAACATTGAACTTGAGTTTAGTGTGGATAGCACATTTTTTTTTTTGAGCTGAAAATTAAGTACATTTAATTGCTTTGTGTTTATCTTCTCATCAGTGGGCTTTGTTGTCCACCCAGTTGTAAAAGGATGAAGACAGGTTGTCTCCTGGTGGGAGCATCTGAATTAACAGTACTGATTTCATGAAGAGATGGAGAGCCCAATAAAATCACAGTCCTCCTCCTCCCTGTGACAGGGAAATGGTATCAGATGAGAGAATTTTGGGGGCAAAATTCCTTTCTAGCATTTGTGATTTTGCTTTCTAGGCTGGAAATTGATTTCTTCAAGACGTTTTCCTTCAGGGGTGACACTGTCAGCACTCAGCTTAGTGGGAGGCAGCAGGACCTCCCTGAGCCAAAGATGCAGACCCAGATGCCTGGTTCACATCTCACTTCTGCCTCTCGCTGGCCAAGGAGGCTTGGGTGGTGACCGAGCCTTGCTGTGCCTCCCTCCTTACTATTTAAGTGGGCATAGGGTTGTTCCAAGGATCAGATGAGTTACTATGTGTAAAGAGTTTAGAACAGGGCCTGACACCTGGTAAATTCACAAATCCATGGTATTAAGTAGCTTCAGGACATAATAATCGGACAGAGTCTGATTTGGGACCTTGCTTTCCACACAGGTAAATGTTTTGGGTTTCTACCAAGAACCGTTTTATGCTTGAAGGTCTCTGGGAAAACCATTAATCAGAAAGAGTTGCTGATTTGAATATTTTCCTTCAGGCAAACCTGTCTTTTCATGGCTGTAAGGCTGAATGCCTTCTCCTGTCTTATGAATGCTGGTCTCTTTTGTGGTTTGCATCATGACCTTGGCAATTGGTCATGGGTGGCCTTGTGACACTTTATTGTTGTATAGGACTTCTTTATCTCTTATGGAGTTTTTATGTATTTCTTTGTTCCTCATGGTGAAATTATGAGCTCCCTAGGGCATTGTGACTCTTGAGAGAAAATTTAACATGGTATAAAGCTTGATTCGGACTGGCTAGCGTTCAAATCTGTTCCCCACTAACACTAACAAGGTGTTAACTTACCTGTTTCCCAGCCCCTATCTTCAGGGGTATAGTGAAGTTTAGAGATGATATAGGAAAAGCACTTGGCTGTAGTCTGTCCCCAGCCCTTAGCCATGGGTTGGCAGGCCTTTAATAAATGATAGTAGGTTGATCTATTTGGGGTACAGCCCTGTAGCCCATGTTTTTCTGGAGAGTGACAGCCTGGCCTCAACATGCAGTGTGCTGTGTGGCTGCAAAATTGAGCACCTGCTGTGTACAAGCCACTAGGGTGGAGATAGTTGTGTTTCAGAGATGCTTTCTGGCACTCAGGGCTTTACGATCTTAATGGAATGGGCCATTTGATGATTCTGAAGGTAATGGCCCTAGCAATTCCCTGCAGCATTGTGGACGGTGATCCACTGGGTCTTGGGGCTACCATCTTTCCTATTATGTAGTTAAACAGAGTTGCCAACGCCTCCCAACTAGAACACTTGTGTGCCTGGTAAGTAACCTGTTATTGCCTTCGCCAGCATCTTAACACAGGTTTCTTGTCTCTCAGCTGTAATGCCATCAGAATCAGGCCACAAAGAGCGAGCTGAGTCTTTTACAGTCAGCACAAAACTTTGAAAAATACTGTATCAACCACAAGAATGTGCAATTTTCCTCCAGCTCCAGTGGTCAGAAGCGGGCTCAGTGATGTTGTTGTGGAATTGTAACAACCTTCCCCCAGTTACTGAAAATGCTTAATGAGATAAAATAATCATCAAATCATTTATTCTCTTTTTTTTCAAGCCAGCATCCTTGGATATGAATGAAGACCTTCCTCAAACAGGAAAGGAGAAGTTGAGTTGGTCATTTACAACCTTAGCTTCAAGGCAGAGCTAGAATTAGTTCCAAGATAACCTTGATCTTAGGCACTTTGTTCCAGAAGTAACAACATTTCTTCTGTAACAGTATATACGTTTTCTGCAAAATCACACACCTGCAATGTTTTAAGAGGGCTTATGGGAAAAATAGAGTTGAGGCTGTACACCTGCAACTTTATGACCAGAAGATGACAAAAAAGTCATTGGTACCTGGGAAGGAGGTTTGGACCACCAAAGCAGGCAGCTCAGTGGGATGCTACAAATGTACATTGAGCCTTCTAATCAGAATGGAGCTGGCAGCTGCTGAGACAGCGCAGGTGGAGGTGGAGCTCTGAGCCAGTGGGGCAGCCATTAACGGGTGTGTGCCGCTGGGAATGTGGAGGAAGGGACCTGAGTGCAAGTACCTGCCTTCCCCTAACATTTTATTATGAAAAAATTTCAGAAATACTGAAATGTTGAAGAAGTTGTATAGTGACCACCCATGTATCTACCACCTCGATTCCCTACAGGCACTTGATTTTAATTTTTAAAAAATACAGCTGAAGGGGCTTTTTCTTTTCCTGCTGAACATTTTCATTCCGCTCCTGCTTTTTAGTTCCCTTGCCTTAGAAAAATCAGATTTGAACCAAGGGTTCTTATGTTTACTGATATCGTTCCCCCGTTTACCAATTGTACATTAGCTAATTTGCATTATAGAAAGGGGCATCATTTTAGCACTACAGGCTGTTGCTCAAGTAGAGTGTGTATGACTGTCTCTCCCTGCTTCTCTCCTGCCCCATTTATTATACCAAAACGTGTGGGGCAGAGAGAGCAGAGAGCTCTTGCATCTTTTCCCCCAGACCAGTGATTATCTGATGTTTTCACCATTTCGGTGCTTTTAAAGATCTTAAACCTTTCTTAGCCATACACTTCCACCTTCCCATGGAACACTCAGTGAGTGTCTTAATTTTAGTTCATGTATATCAAAATTTTGGAACTCCTTAAAAATGTACTTTATGTACCCATGATGGGTAGTATTTAGTCTCCAAATGAATGGAAATATTTGGAATAGTAAATCATTAACTTTTAGAAAGAAGGAGAAGGCTGGTAAGGGTGGATCTGATATTGGCTCTTGGGGAGGACACCAGCAGTTAATTAGTTCCTCTTTCACCAGTTCTTAGAGGGAGAGAATAACTTGAGATCTGGTGGCTTATATGGGGGACCCATAGCAGATACAGGGGTAGCTTACATAAGTGGAGGACAGATAAGTGGAAGAACCCCAGTGATGTGCATGGTACTATGAGACTGTAGAGAAGCACATGGGATGGGCGTTACACTCATGGAGGGTGGCTAAAAAAACAGGGAGAGTTTGAGGGCTTTTTTGAGAGCCAAGAAGGGATCTGTACGAGGCTGTCACGTATCATGTCTGTATAAGACAATGCCTTCTTTCTGTGTGGCATTGGTGGCGCTGTTTCTCAGAACCTGTGACTGGCTCCAGATACGGTCCAGCAGCTCTGCTGCCCAGAGCTCCTCACGGGTGCTCTGGGGTGAGTCAATCCAGGGGTCTGTAACTGTGAGGGGTGAGAACATGTCACCCTGATGCCCTTTCTCTTTCCCCAGATCGGGCCCAGCACAGGCAGCGTCAGTGCAAACTTCCCCCACCCCGTCTTCCACCCATGTGTGTCAACCCTGCCCCTGGAGGGACCATTTCTCGAGGTAAGGGAGGAGCCATGCCTCCAGCACCAGGTTGGTCCAGGGACTGTGGGGAGGCGGGTGGCAGCAGGACCCCGGGTGCCAGGGCTATAGGCCTCTGGAAAGTGGGTGAGGAGTAGTGGGGTTAGCAGAGCTCTCGGAGCCCTCAGGGAGACATCATTTGGAAAGGTCTGGGTTATTTCATGATGCTGGCCGCTTGGCTTAGACCCTGCAGTCTCATCGGGCCTCCTGGTGTGACGAGGAATAAAGCCTAGGCTCAGTCTGGGTGTCTGGCACCAGTGTGGAGAATCAGAGGGCTTGGACCTTCTAGGCAGTCTCTGGCTCAGGTGCCTCAGAAAGTTCAGGGCACTTGCAGCAGGGCCAGAACAGAGAGCCTGACTCGGCCTAGTGCCCTCCATCTTGGAGGCTTTGGGGATGCCCGACGAATCACTTCCCTATCTCCCCCAGCACCTCAAAGCACTTTACTGACATTAGAATCTGTCTCTCAGTCCATTTGGCAAGGTAGGCTGTCCTTTTGATTGGGGAGAATGTCAGAGCTCCCTGACAGGTGACAGCTGACCTCAGATCCCACTGGTACCCAGGGATGGGGCCAGTAATAGGACCCAGGGAAGCATCTCTGCCCGTGAGTGTCTCTTCTCTTCCCTCAGACTTAGATCTTTTCCAGGTCTGCTAAGACCAGTGCTCCTGATGGCCTCTTGTCCTGACAGCTGCTCTTCCCAACTCCATGGGCCACCTGTTCACACGCCTCCCTCAGTTTTTTAGTGGAAGAACACTATTATAGTTCATAGAGTCTTTGCCTTATTTGGAGACAGCATGTCCACTTTAGGCTCTGTCTGTAAAGTGCTTTGAAGGTCAAGAGCTCAGGAAGGGTGTGGGGAACACACAGCACCTCAGTTTCTGCAGTACACACTGCTGCCGTGTTCCCATGTGGTTTCTACATGCACTGCCCTCCTGCCGCAGTGGCCCTGACTGTAGACAGCAGTATAGAAATAAGTACTTCTGGCCCCTGTGACCATTTGACTTAGGTATTAAAGAAATGCCACCCCCTACCGTTGCCAAAACAAGAGTTGATTGCCCTTTTTTCTTTCTTTCTTAAAATGCCCTGTAACTCGAAAAGGCTGAACGTTAACATTTCCAACATGGCAGGTGAGTGGCTCTGAGAGTGTCAGATGTGCTTTGGCTAAGCTTAAAGACGGTTAGTTGGGATTAACCAGGCAGCATGGCTAGGCAGTGCCTCCTTGAGCACATGCAGAGGAGAAGGCCGCTGCTCTTGGGAGGGGCAACGGCTCCCTGTGAGGCAGCCCAACAGACCTGCACTGTCTTCCCCAGGGGAAGACAGACACCCCCCTCCCTCTGCCCCCCAGCCTGATTGTCTCCTCACAGCTCCACCTCCAGAAGGTATCTGGGTGTATGCATCTTTGCCTTCTCTTTCTTTTTTAAGCTATAAAGCCTTCTTGCCTCTGTTCCTTTATCACAGAAGCAACAATCTCTTAGTCCACGTGACTCTTGGACCTTTCTGCCATGCTTTCTGATTCCCTGCAGGCTTTGCTGGTACCTCTGTCCGGAAGAAGGAGGTGCAGGGCAGAAACAATCTCTCTGGTGTTCAAATAGGAAAACAATGCTCAGAAAATAGTGGCCACTTAAATAGGTTTCAGTGCCCATCAGAGTCAGATTTGGAATTGGAAAAAAATATCACCTCCTTTCCTAATCTACCCTTCCCTCTACGGCCAACCTCTTACCAAGGCCACATTCCAAAGTAAAGGGTGAATAAATTAAGAAACTTGCCCCCAACCGTCCCCTGCGAATCTTCCCCACCCGTGCAGATCTGAGATGTAGAGCAACTAGAAAGCAACATGGGTAACATGCCTTCTGGCAGGATTCTGGGGACCACAGGACTGGTCCTATCCATTCCCTGATATAGACGTGTCACCTCTTGGTGTGGTGGTTTACCTCAAGGGACCTTGGGGCTATACATACATGGATGGGAGAGACGTGAGAATGTGTCGGGTGGTCAGGGTGGCCACCCAGCCCCTGTAGGTCCCCTTACCTTTCTTTTTCTTCTTTCTTTTTTTTTGTTCCCCTTACCTTTCTTGTTGCCAGCCAGGTGGACCATTTCTTGCCATTTTGACCATCCATAAAATATCTAACTGTGATTAAGTTGACAGAATTTTGGCTGAGATGTCTGGTTTTTTCAGCTGTCAGTGGTCCCTCTCACTTCCCCTCCACAAGTTCTCTGGTCTGCCCAAAGTCCATACTGTCTTGGGCTTCCTCCTGTTGCTTTTTCCTGGGGCCTCCAAAGTTTAGAATCCTACAACATCCTCCTGTGTATTCAGCAGATCCTTTAACCTTAATTCCATGCTTCTAGATGTCATTGTTTAGCACTTTGAGTACCAGACATTGTGCTTGATCCAGAAGTGATGGCGAGATCTCTGAGCCAGTAAACCCTTCCTTTTTTCAGAACTTCCCTCCTTTTTCACAGGCAGAGGAGTCAACTTTCTCTCCCCAAAGAATGGAGAGTGGAAGAGAAAGCTTAATGTTGGTGGAAAGGAACCAGGGGCATGCCTGAGCCTCTTTAACTTTCTTCAAGGTCCTCTAAAGCAGGAGTCAGCAAACTTTCTTTAAGGATCAGAGAGTACACATTCCAGCCTTTGCAGGCCATATGGTTTCCCTTGCAGCTCCTTAACTCTGCCATTATAGCATGAAAGCAGTAATAGATAATACAGAAACAAGTGAGTATGGCTATGTTCCAATAAAACTTTGTTTTTAAAAACAGGCAGTGGGTGGGTTTGGTCTTCAGGCTACATTTTGGCCACCCCTGCTCTAGACCAATGGGGAGATCACAGAACCAGAATGGTTCCAAGAGCTGGTCTAAGAGTTGCCCTCATTTTACAAAAGGCAATGAGGTCTGCAGAGGTGAAATATATGCTCAAGGTGACACCAGCTGTTAGAACCCAGATGAAGTAAATGAAATAGGAAAAGAGCGTTCAGAGAACCAACTAGTTGTTTGGCATCACCTTACCTTTTTTTTTTTTTTTACATAAAATCTCAAATATCTGTTTGAAATATGTTTTCTAAAATAGAGAAAATAGTATAGTAAATCCCTATGTACCTATCACCTGGCTTGAACAATGAACAGCTCATGGACAATCTTACTTTGTGTGTATCTTTCCCCTTTGGCCTCTTTGGAAGCAAATCCATGAAATCATAGCATTTCAACCTTAGCCTAAGTGGCTGTCAGAGCAGAGTGCTATTCTGAGGGCTTCCTGAAACACCAAGATAGACCCAGGCCCTGCTTTGCAGATGAGGTTTAGGCTATTGCCTCCTTCAGCTTTCAGACACCATAATTTTCAAAATTTGGCCTCAGCTACTGCTGCCACTCCCAGGCTTGCTAAGCTTCTGGATTCTTTTGAGGGAATTTGGGCTGCTAACAATCCTTGAAAAGTACTCCTGAAGCTGGGTGGATGCCTTAGGTTTTGGCAAATTAAAGTGCCACTTGGCCAAATTCAAAGCCTTTGTAAATCATGTTCTGCCCCAAGGGTCTTGCCATCCCTATATGGATGATCTGGGTAGGGGTGTTTGACATGGATGGTGATGTCCCTTTGTGACGTCAGACCATTGCTGCCAGGGCCACCTTCCCTTTTTTGCCCTTTCCTGGTTAAAAACCCACTGAGGAGGGAATGGAGGAGCAGGAGTTGAAGCTGCCCCATTTTGCTCTGGCTCTGCTTCTAAGGGACCTGTCCCCTGTTGTCTCAGATCTCAGAGGGCAGAGGCATCTCTGTCAGAGCACTCTGCAAAGCCCCCTTCCAAACATTCCCATTTTATATTAACCACAGTCATACCAAATGAGTAGAGCAGGTTTGTCCTAATTTCCCCCAGTGATAAAATGGCCCAAGGTTCACAGCTGACACGTGGTAGACCTGGGGCTAAGCCCAAGTGTTAGGACTCAAATCCCATGTTCTTGCCATAGGCCAGCAGTTCTGAATGTGATCCCAGACCAGCAACCTCAGTATTATCTGGAAACTTGTTAAACATGCAGATCTTGGGCCCTATTCCAGACCTAATGACTAAGAAACTCTGGGAGGGTGGCTCCCAGTAATGTTTTAACTAGCTCTTCAGGAGATCATCGGAATCACATCTAGAATTATAACACAAACAACAAACAGCCCCCCACTGCCAGCTGCACCCCAAGTGCACTGCCAACCTCTGACCAAGGCCTCCTTCCAAGGGATTGAGACCTTGAGGCCCTTGCTGTCACTGCCGCTGCCCCAACATGCAGATCCAGTCTGATTCCCACCTGACCCCAAACCCTGCTCCTCAGTGCCAGAAGAGGAAGAGGAATGAGCCTGGCCAGAGCCCAGGTGTAGTAGTTTGGAAGCAGAATCCCATCTGGCTTTCAAACGAGCACAGAACAGCAGCTTCAGACTTTCACTGCTGGAACAGCTCAATTCTTGGGCATAGTGTCCAAGTTGGGTACTTTACATCTTTGACTCCAGCTCTGGAGAGTAAACCTGGTTTGCTTATGTTCAAGAGGTCTTCCCTGTCCTGGCTCCAGATTCTTCACCAGGTTTACTTTGTAAGCCATTAAATGAGGTGGCTGTGCCCCAGCTTAGCAATGATCTTACGCTCTGCTGGCCGGGAGTGCAGGCCAATTTGCAAAGGCATGTGGGAGGTATTTACCTGCAATGGGTGGGACCTAGAGGGAACTTCAAGTTCATTTCCTTGGATGGACATTAAGCTGAGGCCTGTACTATTTCCCAAGAAGCCCCACTCTCTCTTCCTGCCTCAGCTTCAGATGACGAGTCTGTGGGTTGGATTTACTGGGGGAGTGGTTTCGGCAGGGTTCCAGCCTTGGTCTGGTCGGCCCACCGGTTGACTGGAGCGTGCAGCGCTGGAGGCCCTGGGCTGCGTGGGGCGGGAGCCATGTCGCCTCGGTCCCGGGTCCGCCCATCCGGCAGGGGGCGCGCGGCGCCCGGGCCGCTCGCTCCTGCCCTTCTGCCCTGTCCCTGCCGGGCTCCGGAGTCGCGGGGGCGGGCGGGAGCGAGATGGCGGCCGCCAGGAGACTCATGGCGCTGGCCGCCGGCGTCTCTCCGCGCCTGCGGCCGCTGGCTCCCTACACCCCCGAGCGACAGGGACGCCCGCGCGGCCTCTCGACAGGCTGCATCCGCCCCGACCGCACGAAGGCGGCCGCTGAGGCGGGGGCGGCCCCCGACGGGCCTGAGGAAGGCGACGGGAGCATGGTGAACGGTGAGGGCAGGGGCAGCCAGGCTGCGACGCCCTTGAGTTCGGGGGATGACAGAGCTAGGGGCGCGGGCTGGGGTCGGGCACTCTCTTGTATGGCTGAGACCACCATTCAGTGGCGGGCCGGAGCCCTGCTGTTGTAAAGCTCACACGGTTCAGGCCCAAATGGTCCCCAAGCGCGGAGGTTCTGGGACTGGAGCGCTTGCACCTGGCAACAATAGGTGATAGGTGTGTACCACAAGGGAGTTGGGGGAAAACAGGTAAACGTCCAGTTCCTGCCAGGTCCGTGGTCAAGGGTTAGAGCATCAAGGTTAAGCACATCCTCGCTGTTGTGAGAAAGGCAAAGAGCTCAAAATACATCTGAGACTTCAGAATCTCGAATAGAGACAGAATGATTGCTCTAGTGGACCCCAGCGCGGCGCCTCCTGAATGGTGCAGGAAATGAAACTGGTAAGAGCATCCATGCCCATCAAGGATGGACAGAGAGAGCCAGCCTCTGCCCTATAGAGCTGGAGGGGGTACCAGGGCACGTCTGCTGTTATATGTGTGTCTAGTGGGCTACTTAAAGTTGGGTCCTCCTGTGGGATGGAACCCCTTTGAGTCTACTTACATATTGTTTCTCGACTACTCGACTCTCAGTTGCTTTACAAGTTAACATTTAGAGAGAGACAGGGCCAGGCAGAATCCTCCCTCTTGGCCAGATGACACAGGAGTCTGCTCCAAGGAAATAGCCTCAACCCAGGCAGCAGAGTTACAGCAGAACTCCTGGAGGAGCTTTTTCAAAATACAGACTTGCCTAACATCATTGCCATTCCCAGGTGCCCTGTGGGGATCAGGGTGGGCAGTGCTGTGAAGAAGCTCCCCAGGTGACTTATGATTGATGCATGCAGGTGCACAGGTGCATATATGTACCCCCTACAAAATTACTTTTTGTAGCTGAATTATAATGCTAGAGACTGTGGGTGGAGAATGAAAAGGCTTCCCATCCCTTCTGCTGGTCTCTGACTCTGCATCTCTTGAAGGTCCACTCTGGTGCTTTGGGGCTCTTCCTTTAGTTTTCAGCCACTCTCAGCAGGCTTCTTCATGGTCTAAGTCCTGTGTTTGGCACAAGCTGCTTCTAGGTGGACATCTCACCCATTTGTGCTCTGGGATTGATCCAAAGTGCAATAAACCTCTCACGGTGTTTGATGCATCCCGCCTCCACTTGGTTCACTGCAGTGAACTCCCAGGAGGAATAGCTCATGCCCATGTCTAAGCTAAGGAGGTCTCTAATCAGTGTCCCTACACATAATCTGGCTCTGGGGTGGCCTTTTGCACGGTGTTGAGGTAGAGTTGAGAACTGGGGCCTGGTATTCAGACTCCACGGCCAACCCTCCCTGTTGTGTGTCTGTTATTTTAGGAGGGGCCTTGCATTGTCGTGAACTCCACTGTGTGTGTGTGGTCGATTTTGTTTTTTGTTTAGTGCGTTCTTTCAGACATCAGATTGGGGGCGTTGTTGCCATGTAGGCTTCTGTAGCTGATGTGTTAAGTTGGGAGCTTGGGTGGCGAAGAGGATCCTGGCTGGTTCCCCTCTGTGGTGTGGGGGGCGTTGGCCCTTCTCTTTCAGGAGATGATCGTGCATTGGCTCTAGCCCCACTGTCCCCTGTAAACCCTGAAGTCATTCTCCCTCCTTTTTAAGATGCTCCTGGGTGGTTTGGGATCATGAGCCAACATCCTCAGTATCCAGTCCAGGGTTGTCCTGATACACACCCCATGGAGTTTTTAGAAGAAAAAGCACAACTATAATGCTTTTGTTCTTATTCTCTTAGCTTCTAGGGACCTATTAAAAGAGTTTCCACAGCCCAAAAATCTTCTCAACAGTGTGATTGGAAGAGCCCTTGGCATCTCACATGCAAAAGACAAATTGGTCTACGTGCACACAAATGGACCAAAGAAAAAGGTAACTCTGCTGGTGGCAAGGAGACATGTTGGTCTGATTCTCTGGAAGGAGACTGGCTGCTCTTTTCTCTCTCAGAGTTCTCGTCAGGGAGGCCATAGAGTGGGTTTTCTGAATTGAGAATGGTCAGCAGAGAATCTCAGAGCAAAGCTAAATCTGGA
Source organism: Delphinus delphis (assembly GCF_949987515.2). NCBI lineage: Eukaryota > Metazoa > Chordata > Mammalia > Artiodactyla > Delphinidae > Delphinus > Delphinus delphis. The sequence goes on from NC_082692.2 coordinate 64,183,830, forward strand.
GAAGAGCCTGGTTTAGGGAAGGGGAACATGGGCAAGTGAAGTGAGACGTTCCCATCTTGTGTAAGATAGGCCTCTGTACTGGGCCCTGGATTTGGTCCCTTCCAACTAACTGGAACTGTAGAGGGTTAGAGCTGATGATAATTCCTGCTCCCAGAGTCTTGTAGGTCCTGGGACCCACAGGAAGCATGTAGGCAAACCATTCTGAATGAAAATTTTTAAGGATAAAGGTGGGTCCCACCTTGCCCTCTGGCTAGAACATGGCACTTTCAAGAAGCAAAACAGCTTGAGGTGGGACAGTGGCTTGAGGGTGGGGGAGTCTGAGCCTTCCAAGGAGTTAATGATGGGATTGGGGTTCTGTCTTGCACTCAGGCCTGCTGCTGTGAGGTCTACAGCTTTGCTGTTGATTCTCCAGGTGGTTTGTTATAACTTTGTAGTCTAGAGAGGCAAGGGTCCTGATTCTCTCTTCTCTTCCTCAGAAAGTCACCCTCCACATAAAGTGGCCCAAGAGTGTGGAGGTAGAAGGCTATGGCAGCAAGAAGATCGACGCTGAGAGGCAGGCTGCGGCTGCGGCCTGCCAGCTGTTCAAGGTGACCCTCCCCTAGTGAAGACCATGCAGACCTCCCTCCTGAGAACTGCTTGAAGTGACGGTTTTCCTGGTGTCAGCTGCACCTAGGTTTAGGTTGGCAGGGTGTTCAAACCACTCACCTGTCCTAAGCCCTTCCCACCTTGTGGTTCCTTTTTTGTTTCAGCCAGTGACCGAATAGATTAATATTATTTTCTTGCCACTGTAGTTATCTACTTTCTGTGGTTTCAAAAACCACAGAGAAGAACCCCTTTATGGAGAACACTCCCTCTGTACAGCACCATGGTGAGACTTCTATTTTGGTTTCTGTTTTTCTTTCCCTGTTATTTCATGTATTTAGGTTTTTCCTTGTAGCCACATAGTCCTCTCTTACTTACAATGGAAGAATAATAGTCACTTCTCTCACTTCCCAGTGGTTGGACGTGGGTTGCTTTCAGTTTTTGATTGCGCAGCATTTCCTATACCTTCATTGTTGCTCCCAGCCTTTCTTTCGATCCCTAATTGGCTCCCTTCATGGCTGTGCCAACCTTGAATCTTCCTCACATTCCTAGGTCTTTGCTCTTGACAAGGACAAAGCTGTATTCCTTCAGCTTCTCTCCCGCTCATGGTCTACAGACCTTCATTGTCACTGCTTCTCCTGGGTCTGAGGAGGCAAGGTCCCTTTTCCTGTCCTGGGCTCCCACACGACCCTTCTCTTTTCTGTGTCCTCTCTGTCTCCTCCATCTTGTCTCCCACGCTTTTATTTAATTTTCAGATCTTTCCTCATCTGATTCTTTTCTGTAAGAGTCAAAAATTCTTCAGTGTTTGGGAATTCCCTGGCGGTCCAGTGGTTAGGATGCCACACTTTCATTGCCGAGGACGCAGGTTCGATCCTTGGTTGGGGGAACTAGGATCCCGCAAGCGGTGCGGCACAGCCAAAAAAAATTCTTCAGCGTTGTAATCCCTTCCTGCTTCCCTGCACACAGCTCTCCGTGCTTGTGGTTTGCATTCTTTCCACTCCAGCATCACAGCCCATGCCATGGTTGCTGGTTCCCTTCACATCCTCATAGCGCCTGGTGATTGTTGGCTGACTGGGGCAGCTTTGCCAGGCTCACCAGCCTCCCCTCAGTCCTTGCTCTGCTTGAATGGTCTGTGGCTTTGGCACTGCGGGGCATTTTTTCTTCAGCCCCTGGGTTATACCTGCTTTCCTTGTCTCTGGGTCACTCTAGGCTCCTCTTCCTCTCCCACTCTCTATAAACATCTTTTTCTGTACTCCTTCTGCCTGGGGAAATCTTCTCTCTCAGAAATTCAACCATCCTTTCTGTGTTTAATGTCTTGGAAACCTCCGTCTCCCTTAGAGCACCTCTACCTCAGGGGTTCTCAATTTCGGGGGGATTTTGCACCCCAGGGGACATTTGGTAATGTCTAGAGACATTTTTGGCAGCCACAAGGAGAAGAGTGCTACCTGGTATGACGCCAGGGATGCTGCTAAACGTCCCACAATGCACAGGCCAGCCCCTCACAACAAAGAATTACCTGGTCCAAAATGTCTATAGTGCCGAGGGTGAGGATGCTTTTCTGCCTGGATGTAGAAGGCACTTTAAACTGAGACCATGTGCAGCAAGTTGTGATCACATTCCTCCCCAGCCCGTTCTTTGTTCTCTATCTATGCTCATGGCCTTTTTTGTTTGTATGTTTGTTTAATTGTGGTAAAATACACAAAATATAAAATTTAGCATCTTAGCCACTTTTAAGTGTACAGTTCAGTAGTATTAAGTGCAGCCACGTTGTTGAGCACCCAGTCTCTAGAACTTCTTCATCCTGGAAAACTGAATCTCTATACCCAGTAAACAACTCCCCATCCTGCCTTCCCCCCAGCCCCTGGCAGCCACCATCCTACTCTCTATTTCTGCGAATTTGACTACTCGTCACATAAGTGAAATCATACAGTGTCCTTTTGTGACTGGTTTATGTCACTTAGCATAATGTCCTCAAGGTTCATTCATGTTGTAGCAAGTGTCAGAGTTTCTCTCTTTGTAAAGGCCAGTAATATTCAATTGTATGTATATATCACATTTTGTTTATCCATTCATCCATTGATGGACTCTTGGGTCCACTTTTTGGCCATTGTGAAATAAGGCTGCAGTGAACAAATACCTCTTCGAAACCCTGCTTTTAATCCCCAGAATTGGAATTGCTAGATCATATGGTAATTCTGTTCTTAATTTTTTGAGGAACTGCCACACTGTTTCCATAGTGTACTATTATACATTCCCACCAACAGTGCACAAGTGTTCTAATTTCTCCACAGCCTCACTAACACTTGTTACTTTCTTTCATTTTATTTATTTATTTGATAGTAGTCATCCTAATGGGTATGAGTTGGTATCTCATTGTGGTTTTGATTTGCATTTTCCTAATGATTAGTGATGTTGAGCATCTTTTCTTGTGCTTATTGGCCATTTATGTATTTTCTTTGTAGAAATGTCTTTTTAAGTCCTTTGCCCACTTTTTAGCCACATCGTTTTGTTGTTGAATTATGGGAGTTCTTTATATATTCTGGAGAGTGTAGCCCATTCATTCCTTAATATTTGTACTCAAATTTGCTCATCTTTTTTCCTCCCAAACTAGATGTTTCTTAAGCATTGCCCTCAGGCTTGTTGTGAGGTGCTGACAGCACAAAGGTGACTGAGGGTGCTCTTGGGGCAGCCACAGCCCAGAGAGGAAGCACCCACATGAGGGGAGAGGTGCACCTCAGCCTCCTGAATAAAGCAGGCTATTCTTAAAGAGTGAGTAGAAGTTTTCCAGGAACAGGGATGGAGAGGGCACTCCAGATAGAGGGCGCAGAGACATGGAACCAGGGTGCGCGCGAGCAACTAGCGGATTGTGAACGTGGGTCTGAGTGCTTGGCGATGGTGCGAACAGGTGGGCAGGAGCCAGAACGCCAAGCCCTTAGGTGTCTCAGGTAGGAGTCTTGATTGATCCTGTGGATGCTAGGTCTGCTGACTGGTGGTAATTGGTGGAATGACAGAGCTGAGTTTGCCTTTAGGAATAGTCCCCAAAAGCAGTGGGGTCAGGCAAGACCAGAGACGGGGGCACAGGATAGGTGAGAATGCCAGTAGCAGCAGTGCAGGAGCTTTCTTCTGGGGTTATTAAAAAGCTGGAAAAGACAGTGACTGGTCAGATGGAGGAGGGAGGAAGAGCGGGTTGGTGGGGAAGCATGAGCCAGCACGGGGAGCCCTGGAGGGGAAGCGGGTTGGGTGGGTGTTCATCATCAGGAACACCTCATGGCCTTGTGTGTGGGGGGCTGTGAGTGGGAGGCAGGGAGGTAAAGCATGCTGGTGTCCTGGGGAAGGCCAAGGGCGAGGGTGCTGTATGTGTTTCCTGTATAATCAGATCGTCCTTGTAAGCAGGCGGTGACGTGACGCAGAAGCATGGAGGCTGAGCCTTGGGCCAGGCACCCGTACTGCCCTGCCCTGAGTGGCTGTGCTTTAATGCATGTGGATGTGTGTGGCGTGCCCTTTTCACATTCTCTGTCACAGAATCCTACTGTTATGCATCTGTTCTTCCACACAGATTTGACAATTTGTCAAGTGCCCAAAAAGTCTATCCAGACTTTGATTGGAGTTATGTTACATGGGTTAACTTAGGAGGCTTTTGTCTCTTTACTCAAAAAAGTTTCATATCAGGAACTCCCATATTTTGTGTCCTTTTACCAAGTTTTATACTTTTAAAAAATATGTAAATTTATTTCTTTAAGTTCATCTTAGGTAGGCTATGGTTATTGTTGCTGTTGTGAATAGAATTTTCCTGATTACATTTTATTTTTTTTTTTAGATTTTTTTGATGTGGACCATTTTTAAAGTCTTTATTGAATTTGTTACAATATTGCTTCTGCTTTATGTTTTGGTTTTTCGGCTGCAAGGCATGTGGGATCTTAGCTCCCTTACCAGGGATCAAACCCACACCCCCTGCATTGGAAGGCAAAGTCTTAACCACTGGACCTCCAGGGAAGTCCCTTCCTGATTACTTTTTTTTTTTTAAACATCTTTATTGGAGTATAATTGCTTTACAATGTTGTGTTAGTTTCTGCTGTATAACACAGTGAATCAGCTATATGTATACACATATCCCCGTATCTCCTCCCCCTTGCGTCTCCCTTCCACCGTCCCTATCCCACCACTCTAGGTGGACACAAAGCACCGAGCTGATCTCCCTGTGCTATGTGGCTGCTTCCCACTAGCTACCTGATTACATTTTAAATTACAGTTGGTTCTTTCAGAAATCTGAGGAGAGAATTGTTGTTTTTTAAAGATTTAATTTTATTTATTTTTGGCTGTGTTGGGTCTTCGTTGCTGCGCACGGGCTTTCTCTAGTTGTGATGAGCAGGGGCTACTCCTTGTTGCAGTGCATGGGCTTCTCCTTGTGGTGGCTTCTCTTGTTGCGGAGCACGGGCTCTAGGTGTGCGGGCTTCAGTCGTTGTAGCACATGGGCTCAGTAGTTGTGGCTCTTGGGCTCTAGAGCGCCGGCTCAGTAGTTGTGGCTCGTGGGCTTATTTGCTCCACGGCATGTAGGATCTTCCCAGACCAGGGATCGAACCTGTGTCCCCTGCATTGGCAGGCAGGTTCTTAACCACTGAGCCACCAGGGAAGTCCCTGAGGGGAGAGTTTTAAGAAGCGAGTGGTCACTCCTCGGCTTGTCACGAGTCAGGTGTGGCTGAAGCCGCGCTGTGGAGCAGTGCCTGGATTCTGGCACCTGCCATCTACTGTCACATGGCTGTAATGTCTGAAACCCTCTTGATGCGCCTGGCTTACCCGTGTTGTCTTTACCACTCCCAACTTGAATTTCTTGACCTTGTGCTCTATTCACGTGCTACTCCTGTTCTTCTAGCTTCTTATTTTTTTGTTCTTTAGACTCTGTTTTTCTGCATTTTTCTTCTGCCTCTTAGATTTTTAGCTTCTTGAGGGCAGAGATCAGGTCTCATCCCTCCTGATGGTGCCCAGGGTGGCAAGCATGTTGCTTTGTACATGCTAGAGACTCGGCAAATGTCTTATTTGATTTTCTCTAGAAAAGAATAAAACTGTAATATATTTTAAAATAATATTTTTGTATAACTGGCTTTAAAAACGTTTGGTGTTATTTCTAGAGTATGTTCCCAGCATAGGATTCTTGTGTCAGAGGTATAGCTGTTTTATGGTGTAGACAACATATATCCTAATTGCTACACTCACTGAAGCTTTCTAGATCACTTTGTGAATGCATCTGCTTCTTGTTGCCCTGTGGGTTTTTCTTTGTTTTGTTTTGTTTCTTTGGTCTTTTGTCTTAATAGCTATAAGAATTTACCTTGTCATTTTCATCTGTTGAAGCTAGACATGTTAAGTGCTCTCTCTGTGCCCAGTTCTGGACTAGGGCCTGAGGTGAGTAGACAGGTGAAAAAGCATGGCTCCCACACATGAGGGACTTACGGTGTAACCGGGCAGGTTCCGAGCAGCCTGAGGTGTGAGGGTGGTATGGGCCCTCACAACGCCCCTTTTTTCCCCAGGGCTGGGGTCTGCTGGGTCCCCGGAATGAGCTGTTTGATGCAGCCAAATACCGCGTGCTAGCCGATCGCTTTGGCTCTCCGGCTGACAGCTGGTGGCGCCCAGAACCCACCATGCCACCTACTTCCTGGCGGCAGCTGAATCCTGAGAGCATCCGGCCAGGGGGACCTGGGGGCTTATCCCGCTCCTTGGGCCGGGAGGAAGAGGAGGATGAGGAGGAAGAGCTAGAAGAGGGGACCATTGATGTCACTGAATTTCTGTCTATGGCCCAGCAGGACTCCCACACCCCACTCAGGGATTCGAGGTACAGCCAGGGGCAGGGAATGCAGGGGAAGCTGGCTGCACCTTGACATGGGGTGGGGCGTGTTCCCAGGGAGTCTTCTCTGAGATGGGAGGGCCCCTGCCCCACATCTCAGTCCGCGTCTCTGTTATTCATTGGTATATCTACCTGTTCTTGGGGAAAGCCACTTGTGGCCATGTACTGTATGGCTGGGCTTTTGCGAAACAGCAGCACGGACCCTCTCTCCAGCTCACACTTGGGTCCTTCAGAGGCCCAGTAACTACTCTGCCTGCCCACTGCCCCTACCCTCCTATCTGTTTGGGGGAACTGAGGGAGCGCCAGGTGTGCTTTGTGTCTGTGAGAGGATCACAGGCCAAGTGGAAATGCCCCAGCCTCCTGCAACTATGCAGTATCCTAGCCCCTGGGTCTCAGAGCAGGTGAAATTGGCCCAGGAAGAGAGTGCTTTTTCACCTAAACTTTTGGTCCTCCCAGGGGGGGTTCCTTTGAAATGACAGATGACGACAGTGCTATTAGGGCTCTGACCCAGTTTCCGCTTCCCAAGAACCTTCTGGCCAAGGTGATTCAGATAGCGACATCGTCCTCCACAGCCAAGGTGAGCTGGGTCTCCTATAAGTGTGTGTGAGACTGGGGAGCTGTCTTGGTCAAGTCTGGTTTTCCTCCAGACCAGGTGGGAGGGAGACTACGTACGGGAGGGCCAAAGATGCCCGTTCTCCAAGCCCAGCCTGGGCCAGCTGGGGGAACTCCAGGTCCTTGGAGGGTTGAAGCAGCAGGGACAGATTGGAAGTCAGAACACTGGAGCACAGGGAGGGGGCTGGGGACTGTAGGAGTGGAAGACCTATATCTGTTCAAGGGTTGTGGGCAGGAAAGGAGGGTTTGGGGAGGGGGTGGCTGACTTGCTGAGGTTTTCATCTTTGTTGTCAGGCTGAGGGGCTTTGGTTAAGCAGAGCTTCTCTCCAGGTGCAAGGCCTTTTTGATCCCCCAGGATGTGCTTAGTTTTTAGCTTGTGTTGACAGCTTCAACCTGCAGCTACCATCATACCTGTTTGCTTTGAAAGTGCTGAGAGGACAGTGGACTAGGAGGGCAGGTAGTGGCATTGCCCAGATGCCATTTCCTGCTGTGAAATCATGGTACCACAGGAGAAGCAAGGCCAGGATCTGGGAGCTGCAGCCCCACAGGGCTGGCTTCTGCCTGTTCAGTGGCACTTCTTTTGTGGCTGATGCTTGGTACCTGCTCAGATGGGGGTTAAATCCATCTCTGTGTCCCTTGATATTCTGCGAACTCCTGGATGTTTTCATTCCCTAACTTTCTGTAACCATCTCTCTTGCCCTTTGTGTAGAACCTCATGCAGTTCCATACTGTGGGCACCAAGACCAAGCTGTCCACCCTCACCCTACTCTGGCCCTGTCCCATGACCTTTGTCGCCAAAGGGCGTCGCAAAGCAGAGGCAGAGAATAAGGCGGCAGCCCTGGCTTGTAAGAAACTGAAGGTGAGTGCAAGGTCCCTGGTGTGATGCATGAGATGTCTTGGAGCTCCCTGCTACCCTTGGCAAATGGTCCACTTTTCCAGGAAATGAAATCTACCACTGCCAGGCTTTTGGCCTGGGCACATAAGTATCTGGTGTCCCAGCCTTGCTCGTCAGGCTGTGGGGTGCTGTTTCCAGGGCTTCTCCACAGTCCCTGTGGAGGTGCTTTGCCCGTGAGCTCAGCCGTTTCAGCACTGTTGGCTGGAACCTGGGTGAAGCCAGGAGGAGACATGCTTATCATTCTGAATGGTATGGAGCTGGAGAAATGATGTCTTTGTTGAGGGACAGACTTGGTATCTAGAAAGATCTTGATAACTTGGGCTTTGTGGCCAAAACAAACCACGCGACGTTCATCTAGGATGAATATTGAAGGGATCAACATCCAGGTGAAGGCAGTGGGGCTTACAGCTAGCAATCATTTTGAAGCGGCTTTGGAGGTCAGCTGATAGCCCAGTTGTGGGAGTTACCTGAACCCGTGGGGGTCTGGTTTGCAGAATAAGAGAGGAAGGAGGCCCTGTTTTACTCTGAATGGTCGGATATACCTTTGGTGTACATTTGGCTCTGGGAACTGAATTTTAGATAGAGCTGATAGTGAGGGGTACCAAGATCCTGGAGAACTGAAGAGGGATGGGTTCAGGTAAGTGGTGAGAGGGAATGGATGTGTCATTACCTGTGGCTAAAGAGGACAGAACTAGGGCTAACTGGGAGAACTTCGAGGAAGTCTAAATTTTAATTTGATAGACAAAAACAGTGATGAACTTGAGAACTCTTGTTTTAGGAGGGTATTTCCACTGTCCTGGGAGTATTTAATTCAAATTTGTGAAAACTAACGTTGGAATAAGATTGCACCTGTCACCACTGTTCAGTCTGCTAATGTCCACATTTGTCCCCCAAAAAATCACTTTTCGTTGACTGGTTTTATTAAGCAACCATTACAGATTGAAACTGAAAAATAAATGCATTGACAAAAAACAAAAACAAACAGACAAAAAAGTGATGAGAAGACGACCCTCAGCATGTTAGAGGCCTGTCTCAGGAAGGAGCAAGCTTCTAGGTGGCAGCAGTGTTCTGAGAGCAGCTGACTGCCCACGGTCAGAGAGGCTGTAGGTAAATTCTCACAGTCCTGGGAAAGGACAGAGGGCTCCCCTGCAGCAAGGTGGCCCTGTTGGCACCTCTTCTGTTCTGGCACGAGGAGGCTGGGGAAGGGGATTGGTCCCTGTGCAGGTAGACTTCTTAAAGGAGGGAGTGTTTGCTCTGGGTTTTGGAGGGTGTGCGGAATCCGGACATGAAAGACTATAGGGGAAAATGACTGGTTTTCCACATTTGCCCAATGTGTTGGAATGCTTTGTCTTATTTCTGGTGGGTGGCTTTGGGCATATAGGGAAATAAAACAGAGAGTTTCCCTTCCAGTGGTTTATTTTATCAAGGTGCATAAGTATGTATTTCCGGGAACTTCCGTGTATGTTTGTACGGTGGACTGGGTGTCATGCAGAGACAGGTGGAGGTGTGGCAGCTGGACATGAAATGTGGCAGGGGTGGGCGGGCAGCGAAGGCACAGGAGCCTGCGACTGGGTTCCGGGGTGGCTCAGGGCCTGGCCCGCCTGTCTCAGGTGGGGATTCACGGAGGTGAGCCTGGGCTGCTGTGGGGACTCCGGCTGCTCGGGCAGAGGATTCTCTGCGGCGCCCGTCTGTGCGGGTGGGGGCTGTAACACTCAGACACGCCAGGTCTGGTTTTGCTTGAATCATTTTTAACTTTTTTTTTTTTTTTGGTGGAGACCTAACATTTTCCTGGTTCCTAATTTCTCCCTCCTGCACCATATTGGCCCAAACCCAAAAATGTCTTAGAAAAGAGGTGGCTCTGCACGACTTCTCTAAAGCTCCTGAGCAGGTCTGGGCCAGTTATGGGGAGACAGGCATAGACCAGCCTCCCGTGTTCCCTCTGCAGAGCCTGGGCCTGGTGGACCGGAACAACGAGCCGCTCACCCACGCCATGTATAACTTGGCCTCCTTGCGCGAGCTGGGTGAGACCCAGCGCCGGCCGTGTACCATCCAGGTGCCTGAACCCATCCTCCGCAAGATAGAGACCTTCCTAAACCACGTAAGAGAATCCCCACATTCCTCTTCACCTGCCCGCCTTCATCTACCCAGACCAAAAGCTTTCACCTGCAGCAGGCGGTAGTGACTCCCCGCTTTCCCCACTGGGGATGGAGCCTGGGCACACTTTTGCCCTGAGCAGTCCTGTCTTGCCCACGAGGGTCCCAGGGCAGTTGAGGACTGAGTCCTGCCCGGCGGGTGGGCCATAGCTTCTGGCCAAGGTGAATTGTGTGGAGGGGCTGGCTGGCTGTGGGTAAATGAGAAGAAGCTATTTCTCTTCACCATTTTGTTTGCCTCTCCCGTCCTCCAGTACCCCATGGACAGTTCATGGATCTCCCCAGAGCTCCGGCTGCAGAGTGATGACATCTTGCCCTTGGGCAAGGACTCGGGGCCGCTGGGTGACCCTATCACAGGCAAGCCCTACATGCCCCTGTCAGAAACAGAGGAGCTGCGTCTGAGCCAGAGCCTGCTGGAGCTGTGGCGGCGGCGAGGGCCGGTCTGGCAGGAGGCCCCCCAGCTCCCTGTGGACCCTCATCGGGACACCATCCTCAGTGCCATCGAGCAGCACCCGGTGGTGGTCATCGCCGGGGACACGGGCTGTGGGAAGACCACGCGCATCCCCCAGCTGCTGCTGGAGCGCTACGTGACCGAGGGCCGAGGTGCTCGCTGCAACGTGATCATCACTCAGCCGCGCCGCATCTCGGCTGTGTCCGTGGCACAGCGGGTCAGCCACGAACTGGGCCCCTCCCTGCGCCGGAACGTGGGCTTCCAGGTGCGGTTGGAAAGCAAGCCTCCAGCCCGAGGTGGGGCTCTGCTGTTCTGTACCGTGGGCATCCTGCTACGGAAGCTGCAGAGCAACCCCAGCCTGGAGGGCGTGAGCCATGTAATCGTGGACGAGGTGCACGAGCGGGACGTGAACACGGACTTCCTGCTGATTCTGCTCAAGGGCCTGCAGCGGCTCAACCCGGCCCTGCGGCTGGTGCTCATGAGTGCCACAGGTGATAACGAGCGCTTCTCCCGCTACTTTGGTGGCTGCCCTGTCATCAAGGTGCCCGGCTTCATGTACCCTGTCAAGGAGCACTACCTGGAGGATATCCTGGCCAAGCTGGGCAAGCACCAGTACCCACACCGGCATCGGCACCACGAGGTGAGGGGATACGCCCGCCCCGTCCTGCCCACGGCTCCTGGCCTTTTCTCCATGGATTCCCCTCCTCCTTCCCAAGCCTTGGTTTCCTTGCTAGAAATGGGAATGATCAGGCCTTCTTGACAAGGGTGTGGTGAGGGTTGGAGGTGATGTGTCACGTGCCTTGACCTCACCGAGTCGCGGTGGCCGTGTCCTGTGCACGACCCCTGGCCCCGGGGCTGTGACTGGCCTCTCTTCCCCCACCCCAGTCTGAGGATGAATGCGCTCTCGATTTGGACCTCGTGACTGATCTGGTTCTGCACATTGATGCCCGCGGGGAACCAGGTGGGTGCTTTCTTCTCTGCCCCGTGCCCACCCTGCTCTCCCATCTGCCGGGAGCCACTAGCTCATGCCTGCAGGGCCCTTTACAGGTGGGATCCTCTGCTTCCTGCCTGGGTGGCAGGAGATCAAAGGAGTGCAGCAACGCCTCCAGGAGGCCCTGGGCATGCATGAGAGCAAGTACCTCATCCTGCCAGGTGAGAGCATGTGTGCAAGGATGGTGGCCCCTAACACCAGGCTTGCCCTCTGTCCTGGGGAGTGACTCACCTGGGGCTCAGGGCCTTGGGTTTCTTAATAGGCTGCACTACTTTTTTACTGGCTTTGTGACCTCTACTGGGCATATTACTGATCTGGACTTCAGTTTCATCAAAATAGGGTCAAAATCCCTGCCTGCCCTCATATGGGGAGGTTTTGGCTGGAGCAGTGCCCGTGACCAGTGTGTTCTTGCTGCCCACCAGTGCACTCCAACATCCCCATGATGGACCAGAAGGCCATATTCCAGCAGCCTCCCGTTGGCGTGCGCAAGATTGTCTTGGCCACCAACATTGCTGAGACCTCCATCACAATCAATGACATTGTGCACGTGGTGGACAGCGGTCTGCACAAGGAGGAACGCTACGACCTGAAGACCAAGGTGGCACCCATCTCCTGGCCCTGCCCCAGCCCAGATCTACCCTGGGCCTGTGTGTCTGGAGAAGGCCACACCTGTGGGATCTCCCTGTCCCTGCTGTGGGGGGCAGTTGAGGAGCTGAGTGAGGTGAAGGCCAGGCGCAGGGGAGCATGGAGGAAGGCGTGTGGTCTGTGTGGCTGCTCACCTGCCCCCTCCCCCAGGTGTCCTGCCTGGAGACCGTGTGGGTGTCACGAGCCAACGTGATCCAGCGCCGGGGCCGGGCGGGCCGCTGCCAGTCAGGCTTTGCCTACCACCTGTTCCCGCGGAGCCGGCTGGAGAAGATGGCCCCTTTCCAGGTGCCGGAGATCCTGCGCACGCCCCTTGAGAACCTGGTGCTGCAAGCCAAGATCCACATGCCAGAGAAGACGGTGCGGCAGAGGTGGGCGGAGTGGGCCCTGGGAACGTGCAGGTGGGGTGCGGGCTAACAGGCTCTGCCTCGTTCGTGCTGTAGGCAGTGGAGTTCCTCTCCAAGGCCGTGGACAGTCCAAACATCAAGGCGGTGGACGAGGCCGTGATCTTGCTCCAGGAGATCGGTGAGTGGTGCAGGGCTGGGCCGGGCTGCGGAATGGCTGTCAGGGGCGGGACTGACGGCTGAGCTTGCAGGGGTGCTGGACCAGCGGGAGTACCTGACCACTCTGGGGCAGCGCCTGGCCCACATCTCCACTGACCCACGGCTGGCCAAGGCCATAGTGTTGGCTGCCATCTTCCGTTGCCTGCACCCGCTGCTAGTGGTCGTTTCCTGCCTCACCCGGGACCCCTTCAGCAGCAGCCTGCAGAACCGGGCGGAGGTGGACAAGGTCAGACCCAATGCCTTTGCGTGGCCCTCTGTTCTCCCTTCCGGCCCTCCGCTCCCTTCGGTCCCGCGGTGGCTTCCTCTGGTCCCTGCCCTGTGACCCTGGCACCCGCCTCCCCTCCCAGGTGAAGGCACTGTTGAGCCACGACAGTGGCAGCGACCACCTGGCGTTCGTGCGGGCTGTGTCTGGCTGGGAGGAGGTGCTGCGCTGGCAGGACCGCAGCTCTCGTGAGAACTACCTGGAGGAAAACCTGCTCTATGCACCCAGCCTGCGCTTCATCCACGGTCAGCGGGTCCCGAGCTGCCCTGAGTCCCTCCACCCTTCCCACTCGCACTGGGCCGGTGCACAGTGAGCTGTGAACCAGGGGCCCTAGGTTCACCCTGACTTTGCCTCCCCAGGACTCATCAAGCAGTTCTCAGAGAACATTTATGAGGCTTTCCTGGTGGGGAAGCCCTCGGACTGCACCCTGGCCTCTGCCCAGTGCAACGAGTACAGTGAGGAGGAAGAGCTGGTGAAGGGTGTGCTGATGGCGGGTCTCTACCCCAACCTCATCCAGGTGCTGCCCTGGGGAGGGGGCTCCAGGCCATGACCTCTCCTTCCATCCCAGCTCCTTGCTCAACCCACCCACCTTCTCCTTCATCCTTGCAGGTGAGGCAGGGCAAGGTGACCCGGCAGGGCAAGTTCAAGCCCAACAGTGTCACGTATAGGACCAAATCCGGCAACATCTTGCTGCACAAGTCGACCATTAACAGGTGGGGGACTGTCAGGCTGGGGCAGGGCAGCTCGGGTGGTTCAGCAAGGGGCCTCACCCAGCTCTTTGTTCCCCAGGGAGGCCACACGGCTACGGAGCCGATGGCTGACGTATTTCATGGCTGTTAAGTCCAACGGCAGCGTCTTTGTCCGGGACTCCTCCCAGGTGCACCCACTAGCTGTGCTGCTACTCACCGACGGGGACGTCCACATCCGTGGTGGGTACCTGCACACCTCCTGCCCCACTGCTTCTCCGGCTGCTCTGCCTCCTCAGGGGTCCGGCCTCACTCACCCGGGCTCCCCGCGTCTCTCCCTTCCTCTAGATGATGGGCGCCGGGCCACCATCTCCCTTAGTGACAGCGACCTGCTGCGGCTGGAGGGCGACTCACGCACTGTGCGGCTGCTGCGGGAGCTGCGCCGGGCCCTGGGCCGCATGGTGGAGCGGAGCCTGCGCAGCGAGTTGGCTGCACTGCCGCCCTGCGTGCAGGAGGAGCACGGGCAGCTGCTTGCGCTGCTGGCGGAGCTGCTGCGCGGGCCCTGTGGCAGCTTTGATGTGCGCAAGACAGCTGACGACTAAGCCCCGTCTCCGCTGGGGCCATGTACAGAGTGCAAATGTTTATTTAAAATAAAGTTCTATTTATCCCTTGTGAGCATCGCTATCCGCTGGGGCTCCCCAAACCAAGAGGAAGAGTGAAGGCTCAGAAGGGAGGGCCCCAAAGTCTTAGGAGAGCAAGGGGCTTAGAACCCAGCCCTCAGGAGCTTGAACCACTCATGCGGGTTCTTGGCTTGTGCTGCTTGGCCCAGTCTAGTCGTCTTTGTCACAGCCGCGGTGGGAGGCAGTGTCCTTGCGCGTGCAGCAGGGCTCGCAGCCTGGATCCTCTCTGGCTGGCTGTCACTTGCTAACCCAGGCAAATGGGGGAGGGAGAAGTTCCACAAGCAGCCTTAACCTTTGGTCACAGCCACAGATTCACAGACGAGGGGCTGAGGTCAAGACTGCACGCTGCACCCCAGTCCCTCAATGCGAGGGGACAAGCTGGGGGCTGTGGGGGCCTCGGATGCTGAAGACGTAGACAACCAGGACGTATACAGAAGACAGGGCCTGCGTGGTGGGACATACGAGCTTTATTTGTTCTGGAAATCATAACAACAATCACAGATCAACATGGTTAACGGCTGAGCCATAAGCAAATGGGGAAGTACAGAAACGTTCCAGCCCCAACAGCTGCAGAATAGAACACAGCACACAGGGCCTCTGGTCCCACCTGTCAGGGCGGCCTTCTCAGCTTCTCTGGCTTGTGGGACCCTTCAAGGGAGCTGTGCCCAAACCACCTTTCAGAACACTGACCACTCCAGCGCCCCCTAGAGTGCTCTCCGCCGGGGTCACCTCTCCCACCCCTACCTTTGGCCAACGGAGTAAAAGGACCGAGAGCTTGTTGTCCACCCCAGCATCAACACAGGTGCAGGTACCTTTAGGCCCAGCACTGTCATCCCACTGCATCTGGCACCCCACCTCCCACTGCGTTCTCCCAGTTTCATCTCACCCTTTCTTGCAGACAAAACACGGATGCCCTGATGTCCCTGGCGCCGTTGAAGCACTGTGTGGACAGTTTCTGGCCCTGGGAGTGCTTTTTCCACAAGACCCCTGCAATTTCTTGGTATGTGCTTGGGGAGCTGGGGAGATGGTGTCGAACCTCCCTGGAGAAAATGCTACCTCAGAAAGGGAGAGCACCTGCCCAGCCCAGACACCCTCCCTCTACATGGACTTCAAATCTGATCCTAGGTCAACAGCTCCCACCTTCTCAGCGCCAAGGGATGCCAGAGGAGGAGGTGGGGAGTGTGAGGGGCCAAGTCTGCACTGCAGAAAATGCTCTTCCAGAGGAGAAGCCTTGGAGACTCCCAGGCCATTTCACTGCAAACTGTTACGTTTTAATCCTTTATTAGAAACCATGCAAACTTTAATACAAAAAGTACAAGTGCAATAAGAATCTTCGTGTCAATACAATTCCCGGGACTTATCATTGCAGCCATCCCAAGACCAGGCCTAACCAGGACACACCCCTTAGGCTGGCCTCTCCTCTCCTCTCTCCCCTCTCCAGTCAGGCCGTAAGGGAGCCTGGATGGCCCATCTCATGTACTTATTTTTAAATTTCCAGACTTGATTCCCCACTATCCACATGAGTTCTGAACACATCAGGCTCCCTGGCAACTGAGGGCTCGAGTGTCCTAGGTTGGAGGCTAGGAGGAATTTGACCTCCATGGCCCTTTCCAGCCCGACCTTGTCTCCCACCAGATCCCAGGGAATGAGACAGACATAGATGCCAAAACCAGCCTCTTGGTTAGAAAAGAAAAGCAGCATACACACAAAATGCCAGAACCACCAGTCCACACTCTGACCAGCCCCTAGCGGTCCCTGCCTGCCCTCTAGCCCACAGCCCCCCACTGCACCTGCCCTGCCCACACCACCTCCGGGGCCGGGGCCCCAAGCTGCCCAAGGCAGGGCAGCCTCCAATGCCTCACCTCCCAGCTGGAGGCTTCAGGATCTCCCTTCCCTGTTTCCTTTAACACCTACCAACGACTTTCATTCAGACATGGCTTCAACCTGCAAAACTACTCCACCGGTTTTCAGGTTATTAAAAAAAAAGATAAAAGTGTGACAGCAGCTAGGTAGGTATGGGAAGCAGCGGGGACAGGCAGCATTGCCCCTGACTAACTTGGGGGAGGGCAGCAAGAGGTGCCTGGTGCCACCTGTGAGGTGGGCACCACTGTGGGGTCAAAGGAAGAGGCAGTGGCTTAGCAGGCTTCAGGGTACGCAGTTAGCACCCAGCCATCACGGGGACATCCACTTCCACTCTTCCCTCCAGATGGACCAGCGAGGAGGGAGGGTATGTCAGTTTCTCTTGGGTTTGGTCCAAAAAAACCAAACAAAGAGGAGGTTGGACTCCGGTTCCCCCCACCCAGATCCCAGGAGGTCCTGAACTAGCCTCCCCTACCCCACTTTCCACCCAACCTTCTCCGCGGAGCAGCGGCGCAATGGTGAGGACGGGGGAGCCAAGCAGGGAGCCGGGTCTGGGGCCGGGAGTGGAGGGAGCACGGGGGTGGGGCTGCTGCCACCCTGGGCAAGTGAGGCAGGAGGGAGGGAGGGAGGGAGGGGCCTAGAGGGCAGCCCGGGAGAGGGAGCTAGGGGCCCAGGTGCCTGAGCTGGGGCCGCCAGGGAAGTGGAGGGGGGCGGGAGACAATGTCGGCCCCGTGGTCGGTGCGGGCCCTGGCGTTTGCCCGGAACGTCAGCCTGTAGGTCTCAATCTGCAGTGACACAGGAGGAGGGAAGGGAGAGGGTGACGGGGGAGACAAGAAGGGGAACACGGGGGACGGAAGACGAGACCAGAATGTCATCATTAGATGCCTGGAAAATAAAAGGTTGCTTCGTTAAAATTCAGGCCACACTCCGGTAGGAAAACAAAGGAGTTTCAATCTGCAGCCAGTGGCAGGGCCCCTGGCTGGCCCTTAGGCCGAGCCCAGCCACTTACTTGTCTCCTGGATCTGGCTGTCCAAGGTCTGGGCCTCCCTTTGGTCACCACCCCCTGCCAGGGTGGTGTGGCCACTGAGGCCACTGGCTGAAGTGGGGGCGCCAGCTTCAGGCGCTGCCTCAGGGATGGCCAGCTCCTCCCCAGCTGGGGGGCCCGGACACGGAGGGGCCTCGCTGCCACCGCCCTCAGTCTACAAATGAAACAGTGGGGGAGACAGTGCAGGGTCAGTCGGGGAGGGTGTGGGATGGTGATGGTGGTGGGTTTCACACACAGTCCCCACCCCCGCTGTTGCTGCTCCCCATTGGCTCAAGGTACAGTCACCTGGGAGTCTAGACCAGGTGCCCCCCCGCCCCCCCCGCCAGACCAACTCCTGGCCTGGGTGGCAGGGTGCTGGGTAAGAACTCAGGCTCTGGGGCAGTAAAGCAGTGCAGCCTGGCTAGTGACACGCTCTGAGAGCCTCCTCTGGGAGACGAAAGGCTTCGTGAAGCCTCTGACATGAGAGGTGAAAGGTGCCTGGCTTCTCAACAAGGCTGATGCCAGATCACAACACTTATGACAGCAGATTGTTAGCAAAAAAGCTAAGGAATCATCTCAAGTTGTGGGTCTGGAGCCACTAGGGCGAGGGAGCTCCGGGAGTTTGAACCAGTTCCTGAGGGGTGCAGGCCGCCACCTCAGACCTAAGGGATCCCAGGGCACTCCCTGCACATGCGAGTGTTCGGAGAGGCTTTCTCGGCCATTCCTGGGGCAGCGCTGCCCGTGTATCCATCATTCATGCGCCCCTGACAGAGGCCTCCTCTGTGCTGGGCATCTTTCTGGGGCCTGGGGACACAGGAGGGAAGAAGGTGTCCAAGGAGGTGTGAGGGAGACTGGGGGGGCCTGGCGAGGAAGGCCTTGTGGTGGCCGTGGACACCCAGTGTGAGTCCAGAGCACAAGAGGGAGGGCTGCTGGGAGGCACTGGCGAGCTGGCACACCTGTGCTGGGAACGCCCAAAGGCGACAACAGGAGAAATCAGAGCAGTGAAAGAAACGGGCCTCTGTGTTAGAAAAATAGTTCCAGAAGTGATAAGAAAGGGAGGTGATGTGAGTAAAGAAAAGACTTGCGGTCAGAAAGGCCCAGGCGTGAGCCCTGGTCTGCGTGCACCCGTCGTGTGGCCGGGGACAAGTGACTACACCCAAGTTAGTGCCCCGGGGGTGCTGACCAGAGAACAGCCCCTCACAAGGTGTGGAGCATGTCCTGAGAGGCTGCGACAGAGGGAGCTAGTCCGGGCTTGAACGGAGCACTGAGGTGGGTGGGACAAAGTGCGGGCTGGGATGGAGCCGCGCTGCGCGGTCAGATGCAGGGGAAGGCCCGGAGCACTGCTCATGTCCCCTCTCCCTCGCCCACCCCTCCCTGAGCAGCTGCAGCCACCCTCAGGCTTGGAAGCCGGCAAGGCGCTGCCCCCACGGCCCTGCTACCCGATGACACGGAACAAAGGACAGACAGCATCTTGGCAGACAAAAGATCTCACAGTACTGTGGAAGGAGCGCAGAGGGAAGAGAGGGAGGGAAGGGAGGAGAGGCCCAACCAGGATGGGAAGCCTGCCGCCTGAGTGCTCTCCAGAGCCCGGCCCGCGCAGGCCTCCAGAGGGGTGGATGCCAGGCCTGCCGTCACGGGCAGTAAAAATGTGCCATTCCGCTCCCAGGCCCAGAACAGAGCCTGACACAGAGCAGGTACCGAACACTCCCGTCTCAGGAGGTGCTGCGAGAACGGTACCACACAGACCCCGGCCTTGTGGGGACCTGCACTCCAGCCCTGTCCCTCTGAACATGGCTGAGATGGGCTCAGAAAGGCAGGCCACGGCTCTCAGGAGAACGTTCCATCTCCAGCTGGACAGGTGAGAGGTGACCGGGCTGGGGCCTCTTCACCTCTCCTGCCTCGCTCAGGACTGACGACAGACGATGGAAACAGCAATGGTGTGGGTGAAACATGACCCCTGAAGAGACTGAGGGGCGGTGACAGGTGCCCACCTGCTGGGACCCAGACTCCAGCCGCACAACCCCACCCCCCAGCTGTGTCCCCGCCAGGACCCACTCATTACCTTCACGGCACCTCCTGCAGGCAGGTGGCCCACGTTATCAAGAGATCCCACCTTCGCCTGGGCCTTCTCCTTGAAGTTCAGCTTTTGACTTTCGATCTTGACATCTCCTCCACCTGGAACCAAACAGAAATGGGTCACTGTGGGTGGCAGAGAAATACCCCTACAGGCAAAGCCAGGAGGCTGGCCAAGGACTGGGATGTGCCCAGTATAGAAATGGGGAAAAAGTGACCTGCTCTGAGGACAAAGGAAGAGGCACAGTGAACACATGCTTTCAGCCTCATAAACACCCTGTTGGTCAGGGTCAAGATCCTGGAATCCTGGTTTTCCAGCTGCCACCACTGATACTGGAGGAGAGGAGTGACTTGCTCAAAGTCACCAGTGAGCCAGTGAGTCACAGGATGGAGTATGGTCTAGGTGAGCAGTTTAACTGAATCTCACTGTCATGAAAAGAAGGGAAGGCAAGAGGCGGGAGCAGAGGGGAGGCAGTCTGTACACAGGCAACGTTCACAGCTCAGCCAGAGTGAGGCCATGGGATCAAGGGCCAGAGCACTGTCACTGGCCACCCGGCCCCTCAGCTTGGCTTTCCCTTGAGCCCTTCTTCATTCTCCCATCTCCTCCTGGCTCATATCACCAACCTCAACACCTAGCTGCCTGCCAAATTCTCCAGGTATCCTACCCACTGGATTTCTGGCCCCTTGCAAAAACTGGACCTCAAGTCACTCAGTGTCACTAGGGAAGGAGGTATCTCACAGGACTGGATTTTCCAGATAGAAGGAAAAATGAAGGTTAGTTAAGGGGCAAAGTGTTTTGATCCTTTTACACAGAACACCTTCTAAAATGGATGACAGTTTTTGCTGAGAGGGAAGGGAGTTTTCTTTGCCTTCCCCTTAACTGGCCCGTGGCGTGGCGACTGATCTCTGAGACACCAGACCTGTCAGCCAGTGTGCCTGCCACTACAGATACGGCACTACCCCAAATCTGCTGCCGACCCAGGGTCCAGGACACACGAGGCTCTTAGGGTACAGCCGAGCCAAGAACGCAGGCCCTGCTCAGACAACATTGCCAGTGGCTCAGAGGCCTCCACGGGGGCGCCAGGCCACCTGTGCTGCTGGCAGGAGAGTCTGCATTGCTGTAGTGGCAAGATCCACATGGGCAGGCCGAGGCGGCATTATTGAATGGCTCCCTATCTCCTGCTGGAGCTGCTGGTGGATGATGCTTCACTGCTCGAGAATACCCTCTGCTCCTGAGTCTGACAGGCAAGACCCGACCACCACTCTCCAGAGCTCCTTCAGCACCAGCTCCTGAACGCTTGCCTGGGAGGCTGAGAAGGGTTCTTAGCCCCTAGCGTACCTTTCCCCGAGGCCTAGGTCAACAGTGCCATGCACACAGCAGGTCCTCAAGACGCTGCTGGTGCAAATGGCAAACCTTCCACACTGTTCCTCCTCCAACTAAAAGGTTAGTGCCCAGAATCCCCCCTCCCTGACAGGGACTGAGGACTACGTTGCTTCTACTGCTGTGCCCTGGGTGTGTGGCTCCAGGAATCTTCATGGAAGGACAGAGACATAGGGGTGAAACCTGGGACAAGGGAGGCACCACTCACCAGGCTTGTGCTTAATGTTAGCCTTGGACCCACACTTGGAGGAGACCTTAGAGATGTCCACCTTCTTGTTCTGAATCTGAACCTGAGGAGAAAAACACACAAAAAAGTGACTGCCTCAGTGAGAGAAGGTGTACTGCCAGGTCCAAACCCATGCTCTCTTTATAGTCTCCAAACCCGAGGTCAGAGGCCGCCTTCTCCAAAGGCTTCCCTGGCTCTAACCTCACTCCATCCCTTCTTCATACCATCTCTTGAAGGGACCTCAGCACCAGCTCTATACTAATCGCTTCAGGTGCTCAATCATCACCTACAGCGTACCTACTACCATCAAAACAGCAGCCTCTACTCTGGCTCATCTTTCCAACAAGGCTGCAGTTCTCCCTAAACAGGAGCTTGGGGAAATGCACTTTTCCCAGCCACAGATCTGGCAGCTGCTAAAGCAAGCCACCACGTGTCCTCGGCAACAGTGACAGGCTCATCTTGCGCCATCCCTGAGATGACCTGTGAGGAGTCAACAGAGGTCACTCGCCACGGCTGGGCTCTCGCCAGGGTGTGGAGTCCACACATCTGTTGACAGTGTGCCACAGCTGAACCTAGTCCTCAAAAAAAGAATAGTTGATAAGGGGAAGTTTCGCTTTATAGATGTATTCCAGCCAATAAATGAAGAAAGGACAGGATAATTAGAGTCTCACCACAGTGCACCTTCACTGAACTCATGGTTTTGGGCATCAACAGCCGCCAGCATCACGAGGAGTGAGACGACGAGAAGAGTGAGACATTATGTTTCCTGATAGAAACACCACCACTGCCTATGAACGTCTTGCAAAAATGTGGGGAAAAATATCAAGTCTGAATCAATCTAAAGAAAACTGTGGGTGCCCATCATCGGATGAATGGATAAAGATGTGGCACAGATATACAATGGAATATTACTCAGCCATAAAAGGAACGAAATTGAGTTATTTGTAATGAGGTGGATAGACCTAGAGTCTGTCATACAGAGTGAAGTAAGTCAGAAAGAGAAAGTCAAATACCGTATGCTAACACATATATATGGAATTTAAGAAAAAAAAATGTCATGAAGAACCTTGGGGTAAAACAGGAATAAAGACACAGACTTACTAGAGAACGGACTTGAGGATATGGGGAGGGGGAAGGGTGAGCTGTGACAAAGCGAGAGAGAGGCATGGACATATATACACTACCAATTGTAAAATAGATAGCTAGTGGGAAGCAGCCGCATAGCACAGGGAGATCAGCTCAGTGCTTTGTGACCGCCCGGAGGGGTGGGATAGGGAGGGTGGGAGGGAGGGAGACGCAAGAGGGAAGAGATAGGGGAACGTATGTATATGTATAACTGATTCACTTTGTTATAAAGCAGAAACTAACACACCATTGTATACCAATTATACCCCAATGAAGATGTTAAAAAAAACAATAAATAAATAAAAAGAAAACTGTGGGACTAATGAATACGTTAAGTGAAACCGTGGGGACATCCTCAGCAGAATCCAAATTCTAGGACAAACCACTCAGTTTACTCTGAAAAATATTACCGTGAAAAAAGAAAAAATGAACAGGGAACTTGTAGAGTAAGAGAAACCTAAGATTATAAGATGCAAATCAACCAATCACAACTTATGGACCTTACTTGTTTCCTGATTAAGCAAACCTGTTTAACATGCTATGGGATTTTATATACATATGTATATTAGAGTTCTTATCTTTTAAAGTTACATATTGGAATATTTGCAGATAAAAGATATAACTGAAACTGGCTTCAAAATAACTGGGGTGGGCATTTATAGATAAGACTGGCCACAAAGATTAATAAATGAAGCTGGGTAAAAAAGTACATCCAATTCACGTTACTATTTTCTCTACTTTTGTATATGTTTGAAAATTTCTATAATTAAAAGTTTTAGGGACTTCCCTGGTGGCGCAGTGGTTACGAATCCGCCTGTCAATGCAGGGGACACGGGTTCGAGCCCTGGGCCAGAAGATCCCACATGCCGTGGAGCAACTAAGCCCGTTGCGCCACAACTACTGAGCCTGAGCTCTAGAGCCCACGAGCCACAACTACTAAAGCCTGCGTGGCCTAGAGCCCGCGCACCACAACGAAGAGTAGCCCCCACTTGCCACAACTAGAGAAGGCCCATGTGCAGCAACGAAGATCCAAGTCAGCCAAAAATAAAGTAAATAAATAAATTTTATATATATATATATATATAAAGTTTTAAAAAGCTTAATTGCATCTCACTAAGTTAACAAAGCCTCTGAGACAAGCTCTGCCTTCCCAGGCTGGTACATAGAAGAGCCACAATCCGCTTCCAAAAGATACCCCCAACCTGCTCCCCTAGCCCCCGGCCTCCACTGACGGCTTTGGCTTTAGGGAGCCACGTGCTGCTGCTCTGGCCTAGGATGTGTGTTTCTCGTGCTAGCCCCAAAGTCGCCCGCAGTGACGCCTGGCAGCCAGCACCAGCCTGTTCACCACCACCCCGGCATTCTCGCACCTCGCTCAAGCCGTGTGCTCACGTGATCTGCCCCTGGCCTGCAGGCCGCTGCAGGTGTCAATACTGCTACTGAAGTGACACTGCCAACAGGTCTCAGAACCCATTAACATACACACCCCTCCTTGCAAGGGTGAAATGGAATTAAAACTGCTGCAACATTTAAACTGGGATCAGCCACAGAAGTAGCTGCTATGTTCTCACCCGATGGCCTCTCAGTTCTCAACAAGAGGCATGTTTATGTGTACATGGGGACATGTGGGGAGTACTGACCAGGATCCTGTTCCAAGCCACGAATCCCTGTGGTAACCCCAGAATTTCTCTCTGGGGTAAGGAGGGCCCTGTGGGGGAATGGGGTTAGACCCGTACGGCTGGTGGCCACCCTTCTTATACACAGGTATATTTATGGTGGCTTTATGGAGGGGCTGATGGAAGGCAGGACAGCGCCATAGTCCAGGCTGTTTACCCTCATCTTCCCACTGGAAACACTGTCACAGGCATTTTCCTAATGCTCTGCTGTTTAAGGAAACCTCCTAAAATGAAAACTCTTTTAAAAAGTACATTCCCTCACCAAAAAAATCTTGTTTGAAATCATGTGTAGGCAGTGTGGGAAGACCATACTAGGTGACAGATGAACGAGGACTATTTTCAGAGCTCTGACATACACCACACAACATATATAAATGCATTTCTGTGTCACACACACACACACCCACACACCCACACACACATGCACGCAACCCAATTCCCTCAGAATCCCTGTTCACCTTCCGTTTGCATCTAGGCCAAAGCCTGAGAGGAAAAGCTAGGGCCAGTGCCTACCTGCGCCCTTCACGGGTTGGATCTTTCTCACCTTAACCACACACTGCCTTTAAAAGCTTCCCCCACCTCTGCCTTCCCACACTGGGATGGCTGATCTCTGGCCAACTTCCAAGTTGGCCAAGAACCAGCCACCCGAGTGCCAAGGATGCAGTTTCTGCCCACGCCAGGAAGAGCCAGTGGTGGGGAGATGACCAGGAAGGATGTGCAGTAGGGGAGTTGTGCAGGGGGAAGAAAGAGGTGTTCTATGTTTGCACCCTCACAGCAGAACTGCAGGGTTGGGCCCTCTGTAAGCCATGGGCAGGACGACATGACCACCAAGGGGGCAGGGGGACAGAGCCTAAAAATGAAGAGGGTAAGCAGAGCAGGACTTAATCCAGGTCAGGAAAGAGAGGAGAAGGAACTGAATGAACCCAAGGGAGATCAGGACAGGGCAGCTCTCTCCCTCTTGGGGTGGGAGAGAAGCTAGGGGAGAGGCGGTGAGGGCAGGGCTCTGTCACAGGGACGTGGAAAATGCAAGTGTGCTCTCCACATACCAGATGACAATGGTGATCTACACCATCTCTCCCTAGACCAGGACCTCCCTATGAGCCCCAGTCACCTGTGTCCCTAACACAGATCTTAAGGGTGGTACAGAGTAGCAGCATGATAAACAGGATGTCTAGATGGGCGAGAGAAAGAGCCAAAAAGAAAAGGAAATAGGAGGAAGGGGTTGGAAAAGGTAAACAGTGGGGGAAGGAGAGCAGAAAGAAAAGAGGGGGAAGGAAGCAGGGAGAGAAGAGGAGAAAGAGCAGAGTCACAGAGATGCAGGGAGGGCACAGGACGGGTGGGAGCACGCGGAACACAAACTCCCTGCTCTACAACAGCAAGGACTCGAGGATGGGCTCTGGAGAAGTCTGGACATCTGTCTCCAGGTCAGGACCACTGCACCCCCAAGAGCGGACTCGAGACAGACCGCGTCCCTCAGAACAGGTCTCTGAACCCCTAAGGCCTCCCACCCACAGGGGCAAAAGATGTCAAGTGGGTGTCACCCAGCTGTCGTTTAGGGCTCACCAGAAACACTCAGTCTGAACACATTTGAGCATCGGGGTCCCCCCGACTCCACTCGCCCGCCAGGGCGGGGCGGCCCTCTTTCCAGGGTGCCTCAGACACCAGCGGCCCCGAGCCATACTTACATTACCACCTCCAGGGACATGCTTAATATTGTCCTTGGAACCACACTTGGACTGAATATGGCTGTAGCTCACTTTTTTGGAGACTATCTGGACCTGGAGTGTTAGAGAACAGAAAAAACAACACAAAGGGAGAGGGCTGGTTAGAACCGACACGGGGCAGGCAGTGAGTCCACACGTGACCACGATGAGCTGCAGGGAGTGCTGTTAAAACCCCACCTTCAGCAGAACTGCTGTGGAAAAGCACAGGCCAAGGAACTGGAAGGAGCAGGAAAGGGAGTGAAAACACGAACAAACAACACAAGGACAGAAGATGTCGCCAGAGTGCTACATGGGCACCCTCACTGCTCCTGGGGGCCGGCTGCAGTTCACAGGGTGCAGACAGCAGTGGCCCCAATGCCCACTCAGCCACGGCCCACCCCCCGCCTGCTCTCTCCCCGACGCTCCTCTCTGCAAGGGTCCTGCTCATCCGGACCCGTCCTCACCCAAGGACGGCACTTCCCTTAAATCTGGGGCCTGGAATCGCTGCAGCCAGACCTGCTCTAGGAAGCAAAGGCTGTGTGGAGAAGCCTGGGGCCGCTGGCTCACGGCCCAGATCTGATGCTGATGGGAAGGAAGGGACCCGAGGCCGCTGGACCTGCTATGCAGAACCCTGGGCACCAGGGGGCACAGGCCGAAGCCACACTTCCACGCAGAGCCCACTTGTCTCAGGACTCAAGAAAGCACAGTGCAATTGAGGTTTAAGTCTAGTCTTCTTTTTGATTCCAGGGTAAAACCCCTTCCACAATCCTCCAGATGCCCAATCCTGTGCCCTGTTTCATGTGTAAAGAGACTAGGCTCTGGGCAGGGCTGCAGTGAGGCACAATCTGGGGGGGCACCTGCACAATGTGTTGTATATAAACGGCTCCCCCTGGAATGGAGCAACACAAAGGCTCAGGATCCAAGATCTGGGACAAATAATTCTTTTTGAGCCTTCTCAAGAAGGAATAGTTGCCAGCGTCCTTCCTTCCTTTCCTTAGAGCACTTCACAAATGATGTAGTAGCCCCCAAACTGAAGGGTTCTCCCCAGAGTAGAATCTACCCTGAGAAACTCCAACTGTTCCTTGCCTTCTTTACATACATCAATGATGAACAACTGGTGAGCAAACCACTTTCCTAATGAACCAGAGACCTACAGGACCTCTAGAAGCTCCCAGGAACCATGGTGCAGCCTTCCCCACCTGCCAACCATACAAAGTCCTTGCCCTGGCCACCTACCTGCCACAGATAAGGGCAGAAGGTTCCCAGGGCAAGAGGAGGGCCCTGGCTCCAGGGTGTGGAGACAAGGGGAAAGAACCTAGCATTTCCCCGCTGCATCCAGGTGACGGTGCAATCCCTATGCTGAGTGGGTTTTCGCTGGGAATCAGCATCCTAACTTTCAGTACAGAGGTCCTTGGAGAACCAGGACAAATGAAGCTATCTCCACACCCAGAGGTGTTGAGAGGGGCCTTCAGTTGAACTTGAAGGACAGGGGCTCCAGGGTTCCTATTGCTGGAAGGTTACCAGTGCCACGTCTTACTGAGGAAGAAGCTGGGTACTCTGTGTTTGTGTACATAATGGGTATGTTTCAGATCAAGGTCAGAGTGAAGGTAGTGACTGAAAGTGTTTGGATCCATTTTATCCAGCTAAATAAATATTCCCTAAAGGGCTAGTGGGCTCCTAGCTCTGTTAACTTTCAGGTTAATAGAGAATACTTTCTGATGCCTGAGTCATCAAACACAGAGGAAGGAACACAGGGAGAAGTAGAAACTAGTTAAGGATAAGAAAAAAGTGCAATAGAAGGGAAAGTGACTGAGGCTGGAAGAAACAGTTGACCATCTTTTTACCTTCAAGAGGTAAGAGTCTAAATAAAACTCACTTTCCCAGCAGGCGGTTTCTGTGCACTGCCAATTGGGCCGGCTGCTTTAGTGACTGCGTTAGGTTCAGGCTTTCGAGCTGGAGCAGCTGCCTCTGTTTTTTTCTCTACTTTGGCCTGGATGGAGATAAAGGGAGGGCAAATTTCAAACCAAGAGGACAAGAGCCCAGATACAAAGAAGGGAAGAGGGCTGAAGGGGACTCGCATCCAGGCCAGGCCACCATGCAGAAGCAGGTCACCCTTGCTCCTAGAAAAAAACCACCGATTTGCCAGGGCAGACCAAGCTGGAGGGAGAGGGGCTACAGACCAGACTTGAGACACGAGGAAGAGATCAAGACACCATTCGTGGAGAAGAGGCAAGAAGGAGGCTAAATGAGCGATTCTCTTCTGAGTGTGTACTAGGGTTTTCAAATCACAATGTCCCACCCCCCTGCCCTATGTTCTGATATGCCCCAAGAAAGCTGCCATGGTCACAGGGAGCTATTACTGATGATGGGAAGTGCCACACCCTCAGGTACGTTGGAACAGAAAATACTTTCATCACCAGACTGAGTTACTGAACTCTCCACCAAGACCTCCTGCAACTTTTGCACCATGAAAACATAAGAAGAGCATGGGCCAGGGTGGGAAACAGGCAGGCCATCACCACCACAGCCCCAGATGCCTGGCTGGGTACGTTAGAGCCATAATCTCTTGTCAAAAGCAACTCTTGGGCCCTTATCCCAGTTTTCCATCAGTGTCTTCCAACAGCACCAGGATTCTACTTCATTTTGGACCCTCTTCAATTTTTTAGCAGCTCTGGATTGAAGCAATTTAAGTATCCTATCCTGAGTGGCGGGTGGGCGGGGGGAGGCGTACGCCGGTGGTGGTGGTTTAAGTGCTAGAGAATGAGGCAGGAGGTGAGAAGGTTGCTGCTCCTGGGACTTTGAACTTGGACTTTTGCCACCACCTTTTCACACATAAAATCCCCGTGGCTGCTAACAGTTAACAAATAATTCTGGGATGGATGCACCCAGAAAGTCCTTAAAGTGAAGCGCTGTGTCCAGCCATGCTTCTCCATCTCAACACTCTATCACGGTCCTTTGTTTAGGAAAGCCAGGGGCTCGCAGCAAGTCACCCTGGCCACAAGAGGACACTAATCCTCGTTCAGACAGACTCTCCACCCAAGACACAGCATAGGGAACAAAGAGGTGGTCCATCTTCTTTCTGCCTATCCTGCTGTTCACAGTGCAGGCGTAAGAAACAGAACAAACCAGGTTCCCGCCCAGTGTCTCTCACCTGTTCAAGGCTCAGAGGCCTCCTCTGTTTGTTTTGTAAAGCAGAACCCTTTTTCCTCCAAGAGTGTAAGCCTAAACCCCAAAATGCAGAACAGGAGAGGAGAAGAGAAAGCTCAGAGCCACCTGCTTGCTGCTGCTGGGAGGCGGAGCCCAGGAGGAAATTCCCTGACGCTGAATCCAACGTCCTGACTGCTCCCTGCATGGTGGGCCCTTTGGGCTGATGCAAGGACATGCCTGGGAACGGTGCTTAGATGTGGCAGAGGAAGAAGCAGGGGCCAGCCTGCTGAGGACCCCAAGCTCCCTGGACTCACCCGGCCTCCTCCAGGCTGGTGCTTGATGTTTTCCGTGGAGCCAACCTTGGAACGGACATTCTTCAGATCAGGGGCAGAAGCATTGGTAGCCACGCGGCCCAGCCTTGGGGCAGAGGAGCTGGGCTTGGCTGCCGTGGGCTTCTTGTCCACGGAAGGAGTCCCAGAGGGCCGGGGAGGGGTGGCTGTGGGCTTGACGCGGCTGGGAGTCACCCCTGCTGGGGGTGCCGCCCCAGGGACGGCGGCGCTTTTCTTCACGGAACTGGTGGAGGTGTTCTTTGGGCGACTCACGTCAGCTGCAAAGGTGGGAGTGAGAGATAACGGGTATGCAGGGAAGAGAGCAAAGGGAGCCTTAAAGCCATGGAAGAGGTGGGGGTTTAAATCTGGGATCCACGAAGCGGGGGATGGGGTCTTACCTGGTGCAGACTTCGTAGCCATCTTCTTGATGTCTGCAGGTTTCCCCTCAGTCTTGACCGCTGCACAAATATATACTTTTTAACATCAGGATTAACAAAATAACCTACTGAATGGCTCATCCAAAACTGAGATTCATGCATTCATTCAACAATTACTGAACTGTTTGAGCCAGGGGCTGTGCTAGTATCTGAGAATAAACTAGTAAATCAGACAGCCGAGTAAAGACCACGCCCTGATGGAGCGTCCAAGGCCAAGCACTGTGTCTTACTCTTTTCTACAGTCTTGACAATGCCTTCCCTTCTACGTGGACTTTCTTTGAATGGCCTATTTCTTATCATGAAAGTCCACGTGCTGTGGAGTTACTAAGAAAGGAATAGTAAATTCTACCTTGGAATTCATGAGAATCCCCTTCACTCAGGATTTTTCTGGGTACACATACTTACTAACCTCACATGGAGATCGAGGCTATCACTTTTCAACAGACCTCATTAAGGACTGGTGCACAAGCAGGTCTGCACAGATGTCTGTGATGCCGGCTGCTGCTATGGCTGGAGCAAAAAGCCAAGGCCCCACCCTCCTCCCCACTGGTTCCCATGGGAGGGAAGCGCAGTACTCACCAGCAGGCCTCTTGGGCAGGGGTGTAGAGGGGCTCCTACTGCTTGGCCCAGCTGAGGCAAGAGTGGCAGCTGCTGTGGCTTTTGGAACAGTCTGGGTGCTCTTGGAGCCAGGCCTACCGGCCAGGGCAGAGACCAGCTTGGATGGCGAGGCTGGCTTGGATGGTGAGGCCCGCTTCTCAGGAATCTTTGCCTCTGCAACAGGCTGCTAATAGGAAAGTGGGAATAAGAGCTGCAGGTCAGCAATAGGCCGAGGAAGTCACGCCAAAGGATGGTTCCATATAAGCTTATGCCAGAAATCAGGGGTACTGTGGGTTTGGCACCACTGATAGGAAATATATGTGGCTATATGATCAAAGTCCTCCACACAACATGAGAAATGGCTATGTAGGGTGCCGTGTGATCGGGAATCAGGAAACAGGGAGTCAAACCACCTGAATCCAACCTGAACCAGTGAGAGTGAACAGCCCTGAAAATATACCACACCACAAAGTACATCTGCCTCAGGATCCCCTGCATTAAATACTTATGTATTTAAGGTATTAATATTTGACCAGAGATCAAACAAATACATAAAACAAAAAATTTAAAATGTTCAGTCAAATTCAGCCATTCTTTTGGCTAAGATGCACCCAGTGAATTCTGAACAGGATGGAGCTGCAGCTGGAAACTGCGTTGACCAAATCAGTCAGGTCTAAGCTGTAGCCCCAGGCAGGACCCCAACTCACAGTGTGATCTTGGGCAAATCATTGAGCCTCTCTGGGCTTTATTTCCTCATCTGGACAAAGGAGGCTGGAACAAAGGATCGCTACGGACCAGCTTTGATAATAAGTGATGTTAGGGATGGGAGGATGAGGATTCTGTAAGAGCACAGGGACAGTAAGAAGGGGCAGTGGAGGGTGCAGGCCTGACCAACAGAGGGAATGAGGAGGCCGATGCCACAGTTCTGACTGAAAGCAAAAGGGAAAAGCCTCTCAAGTGCAGACACAGGCCATCTGGGTCACTCTAGCTCCTCTTCCATGGAGGCTGGGCATGTAGTCACTATCAAGGAAGGGAAGGAATCAATACAGCCTGGTTTCTACAGGAATAGGCAATGAACAGACTGTTTTGATAAGCAAATATACCATGTTACTCAAGAGAGTAAGCCAAACCACAGACAAAGGGGATCCAGCTCTTATACTCCAAGAGAAATGGCCACACAGAGGGTAGTATGTTGGTGGAGACAAGCAGGATATTGCTTAACTGGAAAATCAGCTAAGGAGTTCTCAGAAATTAAGGGCTGGCAGCCATTTAAATAAACTCTAGCCCTGCAAATGCAGGGTAACGACCATTCCTACAAACGAAGGGCCCAAGCATGGTGTTAAAGAACCCTAAGGTTGGAATCAGGGGAAGTGGTCCAGCTACCAGCTCTGTCTCGAGCGTGTCGTGGGATTCCGTGCAGAGGGACTCCTGCTCTGTTTACTCTAAAATGTAAAGACTAAACCAGATGCTCTCTGGGGTCTCCTTCAAATTTTCAATACTATGAGTCAGAATAATCGGGTGGGGTCTTATATTTTGCTAGTAAGAGTAATAATAATAAAATAAGTTAGAAAAAAGTTGCTTGAGATAGAAATCTCTAAAGGATGTGATGTTCTTTAGACGTCAGGCTTTTGGCCTCAGCAGGCTGCAGAACCAGCCTGCTCTCAGAGTTGGAGTCACTCTCCTGTTTTCTCAACTGTATTTTCTCCTCTGCCAGAATCACAGATCTTATTTTTTCTGAATAGTTTTTTCCCCTTTGTTTCCTCCTATAAATCTTTCTACCAAATAAGGAAAAAAACAAATTTCAGTAGGCTTTAGTTTTTATCCATCTCTCAAAATGTTTCCATCTGTTTCTTATCTAAAAGATAAATAACAGTCATCATTATGAGGCACATCACCTCTTCAGGTCAGCAGCATCTCAAAATGCTGTCTAAAAGCTGCATGGCAAAAAGACAGGAAACAAGAGTATTGATAGAGGCCCTGAGCACCAGTGTTGGAGTTAGACCCAAGTTCAAATACAGGCTCTGCCGCTTATTAGCACTGGACTACAGAAAGGTTACTTAACTGAGCTCTGAAATGAGGATACTAAAATCCACATTATGGGTTGTTGAGAGACAGAATTAAAAGAGTTAATGTCTATAAAGAAATCACTACAGTATGCTTCATTTTTGTTATTATTACAGAGTGAACTTCACTAGAGAGTACCCCCTCCTTCCCATGGCCTCCTCTGTCTCCCCCAGGATTTGCTGCTAAGAAAGTGTCAGGGAGGAGCTGCTGCCACGGCTCCAGCCACCTTCCCTCTGCCCCCTTATTCAAATAAATTGTTTTCTAAACATCAAGAAAAGCAGTGTCAACTGGGTAAATGAGGATCAGAAAGCTTTACGAGATTTTATAATTCCTAGTCTATACTAGGATTTCTCCGTTTCTTGGCCAGGGTTGTCAACCTAGCTGACAATTCCTAGGTTCCACCAGTTTTCTTTACAAGATTAAATGAAAACACTGACATTTTAACATGGTAAACTATTCCTCATCATGATTTTAAAGAGTAATATCGGGGCTTCCCTGGTGGCGCAGTGGTTGAGGGTCCGCCTGCCGATGCAGGGGACACGAGTTCGTGCCCCGGTCCAGGAGGATCCCACATGCCGTGGCACGGCTGGGCCCGTGAGCCATGGCTGCTGAGCCTGTGTGTCCGGAGCCTGTGCTTCGCAGCGGGAGAGGCCGCAGCGGTGAGAGGCCCGCGTACCACAAAAAAAAAAAAAAAAAAAAAAAAAAGTAATATCAGGCTGACCTAAAGGCCCTTTTCAAAGAAAAGAAGATATTAGAAAAGGCAGTCACAGATTCCACCCACCCTCTCCTCCAAGAACAATCCTGTGAAGCTACTGCTGTTCCAAACTGACCCATTTCTAAGCAGTAATGTGTGGGTGACCCGGAAAACTGAAAAATTGCAGAAGGAGCCCAGTGAGAGGTAGCCTAATGCCAAAAGCAAAGTTAAGTTACCACCTGATGCTGGAATCTGCTGGAAGATAAGCTGGAAGAGCTAATCACTAATCAACTAATGGAGGAAATTCACTTCTGCGGGATGATTAAGCAGAAAGACAAATAATTGAATTTGACTGGGAATTTGATGGCGGAATTACACCAAAAATGAGTATATGATTGGCATGTGGAGTGGGGAAACTGGTTAACCAGTATGTAAACAGACAAAGAGTGAGGAGGAGCTGGGAGAAAGGAGGAGCCAGAGCAGAGGCAAGAGTGCCTCCAGCCAGGGCAGAAAAGGCACAAAGGAAAACAGGCCACTGAATTTCATGGCTGCGTCAAAGTGATTTGCGTTACCCTTCCCCCTTTGCCCTCTCCTTTCCCCTAGTCCACCAGCCTGCTTCCATGTCTGGAAGCAACAGAGTCTGACTACCTGACGCTCGGAGGGGAAAACTTTTCCCTGGCACGGTGCTCAGGTGACTACTTACCTTGGGCTTCCCGTCTTTTGAAGGTAAGGTGGAAGGCCTGGCAGTGGCAGCAGCTGGGCGTTTGGGTGGGGCAGCCGGTGCTGAGCCTGAAGCAAGGCTCATGGGTTTTTTATTCGACCCACCAAAGGTGGTGGGAGCTGGCTGCTTAGGGAGAGAAGTGGGCTGTGTTTTGGCTTTCGATGTTGAAGTCTTTGCAGGTTGAGTGGTGGCCAAAGGCTTTAAGTTGATTTGTTGTTTTTTTTTAAAGGCCAACATCAAACACACAGACAAGAATAAAAACAAATTTAAAAAAAAAGTATAAACTGCACAATTCAAAGTAAAATTATAAGCAATGAGGATAGATGCAACTGAAAATTAGCACTCCTTTCTTCTGAGCTCAGTAAATAGTGGAAAGACACCAGGATGCAGATAAAGAAAACTGGGAATTGTTTCTTAATGACAGTGTCACAAATTCCAGCAGTTTGGCACCTGAAGATTTAAATTCAGTCATAACTTTAAACAATTAACTAACTTTTGAAGCCTGCAATAATTCTGTGAAGAAAGTCACCAGCAGGTGATTAGGCTATTTATTATCTGCACCTCTATGAGGCAATATCAACGTCCTGTTTTAAACCCACACTAAAATGTGGCATTTGTACCTCGCAATAAGTACCAATAGATGTCTGGAGCTATGATCCACCTTAACAATCTGTGCTCCTTTTTCATTAACAGAGACTTCAGAATGGATTTCTGAATAATTCTGTAATTCCCTTTATTATTGTTGTTAAGGGAAGCAGAAACAACATCTACAGAACAGATATTCAAGATAATACGGTCAAAAGCAAAAGATTTAAAGGTTTGAGTTAGGCCACCATGGTAAAATGGGAATATAAAATATTTTCTAAGCATGTCCAAACTTGAGGAAGGACTCATAATAGCTCAGAAAAAAGAAATTTCATTTGCATGATTCAAGCAATAATAAGCAGAAGATAGTTTTTAAAAATTACAGCAGAAGACAACCCACCATTCTGGCACCTACCTTTGTTTTCTTCTCTGGGCTTGGTGGGAGCTCCTTGTTTGGAGGGGTGGTGATGTCATTTCCGGTCACACTCCCAGTAAGCCGTCCTTCCTCTAGTTTGGCTATTCCTAAAGGGGGAAAAGTTATGCTAAGCAAATGTTTTTCACACCCATTGTGAAAATGCAAGTCTTTGCAGAGACACACCACTAACTAGCACTTCATTCTGAGAAAATCCAGAGCTATGCTGCTGAAAGTGGTCAAGACTCCCAAGTCCCCCTCACTGTGACGAAGGACAGTTTTAGACTCCAGAGATTCAAGCAGCCTGTCCCTGTGGAAAAGCAACTTAACTAGGATTTGCACAAATGCTCAGTGGAAGGAAATGGCCCTTGAAGTTTCGTTTCCCTTCCCTGGAGACCGGTAAAGGGGTTCTGTCACCCAACCACTAACTCCCAGAGCACATAGGGGACAAAAACCACTTCTACTAGAGTTTATCTCTTGGAATAAAGGTTGCTGAGAGATGGGATAAGAGCCAGAAGATCATCCAATGTCCTCCCCTTCCTTCCTTTCCCTGTAAAGCACCACTTTATGGAGGATGTGAGATGAACTTGATCTGGTTCTAGCAGTGACCCAGATTTCCAACAAGGCCGAGGAGACCCATGAAATCAGATCCAGGGCCAGAAATAAAGTCTACAGCCTAAGGCTACGCCCAGCAGCACCACTGTGGGGAGGTGACTCCAGATTTCAATAGGGCTATACCAGAAAGCATTAAAATACCATGAAATTTATAACCTGGGTGTGGGGAACACCTTTCTAACTGGCACAAAATCTAGAAGCCAAAAAAGATAAGTTGGACTACAGAAAAATAAAAAGCTTCCACGTGCCCCAAAAAACAATACGAAAAGTCAAAAGGCAAATGATAAAGTATTGGACCTTTAAAAAGTATTGAAAAAAGTATTGGAAAAAAGTATTGAACCTCACATCAAAGACACAGAGCTTATTACATAAACTACTCCTACAAATCAACCAACTCCTATAAAGGCCGAAAAGAAAATGAACAGGAAAAATGGCCGAAAGAATATGAACACAGTTTACAGAAAAAGAAATACAAATCACTTTTGAAAATATGAAAAGATACCATTTCTAACCTAACATATTGTCCAAAAGTCCTAAAATCTCAAAGTAGCTGCTGGGGATAATGTGAGGACATATGCTGCTGGAAGTGTGTGAAATGGTACAAATCAGATGCAGGGCAGTCTAGCAGTATCTCCGAAAATTACAAGTGCAAATAAATTCTAATCCAGAATTACAATTTCTGGAAATTTATCTTAGAGATATATTCACATACCTGCAAAATAGCAAATGTGTATGGTCTTTCACCAGAGCATGGTTCCTAAAAGCAAAGGACTGAACCCAGAAGTCTGTTAACTGAAAACTGGTTAAAGCATATGGCAGAAGTATCAATGTTATCTCTGAATTTGAAAAAATAAACCATGACTGATAGGGAACGATCTCTACTCAGTGAAAAGAAAAGCAAGGCACAGAACAGTAGGTATAACATGAAACCATTGTCTAGAAAAGACAATACGCTTCTATTGCAAATACACTTGTACATGCATTTTAAAAAAGTCTTTGGAAGAACGATGATGAAACAAAACAATGGTGACTTAATTTTGGGATGGGGTGGAGGACCAGGCACAAAACTAGGGAGCGTTAGGAGGCTTTATTTTAAAACTTTTTGTTTTGAAGTAAAGATTCACAGGAAGTTACAAAGAAATGTACAGGGAGGTTCTGTGTACCCTTTACCCAGTCTCCCCCAATGACACCCTGCATAACTATAGTACACCGGGAAACTGATATTGGTACAATCTAGAGAGCTTATCTGACTTTTCCAGTTTTACATGCATTCATGTGTGTGTGTGTGTGTGTGTGTGTGTGTGTGTGCGTGCGCACGCACGTGCACGTAGGTGTGCGGGTATGTAAGCAGTTCTATGCCGTTTTATCACATGTGTAGCTTTATGTAACCACTACTAAGAATCAAAACATATTAATTGTTCCATCACCACAGAGCTCCCTCATGTTACCCTTTTTTTTTTTAAAGCCACCCCACTCCCTCTGCCTTTCCAATCCCTTAATCTCTGGCAGCTATTAATCTGCTTGCCATCTCTAAAATATTATTTCAAGAATATTATATAAGTAGAATCACACAGTGTCCTACTTTTTGTAGCTGGCCTCTTTCACCCAGCAACACGCTTCGGAGGTGCATCCGTGTTGTACATGAGAAGTCCACGGTGTGGCTGTACCACAGATTAACCGTTCACATACTGTAGGACATTTTGGTTGTTTCTGGCTGTTTGCTATTATAAGTAAAGCTGCTACGAATATTTATTACAGGATTTTGAATAAAATAGGTTCATTGTTACTAAATGGAAATGCAATTAATTGTTTCTTACAGGTTGATAGTGTATCCTGTGGCACTGATAAACTCACTAATTAGTTCTAGGGGTTGTGAGGGTAGATTCCTTGGAATTTTCTACATAAACAATCATATCATCTACAAACACAGCCAGATTTTTTTCTTCCTTTCCAATCGATATGCCTTGTATTTCCTTCTCGTGCTTTACTGTGCTAACCAGAACCTCCAGTACTATGTTAAATAAGAGTGATGACAGCAAGTATCCTTGCCTTGTTCGCAACTTTAGGGTGAAAACATATAGTCTTTCACTATTAACTATGATGTCAGCTGTAGGTTTTTTGTAGATGCTCTTTCTCAAGTTGAGGAAGTTCTCGCTCTATTCTTTGATGAGAGTTTATCACAAATGGGTGTTGGATTTTGTTGAATTTTATGTGTTTATGATTTTTCTTCTTTAGACTTTTGATATGGATTACACTGATTGGTTTTTGATTATTGAACCAGCCTTGCATACCTGGAATAAATTCCACTTGGCTGTTGTGTATAATCATCTTAATATACTGCTGGGTGTGATTTGTTAGTACTTTGTTAAAAATTTTTGCATCTAAGTTCATGGGAGATATCAGTCTGTAGTTTGTGTGGTACTGTCTTTGCCTGATTTTGGTTATCAGGATAATACAGACATCATATAATGAGTTAGGAAGTGCTCCTTCCTCTTATACTTTCTGGCAAAGAATGTGTAAAATTGGTGTCAATTATTCTTTAAATGTATGGTAAAATTCTCCACTGAAACCATCAGAAGCTTTTTAATTAAAAATTCAATTTCCTGGGCATATACCCAGATGAAACTATAATTTGAAAAGATACATGCACCCCTATGTTCATAGCAGCACTATTTACAATAGCCAAGACATGGAAACAACCTATATGTCCATCAGCAGATGCCACGGATAAAGAAGATGTGGTGTGTATATATACAACAGAATATTACTCAGCCATAAAAAAGAATGAAATAATGCCATTTGCAGCAACATGGATGGACCTAGAGATAATCATACTAAGTGAAGTCAGTCATAAAGAGAATGACAAATATCATATGACATCACTTATATGTGAAATCTAAAATATGACCCAAATGAACATATCTACAAAATATAAACAGACTCACAAACACAGAGAACAGACTTGTGATGGCTAAAGGGGAGGGAAGGATTGGGAATTTGGGATTAGCAGATGCAAACTCATGTATCTGGGATGAATAAACAAGGCCCTACTGTATAGCACAGGGAACTATATTCAATATCCTATGATAAACCATAATGGAAAAGAATATTAAAAAAGAATATATGTATATATGTATAATGGAATCACTGCTGTACAGCAGAAATTAAAACAACATTGTAAATCAACTATACTTCAATAAAATAAAAAATTTCAGTTTCTTTAATAGCTCTTCAGGTTACCATCGTGGTTGAGTTATGGTAATTTGTGGGTTTTAAGGAATTGGTATATTTCTTCGAAGTTATTGAATTTGTGAGGATAAAGGTGCTCCTAGTATTCCCCTATTATGCTTCTAATGTCTGTAGTGATATCCCCTGTTCCTGTTATTGGTTGGTTGTGTCTCTTTTTCACCTTTGTCAGTTTTGTTAAAAGTTTATCAGTTGTGTTGGTTTTCTTTAAGAACCAGCTTTTGGTTTAATAAACTTTCTTTTCTGTTTTATTGTTTATAATTTCACTGATCTCTGCTTGTTTTGGATTTATTTCATTCTTTTTTTTTAGTTTCAGAGTGTTGATCTGAGACCTTTTCTCTTTTCTAATGTAAGTACTTAGTGCCACAAATTCCCCTCTCAGTACTGCTATAGCTGCATTCAACAAATTTTGACATGTTCCTTTTTCTTTTTCTTTGGCTGCGCCACAAGGCTTGTGGGATCATCCCCCAAACAGGCATGGAACCCCAGCCCCGGCAGTGAAATCGCCGAGTCCTAACCACTCTACCACCAGGGAACTCCTGATATGTTCATTTTCATTCAGTTCATTGTATTTTTAAAATGTCCTCTGAAAACTTCCTCTCTGACCCATGGATTATTTAGAAGTATACTGTTTAATTTCTTAGTGACTGAAGATTTTCCTGTGGTCTTTCTATTATTGGTTTCTCATTTGTTCCATTATGGTCAGACAATATATTCTGCATGATTTCAATCATTTAAATGTATTGAAGTTTGTTTTATGACCCAGGATCCATCTTGGTGCATGTTCCACAGGCACTTGAAAAGAATCTACAAACAATAAATGCCGGAGAGGGTGTGGGGAAGAGGGAACCCTCTTGCACTGTTGGTGGGAATGTAAATTGATAGAGCCACTATGGAGAACAGTATGGACGTTCATTAAAAAACTAAAAGTAGAATTACCGTATGACCCAGCAAGTCTACTACGGGGCATATACCCTGAAAAAACCATAATTCAAAAAGACACATGGGGCTTCACTGGTGGCGCAGTGGTTGAGAGTCTGCCTGCCGATGCAGGGCACACGGGTTCAAGCCCTGGTCCAGGAAGATCCCACAGGCCGCGGAGCAACTAAGCCCGTGTGTCACAACTACTGAGCCTGCGTCCTAGAGCCCACGTGCCACAACTACTGAAGCCCATGCGCCTAGAGCCAGTGCTCTACAACAAAAGAAGCTCACGCACCACAACAAAGAGTAGCCCCTGCTCGCCACAACTAGAGAAAAGCCTGTGCACAGCAACAAAGACCCAACGCAGCCAAAAAAAAAAAAAAAAGACACATGTACCCAAATGTTCACTGCAGCTCTATTCACAACAGCCAGGACATGGAAGCATCCTAAATGTCCACTGACAGATGAATGGATAAAGAAGATGTGGTACATACATCACACACTGTGGTACATATATACCACATCCGTATATGCCTGGAATATTACTCAGCCATAAAAAGGAATGAAATTGGGTCATTTGTAGAGATGTGGATGGACCTAGAGTCTGTCATACAGAGTGAAGTAAGTCAGAAAGAGAAAAACAAATATTGTGTATTAATGCATATATGTGGTATCTAGAAAAATGGTACAGATGAACATATTTGCTGGGCAGGAATAGAGAACGGGAGGGTGGGATGAACTGGGAGATTAGGATGGACATATATACACTACCATGTGTAAAATAGATAGCTAGTGGGAACCTGCTGTATAGCACAGGGAGCTCAGCTCGGTGCTCTGTGATGACCTGGATGGGTAGGAAGGGTGGTGTGGCGGAGGGGGGGGTTTGGGGTTGGGAGGGAGGTCCAAAAGGGAGGGGATATATGTATACATATAGCTGATTCACTTTGCTGTACAGCAGAAACTAACACAACATTGTAAAGCAATTATACTCTAATAAAAAAAAAAGAATATTCTGCTGTTGTTAGGTGGAATTTCTATAAATGTCAAGTGGATGCTGTTGTTTGATGTTACTGTTAAATTCTTCTTTACCTTTACTAATATTCTGTCCAGTAGTTCTATCAATTGCTTAGAGTGGGATGTAGAAGCCCCCAACTACAACTGTGGATTTGTCTATTTCTCCTTTCAGCTCTACCAGTTTTTGTTCATTGTATTTTGTGTGTGTGTGTGTGTGTGTGTGTGCTGCGTTGCGTCTTCGTTGCGGTGTGTGGGCTTCCCATTGCAGTGGCTTCTCTTGTTGTGGAGCATGGGCTCTAGGGTGCACGGGCTTCAGTAGTTGCAGCAGGCGGGCTCAGCAGTTGTGGCTCACAGACTCTAGAGCGCAGGCTCAGTACTTGTGGCGCACGGGCTTAGTTGCTCCATGGCATGTGGGATCTTCCGGGACCAGGGTTCGAACCCATGT
Source organism: Delphinus delphis (assembly GCF_949987515.2). Classification (NCBI taxonomy): domain Eukaryota; kingdom Metazoa; phylum Chordata; class Mammalia; order Artiodactyla; family Delphinidae; genus Delphinus; species Delphinus delphis. Next base: position 64,224,472 of record NC_082692.2, read on the forward strand.
CCCCTGAATTGGCAGGCAGATTCTTAACCACTGCGTCACCAGGGAAGCCCATAACTTCTGTTTCTTTGCTGAGATTTTCTAGTTCCATTTGTTTCAAGAGAATTCATAACTTCTTCTTGAAATAATTTTATGATGGATTTTAAAATCCTTTTTGTATATTAGCAGGTAATCACTATTTAAATTTAGTGTGCAGGTAGTTTCAATAACAATTTAGTTCCCAGGGCCCTTGTAGTGCAATACAGGCCTGCTGTGTTTTTCTGGTTCCATGAGGCTGTCACTCAATCCCTGCTGGTGTTGCCTGCAAGGGCTCAAGGCATTTCCCTGGGACAGATGGTTTCACTGGGTGGGGGATGAGTGATGCTGGACCCACGGAATGCAGACTTTCTCCTGGCCTGATTTCTGGCTGCCTGATGCTGGTGGACTTCCTGTTTTGAAGCCACTGGGAGCAGGAAGCACCTAACTGGCCTGATGATGGAGGAAAGAGTGTAGCAGGAAACCTACCTACCTTTCCTTCTGCTACTGGGTAGAAGGCTGGTGCCGCTGGTCACCTAGTGGGGACAGGGGATGAGCTTCCCTGCCACTGTGGGTGGATCAGGCCTGCAACTGCTGCCAGGTGTGAAGTGCACAACAGGTAGGCCCTGATGACTTCTGCTGACACTGTACCTGCGAGAAGATTGAGTCCACCACCACTGCTGGATATGGGGAGGGAAATAGGGCTTCCCCGTTCCTGGTCTTTGGTCAAAAGAGAGCAGGTTTTTCTTTCTTTCTTTTTGCCTTTTCTTTTTCTTTTATCTATGCTTGTTGGTGATTCCAGGTTGTAGACACCCTCCAGTGCCCAGACAAGGACACGTGGAAGATTAAAAAGAAAAGCCAAGGGAACTCACTGCACTGTCCTTCCTCAAGTCCTGAGCCCTACCCAGCCTGCCCTCTCCCTTCTACCTTTCAGATTCCTTTTCTGATTATCTGGTGCATTCTTTCCAGAGTATTTAGCTGTATTTAGAAGAGATGAACAGGAAAAAGTGAATCAATGTCACCTTCTCTTGGAAGGAGATTTTCTAATGTATAGCATTTTGTACTTTTTGATGCTTGAAACCATATGCATTTCTAGTTGAAAATGGAATTTTTTTAGTTTTAAAAATATAAAGAAAGAAAACCACCCCCACCATACAAGGTATTGGTAACGCCTCTGTTATAGAGCAAGCTGAAAGAATATCTCACCAAATGTCTGACTTGTTGCCACTGGCCACTGGCATCAGACCACCATGAACATTTTTCAATAAGCACAGGATTTTTCAGCAAACAACATGAACACTTCATGAAGTCTCACTGCTTATGATATAAACATGCAACATCTCAACCTGCACAAGTTAAGTGTCACCCAGTGAAAAATGCATGACCGCCACATAAGCAGAAACCATAGTCTTCCTCCCAGATAGTGCTTCTCACCATGAGCCTCCTCCTTTGCTTCCGGGGTATATACCAGCCAACTGCTAGAGACCACCACCCAAATGTCCCTACATTTCCACAGAAGAATGTTCACAAAGAACACAAAACTGCTCCCTTCTGTTGCATCTTTCCATTATTTGTACTACTACTTGCTGGAAAACCCAGGCTCAAAATCACAGCATCATTTTTAACTCCCCCACCGCCGCCCCCCCACCCCCTTCCACACCCAGTTTTCAAGTCCAGTTGATTTCACTTCTGGTATACTTCCCCTATCACGTCCTCAGTAGTTCACCTTTTACTACTACATGTATCCAACTGTCGTCATGGGATTTTTTTGCCTTCAATCCTCTGTCTTCCAGTTTATCTTTTCTACTGAGAACAGGTGAATCCTCTCAAAGCCAAATTTGGGCCACTTTATTTACTGTCATAGGCAGTCAGGACAGTTTTCTGAACATGGGAGTAAGGTTTAAACAACTCAGGGAACAACTAAGCTTGGGTTCCAAACAACTTTCTAGATTTGTTATCCCATTATTTCTTGCCACAGATGTACAGATGGCTTTGGCATATTTGCTCAACCCACATCCTTCTCCAGAGGAGCCCCAGATGAAGTGGGCAGCTCAAAATGGCCAAGACTGGTGAAGAAGGTTTTGGTACCTGGCACACAGGTGACTGGACCAAGCTGAGACAATAAGATATACTTACTCATTCTTTCCCTAAAAGAAAGAAAATATGAAAACTATAGCCAAGCAACCTTGGGTTCCTGAGATATAAAGTAGGGCACAGAACCCAAAACCATGGCAACCAATGTCCTGTACAGACCAGAGACACAAAGGAAGCAAAAAGTAAGAGACGGCAGAGAACAGTTTCCAGAAGGGAAGAGAATGGAACACATGTTCAGGGCAAAGCAGAGGTCCTAAGTGAGACACACAATGGCTGTAGCTGGGCTACACTTCCTGAAATAGGATTCCCTGAGATTGTCAACAAATAGCTTTTTATAAATTTGAGTTCCTATGACTGTGTTTCTGTTCTTTGAAACTAAATAATAATTAAGAGAAGCCCCACAAATACTCATCATTGTTCTTTTACCTAATGTGAGCTGTCTGAGCTTCATACCTTTGCCTGGAAGGCTTTCCCTCCACTTTGTTAGGTTTCCAAGGCCACCTCCTCCCAAAAGTTTTCATGATTCACAATCCTCTCATACAACCCCCACCCCCCGACCCCTGCCACCCCAACTAGATCACAAGTCGTTCGAGGATAAGGACAATATCCAGGGCCTAGGTAGTGGCATATGATAGGTATGGTGAACAATGAATCCTTATATAGCTTTATCTACATAGAGTTTAGCAGTCAGCATTCAAACATTTATTAGGTGAACAGATCAGTGAGGTTTGTCAGTCATCTGACATTTTTTTCCTACCAGCGTGAACTTCTCTTAGTGTGAACTAGGACAAACTTGTTCTGAAATAAACAAAAATCTTCACTCATTACCACCTAGAAGGTATACGGCACTGAACTGGGCACCTGGGGATCAAGCAAAAGATGAGACAATCCTATCCAGGAGGCCCTTACAGTTCTGCTACAGTTAGAAGGAAGCGACAGCATAGGACACCTGAGTCTTATCATCTTGGAGTCATAAGAAATCATGGAGGAAATATGACGCTTTTTTGCCCACCTCTATTTAAAAAAAAAAAACACGCCACACACCTGCCAGTCTTCAAGGGTCCTTTCCACTTACCCTTCCCCCTAGAAAATACCACTTCTAATATTAAGAAAAAAATGAGTAAAACATTTTTGTAAAAATGTACTGAGAGGTATAAATACTAGAGGAAATGGTTCCTAGGAAAAGAGGCTATTTTTATAACAAACAAAACACATATTGTAAATCTCCGTTAACTAGCTTGTGAATCACGGTCCTTTGTGCACAAACTGGACTCAGAGGAAAACAAGCTTTTGTAAGACCACCAACAATAAGACCCGTGGAGAGCTGGGGGTGGGGAAGAGAAGAAAGGGCCAGGAAGAAAGACAAAGCGGCAGCCGCAAGGACCGCAACATTTAGCTGTTTATTAACCACAAGTCTCTCCACTGTCCACTTTCCCTTTCCTCCCCTTCTCCCCACAAATCCTCCTAACACACATATACAGAGAGAAAACTAGAAGCAAGACCGGGTCAAACATGAAGAACAGGAAAAGAATATTAAATAGCCAGCTTTAAAAGGCTCTTTTTCAGCTTGAACAAAAGCAAAACGTTCTCAAAAGCAAAACGGAAAACAGAGCTTGCATCCAGGCTGCGCTACTTAATGAGAGGAGGTTAGTGCTGATAAAGCCATTGTGAATCCACAGTGACAGATTTTCAAGCAAGGAAATCAATCAGTTGTGATTGGATGATTTAGGGCTCGGGAATCATCTGGTTCAAACCAACAGGGAGCTGAGGGGTGGGAGGATGGGGGGAGGGGTGGGCAGGGTGACATGAGGTCAAGTAAGGGGCTCTATGTCTTACGCCTACCCCTCTCTGATGGGATTCGGACCACACCCTCAGTCCACACCATCTGTCACACCAACAGACGTGCAGGTTGACCCAGCTAGAGTCACTTTGTGCACTCTCTCGCATCACTCTCCCCAACCTTCCGATGCAAGGGAATTCAGCTTTCCCTGGGCAGTCATAGACTCCAAGCAGGAATGAGCCGCCTAACGCTCCTGCCGGTAATCTGCCACTTTGGTTCCTTCCTTGCCGTCTGCTTGTTCCCCATGGAGGCAAAATTTAGAAACATACCATCACGTGGGGTCTCTTCACACAGGAACGATGGAGTGCTCTGGGTTGTGGTGACCTCAATTTCCTTCTTCCCTGCCAGAACTGTCTGTCCTGGCCGTTTCTCACCTCCTCGGCAGACTTGGAAGCATGAATCCGCTCTAGTTTCACTAGTATCTTCTTGTCCTTTTTCCTTGCTGCTTACTTCAGGAATCTGCTCCAGCTTACCATGGAGATAGAACCCAGCAGTGCCCAGTTCCCTCTTCCCAGAGCTGCTGCTGCTGCTGTTGTTGAAGTGGGTCAGTTCTTCTCTCCTCTTGGCCACTGGTTCCTCGCAGTTGAAAGGAGGTATCTCTTCAGTAGGCAGAATGGGCAGTTCTCCAGGGTTCAATTTGTGGCTGGCTGTCTGTTCCTCAGCCACCGTCATGGAGCGCCTAATGGCAGGAGCCCCCAGTTTTTTGGGTGTGGGACTCAGCATTGGGCTACTGGTGAGGAGTAGCAGGCCAGAAGAAAGCTCTTCTTGGGCGGGAAGTTCAGGATACTTATCTGCAAGGTTGACAGCTGGGGGGACTGAGAGATGAGAGCACTCAGACAGGGCCCGGCGCATTGCCTTTTTCTGCTGGGGGGCTTGGTCAAGCAAAGCCCCCTCCTCGGTAGAACTCAATTTCTCCAACTCCTTATCATGGTCTTTGATATGAGAGCTGGCATTCACATAGTCCGGGGTGAACTCGACCCTAGTGATTGGTGGAATGGCAGTGGGTGAGTGCGCAACAGTGGGGGCTGGGTGGGCTACAGCCACCGCTAGGGAGGACTCATATTCGAGCTGCCCAGAGCTATCACTCACCACCCCAATCACCCGGCAGCCAGCAGGGATGCCATTCTCCTTTCCTGGAGTTCCTTCCCTTGAGTGCTGAGGGTCTTGAGCCACTGACACGGGATGGAAGTTGGGGTTCCAAACACTGGTTTCCTGCTCCTTAACATACTGGGTGGGCATGTCAGCAGCCCCAGGGAAATCCAGATCTGGCTGGCTCTCTGTCTCCGGCACATTCTTCCCTGCCACCGTCCCCGGAACTATAGTGGCTTTGTTTTTGTCTGGCCCCTCTCTGGGTCCCAGATGTAACTCGGCCGTCTTCTGGTGCACTGAGTTCCCCTCCAAGGGATGGCAGCTGTCTGCAATCACATACCTGCTCGCAAGGTGACCCGAGGTGGCTTGATACTCCTTGTCCTGCGCTTCAATGCCGAGCTCTTTGTCTAGCTTCCCCTCAAAGAAGCAGAGCTTATTCTGCTCCAGGAAGCTGGCATTCTTCACAAGCCCGTCTTTCAGCTGTCCGTCCATGCTGACATTCAGCCCGATCTCATTCAGCTTGCCCTCTGTCCTCTGCCACTCAAACCCAGCTTGGCTCATTTCTTTTGTGGAATCCACCCAGCACTGTGCAGGCTGGCCCTGACAGAGCTGGCCGGGAGTGGCAGTGCGTGAGGCTGGCTGCCTGTGTGAGAGCGACATCGCCTCTTCCACGGCTCTCCCCGCTGCTCCTGGAGCTCTAACACCACCTATGATCACAGAGCTGGCAGTGACATCACACCAGCATTCATGACTAAACCTGTCTTTCGCCCAACACTCCTCTCTCCTCAAGCAGTTGGATGATAAATGTATTTACTAGTGTGAAAGGAACGAAGGAAGAAGGAAGGAATGAATGAAAAAGAAAGAGAAAGCAAGGAACCTGCTCCTTTCTGCACAATCGAATGCCACTGTTAAACTGAAAATGTAATTTCCTGTTAACTGGCACTCTGTTTAGATCTGCAATTTAAAACACGGGATGGTGCTAATCTGGGTACTGAGGATAGTAATGATGCCGGCTTTCACCAGTATAGACACGTGTGTACCCACACACTCGCTTATGTGACACTATGCCCACACTTCCACTATCACCTACTCAAAAAACTGTTTTAAAAATAAGACTGATTTGCCAATCCTAAGCCATAACCCTTAAAGAACAAAGACTCCAAAAATTTGCTCAAAATTTCACTTAAAACAAAGAACCTTAATGTAATATCAAAATTGGAGGCATTCATTTCTCAGAGGAAGAGTAGTTTTGTTGTCATAACAACTTATCAAATTAACTTGAAAACTGACTTGCGTGAGTCCCCAAAGCCCAGTGAGAGCTCCATCTTGTAGCTCTGCATTGTGCAAGAGTCTAATAAGTGGTTCATTTAAAGGTTTCAGTGATCAGCACTTTGGGGACATGTAACCAAGTTGTAAGACACTTGTGTGACAATACATCCTCGCACTTTTACTCCTGCCCCGATCCCTCTTAGTTTCTTGGACAAGATGTGTCTCTCCCTCCTACACCAGCCCTGCCTGCTCTTTCCAGCCTGCTGATGACTTAGTTGCCACGGGAACACACTGCAGCAGTTCATCTTCCTCCGACCTCTAGGACTTAGGGACCTTGGCTATCTGTGGCTTGGGGTTTTAGCCGCCCACCAGAGCCCACTGCCCCCATTTAACTCAGCATAGTCCTTTGCTGCCCTGAGCTTTGAGTTTACAAACAGTACTTTCAGGATTGAGGTATCCACAAGAGAAAATTCTTGAAAAAAAAGTTACACTGAAAGGATAGGAAAAACTCTGCCTTGAACAAAGCTGATTTTTGTTGCCTAGCCTGTAAGTCGCTAATTGAAGTAACATAGGATATTGTGAAAGTCTATCAAGAATACAAGAGAAGGGCTTCCCTGGTGGCGCAGTGGTTGAGAGTCCGCCTGCCGATGCAGGGGACACGGGTTCGTGCCCCGGTCCGGGAAGATCCCACATGCGGCGGAGCGGCTGGGCCCGTGAGCCATGGCCGCTGGGCCTGCGCGTCCAGAGCCTGTGCTCCGCAACAGGAGAGGCCACAACAGCGAGAGGCCCACATACCGCAAAAAAAAAAAAAAAAAAAAAAAAAAAAAGAATACAAGAGATGGATTTCCCTGGTGTCACAGTGGTTAAGAATCCGCCTGCCAATGCAGGGGACACAGGTTCGAGCCCTGGTCCAGGAAGATCCCACATGCCGCGGAGCAACTAAGCCCATGCACCACAATTACTGAGCCCGCGAGCCACAACTACTGAAGCCCACGTGCCTACAGCCCGGCTCCGCAACAAGAGAAGCCACCAGAATTAGAAGCCCGCGCACCTTGCCTCAACTAGAGAAAGTCCGCGTGCAGCAATGAAGACCCAATGCAGCCAAAAAAAAAGTGAAGAGATTACCAAGGCCCAGCCCAAGAAAGCTTCCTTAACTGGAGCCTCTGTACCCATTACTCAACTTCTCTACTTGCTATTCATACCCTGCACATAATATTCTCAATTCCCAACTAGAGCGCAAGAACCAACCCTAATATGTTTCCTGCGTTAGCATCAGTACCTAACACAGAGCTATGTTCATGGTCAGGAGTGGCAATGTTGCAAAGCTGGAAAAAATGTGAACTTAACCTCTGTCCTGAACATTAACTGAACTCATATATACCTCTCCTTCCCCTTGACCTTAAGTAGCTTAGCAGCAATACATGCGAAAGCACAATAAAGGTTCATTAGCAAGAAACTAGGGTCACCTTACTCTTCAGCAAAGCTCTCACCAAGGAAGAGCAAGGAAGGATGTATAATAAAATGAAAAATGAAGGTGGTGCCAGGAGGGTCATGATTCTAATTAGTAATGGGAAAAAATAAGAGATGAGTCTTGGGTATATAAAGGCTTGGTGATAAAACATGGTCAAATTCTGGCTTTCAAAGAATGAGGAAGGTGTGTCTTTATTCCTTAGCAATTGTCTGCTACTATTTTCCATTCTCAAGTGGACTTACATTTACGTTGGTGTCCTGTTACAGTGCTCAGCACTGTGAGCATCCCTTCACTGCTGCTTCTGAGTGGGCAAGCACGTCCTCCTGCTTCACTAAGAAAACATGGAGATCCAGAGGCTTTTACAGAGGGGAGGGGACAGAGTGGCTTATAGTTTGATTACACTATTGCTTTGCAACACGTACCAAGGAAGAGATCACACGGAACAAAAATTAATGTGTTTATTTCTCCCCAATGAGGTGACTGCTACCTGGATGACAAACAATGAGAAAAATCTAGTACAGAATAATTAGTAAAACCTGAGGATGACCCTGTCAGTGCCCTAGTCCAATTCAGAATTACAAACACAATCTCACTCAGGAATGCACATTCACCCACGGGAGAGAGTTGCATCAAGGAACTCAACTCCCCCACCCCGCCCCCATCACTGTGATATTTTATCAAGTTGGCAGATGAGGAACTTACATGAAGTCTTAGAAAGTTGAGTGTGCCCAGGTAAAAAGAAATGTACTTAAGAATCTGAAGACTTAAATTCTAGACTCAGTTGCCACTAGAATTCCTTGCCTCTGGGTTCTGCTTCTACTTATTCAGAACTCACAGAAATGTCACCTCCTCTGTAAAGTCTCCTAGACCCCTAACTCCTAAACTGAATCCTTAATGTTTACACAGAACTATACTTGTTCTACTTCTTAGGATTTGGAAACTACACCATAATCTTCTCTGTATGTGCCTTTCCTGGAAGCTTCTAGAAGGCAGGAATAAGACCTGTCCACCTCTGCTATGCAGGTGCCCAGCACAGTGCTTGATACAGTGCTTAAGTAGGCTCTCAAAAAAGTTCTGCTCAAGGAGGAATGGACGGATTCCTTTCACGGACTTCTATCATTTGACCTGATCTCTCCCATCGTTAAACTCATGTAGACAGGTGCTGATTTCGAATGTCCTTTGGGCTGAAGGTTTTTAAGTTCCATTCCGTCTGAGTCTGAGGAAAGTGCATGGACTTCCATGTGTCTGGTCAGAAGGCGACCTCTCTTTTATCAGACTGTATAACAACTTGTCAAGCTTCCAAGGGCTCTGGCACAGCTTGCAGGTCTCTGATCTCAGCAGATGCACTGGCAGATGTTTCTGGTTTTGCCTTGTGCCTTGAGCTAGTACTCAACCTGTTCAGGGCCTTGGTTTTGATAAGCTCCACAACTGGTTTCTCTGCATTCTTTCAGTTACCAAGGCAACAAAGCTACTTTCCAGATTGACCAAATGTTCCCTGTTACTGTCTCCAGGAAACAATTTCTAATAAATTATCATTACAATGAAAGTCGATACGTCTACTGATCACAATGATGGATGACACTCTACTAATAAAAGCTGAAGACTGTGAAGCTGCAATCTAGTTTCTTACCTGGAAGAAAATGATGTTTGTTTATATATAAATATACATGTATGCAAAAACATTTCAAAACCATATTCTACTAAATCTTAGAAAAATTTCTTAGTACATGTTTAACTCAAGAAAATCGTGATTCTTCCTGATTAACTTTCAAAAGTTGGGAGGCAGACAGAATGAAAAAACTGAAGCTAGTAATCTGACTTATGTGACCCTTGATAAAGGTAATTCATTTACCAGGACCCACAAAATGGAGGCCGCCCCCGTGGCTTGGCCCACAAATCTAAATCGAAGTCAGCCTGCACTTCACTGTCAAGGAAAGCACCTCACTGTCAAAGAAACCTAAAACACACCAAACAGTCCTTCGAATCAGCTTCAGCTAGCTCACCTTGCCCTAGAAAATTGGACCTGTTAGCCTTATAAGGAAACCCCAGACCTCCTAGCCAGTCATGCCCTATTTCCCCCAGTTGCCGCTTATAACGCTCTATAAAACTCGCTCTTGCCCAGAATCCCTCGGTAAGAGCGGTCCACTGTTGTCCGCTGTACTCCCCTAATCCATGGATTGTTCTCCCTTAAGTAAAGGACATCACACTCATTACTAAATTGCATTATTTTTGTCATTTAACAGGCAAAAGCATTAAAATGCTTACAGATGAAAAGTCCCCCAAGAAGTACAACTTGGAAATTCCAGGCCTTTTGAGTACTGAGCCTAGCACAGCCTCCCTGAAAAAGATAAGAGATTCATGCAAGGAAACTAGGTAAAAGCCCAACTCCCTCCACCAATTACCTCCAGTGTAAAGTTTAAGATCCTCTGCTCATGGAGGTACACACGACTCTCAGGACCCTTGAAGAGCTTACCTTCTTTTCTCCCCAATCTTGTCTCAGAATGTTTCTCCCTGCTGCCCACATGATGTATATACCAGTCACACCCAAATGTTTGCTAGTCCTCAAATATTCCATGCACTTGCACTTCACTATGCCTCTGTGCAGTCTATCCCCTAGAATGCCTTACCCTGCTTATCAGCTCTTCAAACTTCCAGACCCATCAAATGTCACCTCCTCCAGTAAGCTTTCTTTTGCTCTCCTAAGAGGACTTACTTTCTGCTCTGTATTCCCATGGCACATAGCTCATCCTTCTATTACAGAACTTCTCTCACTAGAGTAAAATTATCTGTTTATGTGTTTATCTCCCCACTTTGGAATCCTTGAGGAGTAAAAGCTGTGGCTTCTTGATCTACCCTTAGAATGTGGGAATAATGTTACCTGGCGTTTGCTGAATGAATGAATGAACTAAATACTAAAAAATCCAAATCATGTTGAGTGTTCACTATCAGCAGAGCAATAGAAAACGTTTATATGACAATCAGCTTTTTGCCTAAACTTATACAAATTACATCGTTGCTGAACAGTTTAAAAACTAGCAATTTCAATCTGCTCACAGCTGAGATGACCTACTCAATGTCACAGGTAAAAATACGCATGGACGTCCCCTCTACTGTCCACTTCATATTTCAAAGGAGTAAAAATTCCTGCAACACCAAAAGTAAGAAGCAAGTTGCATTTGCTTTCTTAATCTTCCAGTGCTGTCAGCCAGAGGATAAAAGTGAGGGAGCGTGAGGGGAAGAAATTCCTTTTAAAGTAGAACAACCAATAATTGCTGGACTTGTTTCACAGAACATTTAGATGCTCTGGCTCAAATAAGGTGAACAGTAGCACAGAACTGTTTGAGGGTTAAGAGTTTAAGAGAGTGCTGAGCGTATAGTAAGTTTCAATAAACAATAACTGTTTTTAGTTACTGAACATATAGACTCTCCCAATAAATTTCATTAATATACAGCTAGTAAGAAGAAAACAAGCCAGAGAATGAGAGGGTAAGTGGGAAGAAAGCAATTAGGAAACTTCACAAATGGCACTACATTTAAGATGTGGCGCAGTGGGTAAGAATCCGCCTACCAATGCAGGGGACACGGGTTTGAGCCCTGGTCCGGGAAGATCCCACATGCCGCGGAACAACTAAGCCCAAGCACCGTAACTACGGAGCCTGCGCTCTACAGCCCACTCACCTAGAGCCCGAGCTCCACAACAAGAGAAGCCACCGCAATGAGAAGCCCACGCACCGCAACGAAGAGTAGCCCCTGCTCGCCCCAACTAGAAAAAGCCCATGCGTAGCAATGAAGACCCAACGCAGCCAAAAATAAATAAATAAAATTTTTAAAAAAAGATATTACCAAATGGGCACTTCTCCAGTTGTAAGACTGTAGTGAGCTCTGAGATTACAAATGATTTTTTCATCTGCTGAGCATATTTTATTTATGTACAAGGGCCTTGAAACTGTTAGGATTTGAGGTTTATAAATTACTCCAAGTTTCACACCAAAAGAATTTCCCACCATAAACTGATATTCCCAGCTGTTGGAAGACTGTTGATGGGCTCAAGAAAACTGAAGAAAAAGAAATGAAGCCAGATAAAGGGAGAAATGGCTCTCACTATGGCAAAGGGAAGGGCCTATTTATGGAGACCCATGATAACTGTCCCTCTCACAGAACAACATGCCAAGTGCACTGCCACTCACAGCTCTCCTTGGCTTCCTTCCAGGGGAGCGACTACTATGGAGCCATCGCATATACCAGAGTCCAGTAAGGATCGCCCTTTCAACCTTGCTCTTCCCTGCACAAAATACACGGTCCCAAAAGAAGTCCTTTTCGGACAAGTTGAGCTCAGATTTCCTGAAGTATCTCAATGTTCCTTACTTAGAACAATATGCATAATATGTGAAGAAACCTTCTGCTAAAGTTTCCCTAAACTTTAGGCATGAAAAAATAACAGGAGAGGAATCATTAAGCTGAAAGAGACTTTAGCAGTATATTCATTTTCCCTACTTCCAAAGAAGATAAGCGTAGCAAAAGGTAACTCAATTATAATTTTAAAACTGTCATTAGACATCATATACAGTAAAGCTCTAAGCTGGGTGGTAGGGAGAACACAGGAATAAATCAAACACAGTCTCTGCCTAGAGAATAAAATGCTAGACAGACTTAAAAGACCTAGATTCTAATCCTAAATTAGCCTCTGATTAGTTTATGTCCTCATGATGTGTCTCCATTTTCCAACTAGAAAAGTGCTTAGTTATAGAGCTTGGATATTAAAATTTTAAAAATATAATTATTAATCATCGACCTTCATCTTTTTCTTTTTAAGAACCTAAAACTTCTGGAAGGTTCCTCTGAGGCAAGAATGAGGAAAGCATGGGCCTTAGAGTCAGAACGACTTGGGTTTAAATTCTATTTCTGCCACTTCACTATCAGTGTGACTTTAATATGGAGAGCCTCCATTTCCTCACGTGTAAAATGGAGAGAATCCTTCAAAGTACTGTTGTGTGTGTGTGTGTGTGTGTGTGTGTGTGTGTGTGTGTGTGTACACGACTATCCACCTACCTATCTACAGACAACTAGACACTTAGTATTCACTCAATAGGTGGCAGATGCTATTATTTTTATGGACACCACTAATAATATCTTTACTGTCCGAACACTGAAAACCATGGGTAACACCATCCGACCACAGGAGAGTTAACATGAATGATTCGAAGTGAGGAACAAAAATAAAATTTACCAAGGCCAGGTCTATTACCAGGCATGCATGAAACATCAGAGCCCATATGAACCCATAAGGGGTTACCCTGCCTAGTTCCCTATCACAAATCCAGGCACTCCCCATTCCACTCAGTCCCCTGCCTCAGAGCCCAGGCTTGCCTAAAGCTCTGCATCTGCACATTCGCCTGCTTTCTGAACATCTCTGAATAAGCATTATTAGAAACATACAAGATCTTGGGAATTCCCTGGCAGTCCAGTGGTTAGGACTCCACACTTTCACTGCCGAGGGCGGGGGTTCAATCCCTAGTCAGGCAACTAAAACCCCACAAGCCGTGAGGCCAAAGAAAAGAGAAGAAATATACAAGATCTGCACAAAGAAAGCACCAGTGAGGGACTAAGACACGTAAACCTGAACATGTGATGTTACTGAATATGGCATGTATTACATGTTGGACAGAAAAACTCAACATATGCAACAACTCTCCCTAGGGTAATCTATATTTAACGTGATTTCAAGAACAAGACTGACTGGATTTCCCCCCCCACAAACCTATGAGCCAACTGTCAAGTATATATGAAATAATAAACAAGCAAGAATAGTCAGGAAGACTCTGAAAGATAGGGTGACATGTGGGGCTAGACCTATTAGATATTAAAATATATTATTAAGCCACATTGTGTTACTTAGAGCATGACAAAGGTGGCATTTCAGAGGGAGACAGAATATACAAACATAGTGAGACAACCAAGTAATCATATCGCATATTTCATAAACAAAATACACACACACACACACACACACATACACACACACAGAAACAAATAAGCAAATTCTAGACTGATCAAAGATTAAAAATGTGAAAAATTTAAAATATTTTTATGAACTCAGAGCAGGGATGGTTTTTATAAACTGGATAATAAAGGAAGTCATTTAAGAAGTAAAACACAAAATACATTTATACCAAGTAATAATTTTTTACCTATTAGACTGGCACACCTCAACAAAGAAGAAAAACCACACTAGTAGGAGAAAGTACAGGGGAACAGGTACTGGTCTATGCTCAGGGTGGGAGTATAGTTCTGGTGCAGCTCTGTGCCCCTATGAGGAACAATTTGGCAACAACTATCAAAAAGATAAACATATATTCTTCAAATCAGAGGTTCTAACCCAGAGCCCCTTTTTATTATACAGATGTATTTGTATAAGTATGTATGTACGTAAGTATGACATTCTGTATATACAAGATTAGTTTACGCACCTTGTTTCTAATAGAAAAAAAAAGGAAAACATCTGAACATCCATCAATAAAGAAGTGGTAAAATACATTAGGGTATCTCCATACAGTGAAATACTATACAGCTATTTAAAAAGACTGAGGCCCCTTTCTTTGTACTGATTTGTAAAGAGCTCTAAAATAACTAGGTTTACAAATCAAGGTACACATCGGTATGCATGATATGTCTCACTTTTATAAAATCAGGAAATATATATATCATTGATTCTTTATGCATAAATTGTCTGAAAGGACGTGTAAGACATTGTTAACACTGGTTGCTGGAGAGGGAAACGTGGATGGGGGTTAACAGAGGGAGGCAGACTTACATTTTACTGCATATCCCGTTCTACCATGTGAATGTATTAACCTATTCAAAAGTTAATTTTTGAAAATTATAATTTTACCTACCAAAATAAAAAAAGTATAGATTGTTCTCAGGGAAGGGGTGTGATAGAATTTAGAGAAGATATTTTGTCCAACATACATCACTCCCTCCTCAGCCACTCTACAAGGCTACTCCTAACACATGTCGCTGAGGGTGGCCTGGTCAAGGTAGGAGCCCAAAAGTTCTACAGCACCTGGCTTGCCTCCTCAAGAATCACAATAAATCCTCTTCCTACATTTTTCAGTAATACTGAGCTAAAAGAGATGCCTAAGTTTCAGAAAACTTACATGTTATCCTTTAATTACCACTGAAACCAAAGAACTGGTCTAGAACCTGAAACTAATGAACTGGAGAGAGGGCTGGGAATCTTAATGAAAGCTGGAAAGCACTTTACATACAATATCATTTTCTGCCTTGGCAACAGGGTAGCTAATGGAAGATAAAAACGGAAAAGATCAGAATGTTTTATGCAAATAATAGCTTCTAGGATTCTCTACTCACATGACACACGTTCCTTACCGGGTACATATTCATGCATAGCACAAGCTTTACCCAAAACAAGTCCATACCATGCAGAACACCATCTCATGATGAAGCCTCTCCAAAAGCCTAACTGGCTACACCAAGACCAACCAGTGTTTTTTCATTTCTGGAGTTAGTAGCTGCATCATGCAAGCTGGGAAACAGTGATTAAGTAATAGCATCATTTGTAGGCTGTGAACAGCCTCAAAGGCCATGATTAGATGTATACTTTTCAGGGGAAAAAAAACCCTTAACATTTCTAAATCTTAAAGGAATCATCATCTTCTCAGTCTCCTCTCAATTACTTCACTGATTAGAGGCAAAAAGGGCAAAATTATGAGGAATCCTATATGGGCAAGTTTTACAGACTTGCCCATGGATATGGACTATGTTTCATGGACATAGGCTATGTCCAAACTCTAACCCCTGTGAAACTGTGGGCCAATGGCTGTAAGCAACAAACTGCTAAAAGATAGAGCTGCATCACTGAGAGATCATTTCCCACTTCTAGAAACACAAATAAAGTCTGTGCTTACCAATCTGGGTGGAGGCTACCATAAGGGGTTCATTTTCATTCAATCCAAAAGCAATTTGGATATTTAGTCCCACCAGCACAAGTTACATATGTATACTGGAAAAAAAAAATCCCACACACACAGCTGGACATGAAATGTTTTCTTTCCTCTTGTGAATCCTTATACAAAATAATGATATGATTAAAATTTGGCTGTAAACTTTCCACATAGGAGGCACACTTTTTTTTTTTTTAAATTTAAGAATATCATGGATGGTGATAGACTTTCTGCTAAACAATTTATTGTTTGAAATTCAACTTCCCCTGAAAGTCAAGGTTCAGTGCTGGGTAAAAAGGCATGCAACCAAGTCACCAGCCTCCCAAGCTGGACACAAGGCATGCCTTCGCTGCAGAAAACACATAATTAGCAGTTACAGGTCTTCATGCCAACAAACCAATGGTTAACAAGAATGATTAGAGTCTGGATGGAACCAAAGCACAAGCTCTTTGCCTTTCTGATGCTGACCAAAAGCCACAAGCACACACATTTCCCCACGGCAGGTTCATACCACTGGACTTGAGTTGCTTGGATCGCTCTCGTTCCTGGACTGTAGATTTTGGTAAAAGTGGAGTGAGTCCTCGGGACTTGGTGGGTCTCATGTAGCCTTTCATGGGTTCTGCCGCTCTGCTTTTATCTTCCTTCTTCCCTTGTCCCAGTGCCTTCGGTTCAGATTTTTCTGTCATTTTCTCAGGTGCCTCTAAGATCTTGTCTTTGGGTTCTGGGAGTTGAAGAGCCTTGGAAGCAGTCACTACTAACTCATCTACCACCCTTGAAGGAGTCACTTCAACTTTGCCATCTAAGACACCTGACTGGAGTTCTGGTGGTGCCAAGGAAACACATGCCATTTCTCTGCTTTCAGAATCCAGACTGATTTCTTCCAATTTATCCTTTTCACTTTCTGGTGGCAAAAGAGTCGTATCTACCTCCTTATTCAAACTATCTGGGCCCTGGGAATCTCTATTTTCAGCACGTTGGTCCTCACAGAAACTGGGCTTTTGTGCTTTGTCTCCCATTAGGTCAAGAATTGGAACTGGAGCAGAACCTTCCTCAGACTCTTTCTGTTTGTTTACTGGACATGTTGGAAAATTACTGCTATCTGCACATGCTTCTAGGACTCTGACCCCACCTGCCAGGCTTTGTTCTTCTATGAGCACGCCAGAAAGAAGGTGGCCCCCTGCTGGCTCTGTGGTTTTCTCTACTGAGTGCTTTGATGCACCACTGGGCACTGACTCAGATTCTCCTATCACATGCCCTCCGTCTATCCCTGCTTCGTTTTTCATGGGACCAGCAAGCTCACCTTTATTCTGAAGACAGCTAACTCCATGGTTATTAACTGTTTCTGTGGCTGCTGTCAGAGTTAGGGCAACTCCTCCTGTGCTTGTAGAGGGCATAACAGCACAGGGAGCCTTGGGTCTTTCTTCAACTGGGACTCCAACTTTGCTGCAATTATCTACCTCTAATAATTTGGAAATCTGGGCTGGAGCTGTCTCTTGCCTGCTTTCTGCCAAGGTGTCTGGAAATGAATCACTTTCCTTTACTACTTGAAAAGTAGAAGGGGGCAGTTTTTCACAGGCTGCTGATTCCTGAGCCTCTAGGGGGACTGTCTTATTCATCAATCCTGGTGGTGTTCTAGGGCAGGTAAATGTAATATTTCTATTTTCATCCACATAGCCCATTCCTTCAATTCTGTGGTCCCCTATGGTTTCCATGGGAACATGTATTTTTGTTGCATCTATCTTATTCTCCAGAATGTGCTTCTCAGGGAAACTATTTTTAACCTTTTTGCTTTTTCCATCATTACTCCTTTTATTTGGTTTGTCAGCAACTACAGTATGTCTCTTGGCCACATCTGTCTTATTCTCCTCAGACGGTACTGAAGGAACAAATCCTGCCCCCTGGATTTGGTCTTGGCAGCTCACATCTGTCACCTTGGTAGCTGGTTCAGTAACAGCAAAATCCTTGCCTGCACTTGTTTTGTTCCTGCCAAGAGCCCCAAGCTTAGAAAAATTAACCTCAACATTTCTACCCTTTTGGTCAACTCCTTCCACTGTGGGTGTATCTGATATACGTGAGAACAAAGGGTCATGATCTATGGGGAAAGTAAGTTCTAATTCTCTGTTTTGATGGGGAGTACTACCAATATCCCCACGCTTCCCTACAAAAGGTGGGTTGAGGATTTCTTCCTTCCTCTCCATTCTAGCAGGCTGTGTGGAATAACTATTTTTAAACTTTTTGTTTTTGTCTTCACTGCCTCTTTTTGTAGGCTTTTCAGAAATCCAGGGAGCTGCCTCATGATCCATCCAAGGACATTTTTCCTCCTCGCTCTGGTTGCCGACACGCATGCCTATGGCTACAGCTCCTCTTTCTGTTCTAGCACCGGAAGTCTGAATCACGCCTGACCCATTTCCCAAAGGAATCAACGCCTGCAAGGTGCCTGCCACCCTCAGGTCAGTCATCTCCTTAGGGTCCCGCATCACCACTGCCTCAGTGAGCTCAGCCACGGTCCCTGGTTGCTCTGAAGAACCCAGCCCCAGCTCCTCGCTTTTATCCATTCTTTCCATTTTAGGCGCTGGCTCACTTGGCACAAGAACAATTGTGTCCTTGCTGTCCTTCTGGCTGTCCGCAAGCCACAGCAGCTCAGACCTTGCTCTCACCTTCCCAGAACTTGCTCTCATCTTCCCAGAACTTCCCTTTCCCTTCCTGCTTTTGCCATCACCTGCCATTCTCTTAAATGGTTCATTCCCTAGTCCAGGAACCTGAGCTAACACCGTGTCCTGTGGCTGCTCAGAAGCAAAGATGCTGTTCTCCTGTCTTTCCTTGGGAATACTTTCCGTTTTTAGTTCTTTAACCTCTTCAGCTCCCTCAGAAAACTCTTTCTGTTTGTCATTCTGCAGTTTAGTCATTTTACTTTCATCACTCCCTTCTTTTAGACTACTTACTAATGGATTACCTGCTGTCAAAGTGGGTATGGAATTAGGCAGTTCTTTTGCTGCTTTGGGTTTTGAAACTCTACCCTCAGCCCCTTGGTCCAAGACAGGAGAGCAACCCTCTTTGGGTCTGATCTCCAAAGGAATTTCTACTTTGTGTGAAAAAACTTCTGTCAGGGGTCCTTTCAGATTGAGGGAGCCTACTGTCTGGCTTTTATCCACAGGAGTCTCGAGGTAGGGTGCAGGCTGTAATTTGCACTCATCTTGCTGCAGCAATTTCTTGTCTTGGCTCTGTGGTGCTGACTTGTTACCTCTCACCTCTGCCTCTACTCTCAGTTTGGGCTGAGAATTTACTGCAGTTTTCGGGGGTTCTTCCAAAGGACGCAAAGGAATGCTGAGACCCTCGGAGGCAAAGTTCTCAGCTACCAGTTTGGCTGCCCTGGAATCAATTTCACATCCCTTTTTCAAGTTTTCTCTGGATACCAGCCCATGTTCTGTGCCCACAGTGGTAGGCTGGCTGGGGGGAACACCTGACTTTTGTGGGTCAGTGGCAGAGGGATGACCTTTAGGCTCATCTGCATTGTCATCATCCCAAGGTCCCCCAGCCCGGGGCTGAGAGTATCTCTTTTGCTTTGGTTTCTTCTTTTTTTTCTTCATCATCATTGGTGTTCTTTCTATATCCCAGGACTCCCTGCCAAGATCCCTCTGGGGTTCAAGGAAGTCACCATGAATAGTTTTCCTCTGGTTCCCAGGCTCACCACAGGAAGACGAACCAGAAACCCAACCCAACTCAGACAAAGGGCAGGGGCCCAGCCCAGGATCAAGAGTCTTCCGTGGAGAAGAGCCTCCCAGCAGCTCAGGAGGGACCCTGGCAAGCCTGGGCCGGGCGGGCCGGGCGGACCTGCGATCACTGGGTCTGCACGCTTTTTTGGCTTGTGTGGGAAGGGTACCTGCAATACATGAAGTTGGCCAGAATTCCAAACAGAAAACCCTTTGTTATTGTTTCTTTAAGAAAATGTCCATTTAGTGACTCATTTAAGTAGTCTATTTTCACCAACCCACATACTGATTCATTTAGGAAAAGTTTTTTTCCAAAACATTTCTCACTCTTAACTGGGATTAGTAAATATTTAACAAAAATCAAAGATCATCATCTTGGGTAAAGACTTTTTTTTACAAAATGTATTTACAAAATATTCAAAACTTGATAAAAGAAATTCAAACAGCAATCTTCTAATCTGTATAATAAGCACCTACTGCCTATAAATCTCCTCTGATACTTATTTATATTTGTTATTATTTTTAATAGGTACATAATTCCCAGGATAGTAACAAGATGGTAAGCTCCTCTTTTTGGTGACATTGATTAACTGATTGAATGAAATATGTATGATTTTACAATTCTAAGAGTCTGTCACCAATATTATACTAATTACTTATCAGTATTATACCGATTACTTGTTAAACAGACCAGAAGGACAGAATTATACTACTTTTAAAAAAAAAAAGAAAGAGAAAAAGAAAAGATACTGAATTAGTATTTTGTCCAGAGAAAAAGTCACATTATTTCAGAACAAGAGCCTCCTACTTTGAAACACAAATGTGCTAGATTTCAATGTTCTGTCGCTAAAGGTACTTCCCAAAAGACAGAGATATATACATAATGCCAAGTATAGGATAATAAATTAAAACAATTAGGATGAGCACCCTTGGAAAAGTTTCAGGAAGTCACTTAGTCCAACCTCCTGCCTCTAAGTCAATGAATGCAGTATGGATCCAAGATCCTGGAAAGAGACCCGGTGAGAGCAGGTCTAGGACAACTCTTGGCAAGTTTGATGCAATAAATGACCTCACAGAATATTAAAATATTCAAATAGTAACTTTTGTCCTTATCTTTATCCCTCCAATGTCCTCCAAATCCTACCCTTTACTTAATACCTCAGGCCAATTATTGTTTTTCCTGAAAAATTGCTAGGCTTTAGCAACCCACAGCATTTACAACATTTAACATGGCAATTAATCAGCAGCTATTTGGTGCCATCTCTAATACTATTTAATTCAATTATTATATAAATCTTTGGTTTCAGAGTTCACGCCTGGGAACTTCTCTCACCATCCAGGCTAGAAAAGGACCAGGACCCAGGCCTAAGTATCTGTGTGCCTTAGCATGGTGTATACACAATAAGGACTTGAGAAATCTTTAATGATATGTTGAGTCACTAAAACAACATTTTTAAAAATCATACATTTATTTAGCTCCCACTTGGTGCCAGACAGTGTTCAAAGCAGTAGAGATTCCAAGTGTAGCAAATCTTGGTCCCTGCCCTGAAGTTCACGATCTCACCACAATCACAGAAAAGGAGGCAGAGAATCACTAAGTTGATAATCATGTGCATGTGCTTCTGGCTTACCATTAAAAATGTGTAAAGCTCACTGAAATCTGTTTAAGAAAGAGAGCTGACTTTGTAAACGGTCCTGCTGATCACCACCTTATAACCAGGAACAATGTCTTCCACCATCTCCCCATCTTTCCCAGTTTAAGCGTTTTCAAACAGGCCACTTTGTTTTCCTGACATACCTGAGGTCTCTGAAGGAAGTTCAGAAGGTTGACTACTGAACGGTTTCTTTTGCTCTAGTTCCTCTGACACAGAATCCTCATCTGTTGGCAAGTTGTGCTTTTGGCCCATGGCTGTGACTGCTTCTAAAGGTAAAAGTAAAAACCACACAGGTTTCAGAGAAGCACCATTTCAGCTACTTCTCCACCTTCCAGAAATTGGAAATGGACACAGTTTTTGAGGAATGAGGGACGCTCCTATTAGGGCAGGAGAGAAATGGAGTGGCAGTTGGAAGGGGGAGGAAAGCGGGAGCTGGGAGGGTTGGGTTTTTTTTTAAAAAGAAGGGAAAAATAACAAATGTTTTTACAGTGGTGGGAATGATCCAATGTAAAGGGGGAAAAACATGGTGCGAGGCAAGAAAAGAGAATGGCCAGGGCAATGTGTGTAAGTAGACAAGAGAAGACAGGATCTAGTGCAAGACAAAGATGCTGCCCCTCATGACTAGGAGCAGGGACTGTTTGCTGATGGCAACAGCAGGGAAGGCAGAGTCTATGGATAAAGATACAAGTAGTTAGGTAGACGAGTGAGTGGAAGTTTGTGAATGTTCTCTTTTATTGCTTCAATCATCTATAAGAAAAACAGGAAGATGAGCAGAGAACAAGGATGGAGAAGGTGTTGGCGGTTGGAGGAGGGCAAAGGTGAGAAAGAACTGTTCAGGGGAGCAGGAATGTGTTTAGACTTGCGAAGTACAGTGTGACTGTCTTTATTTTACCTGGCATGACGTTTGTCCCTTACCCTTCTGGAGGCTACACCCTTGTACACAAATACTGCAAGTAAGCATAAACCCATACCTGCTGATATCATGAGAGGAGGTACAGCTGACTGTCCTTCATCCTGGAGAGATTCTAACTGGGGATCCTCACTTGTTTCTTCCTGTGTCCGTGCAGTTTCCATGTCCTTAACAGGAACTGGTGCCACCTCTGCTTCTGAGGATGCTGCAACATCCTTGGCTGGAGCCACATTGTTGGCCAGGGTCACCTCCGTTTGTAGGGGTAGAGCCACATTCTTGCCCAGGGCCATCTCTGTTTCTGGAGATGAAACCACGTCCTTGCCCAGGACCACCTCTGTTTCTTGAGGTGGAGCCACGTCCTTGCTGAGGGCCATCTCTACTTCTGGGGGTGGAGTCATGTCCTTGACTGGGGTGACTTCTGTTTCTGGAGGTGCAGCCATGTCCTTGACTAGGGCCACCTCTGTTTCTGGGGGTAGTACCATATCCCCAGTCAGGGCCACCTCTGTTTCTGAGGACAAGGCTACCTCCTTGGCTGAGGATATTTCTGTGGATGACACAACGTCCTCATCCAGTGGCACCTCTATTTCTGAAAGTGATGCTACACCCTTGGGTGGGGCCGCCTCTCGGTCTGTAGGTGGTACCATACCCTCAGCTGGGGCCAAATCCATTTTTACAGGTGGTGTCCTCTCTGCTTCTTTGAATAGCAGTATGTCCTTGGCTGGGGTTACCTCTGTTTCTGTGGGCAGTACCATGTCCTTGGCCAAAGACACATCTGTTTCTGTGGGCAATACATTGTCCTTAACTGGGGTTGCCTCTGTTTCTAGGGGTAGTACCACGTCCTTGACTAAGGCCATATCTGGTTCGATGGATGATTCCATGTCCTTGGCCAGGGCCACATCTGGTTCGGTAGGTGGTTCCGTGTCTTTAGCCAAGGCCACCTCTGTTTCTGTGGCTGGCGCCACATCCTTGGCCAGGACCATCTCTGATTCTCGAGATGGTGCCATGTTAGCAGCCTTCAGTCCCATCACCATTTCCATTGCTTTTGCTGGTGCTCTCTCTTCTGCTGATGCCATTTCTACCTCCTTAGCAGGCTCTAAGGGAAATAAATTGGACATTTAGGATCCATCATTGTCTGCTCATAGCTCTTCATTCAAAATTTACTTTCTTAGGGCACAAGAGTATCTAGCTTTTGTGACCATAACATCCTAAACATAACTAAAAAGCTGTCCACTTAATGCATTTGTGCCTACTCTTCGACAGTCCTAATACTTAGAAGAATAGAATACTGGCAGAACAAAGAGTGGAGGAGGAAAGGCAAAGGAGAGAAAAAAACACAGGT
The DNA here is from genome assembly GCF_949987515.2 of Delphinus delphis. Classification (NCBI taxonomy): domain Eukaryota; kingdom Metazoa; phylum Chordata; class Mammalia; order Artiodactyla; family Delphinidae; genus Delphinus; species Delphinus delphis. Next base: position 64,247,825 of record NC_082692.2, read on the forward strand.
CCAAAAAAATCAACACAGGTACACAATTAGTGTCAGAAAGGGAACCTGTGGGACATCAAGAAAACCCCCCAGAGTTCTAAATCTGCCCTGAATTACAGAGGGATTGTCTTTGCCCACTGGCCCTAAGTGTTGTATTTCAACTACAACTTAATTCCTCCAGCTTTGAAATCAGTAATTTAAATTTAAAAACATCTGTGACAGTTGTGAAAATTTTACCTAACTATACTGCTGCACAAGGCTCAAAAATGTTTGATGCTTTATATTGATTATTGATACTGTAACTATTAAGTGATAAACAGGGATCCTAACAATGTACCTGCTGTAGGCTGCAGAGGCTGTGTAATGGCCTCAGGGGAAATGAAGGATTCTGAATGTGGAGGGTTTGGAGCTTCCACAGGCCACCCCTGAGGAACAACAGCTGCAGGAGCAAATGTGCCACAGGGAAACACACCTAATATTGAAACACAAATACATTTTTCAGACTCAGTCAACACTGGGGAAAAAAGACATTTGATATTTAAAACCAGCTTTATATATTGCCATAAAGACATAGGCCAAAAGGACCAACAAGAAACAAAGCAAGAAAGTTTTAAAGTAAAAACCGCTGACATTCTCCAGGTTTTGGCTAATTGTTAGGCTGCTGCCCTGCTGATTGACACTGACTGGCCACCTTCTACAATGTTTTACAAAGATTCAAAAACACCAAAGAATAGGGAGGGTGGGAGGGAGACGCAAGAGGGAGGAGATATGGGGATATATGTATTTGTATAGCTGATTCACTTTGTTATAAAGCAGAAACTAACACACCATTGTAAAGCAATTATACTCCAATAAAGATATTAAAAAAATAAATAAATAAAAAATAGCAAAGGACGAGCTCTTGCTCCTACATCACAACCAACAGAACGCAACATACAGTAAGGGACAGTGAATCAATTCCTCATCTGTACAGTGAGATTAACATACAACCCTTTCCAACATTAGAAGACACTTTTGTGAAAATGCTTTGTAAATTATTAAGAACTAGACAGATGTAAAAGCATTATTATTATGCTGTCCTCTGCCAGACCTAATATCACATGGGATTTAGTATCGCCTGGTCCTTGCCATCAAGATTATTACAATTTAGCTAGAGAGGCAAGATAGACATATATCAAATAAAGTAAACTGTGTAGTATGGACTAAATGCTATAAGAATTTCAAAAGAACCATGAGACCAGCACAGTCACAGAAGGCTTCAGAGGAGAAGCAAGAGCAGGAAGAGAGGGGAGAGTAGTCAATTTCAAGGATGGAGAGCTCACTGAGCAAAGAAAAGAACGAGGATGCCAACAGGACAAGAATGTTTCTGGGACTATGAGATTAGTCTGATTCAAACAGATCTTGTATACCAGAGAGGGAAAATGGGATTAGAACAAACAGTAGAAGAAAAAATCCAGAAAACCAGAGAATTTAGAGAAAAAAAGTGTGTGTGGGGGAGCTGTCTTAAGGTCTTAATCATAAAAATGAGACATGAATACAGAACAGGGAGTCAGATGATCAGGTATATTCAGAATTAATTTTAAAGGAGAGCAGGAAGTCTGATAGGCGACCACTGAGGTGGTCTAGGTATGAAGTGATAGGGGCTTGCATGGCGTAAAGCAGAGGGAGCAGAAAGGAAGAGAAGAAAGATGCTGTAAAGAAAGAAGTCAATGCAACTAAGTGACTGCCTAGGTAGTGAGCTGAAAAAACAGGAGTCAAAGCCAAAATCAAATCAGGAGACTAGATGGATTGCATCAAAGTCAACTCATTTAACATCCTTCTTGCAAGAGATCATCAGGCCAAAGAAAAGCATAAGTGAAACATACAACTACTAGCCAGGATCTTTACAAATACAAAATTATAAGCATTATTTGAAGTGGGACTTACTGATGATGGGTACTGAAGGAAACCAGAACATGTTACCCCAAAATATGCCCCTTTGACATAAAAATTTTGAGCTGAAGGCAATTAAGCAAACAACAAATTGAGAAAAAGCTCCTCCCTTTCTGTCTGAAGGCAGGATATAAATTTTCCTTTCACTGGCAAGAGACACTTATCAGGCCAGAGAGGGCACCAAGAATATGCAAACAAACCTGACTCCATTAGTTCCCTCTCATATACTTACCTTCCCGAAGTATGACTCTTGGAAGTGTAAAACTGCTTTCCTTTATCCTGTCATTTCTCTACAAATTTAATATTCTTTGTTGAGGATGCTACACAAACTGAATTTCTTTCTTTTTTAAAATAAATTTATTTATTTTGTTTTTTTGTTTATATATTTTTGATTGTGTTGGATCTTCGTTGCTGCACGCGGACTTTCTCTAGTTGCAGCGAGCAGGGGCTACTCTTTGTTGAGGTGCGCCGGTTTTCCTTGCGAAGCATGAGCTCTAGGCACATGGGCTTCGGTAGTTCTGCCACGCAGGCTCAGTAGTTGTGGCTCACAGGCTCTAGAGCGCAGGGTCAGTGATTGTGGTGCAAGGGCTTAGCTGCTCTGCAGCATGTGGGGTCTTCCCAGACCAGGGCTTGAACCCATGTGCCCTGCATTGGCAGGTGGATTCTCAACCACTGTGCCACCAGGGAAGTCCCAAACTGAATTTCTAAGCTACACCTTTGAGTTACTTTCCTCCCATGTGATGTATGTTGCATGCGTTAACAAACTATTTGTTTTTTTCTTATTAACCTGTCTATAGAGTCTCAACTGAACACCAAAGATGGGTAGAAGTAAAGTTTTGCCTGCCCTACAGTACCTTGGCCACATTCATGTTAAGTTATACAAAACCAGGAATGAGGAAACTACTAATTGATAACTAAGATCTGTTTAACGTTTAGTTTACCATGTACCAGAAACTATGCGAAGTACTTTTACATAAATTTTATTTCATCAACACCACATCTTTAAGGTAAGAACAAGTGGTGGCCCCATTTTATAAAGAAACCAAAGTTTAGGGAGGACATAACTTGCAGAAGGCCATGAACTAATAAAAATGTGGAGACAGAACCTGGCCCTAGGATATAGGATTCAAGATCCCATGAGAGGAGGTGAGCTGAACCTGAGCAGCCCAACTGTGAATTCTCTGTGACTAATCTAGAAGGAGCCTTGTCAGAGCCAGAGCCCCTAAACATGACTTTGCCTAGTGATTCACTTCAAAGGTGATGGGTGAAAAGCCAAATTAATTGATGGAGTTAAGAAATAAATCCAGCTGGAGAAGTCATACCATAACTGTCCTTCAGGGGATCATTTTGTTCTGCAGATGCTGAAGCACTGGTTGTTCCACTGGGGAGAAAGAGCAAATCTTCCAGGCTGTCATCATGGTGCATCTTAAAGGGATCTGGAATAAAGAAGGAATTTAAAACTCATTCCCATTGAACACAACTAGAAAGATTATCATTCCTTTTTATCCTCTGATGAATACTGATTAGCTACATGTGTGTCGTCAACAGTGAGTTAAATATGTGGAGATAATATGTGACTGAATGTGGTAGGGAATCAAATATTCATTAATTCACTTGTGACAAGTTAAAAATACATAATCTCATATTCTCTAAGATTTAATTATCTAAATCAGACAGCCAACAAATACATAAAACTAAAACTACAACTAATGCTCGAGTCTATAATATATTAGGAGGTGAGAGTACAAATATAAACTTTCAATATGTATTTACAGAGCAGACATTCATTTTAGGTTATTAAAAACACACACACACACACAGAACAAGTAAAAGAGACATTTTCACCTCCTGTGGAGAGCATGAAGAAAACTGCATTTCAAAAGCTGTCTGAATGAGACAAGGTGAACTGCTGGTACCTGGAAAGAATGAACTCTAGACTCAGGAGTTGGCATGAGTAAAGGCACTGAAAACATCAGGTAAACTCTGCACCTTCTTACATGAAAAAAGAGCAAAGCCATTTAGGCCAAGCAAGAATTCTGCTCTCCAAGGAGGCCATCTCGAAATGCAACACACATCTGAATTAGCCTGAAAGTTTATAAAAACACACTGCTGGGCCCTAAGAATCTGCATTTCTAACTAGTTTCTCAGGGAATGCTAATTCCCTTTAGGCACTTCCATTGTCAGAGGCAGCTGCACTGAAGTCCAGGCTTTAAGTGAATGTTCATTCCTGTGGCTCTGAAGCAGCTGCCCCTCCCTCTTATAGTAAGGGATTTCAGGCTTAGGGGAGCGCACGGCACTGCAGAATATGAACGAGCAGAAAGGAAACTGAGAAACTGCTGGGGCTGGAGGAGGCCCCAGTGCTGCTGCTTCAGAACAGCAGAGGAGCTAGAATCTAGACAGATTAGAAAGCTTCATTCTCCCCAGTCTTAACTTGGTTTGGGGTACCTGCTGCTTGCTCTGCCTCTCACACTTCCACTGAAGGAAAACAGGACACTTAAACCAGCAATGAGAATAACTGTTGTATGGTTCGCACATTAGGAGGGGAAGAATGCTAAATCACATGTAAAAATCAAAGATTTCTACAAAGTTCTGTCAATTATTCATTACTATTTTACTAGGTGCATATGATATGGCAGACCCTGTGTGTTCTAAAAACCCAAAGATGTATAAATCAGGGTTGAAAACATTTAGGAGATCGATATACTTTAGTTCAAGTCAAGGAAGGTCTTCACTTGAAAAATATTTAAGCTGAGCACTAAAGAACTGAGTGGTTGCGGGACAGAGGAAGACCTTTTCTTTCTCTACCTACATACATTCCCTCTCTTAGTGATCTCATCCAGCCTCACAGTTTAAAATTCCATCTATAAGATGATGACACTCAAGTTTGTATCTCCAGTCATCTCAACCTCTCCCTTTATTTCCTGATTTCTGTATCAAACTGCCAACACTTAATGTATAAAATAAAACCAAAATGTAACCTGTTTCCCAAATCACTCCTCCTACAGTCTTCCCATCTCTGATGGCATTCTATCTTTTTGGTCCAGAACCCTGGAGTCATCCTTGGTTTCTCTCTTTCATACACCACATCCAAGTCGTCAGGAAATCCAGCTGACTTGACCTTGAAAATGTCCCCCAGTGGGCTTCCCTGGTGGCGCAGTGGATAAGAATCTGCCTGCCAATGCAGGGGACACAGGTTCGAGCCTTGGTCCAGGAAGATCCTACATGCCGCGGAGCAACTAAGCCCGAGCACCACAACTGCTGAGCCTGGGCTCTAGAGCCCACGAGCCACAACTACTGAGCCCGCATGCCACAACTACTGAAGCCTGAGCTCCGCAACGAGAAGCCACCACAATGAGAAGCCTGCACACCGCAACGAGGAATAGCCCCCGCTCACCGCAACTAGAGAAAGCCCGTGTGCGGCAACAAAGACCCAACACAGCCAAAAAATAAATAAATAAAATGAAAAAAAAAAGGTCTCCCAGAATCTATTTCTTCCCCACCTCCACTACAGTTTCTCACAAGGCTGCAGTGAAGGTACTGCCCAGGGCTGTGATCATTTGGAGACTTGACTGGGGCTGGAGAACCTGCCTACATGATGATGGCTTACTCACATGGCTGTTAACTGGAGGCTTCTGTTCCTCCCCACGTGTGCCTCTCCACAGCAGCAGCTATCGCCAGGGTGAGTAAACCCAGTGTGACCAAGACAGAAACTGTAGTGTCTTTTGTAATCTAATCTTAGAAATGGCATACCATTATTTCTGCCATCTATTCTATTGGTCACATAGCCCAAGCATGGTACGATGTGGAAGGTGACTACACAAGGGTATGAATACTAGGAGGTGGGGATCACTGGAGCCATCGCCCTGAATTAGTAATTAAAAACTACTCACAAAGAAACGCCCTGGCTGAGATGGCTTCCCTGATGAAATCTACCAAATATTTAAAGAAGAATGAAAATCAATTCTTCACAAACACTTCCAAAAATATTAAAGAGAGGAGGATACTTCCAAACTCATTGTATGAGACTAATATAAAACTAGACAAAGACATCTCAAGAAAGGAAAACTACTGACCAGTATCTTTTCTGAACATGGATGCAAAAGTCCTCAACAAATGTTTACATATGTGCCAGCATATAAAACTCATTATATACCATGACCAAATGGGATCCATCTCAGGAATGCAACATTGGTTTAACATCCAAAAATCAATTAATGGAATACATACATAACAACAGAATTAAAAAAATAAAACCACATGATCATCAATAGATGCAGAAAAATCACTTGGCAAAACCCAACACCCTTTCACGATAAATCAAACACTCAACAAATTAGGAATAGAAGGCATTTTCCTTAATCTGATAAACGACATCAACAAAAACCGCACAGCTAAGACCATGCTTAATGGTAAAAGACTGGATGCTTTCCCTAACTAAGACCAGGAACAAACAAGGAAGTCTGCTCTTGCCACTTCTATTTAACATTGTACTGAAGGTTCTAGTCAGGACAATTAAGCAAGGACAAGAAATAAAAGGCAGCCTGATTAGAAAGGAAGAAGTAAAACTTTATTGTAGAGGACATGATCTTATACGCAGAAAATCCTACGGAATCAACTAAAAAACTATTAGAACTAATGAGTTCAGCAAGGTTGGAAGATACAAGATCAATATACAAAAACCAATTCAGAGTCAGAAAAATCTGAAAATGAAAGAAAACAATTCCATTCATAAGAATAAAGAACAATAAAATATTAGGAATAAATTTTACAAAAGGGAGTATAAAACTTACACTCTGAAAACTACCAAAATGTTGCTGAAAGAAGTAAGGTATAAACACATGGAAAAACATTCTAAGTTTAAGGATTGGAAGACTTAATATTGTTGAGATGGCAAAACTCCCCAAATTGATCTACAGATTTAACACAATTCCTACCAAAAATCCCAGCCGATTTCTTTTTCTTTTAATTAATTAATTAATTTATTTATTTTTGGCTGCATTGGGTCTTCGTTGTTGCCTGCGGTTTTTCTCTAGTTGCAGCAAGCGGGGTCTACTCTTTGCAGCGGTGCACAGGCTTCTCATTGCGGTGGCTTCTCTTTTGCAGAGCACAGGCTTTAGGTGTGTGGGCTTCAGTAGTTGTGGCATGAGGGCTCAGTAGTTGTGGCTCGCGGGCTCCAGAGCGCAGGCTCAGTAGTTGTGGTGCACAGGCTTAGTAGCTCCATGGCATGTGGGATCTTCCCAGACCAGGGATCGAACCCATGTCCCCTGAATTGCCAGACAGATTCTTAACCACTGCGCCACAGGGAAGTCCTCCAGCTGATTTCTTTATAGAAATTCACAAGCTGACTCTAAAATTAATATGGAATTCCAAAGGATACAAAATAGCCAAAACAATCATCAAAAAGAAGACCAGGGCTTCCCTGGTGGCTCAGTGGTTCAGAGTCCGCCTGCCGACGCAGGGGACATGGGTTCGTGCCCCGGTCGGGGAAGATCCCACATGCCGCGGAGTGGCTGAGCCTGTGAGCCATGGCCGCTAAGCCTGCGCGTCTGGAGCCCGTGCTCCGCAACGGGAGAGGCCACAACAGTGAGAGGTCCGCGTACCGCAAAAAAAAAAAAAAAAAGAAGACCAAAGTAGGTAGACTCATACTACTCAATTGCAAAACTTACCACAAAGCAACAGTAATCATGACAGTGTAGTACTGGCATAAGGACAGACATACAGAACAATGGAACAGAACTAAGAGCTGAGAAACAAAACTGTGTATCTATGGTCAACAAATTTTCAACAAGGGTGCCAAGACAATTCAATGGGGAAAGAATAGACTTTTCAAACAATGGAGCTGGGACAACTGGATATCCACATGAAGAACAATGAATCTGGACCCCTACACCTTTCACCATACACAAAAATTAACCCACAGTGGATCAAAGACCTCAATATAAGAGCTAAAACTATATACAATTTTTAGAAGAAAACATAAGGATAAATCTTCATGACCTCAGATTTGGCGATGGAGCCTTAGATATGACACCAAACCTTGAGCAACAAAAGAAAAACGAGATAAAGTGGACATCATCAAAATTAAAAACTGGGCTTCCCTGCTGGCACAGTGGTTGAGAATCCGCCTGTCGATGCAGGGGACATGGGTTGGAGCCCTGGTCCGGGAGGATCCCACGTCCCGCGGAGCAGCTGAGCCCATGTGCCACAACTACTGAGCCCATGTGCCACACCTACTGAGGCCCATGCACCTGGAGCCCATGCTCTGCAACGGGAGAAGCCACCGCAATGAAAGGCCTGCATACCGCAGTGAGGCGCAGCCCCTGCTTGCCGCAGCTGGAGAAGGCCCATGTGCAGCAACAAAGACCCAACGCAGCCAAAAATAAATAAATTTAATTAATTAATTATTAAAAACTTTTGTGCTCCACGGACACTACCAAGAAAATCAGAAGATAACCCCCAAATTGGGAGAAAATAGTTGCAAATCATAAATCTGATAAGCGTCTAGTATGTGAAATATAAAGAATTCTTACAGCACAACAAAAAGATCAACCAATTAGAAAATGGTCAAAGGATCTGAATACACATTTCTCCAAGGAAGATATACAAATAGCCAATAAGCACATGAAAAGATAAAAAGATAATCAACATCATCAGCCATTAGGAAAATGCAAATCAAAATCACCACAAGATACCATTTCACACCCATTAGGTTACTATAATTGTTTAAAAAGGGAAAACAAGTGTTGTCAAGGATGTAGTGATTACAAACCTCATAGGTTACTGATGGGAATATAAAATGTTGCAGTTGCTTTGGAAAACAGCTTGGCAATTCCACAAATCATTAAACAGAGTTACCATATGATCAGCAATTCCAATCCAGGTTACATTCCTTCATCTACACAAAATCTTGTACACGAATGCTTTAGAAAGCATTATTTACAATAGTTGGGGGAAAAAAGGGGGAGACCAACCCAAATGTCCATCAACTGATGAATAAACAAAATGCAGTGTATCCATACAAAATATTACATGCCCATTTAAAGAATGAAGTTCTAATCCATGCCAAAAAATGCATGTACCTTGAAAACACTGGGCCAAATGAAAAAAGCCAGCCACAAAAGACCACATATTAACATGATGATTCCATTCATACGAAATGTCCTGAATAGGTAAATTTATAGAGACAGAAAGTAGATTTAGTAGTTGCTTAGGGCTGGGGTGGATAAGGAGATGGGAGTGAAATCTAAGGAGTACTGAGTTTCTTTATGAGGTGACAAAAAATATTCTAAAATGGACTCTGGTGATGGCTGTACATATATGCAAATATAATAAAATCCACTCAATTGTACATTTTAAATGGGTGAATTGTATGGTATGTGAATTACATCTCATTAAAGCTTTCTTCAAAAATTATGTATATCTGGGACAGCTCATGACTGGAGAGTGGTACAGAACATCAAGTACTAGAACATCTGGAACCAGTTATGGGCACCTTTTAAGTTAGATAGCAAAAAAGAAACCATATATAAGTGGAAACAAATAACTTGAACTCTCAACCTCATTAACTCTGACATGGAGGTATCAACTACTGCTTTGAGGTGCTTCTGCAGTCCATCCCTCCCACCACTTCCAACTCTAGGCAACTATAGATAGGCTTTTTTTTGTCTCTATAAATTAGTTAGAATTTTATACAAATTGGGTATAAGTTTTAGTTTTCTTTTTTTTGTCAAATGAGGATAATATATACTTGGCAGAGTTAGGTAAGAAACGCAGATAATATGTATATTGAGGCTCTAGTACTGTGCCTGGCACAAAATAGGCATTTGACAAATGGTGCTATTAGTACTATAATAATTCCTTTTGGAAGAACTAAGGTTCTAAGGTACTATTGATCATTTAGTCCTCAATGAATATGAATTTCAGCTTTTTACTCAAAACAGGTTTTGAAGGGGAGAAAACAAAGGGGTACCTGCCTCAGAAGAAGGGATAAATAGAAAGGAGAAAGGGTCAACTAAATGTTCAGGGGAAATAATTATACCTTGGTTGTGCTTTACAAGCTATATTTAGGCTGAAATGTTTTATCTCATTTACTGGTGGGAATATAAAATGTTGCAGTAGCTTTGGAAAACAGCTTAAATAGTGGTGATTGTGGCATTTCCATGTTTATGTCATAGTTCACATTCAGCAGTCACAAGCAAGCCTTGCACTTACCAGTCTGGATAGGATTCACCACTTGCTCGGGTTCAAAGCAAAAGTTTGTATTTTCTGGCCAGTTCTGGCTGTTCTGATATCCCTGGTAGGCCATTTTCTCTTCAAGGAATTCAGTTGGAGACCCTTTAAATAGAAACAGGAAACAAAAGTTAAAAGGTACCACTATTGACATCTGATTATTTTTGGCTTTTGTAAATAATGCTGCTATGAACATTCAAGTACAGGTTTTTGTGTGGACATACGTTTTCAATTCTATTGGGTATATATGCTCAGCAGTTGAACTGCTAGGTGATACAGCAATTCTATGTTTAACATTTTGAGGATCTGCCAAACTTTTCCATAAATGTATATAAATGGCTGTACCAGTTTATAATCTCACCAGTAATGTCTGAGGGTTTCAATTTCTCCACATCTTCACCAACACCTGCTATTATCTTTTTTTATTTTAGCCATTCTAGATATGGGTGTGAAGTGGTACCTCATCATGGTTTTGATTTGCATTTCCCTGATGACTAATGATGTTATGCATTACTTCATGTGCTTATCTAAGGTCACTTTTATGTTTTTCTTCCCCAAAGAAAGGTTTATTCAAATAATTTACCCAATTTTAAATTAAGCTACTTGTTTTTTTCATTATTGAAATGTAAGATTCACTTTCTTGATGATGTCCTTGGAACACAAAAGTTCTTAATTTCAATGAAGTCCAGTTTATGTACTTTTTCGGTCATCTGTGCTTTCAGTGTCGTATCTAAGAAACCACTGACTAATCTAAGGTTACAAAGATTTATGCCCATGTTTTCTTGTAAGAGTCTTATAGTTTTACCTCTTACATATACGTATATGATCCATGTTGGGTTAATTTTTTATATGGTGTTAGGTAGGGGTCTTAACTTCACTCCTTTGCATACAGCTATCCAGTTTTCCCAGCACCATTTCTTGAAAAGACTGTGCTTCCCCCATTAACTTATCTTGGCACTCTTGCTGAAAAATGTAAGAGTTTACATCTAGACTTTGACAGTTTCTTAAAATGTTAAACTTAGACTTATCACATGACCCAGCAATTCCACTCCTAGGTGTCTACCCGAGAGAAATGAAAACAAATATCTATACAAAGACAATATATGAATGCTCACAGCCATGTTATTCATAATAGCTAAAGACTGGAAACAAACCCCAAATTCATCAACTGATGAATGGATAAACAAAATATGGTACATATATTGGAATACTGTTCAGCTGTAAACGGGAATGAAATACTGATAAACACCTCAACATAGATGGATGAACTTTACAAGCATTAATAAGCTAAGTGAGAAAAGCACGACATGAAAGACTATATGCTGTATGATTCTGTTTATATGAGTTTTCTAGAAAAGATGACTATAAAGATAAGAAGCAAATCATTGGTTGCCTAGACTGTAAATAGAGATGGGGATTGAGTGTACATGGACTCAAGATAACTTTAAGGGTGGTAAAAAAAATTTCTGAAAAATGGATTGTGGTGATGAATGCACAACTCTGTAAATTTACAATGGGTGAATTTTATATATGTAAATTATATCTCAATAAAGTGGTTAAAAAAAAAAATCTAGGACTCCCAGGTATGTGCCTTTAGTATATACTTCCCTTGTTGGGGGCTATGAATTTTTGTGGAGAAGGGTATGGAAGTGAGTGAGGAAAGAAGTTTTGAAAGGCTGAATAGCTACAGTACGAACACGGTTGAAGTTTCCCTACTGCCCTGCTTCTGGAAAAAAGACTAGGACTTTAAAAAGATGTACCTGGGAAAAGGAGAAGGCTCAACCACAGGGTACTTCAAAAAGATCCAGATACCTGCTGCTAATCTCAAGACAAACTTCGAGGGTAAGTGGCAGAACTGTCCCTCCTTTATTACTAGCTAACTCATCAGGTTGCCTTGAGGTACAAATTTTCTCCTTCATGATTGTCCTTTATTTTCATGTTTCATAGAATCACCTAAATCTAATTTCAACTACCTGAAGCATTTGAGGAAAGAGGAGGAAGAGGAATGAAACAAAAAATTTATCCTAGATTACATTCCCTGAAATGTTCCTTCAGGAACACATCCCAAGAGAATGTTAGATATCTGAGGCCATTTTTTTTTCTCTAAACATTTTTACTTAAGCATAATAAATCTGTGGACTTTAAGTTATCTTCCATGCCTGCAAGAATGGAAGGGGGATAATATACTGTATTTTTACTTAAGATATTTCAATTATAATTGTATAATTAAAACTCTTCTTATATAAGTGAAATGCCTAATCTCTGAGAAACTTATCTGCTGAAGGTAGACTGTACATGACAAAGCCTCCCAAGTTCTACCTGTCAAAGAGAGCCTCTAGCAGTTGTTCTTCTCTGAACGTTCCAGGCCTCCAGACCTGCACACAACTAAGAAACTTCTGCTATAAGTTATAAGAGAAGGAAGCAAATCAATTCTTCAGGAGAGACTTTTTCTAAAATTCAGGCAGTATCTGTCATGAATATCTTTTTAAGATGGAAACTGATCATCATAATCATCTTTCATCAGTAACAGTTTACAATGGATGTAGAGGATGTTCCACACATAGCTATTCCCTAGGTCAACTATCAATAAATGACAAAGGTACAGAAGTAAATACACCATTAGTTATGGTACAACCTGGGGACAGGGATTAGAGAAAAACTCAGCAATACAGCTCAGCTATGGCATCTACTACCAGAAGGGAATTAAAACATCCTGCAATGTGGCCCTGGCAAACTCATGTCTAAGACCTCCAGAGGCTGAAATGCAACCTCTCCATCCCCTCAAAGCACTCCCTCCCTCCCCCTTTTGGTCTCTCCCCAGGATTCTTTCTCTTTTCTGTCCCTCCTTTGGCTTTAAGAGAGCCAACTTTAAATGGCATTTCAACACAAGGAAGTTCTCCAGAGCTGACTGTAGTCCAACTGGGTTAACTGTGTGATTTAATATTCTGTAGTAGCTTATATGTAATCATCATTATTTCAGCAGATATATAGGGCCAATTTGATATCTGCCACATTCTGATTTTTAGATGGTGCTGGAGAAAAAGTCGCAAGGCTGACGGAAACGAAAGACAAAATCCTCAAGAGAGCAATAAAACAGCAAGAACGAATCAACTGGTGATTACGCAGCTCTGAATTAACAGCACCAAGAAATATGAAATATTCAAAAAAAACAGAGATTGAGGTTCTTCACTTCAGTTTTCCCCAGGCAAACTTCCCACCTTTTCAATACTTTTTGTTTTTGTTTTGTTTTTTGCAGTACGCGGGCCTCTCACTGTTGTGGCCTCTCCCGTTGCGGAGCACGGGCTCTGGATGCGCAGGCTCAGCGGCCATGGCTCACGGGCCCAGCCGCTCCATGGCATGTGGGATCTTCCCGGACCCGGGCACGAACCCGTGTCCCCTGCATCGGCAGGCGGACTCTCAACCACTGTGCCACCAGGGAAGCCCTCAATACTTTTTGATCTCTTTCCCTATCTGCTGTACACTGCTGGTGTACATGATTTGGGTTATTTATAGGGAGTTCAAAAAAAGAAATAGAAAAACAAGAAGCACCAATAAGAATTATTTTACTCTGAATTATTAATTGACAGATAGATTTCTTATAAACAGTATTAGTGGTCATAATTTGCATATTACTAACAAAAAAAACCAAATCTGTGACCGCTTCTATTTCATGTCCTTGGCTCTTTCCAAATCTGTCCCCCATCCCCTGCCCCAGCGGCAACCTTAGAATTTTAGAGAAGAAGGCACCTAGGAGATCACCCAGTCCAAGCCCCTGAAGTTTAAACCATATCTCATTCAATTATCTATTTAAGCACCTGCTATGTGCCAGTCACTGTTCTAGGTATTAGTGATACAGCAGCAAACCAAATGGTGAAAAGTCCTGCTCTCACGGACACTGATCACTATCATCACCATTACACTGTACTTGGGCACTATGAAAACCGAGCAGCAAGTATTAGTCTAGCTGAGGGTTTAAGATATACCCAACAATGCAAATCTCTGCAAGCCTCAGTTTTCACATCTGGTACCTGCCTTACTTACTTCATAAGGCTGAGGGAGGATATGTGAAAGTGCTTAGAAAACTATGAAGAACATGATAGTCCCACAACTATAATGGGTCACATAGGATAAGTGTCTACAATAACACGTACTAAGTGCTGCTACCGGAGTTTAAAGGTCACATAATATGGTCACGGGATGATCTGGAATATCTTCCACAGGAGATTAGAATTTAACTGGATCTGGAAGGATAGTCAGGAGGATATAATTAAATGGAGCTGGGAGACTGAGAAAGAGACAAAGTGGAGAAGATATCCAGCAGAGGAAAATATGAGTTAAGACCACGGGCAAGAACGGGAAAGTAAGGAGCACACCAATTTAGCTGGAAAACACTTACTGGGGGCAGCAGTTCTCCATAGAGGGCAGCTAGAGAATAGCTAGGGTGTCAAAGGCCAAACAGAGTGGCATCCAAGAGTTGTCTGCCTGTATCCCATCTAAAGGGAACCACCCCAGTCCCTTCAAGGTGATCCTGGTATGGCTGTCCATCGTGGTACTTTGCTTTCCTGGCCAAACGAGTATACTTGTAATTCAGGCAGACCCGAAGTCCTTTGGGGAAATCTGATATACAGACATTTTAGAACTTGAGCCATAAGGCTACACTACACCTGGGCTGCCAGTAATCATTCTTCCCACCTTGAATCTGCCTGAGAATGAAGCCAAAGAGGGGGCAGGGACGACAGAGGGAGAGAAGGAAGAATGGAAAAAAGGGAGGAAGAGAGGTAGAGGAAGAGAGAAAAAAGGGGAAGGTGAGAAAAGCAAGAGAGAAGAAAGAGACTTTTGAGCCAAATATGTTATTCTAAAAGCTTTACATGTTTAAAAAAAAAAAAAACTAGCTGTAGGCAGCCAACAAAGATGAAAATGCAATGCCCAGTTCCTTTAATTGAGGAAAAGTGTAAAAAGTAAGAAATATGTATTTTGCCTAGAGCTGTCTAAAGGTTTCTTCACATGCTAGAAATCTAAATCAGAAAGAAATATGATATTAAAGAAAGAAAACTGGACTGCAAATCAGGAGATCTAGATTCCAGTCCTGGCTCTGTCACTTAACTTTGGGTGTGACCTTGAGACTTTTAGAACCACAAACCATTCATCTATAGTAAAACACCAAACCAAAACAAAACAAATCCACACAAAAAACATGAAACACAATAGGGTTGTGCTATATAATTTTTAAATTTTAATTTTAGTTCTAAAATTAAATTTTAAGACCTTTTAATTTTATTTTATTTTTATTTATTTATTAAATTATTGATTATTTATTATTAATTAATTAATTAATTAATTATATTTATTTATTTTATTATATTATTTTTATTAATTATTTATTTTATTATTAATTTATTTATTATAATTATTAATTATTTATTTATTATTTTATTTTTTATTTATTTTAATTTTAATTCTAAAATTAAATTTTAAGACCTTTGATCTATCTATTCATTTTTATATCCCCCCAAAACCTGGCAAGATATAATATGCACAAAAGTACTCAGCAGGAAGTACTGGTCATTTGCTTAAGCCAGAAAAATTACAATGAATCAAAGAACAAACCACGGTGTCACTAGGAAGGTTCACAAGCATATGGAGGAGGGAAGAAGAAAAAGTGGTAAAAACTTGGATAAATAAAGGGGAAGCGGGGGCGGGATAAATTAGGAGGTTGGGATTAACATATACACACTACTGTATAGCACAGGGAGCTATACTTAGTATTTTGTAATAAACTATAAGGGAAAAGAATCTGAAAAAGAATATATAGCCGTGTGTATGTATGTGTGTATATATATATATATACACACACACACACATATATATACAAACACACATATATACACATATGTATAAACTGAATCACTGTGCTGTATGCTGGCAACTAACACAACACTGTAAATCAACTATACTTCAGTTAAAAAAAAGAAAAGAAGATTCTCTGTTGGTTTGATATCTACCAGGTCCCTGATGTTTTAATAGAATATATGCTTAATAATTCTCTTTGGAAACAAAAACTTGGAGAAATAAATAGCTCTTAAAATTAGTAAAAGTGGGACTTCCCTAGTGGCACAGTGGTTGGGAGTCCGCCTGCCGGTGCAGGGGACACGGGTTCGAGCCCTGGTCTGGGAGGATCCCACATGCCGCAGAGCAACTGGGCCCGTGCACCACAACTGCTGAGCCTGTGCTCTAGAGTCCGCGAGCCACAACTGCTGAGCCCACGTGCCACGATTGCTGAAGTCCGCACACCTGGAGCCCAGTGTTCCGCGGCGGGAGAGGCCACCGCAATGAGAGGCCCGCGTACCGCAACAAAGAGTAGCACCGCGGCTGAAGTGAGCCCGCGCGCAGCAACGGGGGCCCAGTGCAGCCATAAATAAATAAATAAATTTATTTTTTAAAAAATTAGTAAAAGTGCAGTGGATAAGAATCCGCATGCCAACGCAGGGGACATGGGTTTGATCCCTGGTCCGAGAAGATCCCACATGCCACGGAGCAACTAAGCCCGTGCGCCACAGCTACTGAGTCTGCGCTCCACAGCCTGAGAGCCACAACTACTGAGCCCACGTGCCACAACTACTGAAGCCCGCGCGCGCCTAGAGGTCATGCTCCGCAACAAGAGAAGCCAACGCAATGAGAAGCCCGCACGCCACAATGAAGAGTAGCCCTCGCTCACCACAACTACAGAAAGTCTGGCGCAGCAGTGGAGACCCAACGCAGCCACAAATAAATAAAAAAAAATATTTATTTTTAAAACTTTTAAAAAATTAGTAAAAATATTTTTAAAACAGTAAGATTTCATAGGATTAATTTATTTCAGTTCTAAAATAAACTTTAAAAGGCTGTGTTTCTCCTTACATTTCTTACCCTTTCGGAAAAAAGTAGGGTTTTTTTTGTTTGTTTGCGTTACGCGGGCCTCTCGCTGCTGTGGCCTCTCCTGCTGCGGAGCACAGGCTCCGGACGCGCTGGCTCAGTGGCGATGGCTCACGGGCCCAGCCGCTCCGCGGCATGTGGGATCTTCCCGGACCGGGGCAAGAACCCGTGTCCCCTACATCGGCAGGCGGACTCCCAACCACTGCGCCACTAGGGAAGCCCTAACGAATACTTTTTTAAAGTCTCTCAGTTGTAATATCTAATTTGAAAAATATTGATAGATATAACCCATATAAACAAAAGCTCTTTGGGGTCCTTAAAAATTCTGTAAATAGCTTTACTGAGGTACAATTAACATACAGTAAGCTCCACATATTTAAACTGTATACTTTGATTAATCTTGACTATGTATGCCATCACCACAAGAGAGAGAACCTATTCATCACCCTCAAAAGTTTCCCAATTTTTAAGAGTGAAAAGTGGTCTTGATACCAAAAAGTTTGAGAGCTGATGCCTTAAGAGTATTTAGAGACATTCTCCCTCTGGAGAATTCTGCTATTTACTTAGAGAGTCAAGTAAAAAGATAAAGAAGCAAAAAAGAGCATAGATTGGGGCAGCAGACTAAGGTTCTAGTCCAGCTCTTTGGAGAGACCTTAGTTATTAACTCATTGAATTCCTTCAAACCTCAATGTTCTCACCCATATCATCAAAACACTGTACCAATATCTGGTATCTAAGCTCCCTTCCACTTATAAAAGTCTATTATAGGGCTTCCCTGGTGGCGCAGTGGTTGAGAGTCCGCCTGCCGATGCAGGGGATGCAGGGGACACGGCTTCGTGCCCTGGTCCGGGAAGATCCCACATGCCGCGGAGCGGCTGGGCCCGTGGGCCATGGCCGCTGAGCCTGCGCGTCCGGAGCCTGTGCTCCGTGATGGGAGGGGCCACAACAGTGAGAGGCCCGCGTACCACAAAAAAAAAAAGTCTATTATATTAGTCCACACCTCTCCATACTACACTGTAGGCTTATGTATTACCACTATCATTCTTCTAGCCCCCTCCCCCAACACCTCCCCTCTCTTCCCCCGGAGTCAAGAAGTCGAAGACAAAGTTCAGGCTTCACTATGTTCTGTGATAGAAATTTAGCCATCTGAGAAATGAGAAAATAAAACAATATCTCACTAAGGGCTAAACTGTACAATGGAAATGTTTAAAGTATACACGTAAAGAGAAGTAAGAAAATTAATGCTGGCAAGAGGGCTTCACAGATAAGACAGAAGGCAGTCTTTGAAAGTGATATTTTCAATTACTGTTGACACTATAATACATGTGAGAATGTCTTAGATTATAATTACGAATATAAAACAAAACTGGCTAGGGAAACAACGTGTATATCCATACATACATTGATTGTAGAAAGACAAAGCAGTCGTGGCAAAATGCTATTGATTGGTGAATCTGGAAAAACATACAAAAGTTCTTTGTTTTATTTGTTCTTTTGTTTCATTTGTCTGTATATTTGCAATTATTTCAAAATAAAAATTTAAGTACTTCTATTTTCTAAAAATAGAAAAGACAGAAGAAAGCTAACTCCTTTCTCAGATTTTCCACCAACTCTACTTTCTTTAATAGATTTAAATGCTCATATCCAACTATATTAGGATGTCTTTCTCCTCTGTACTAAACAGGCAAAAAGCCCACCAACCTTCCTGATTTGAATAATATTTGACCATCCCTAAAATGGCCGGAGACTTTTTTTAAAGACTTCCAGAGCTCTAACAATATTTGAAAACAATGAAGCATTGAAGGTCTCAAGCAGGAAAGAGATGATGACTTTGAGTTAACAGTTTCTTTTCGGTTTGCTGTAAAACAAACCAGCATGCTTGTCTTGGAAATGTCATTAAAAAAAAAAAACAAAAAAACCACACACACAGTATGCTCGTTTTGCTTAAACCAGAAATCCTGCAGGATGCTCCCCAGAGTGGGCCCAGGTGAAGGATGCCACCATGAGGCCACAATACACCTTAAGTTAGCAATAGTTTAGCTATAAACACTACATTGTTTTCAGCTGTTCCTTTTACCTCCCATGACACTCGACTATCATACTGAACAGTACACTGTTCCTATAAAAACATGTATCTCTACACAACTTCCTTTCTTGTTCTCCAAAGAGATTGTTACATATACTCTCTTCTCCAGCATTTTCCATCCCAACATATAAACTTTTACTTTATAGAAAATAATATTCTTCCACTGCCCTGTCCTCTATTGAAAACTTACCTACATGAGTCCACCATTACTCCTTTCCTTCCTATTTATGAGGGAGGTATAATCTTCCATCTTTTTTTTTTAATTTAAAAAAAAAACCTGCCCAACTAGAGAATATAAGAAATGCATTCTTATATTCTCCTTTCCAAGGACAGCATTTATGCAAGTACGCCCTTCATACTGTCCCTTGCCATTCAGTCCTCCAGCCTCCTAGGCTTGCTTTTTAATCTCTACTCTCCTCCTCTGGTTTTAAGCACAATTAAATCTCAAGCATCTTTAAAACATAAACAAAATCCAAACTGTGTTAAAGAAAATAAATCCCCTATAGAAGAATCTATGGATTAAGAGAACTTTAGATTCTAATTCTAACAAACCAGTTATTAAAAAACAAACAAATGAGATAACTGGGGAAAATACTGGTGAATTGAATACTGAGTGGACATCTGATATTATGAATTGGGGTGTGTGTGTGAATGGGTAATTATGTTTTAAAAAGGAATCGATTTTGAGAGATACAGACAGGTATAAAGATAGGATAATATGATGATGCCTGGAATTTGCTTCCAAAAAACATCTAGGGTTGGGTGAGGGACAGATTGCCCATCTGTTTGAAAAGTTGAACAACCAACTAAAGAGTCTCTGCCTCCAGTCTGACGCTCCTCTTCTTAGCATAAAACATGTTCATATTAGTCCCTGGTTTAAAACCCTTTAATGTTTCCCCATAACCTAGAGATTACAGAGCAAATTTATCACATAAGATCCTATATAAGCCAGTCTTAATGTTTCAGTGTCATTCCCAGCTAACCATACTATTCCTTACCCACATTCCTCTACTCTTTCACATGAGCTGCTCTATCCATCTAGAATACTTTACTTTGCTCCCCCATACTGTCTGCCTGCCCTAAGCTTACTCATCCTCCTAGGGTCACCCTCTAGGAAACACCTGCATGTACCACTCCTCTTAAACACAGGGACTTCTTTCCTCAGTGTTTGCATGGCAGCCTGTGCTTACATGTAAACACGTGATATAAGACATTGCTCAATGGCTCTGTGGCTGGCCAACTGAGAGCAAGGAATGTGTCTCCCCATTCAGTATTCCCAGCCCCATATGCTGTGCCTAACACCTAGATGGTGCCCAATAAATGGTTGTTGAATGAACAAATGACTGCAATTTGGAGGGGAAAAAATTAATCTGGACATAAAAATACCGGTAACTCTGGTGGGCTTTTGTTAGAGATACAACCTTCAAATTAAGATTCTACTTTTTGCAATACCTTTGTTCCATTTAATTTTATTCACATTATATTTTTTGCTGAATACTAAAATATAATCAGTATATAATTTATTTTTTCTAAATGTTCAGGGCTATTAAACAATAGAAATTTATGTTAAACTAAATCAGCCTATTCAAAGACTTAAGTCTGCAGGGTCAGAGCAGATTAATACACTTGAGAGTAAAAACAGTACAATTAATAATTATGTCAGGGCAACAGACATCATAAACCATGACTGTTGTGTACCTGTGACATGATAGACAGCTACCCTAAGTAGAGAGAGATAAAAACTAGGCTCTTTCTTCAGACAAAATAGGAATTAAAATATTCCCTCAAAATAGCAATAACTCATAATAAGCCCCATTTCTATTTTCACATTCTGCTAAACAGGGTATATAAATGGAAGTATTTAAATTATTTTGGTTTAAAGCCAGAAAACATTTTACAAGTAGCCATAATCAAAATTCAACTGTGGTAGAAATCACATGTGAACATTAAACTGCATTCAGCCCATATTTCACTGACTTCTATTCATTCTGCCAATTTGTTCCAGACAACTATGGATACTTGACATTCCAGCTCTAAACTGAGAATGAAAA
Source organism: Delphinus delphis (assembly GCF_949987515.2). NCBI lineage: Eukaryota > Metazoa > Chordata > Mammalia > Artiodactyla > Delphinidae > Delphinus > Delphinus delphis. The sequence goes on from NC_082692.2 coordinate 64,269,014, forward strand.
AACACTTTCCCAAGTAGGGCAAATTATTCATGGATATTTAACATTCTCATTATAGAATATGATCTGGAACACTACAACACATACGAATCAAGAAGGAAATTAATGTCCAAACAATTTACTCTCTTACTGTTTCTGGTTCCCTCAGATTCAAAAAGATTTCTTCATACTCTGATAACAAGTCTGTCAGCAGTGTGGGGTCTTGGAAGGGTTTGGTTTCCCACAACTTTTGTACCCGTTCCTCCTCCGGACATAGAGCTAACGTGTAATGAGACCTTCTATTGGGGCAGCACAGCGAGGCAGCCAGCTAGGTGCAGGGTGAGGTTTCAATCCCCCTCCTCTCCACACACAACCAGAGGCATGTTTCTTTCCTACTCTGCCTAACTACCATATAACGATGACGACGACAAGGGAGGCAAGGCCAAATAATCTGCCAGAATCCTCCTAGACTCAACACACCTCTGTTTCTTTGGTTTACTAATGCCTGATAAAAGGATTATCACTGCAGGCATCTGATGCAGTAGCTTCCTCTCTGCTCTGAAAAAAAAATGCAACGAAAACTCACTTTTGTGCCCTCAGGTTATAACTGTGGCCCATTCTTCTAAAGAAAGGTGTGTTAACAGTGCATGCAAACACACACCAAATCTTCAGAAGAGGGGTCCATCAGTGCCCTAGCAGGTGATCAATTTTCTTTAAGCCAAATGAAGGTATCCTTTAACTCAGCCATTCAGAATTTCACATTTAACAATTTCAATTGGTGGACCAGGTCAAATTACAGTTTTTCTTTAAGTTGAATGAATCAAACATAACAAAGATACCAACAATCTAATGTTATCTTGAGCTGTACTCATTTATTCCTTCAACAACCATTTAAGTATCCATACTATGTTCCAGGTTCCAGGGATAAAGCAATGAATAAAATGTGCCTGGTTCCAATGTGTTTTCTTCTCTTTTTGTTCCCGCGGTGCTCTGCTGCTGTGTGGGACACCGAATGGTGCTCACCCCCACGAGTTTCAGTGTCACCCCACAGGTGACCTCGCGTTAGTTCAGCTGTCACCCCGGCCAACTCCTAGTGAGTTTCCTAGAGAGTTTTGTTGGTACCCCAGCAAGTGGTAGTCCTCAGCCTGTGGCATCTCAGGAACTTCTGCACACTCCAGTGGACTTCAAAGATGCCTGAATCTCAGCCTTGGGTGGGCTCTCTTTTACATATATCCCTTTCTTATACACCCTGCCTCAGTCCCCGTATCTGCTATTCCTCTATTCTTCAGAGTTCTCTTTACCCTTTAGTGGGTAATCTCTATGTGTTAGTAATTCTTCATATTAACTTTCCCTTGTTCAAATTACTACGTTTCTGTTTCCTGACTGGACCCAACACAGAATTGGTACCAAAAGCAGGGTGATTCCAGAAGACAGACTTATAAACATGGGATGTGGGGACTGATTTTTGTCACACCTTTGGGTTTAAGTGCAATGCTAACAAGCACCTTACCAATGGGAAATAGGATGCTAAGTAATCCATGGCACACAGTGGCAATACGATGAGTTGAGCTATCAACTGTGATTGTGCTGAAGTGTAAACTAAAGCAAGCACCTGGGGAGCCCAACCAGCTGCTGTACTTGAATGTTATGGTGGCAACGATGATTACAATAACTGTAGTATGGATAGATCCTACTGAACACACTGAGTGCTCACAGAAAGAAAATGACAAACTCAGGTCTCGCAAGCCCTGAGAGTTAGCCTGAAAACCAGACAGTGTATGTCACAGCCCCAAAGAATCTCTTATTTCCTGTAGCCACAGGTCTAAAATTGTTTACAATAAATTTTTTTTTGCATTACAGAATTTGTTGAACTCACAGTCTCACCAAGTTTCTCATGTGAAATTAGGACACTGACTGGAAAAGAATGGAATAATGACACTTGGAATGGAGACAACTACTTATAGCTAGATGAAATTTATAATCTTGATGCCCCAAGTCACTCTGGGCCACACCAGAGAAGGAGCTGGCCCTTTGGTGCCTGAGATACTACGCTTCCTGATTAAAATCCCTGAGAAAACTTCAGCCGGGGCAGATGCTTTCAAAGAGGATGCTCATTTCCCTCGTTGCCCACCACAACCACCCTCTGTTGCCGGAGACCCATAACCAGGTCAAATCTCAGCATGCTCTAGGGCAGGGTTTGGTAAGCTACAGACCATGGGCCAAATCCACCCAGCCACCTGTTCTTGTACAGCCCACAACCCAAGACTTTAGACTAGTTTTAGGTTCACAGCAAAACTGAACAGAAGGTACACAGATTTCCCAAATACTCCTGTACCACCATCCACCCCCCTGCATCAACATCCACACCACTGTGGTACACTTAGTTACAATCAATGAACCTATACTAACACATCATTATCACCCAAAGTCAATAGGGTTATTACACTTTTTAATGGTTTAAAAAATTAAAAGAGGAAAGAAAATTTGTGAAATTCACATTTCAGTGTCCACAAGCAAATGGACACAGACACACTCATTTGCTTATGTACTGTCTAGGGCTGCTTTGGTGCTACAGCAGTAGAGTTGAGTATTTGTGACAGAGACCAAATGCCAACCCAGGTCTAGGGGAACAGGTACACACTATGATCCTGAAGGAAATAGCTTGCACAGCAAAAAAAGACTCTGGTAATAACATATTGGCAGAAACCTGGGGAACATGTGTAGAAATAGATTCTAAGGACATTTGACCAAGGAGGGTAGAATATAATTCTATATTGGGCCTACTTTATTGATACAGGTTCACCTACTAGATATTCCAAATTTAATTAACTTATGCAGCTAGAAGTGGCTCTAACAGCTCACTCAGTTGGCTGACTAAAATTTGGACTCAACAGTGACCTACGTTTAATGAGAGAGAGATGCCAAAGTTTCCACGGCAGGGAATCCAAAGGCTTAGGAAGACGGAAATGTTCAATAGATTTTTCATCTGTGATCTAAGTTGCACAAGAATTCCCAGAAAGCACTGAGAAATACATTAGTCAGGGGGAGCACCTGCATCCTTGAAAAGCTCTGTGGTTGTTCTCCTGTGTAGTATGTACCTGTCCCCCTAGACCTGGGTTGGCAAACTTTATCTGTAAGGGGCCAGATGTAAATATTTATGCTTTGCAGGCCATATAGGCGCTGTCACAACCCCCAGGTATGACCATGGGGGATGTTATCACTGAAGTGGATTCTCTGATTCCAATAGGGATCGTGGGATCCTAGAATAGCAGAGGCCAAGTGGCAGCACTGACTTGCCAAAGACAAGGTGGGTACATCTGCCATAAAAGGCAGCAGGGCTGTATTAGTAATCAGAATGCCTTGGCCCATCAGGAGCTTTAGTGGTAGTTAATTGATTTCAGTGTTCCATAGGGAGCCTGCTAAAAAGTTTTTTCCTGTTGTATAGATCGATCTGTATAACAGGAAAAAACTTTACCCCTGGTAGTAAAAACTGTTCTTGATAAGTCAGGATCAAGACCTCTCATCCAGTTTCCAGACCCAAGTCAATTCACAAACCCAAGACCCCTTAAGGAAGGATCCTGCATTGTTCCCACAAGTACATACTGTGAATCCTGCCTCTACGCTTCCCCAAAGGCCACTTACAAGAGTGACTATTGATTAGAGAAAAGGAAATACCCGGACCTTTTAGGGATAACTAATTCCTGAGGTTCCAAAGTGCCACTGTGGCCGAGCAGTCAAAGTGAGGGCTTATGGTAGTCAGGTAACAGATGGAGTGCTTAGCTTAACTCAAGTCCAACTCACAGTGGACCCAATTGTTCCATGGACCCATTTTGTGGTTACTTCCTTAGTTCCTAGATGAATAATTGAGAACAGACATAATTGACAAGGGTCTTTAAAATAGGGAGACCTGAGTGGGAATCACCTAGAACATCCCCTCCCTACTAAGATATTAAACCAGAAGCAATACTCCTTACCTAGGAGATTTAGAGATTAATGTCACTATCACAGACCTGAAAGAAACAAAGGTGGGTGATATCTACCACATTCCCATTTAACTCATCAGTTTGGCCAGTGCAGAAGTTGGATGGATCTTGGAGAATGACTATGGATAATCCTAAACTAATTAGATTTTCCCATCTGGCAGCTGATACACCAGCATCTTTACTGGAGTAAATTAACATGGTCCCGGCACGTGGCATACTGCTGCTGACGCAGCTAGTGTCTTTGTTTTCTATACTCATTTGCAAGGACCACCAGAAGCACTTTGCTTTTACCTGCCCTTTATATGCCTCTGAGTCTTGCCTCGGGCCTACATCAGTTCTCCTATAATATAGCCCACAGTGATGCTGAACAAAAAATATCACACAGGCCCACTATATATTGGCATTATGCTAATTGGGTCTGATTAGTAGGACACAGCAAATATATGATCCAGTAGGTCCAATGATCCAGTAGGTCCAATTTGCCCCATGGCAAATTGGGATGCTGAATGGGGCGTCTAGCAAGCAAAAATAACAGAATTAGAGAGCCCAAACCTCTACATTGTGGGAGAAAATCTATATTCTGCAGACAACTATTCACCTTTAAAAAAAAAACAGCTTCACGCTTACTATTGGGCCTTGCTAGAGACTAAATGCCTAACCATGGGGCATAATGTGATCACACGACCATGAGCTACTCATCATGAACTAGATGTTGTCTAATTCATGCAACCATAATGGTGGGCATGTGCAGTACCAACCCATCATCAGGAGGAAACATGTAAGAGACCAAATTCAAGCAGGTCCAAAGATATGAGTAAGTTACCTAAGCAGGTGGCTCAGACTCCCTCAACTTTGACTCCTGTTGCAAAGCCCCCTCTCCCTTAACCCGTGCCAAGAGCCTCCTAAGAGTTCCATATGACCAGCTGAATGGGGAAGTCTGGTTTACACATGGATCTGCACAATATGCTGGTACAGATGCAGCACTACAGCCCCACTTAAAGGTAACCCTGAAGGACTGTGTTGAGAGAAAATCGTCCAAGCGGGTGGAACTTTGAGCAGCACATCTGGTTGCCCCTCTGCCTGCAGTGAGAGATGGTCAGAGCACAGATTTACATTGTTTATACTAACATATTTGTGCCCCAAGTGACTAATCATTAAAGGGCACTCATTGTAAAGGAAGCCCTTAATAACCAGGTTGACAAAATGACGTGCTCTATGGATAGCAGTCAGCCGCTTGCCCCAGCCACCAGAGTGCTTCCTCAATGGTAGGGAGAGAGGCTATGTATTGGATCAACAACATGGACTTCCCCTAAACAAGGCTGACCTGGCTAAAGTTACTGCCAGGTGTGTCTAATCTGCCACTAGCACAGACCCAAACTCAGCCTCCTATAGGGTACCATTCCCAGGGAGACCAGCTAGTTGATTACACTAAACTTACATCATGGGGGGGACTGTGGGAGCAGTTAGGGAGGGGCAGAGATTTGTCCTCAGTGGACTAGACATGTATTCTGGATATAGATTTGCCTTCTCTGCCTACCTTGCTTCTGCCAGTGCTCATGAAATGCCTGATCCACCATCATAACATTCCACACAACACCGCTTCCAATCAATAAAGTCATTTCACAACAAACTGAAAAAAAAAAATGGACTCAAGCCCATGGAATTAACTGGTATTGTCACAACCCATCACCCAGGATGGCTGACCTAATTAAAAGATGGAATAATCACCTACTGAAGATTCAGTTACAGTTTCAGCTGGGAGACAACACCCTAAAAGAATGGGGTAATGCTTTGCATCAGAGACCCTAATAGGGTGCTGTCTCCCCAACAGCCATAATATGTGGGTCTGAGAATCAAGAGGAATGGTACTATATCCAATAACCCACTCATCGAATTTTCACTTCAACTCCTGACAACTTTGAGTTCTGCTAGTTTGAAGGTCTTAGTTCCCAAGGAGGAAATAGACCTACCAGCATATATAACGGTTCAACCAAATTAGAAAATGAGACTCTGACATGGCCATTTGGGACTCCTTATTCCACTGAACCAACAGGCATAAAAAAGAGGGTTACTTTACTGGTTGGGATGATTAAGCCTCATTATCAAGGGAAAACTGGGTTGCTGCAACACAATAAAAGCAAGGAGGACTATGTCTGGAACCCAAGGGATTCTCTGAGGTACCTCTTAATACTTCCATGCCAATAATAAAGGTTCATGGAAAACTAGGGCAACTAAAAAAAGGGCCAGACTACTGAAGAAATGAAAATTTGAAATTCTGGATCGTTTCACCAGGTAAAGAATTTCTACCAGCTGAGGTTCTGGCTGAGGGCAAGGGAAACATAAAATGGGTAGCTGAAGAAAGAACTCACAGATATCAATCCTGGTCTCGTGACTAATTACAGAAATGAGAACTCTGATGGTTTTGTATATTTTATCTTTGTTATATTCTGTTTATTTGTACATTCTAACCATTTTCTTCTTTTCTTCCTTCTTCCATTATAAGTTGTCAAAGGTTAACTTTACAATCAGTCTCTTGACAAAAGAATATTCAGTGGAACTGTGATTTGAGGAGTGATTAACATATCCAGCAATGAATACCATGACTAAAGGTACTGAGCATCTCATTTTGGGGAAAGGACGAAAGCTGCTTCATCATATGAGAGACAGCTATATCTTGTTAGATGCAAACAAAAGAGTTGTTCTGCTGATATGTGAAAGCTCAAATATACGTAGACAAGTACATATGGATGCTAAGTAGCCAAAGGGGTAGATTGTGCCAGTTATCAATTTATTGTTTCTCAGCTCCAAATTGCCCCTTCACTGCCCTGCTTGTGATAATGGAGCTGGACCCTGTAAACGTTTCTCCTTTGCCAGATGGCATGATACTAGGGTTACTAGAAGGTGATGGAGGCAGGGGCTTCTCTTCCTGCTTCCAGGGTGCTTTTCCATTTTCTTGCTCCTGTGGTGCTCTGCTGGTATGCAGAACACCCAGTGGTACTCATCCCAACATGTTTTAGTGGGCACTCCTATGAGCATCTTTTCAGGCAAGTTCTGCCAGTGTCCCAAGCTGGCTTCCTGGTGATTCAGCAGCACCTCCATGTACAGTTTCCTGTTTTCCAACCTTGGTCTACATCTCCTCAGCAAACATCCAGTGAAGATATCCAAGAAAAGAAACTGGCTTTGGAGGAGGAGGGTATTCTTCCAAATTTTTCTTTCCTTTGTATTTTGCCTCAGTCCTGGGGTAGTAACTGCTCCCCTGTATCTGCCATTCTTGTATTCTTTAGAGTTCTCTCTACCCCTCAGTAGTTAATTCCCTGTTCAAACTACTGTGTGGTTTCTGTCTCCTGACTAGGCCCTGATTGATACAGATATTGAGAATTAAATCAGCAAGATGGCTAAAAGAGTAAAAAGTTCTCATCACAAGGAAAAAAAAAACTTTGTAACTAAGTGTGGTGATGGGTATTAGCTAGACTTTTTGTGGTGATCATTTCACAACATGTACAAATACCAAATCATTATGTTGTACACCTGAAACTAATAGTGTTTTATGTCAATTATACCTCAATAAAAAATAAATAAATAGGGCTTCCCTGGTGGCGCAGTGGTTGAGAGTCCGCCTGCCGATGCAGGGGACACGGGTTCGTGCCTGGGTCCGGGAAGATCCCACATGCCGCAGAGCGGCTTGGCCCGTGAGCCATGGCCGCTGAGCCTGCGTGTCCAGAGCCTGTGCTCTGCAATGGGAGAGGCCACAACAGTTGAGAGGCCTGCGTACCGCAAAAATAAATAAATAAATAAATAAATAATAACCAACCCGTGAGATGGCTTAAATCCACATTATAGGAAAAAACGGGGAAAAGAATGAGCGACGTTTAATGCAAAGAAAATAAATCATAAGGCACATGCTAAGCTCTAGTTAAAAGGCTATCATGTGCACGAGAGAACACACTGCATCTTTGCTGCTCACGACCAACAACTACAGCAGCTGCAACAGCAGACTAGCTCTTTATTTTACACGGAAAAGCAAAGACCAGAAATATTAACTTTTACTAAACAGAGAGCAGAACTCTTCAGTGAAGCTCTCTAAGCAGTCAAATGTCAATATTTAAATTTGTAATTTACACATCTTTGCATCTTCTCAGCTCATTTCAAGTTGTTGTAATCCCCATTGGAGGATCAGCTGTCCCAGGTTTTTGCAGTAACGAAGTCCTAAATTAATTTTCTCACAAGAAACAAAACAAAGGCTCTTCCTTCAGTTTGCCTGGAGTCCTTTTAAAGTTTCGCCTTCAATTCTGTCCTCTAGAAACAGAGAATCTCCAAAGACAAAGGACACCAAATGCGCTCTAGTTACATCCAATTAAAATACTGTTATACACTCATTTAAATAGGAAAAGGGGCTGATGGCCAAAGAATGATTTACTGGCAGAACTATTTACTAGGTTGAACCTGTAAGAACTTTCTATGTGGACATTAATCATTATCCCAATATCATTTTACATTTATTAACCCCTTCAACCAGGTTACAAAGCACTGAAAATACTTTCTGTCCCTTAACACAAACAATTCTTTTATTACTAGTTCTCATTTTATAGAGGAAGAACTTTGGGCTTAAAGAGGGCAAATAACTTGCCTAAGAGACCAAAGCTAGCAGGTGGTAGATCTAGGCCTGCTCTTTACACAGTTTTCTTAAATTTAAACAAACCACTAAGGGGATTTACTTCCAGAAAGACATGTACCAATAACCTGTCAAAAATTATTGCAATTATATCTGACCTTGCTCTTAACGTTCTTTGCCTACATGAGGCCTGAAACAAACAGAAAGAACCACCTACTCAGAGAAAAATGCTGGTGAAGAGAAAGGAAGAAAACATAATCAAACTGCTTAGGCAACTTCACAATACACAAAAATTTAAGCTAGATAATCTGTTTATACACAAGACAGCAAGGTGGCCCACTCCTCCTCAACGTTAAACGAAACAGCTGTTACGGTCTAGGACAGAAGTTTGTAATTTTCTCAATAGCACAGAAAGATCATAGCACCAAGTCTTTATTACTTTAATGTTGTTCTTGTTTTTTTTACCTCAGTGACAATGTTATAGCCATGAAAATGTATTAGGTAAAGAGGGATATGGAAAATCATAATAGACTTAACATTGTCAGGGATATGAGAGTAACATCAGAGCAAATGGGCAGAATGGCACATGCTCAGGCTTTGCCACGGGAGAGGGGAAAGGATATGTCTGTTTCAAGGATGAATGTAAAATTCCCTGCCATGTCTCTTAAATGCTACAGAAGCACAGCAAGGGATCTATGGGCCAAAGTCTTTTTTTTTTTTAATAAATTTATTTATTTGTTTTATTTTTGGCTGCATTGGGTCTTTGTTGCTGTGCACGGGCTTTCTCTAGTTGTGGCGAGAGGGGGCTACTCTTCCTTGCAGTGCGCAGGCTTCTCATTGTGGAGGCTTCTCTTGTTGCAGAGCACAGGCTCTAGGCACACGGGCTTCAGTAGTTGCGGCACACAGGCTCAGAAGTTGTGGCTCGCGGGCTCTAGAGCACAAGCTCAGTAGTTGTGGCGTACGGGCTTAGTTGCTCCACGGCATGTGGGATCTTCCCGGACCAGGGCTCGAACCCGTGTCCCCTGCATTGGCAGGTGGATTCTCAACCACTGAGCCACCAGGGAAGCCCTGGGCCAAAGTCTTGATATGCTTTAGAATGACCCAGAAATCTCCTCCTTCACTGCTAGAGGGGCTCTGCCGTGGCTCCTCCCACAGAGCTCCCCTCTCTGCTCCCATCAGTGCCTCCTCCCAGCCTTTCGCCTACCTAAGTTCCATCTTAGGAGACATAACACTGCCAGTTTAGAACAGCCTCCTTCCTTAGAACCACATTTCTTTCCTCCGCCTTTTTTTTTAAAAAACACATTCAACAAGATTATTCATTCAATAGCTACTGTGCACGTACTCTATGCCAGACACTGGTCTAGGTGCTGGGCCACAGCAGTGACCAAAACAAAAGCCCCACATTCTCATAACATTTATCTTCTAGTGGGGAAAGTCAGACAATAAACAAGATAATTAATGTGTACAAATAATAAAGCGACAGGTGCCATGGAGAAAAATTAGAGCAGAGAAGCAGGAGAGAAAATTGGAAGGGGTACAATTTTAGGTAAGATAGAAAAGACCTCGCTGAGAAGGTGGAGAGCGAACTACGAGTATATATGAGGGAAGAGTATTCCAGACAGAGAAAACAGCTAGTGCTCAGAGCCCAAGGCAGGGGCCCACCTGGCTTGTCCAGGAACAGTGGTGAGAACACCAGTGAAGCAAAGTTAGCAAAGGGGAAAATCAGGAGATGTGGTCAGAGAGGTGACAGGGGTATAATATGGCCTTATGGTATCTGGTAAGGACTTTGGCTTTTACTCTGAAATAGGAAACTACTGGAAGACTCTGAGCAAAAGAATAACATGATCTATGTGCAGGACCATTCTGGGTGCTTTTGAGAATATACTATAAGGAGCAAATGAATGCAAGGAGGGAGACTAATTTGGGAGGTTACTGCAATAGTCAATAGTGAGAGATGTGCAATAGTCACAGTGAGAGATGTGGGATGCAAGAGAAAGAAAGGATAGAGGAAGGCAAACATTTAGCCTGAGCAACTAGAAGAACATTCTATTTCTATTTAATGAGCTGGAGAAGGTTTTAGTTTTTTTGTTTGTTTTAGTTGCAGGGGTGGGATCAGAAGTACAGTTTAGGACACCTCAAATTTGAGATGTCAACTCTACATCTAAATGGAGATTTCAAGCTCTAATTTCAAATTTTCTTAGTTCTCATCCAACCTCCTCATGGAATTTAGCTAATATTACATATGTTCTTACAAAATGTTCCTTTAAACTCTGGTTAGCATTTAAATAATGTTTATAAATTTGTGCATTTCTCTCTGCAACTGGAAAAATTAGAACACACCCACAAGGCAGCTAACATATAAAGCAACATTAATTCTAAAGAGGTCTGTAAGTACATGATGGTTAATTTGAAAGTCACCTTTTTAAAATTTTATTTTATTTTTTAAATTTTTATTTATTTTTGGCTGTGTTGGGTCTTCGTTGCTGCGGGCTTTCTCTAGTTGCGGCGAGTGGGGGCTACTCTTCGTTGCGGTGTGTGGGCTTCTCATTGCAGTGGCTTCTCTCACTGTGGAGCACGGGCTCTAGGCGCACAGGCTTCAGTAGTTGCGGCACACGGGCTCAGTAGCTGTGGCTCACGGGCTCTGTATCTGTGGCTCACAGGCTCTAGAGCACAGGCTCAGTATTTGTGGCAGACGAGCTTAATTGCTCCGCGGCATGTGGGATCTTCCCGGACCAGGGATCGAACCCGTGTCCCCCGCATTGGCAGGCAGATTCTCAACCACTGTGCCACCGGGGAAGCCCACCTTTTTTTACTTTAAATGAGCTAGCTTTATTTATTTATGTTTACCATTTTAAACGTGCAGTTCAGTGGCATTAGGTACATTCACACTGTTAGGCAAACATCACGGCCATCCATCTCCAGAACTTTTTTCATCTTGCAAAACTGAAACTATGTACCCATTGAAAAATAACTTCCCATCCCCCTCTCCCAATTCCTGTCAACCACCATTATACTTTCTGTCTCTATGAATTTGATTACTTATATGCAGTACCTCATATAAATGGAATCATATAAGTGGCATCAGCATTTGTCCTTTTGTGACTGGCTTATTTCACTTAGCATAATGTCTTCAAGGCTCATCCAGGTTGGAGCACATGTTGGAATTTCCTTCCTTTTTAAGGCTGAATAACACTCCATTGTATGTATATATAACTTAGGTTGCTTCCACCTTTTCACTATTGTGAATAATGCTGCTATAAACAAGGTTGTACAAAGTCCCTGCTTTCATTTGGGTACATATCCAAAAGTGGGACTGCTGGATCATACAGTAATTCTATTTTTAATTTTTTGAGGACCTCCCATACTGTTTCCTATAATGGTTGCACCATTTTACATTCCTACCAGCAGTGCGCAAGAGTTCCAATTTTTCCACATCCTCACCAATACTTGTTATTTTCTGTTTGTTTGCTTTAAAATAATAACCTAGATCCTAATGGGTGTGAAGTAGTATCTCATTGTGCTTTTGATTTGCATTTTCCTAATGATTAGTGATGTTAAGCATCTTTTCATGTGCTTATTGGCTTATATATCTTCTTTGGAGAAGTATCTACTGAAGTCCCTTGCTCTTTTTTAATCAAGTTGTTTGTTTTCATGTGGTTGAAATGTAGGAGTGCTTTATATATTCTGGATATTAACCCCTTGTCAGATGCATGTTTTGCAAATATCTTTTCCCATTCCATGAGTTGCCTTTTTACTCTATTGATAGTGTCTTTTTTTTTTTTTTTTTTTTTTGCGGTACACGGGCCTCTCACTGCTGTGGCCTCTCCCGCCACGGAGCACAGGCTCCGGACGCGCAGGCCCAGCGGCCATAGCCCATGGGCCCAGCCGCTCTGCAGCATGTGGGATCCTCCCGGACCGGGGCACGAACCCGTGTCCCCGGCATCGGCAGGCGGACTCCCAACCACTGCGCCACCAGGGAAGCCCGATAGTGTCTTTTGATGAACAAAAGTTTTTAACTTTGGTGGAGTCCAATTTATCTATTTTTACTTTTGTTGCCTGTGCTTTTGGTGTCACAACCAACAAATCATTGCCGAATCTAATTTCATAAAGATTTTGCCCTATGTTGTCTTCTAAGAGTTTTATAGTTTTAGCTCTTACATTTAGGTCCTTGATCCATTTTGAGTTAATTTTTGTATATGGTGTAAAGTAAGGATCCACCTTCAACCCAATACCAAGACTATCTTTTCCCCACTGGATGGTCTTAGCACCTTTGTCTAAAATCATTTGGCCATATATACAAGGGTTTATTTCTGGGCTCCCTGTTCTATTCCTTAGTCTATATGTCTGTCTTTATGCCAGTTTCACCACTGTTTTACTTACTGTAGCATTTTGTAAATTCTGAAATCAGGAAGACTGAGAGCTCTAACTTTATCTTTTTCAAGATTGCTTTGACTGTTCGGGATCCTTTGAGATTCCATATGAGTTTTAGGACAGATTTTTCTATTTTTACAAAAAAAAGGTAGTTGATATTTTAAGGGAAAAAAATCCTTTGAAAAAGCACTTTTTTTCTTTTCCATAATGGTTCATTACAGGATATTGAATATAGTTCCCTGTGCTATACAGTAGGACCTTGTTGTTTATCCATTTTATATATAATAGTTTGCATCTGCTAATCCCAAACTCCCAATCCATCCCTTCCCCCGCCCCCCCTTGACAACCATAGTCTGTTCTCTATGTCTGTGAGTCTGTTTCTGTTTCATAGGTAAGTTCATTTGTGTGATATTTTAGATTCCACATATAAATGAGATCATATGGTATTTGTCTTTCTCTTTCTGACTTACTTCACTTACTATGATCATCTCTAGGTCCATCCATGTTGCTGCAAATGGCATGATTTCATTCTTTTTTTATGGCTCAGTAATATTCCATTGTATATACGTACCACATCTTTATCCATTCATCTGTCAATGGACATTTAGGTTGTTTCCATGTCTTGGCTATTGTAAACAGTGCTGCTATAAACACAGGGGTGCATGTATCTTTTTGAATTACAGTTTTGTCTGGATACATGCCCAGGAGTGGGACTGCTGGATCATATGGCAACTCTATTTTTAGTATTTTAAGGAATCTCCATACTGTTTTCCATCGTGGCTGCAGCAACTTACATTCCCACCAACAGTGTAGAAGGTTCCTTTTTCCCTCATACCCTCCCTCTCCAGCATTTGTTATTTTTTGAGTTTTCAACGATGGCCATTCTGACCAATGGGAGGTGGTAACCTCACTGTAGTTTTGACTTGTGATAATTAGCAATGATGAGCATCCTGAAAAAGCACTTTGAATCTTCTACCAGTGACTGATATTTCCCTACTGTTGCTGGAAGCTCATAGTTGGAATAATCATTTGTATACATCCTCTTATCCACACCCCAGAATTTTTCACAAGGCATTAATCCTTGAACAATGTAAAAAGCATATAAAAATCAGTATTATTCAAATTTCTCCTTAAAACATTACGGTGGGAGCCCTAAAATATATGAAGCAAAAACTAACAAAATTGAGAAATAGATAATTCATCAATGATTGTTGGAGACTTCAATACACCACTTTTAATACTGGATAGAACAACTAGGAAGAATATCAACAAGAAACAGAAGACCTGAACAATATTATAAACCAAGCAGGCCTACCAGACATTTATAGAACACTCCATCCAACAACAGAAGAACATACATACACATGGAACATTCTCTAGGACAGACCATATGTTAGGCAATAAAACAAGCCTGAATATATTCAAAAGGACTGAAATTACACAAAGTATGTTCTCCAACCCCATGAAATGAAATTAGGAAATGACAACAGTAAGTAATTTGGGAAATTCATAAATATGTGGAAATTAACAACACCCTCCTAAATCAGCAATAGGTCAAAGAAATCACAAAGGATATTAGAAAATACTTTGAGACAAATGAAAGTGAAAACACAACACTTAGGAAAACCAAAACTTATGAGAAGCAGCTAAAGCACTGCTCAGAGGGAAATTTATACCTGTAAATACCTACAATAACAGGGAAGGAAAAAAAAAATCTCAACTCAATAACATAACCTTCCACCTTAAAGAACTAGAAAAAGAAGAGCAAACCAAACCCAAAGCAAGCAGAAGGAAAGAAATAACACAGATTAGAGAGGAAATAAATGAAATAGAGAAATGAAATAAAAAAGAGAAAAACAGAGAAAACCAAAGTTGACTCTTTGAAAAGCTCAATGAAACTGACAAATCTTTAGCTAGACCAATCAAGAAAAGAGAAATGACTCAAATTACTCAATTCAGGAATAAAAGAGAAGACATCAACGCCAATGTTACAGAAATAAAAAGGTTTCTAAAGGAACACCAAGAACTATAGTTTGTTAACAAAATACATAACCTAATTGAAATGGACAAACATTCTAGAAAGATAGAAATTACTGAAACTGATTCATAAAAAAAACATTAGTATGGAAAATTCAAAAACTAAAATTGTGGTTAGTTACACAGTTTCTAACAATTAGGCATGGAAATTAGTTCCATGATAGATGGAGTTGAGTCAAATTTCCCAGTATAGAACTCAAAGATCTCATACTCCATGATAAAGTACAGGCCGACAAATCTTTTGTTGAATTAATCTCTTGGTTAATTGGACACCACTTGCGCCCCCCCCCTCACCCTTTAAATCCCATCCAATAGGACTAAGCTCTCTTTGTCCACAGCAGTGACTAAGTTAGTAATACTTTACTGTATTGGTTTTTCATCTTTCCGTTTTCACTTTTTGCAGTCTCCCACTCTTGTTTCCTGAGATCACTTCTCAAAATAAACTACCTACATGCAAAACCCTTGCCTCAGCCTAGATTTTCTCCCAGAAAATAGTGCCTAAGAAAGGCTTTAAATAGGCCTTCAAACTTCTGTTCCTTCCGACTACCTTTCTGATGATTAGTTAGCACTTAAGAAGATCCACTGAGACATGACAATGTGGTAGAAAGAGCACAGCACTTCTTCCCAGACTGGGTACAGCCTGGATCTCTCTTATTTACCAAAGTTCAACCTCTTCAAATGAAAAATGGATGCTGTTATCCATTCAAAAGCACTTTACAAACTCTAATGTGTTATACAAATGACAGTTACCCTTATTACTAATGAGATGTATCAGGCAGAAGAATCTGTTCATGTCTAGATTCAGGTAAAAATACAAGATCAACTTATAGTAGCTGTGTGTGAATGTTCTATGAGTAAAAATCTTCTGGTCTCTGATAGAGTGTGGCTCTACCTACAATGCTTTAATTTTCTTAGAAAGGAGAATGTATTCGTATATTACTTACAGAATTACAAATAAAAAAAGAAAATATTCTGTATCAACAAATGCCTTTTGACATAGGGTAGAGTATCATTCCACAAAGAGAAGCAAATCATATAAATGAGGTTACAGTTTAAAAAGTATTTCAGAATTATGGACTCACTCAAAGCTCAGGAAGAAGCTATTTTGTTTCATTAAACACAAAACTCCAACAGAAATAGAAATCGAATGGCTCACAGTATAATTAAATGCTTTGCTTAGATGAAGATTCTTAAGCTCAGTCCCTGAGCTGGTTTCAAGGGAGTCCTAAACGCCCTATAAGTAAATATAACATGTGTGTTAATGGGTACATGTGGATTTTTCTGAGAAGTTTTATATTTTTACCAGAAAACAATAAACCAAAAAAAAACTTTAAGAAACATTAGATGTTGGTATTTTACTGGTGTGTTTCCAAAATGCAACGCATATCTTAAAAAAGAAAGGAAAAAAAAAACTAAAGCTTTGTTTTCAGGATTTGAGGAGGGGCAGGGAGAATGGCTGCCTTGCTGTGTCTACATCTAGGAACACAGTGTACAGCTTTATGTTCAGGCTTCATTTACGAGCTATAATGCCAGCATGTGGGTTGGTTACAATAGCTGTTCAGAAACTCTAACATTACAGATTTTTCTGTTAAGATTTCACATTTTTTATGACAAATTTTGTCTAATACAAAATCCTTTGCATTCCATCTGATGATACAACTGACAGGGATGAAACACCTAGGATACTTTCTGTGTCATGACATTCTAACAAAGCAGTTTTACTGTTTCACTGCTGTTCTGACCTGAAGGAATGATAACACATCCCATTCAGAAGAGTTATCACAATAAAAAGCCATCGACTCTGATCACAATGGAAACCACTAGTAACACTGCCATTTGTGGAGCACTTAGTATACTGCATCCAGCCCCAGTGTAAATAACACTAATTTGGCTCCATGGCAGCAGAGATGTTTATTTGTGGTTAAGTCTTGTTAAGCCTTCACTGTAATGAAAACAGCATCAAAATAAAATGGAGGATAATCCAGTTTTACGCATGACTTAGAAATAAAACACTCTCTTCCTGCCCCACCAGTCCTGTGTCTTTGTCCAGAACCCTCTCTAGTCTCCCAGCCCCACCATATTACCAGGCCAACAAGGAGGAAGAATCCACCTGAAGCCGGGTTTCATCTCACTTTCATCAAAATGAATACACTAATAAAACCCAACAGTTGTTCCCATCACCAAAAGTTTAATCCTAGGGTACCTATAAGGTTAGTCAAGATTGAGAATTATTCTTTATAGTACTTAAATTATTGTGCTTCAAACCTAAGAATAGATTATTGAGTTCTCTTAATGCAAAGAAACCTAAGAACATTAAATTGAGCTTTCTTAATAAAAAGAAATGTTTGCCAAGCTAAAAAAGTTCTTTATGCCATGCAAATTACCTTAGGTATTCAGTCTTTTCAACGTCTTAATTCAGTCAACATACTGCGTTTGCAAATCTATCAACTGTAAAGACACACTAACCCACAATGGCTAGGAAATTGGGCATTCCATTGAATTCTTCCCAGATACAGCCTACTAGATTATCAAACAATAAGGTTACAAAATTAAAATGTTATTGAATGTAACACGTTTTATATATTAAGTCAAAAGGCATTTTAGGAAGACTGTGAATGTGAATTTTAATTGGACTAAACAAAAGTGTAGTGTTAGAAAGTATCTAACAGTAATTGATACGCCATGGCAACTGTCTTTTGGAATAACTTCTTATTGGAATAACTTCTTATTGCTATTCTGCCAACTGTCTTTCTCATCAGGTGCTATAAAATATCAAATAGTCATTTGGGCTTCTTAACTCTTACAGATTCCAGATAAAAGGGAGTTCACTCTGATAATCCAAAATGACAACGTAAGTGAAGGTGCCTGGCAAAAAGTAAAAAGCCCATATAATTATGGAATTACTATGAATCAGATTAGAAGCTTTGTTAGACCAAGAGCTCATGTCTCAAGGGCCTTTATTTACAAAACTCATGTTTTGGCCACATTATACTTCAATAATTAAGACCCCAACCAAAATCCAGTCCATACGGTGTTGGTGTAAGATGTTTATTAAGTGTAATTTATTTAGCACAATGATCACATTAAAATGTCCCAATATACAAAACCGTTGAAATCTAAAGTCACAAAAAATACAAACTTAGGTGAATGAATAAAGTTATAAAAATATTATTTAAAAACAAAGTTCTACATCTTCAACATTGGGCCAAAGAAGGAAAAAAACAAGAGAGAGAGAGAGAGAAAAAGAGAGAGATTGCATATAAGAAACAACACATTTCAACAGAGCAACCCTGACCGGTCTTGGCTGCCTCACCAGCGAGATCCTGGGCCACTGAGTGTGACCATGATGGCAATACAGCATTTCATTGCAGGACTGGCTACTTCATATGAAGCTATATATGAAACGTTACATTTATTTCCTTCAAAATGAAACATCCAAGTGAAACAGAGCTAACAATATACACTAAATTTTAGCTGGCTGATAGTAGAAATTTTCAACAATTCCATAAATTCAAAAAGAAACATATTTGGAAAAAAACAAATTTCAAAGAGAAATAAACATGACAAAATGGAAATTAAAGTGGAATAAATCAATGTCAATAATGAAGTGTGAGTGTATGTTTCTGACCACAGCTATACCACAGGGGTCACACCCAGGCTTTTCTACCCACCTGTCACCTAGACAAACTGCAGAGATTAGTTAGAAGTGATAGAAGGATGTCAAGCATGATTTTTTTTAAAGTTAGCACTAACAGTTGTGAAAAGTTCCTTGGCTAGAAAAAAAAAAAGGCACAAAAAAAATATGAAACAACTACATACCAAATGAAAAGAACTATGTTTTATTTGATGGTGTGCTCTCCTACGGTATTTTTCATATTTTTCTCCTTTGCTAAGAGTTTTCATATTTACCAACTGCTTAGAATGTTAGCATAAGCACTTCCCTCTAAAATGTACCTCCCTTAGTGTCTTCTCTCCAGAACCCACAGAAGGAATTCCTGGCAGACGAACAAACCACAGGACCACAGGAGGGAACGCTTCCTAAATTCCAGAAGTCATTGCAGGGTCTTGGTTTAAACTTTCATAATATTCTAACTTTCCCATCCCCAAAGTAGTTTTGTATCAGGGGATCTAAAAGAATGTACATCTCAAATCTTCCTCAGAACCTGGTGCCAAATATTTAATCTGAAATAATCAGTAGCTTAGTGATTATACAAACCTGCATAGTCAGTAAGAGGATAGAAAATTTTAAAGAGTATCTCACATTCCAGATCTTAAACCAGAACTCCTCTACAATTTCAAAACATGGCCCATGTTTTATATTCTATTTCTAAAAATCTGATCAAAGCTTATCATTTGAAAAGTTCCACAGTATTTGTCCCAGATGGTTTCAGATTTTTTTAGCTTTTAGTTTGGGAAAATGAGGAATGAGAAAAAGAAAAGTCCTACTGGGACAATCCTCAGAATGTGTGAAAGTAAATCCTAAGGTTCATGGTAAAGGACTTGACACACAGGTTATTTATATGTGACCGACCAGTCCCACCTCAGGCTGCACAAAGGCACCTCCACAGTTCATAGGGAGGCTAACACTGAACAGAGCTGGAGTCCAGTCAGAAAAGCATTTCATTAGAAACCTAATAATTGGTTGTAGTTCTTCGATGTGTTGCAATTTAACTTCATTCTCAGGTTGCTACAGAAAAAGTTATTTTCTATCTGTATCAACAGCCCAGTATTCTAACAATACAGGTTTCCATTTTCCTTAACTTCCCAATTATTATCTTGATAGTTCATGATCATGTTAAGAAATTTGGGATATGAAATTCCACACACAATAATAAGGCTGTCAAATTTTCAGGAGAACCTAAGCCTGGACAAATAGATCATAATTTCATAATAGAAACAATTTCGGCCCAACTTGCAAATAACAAAGGATGATTTCATTTCAGGAAATATTTTTCAAAGTTTAATCAGAACTACTCTAAATTAGAAAACTTTAAATTAAAATAGCTATCATTATTCAGATGTTAGTAAGGCAGAGACAAACATAGGTAGCCTGAAAGATGAATTTACCCTAAAAGCGAGCTCACAGAGGGAGGGAGGAGGGAGAGAAGAAGGGAGGTTCACGGCAGTGCTGGTGGCCTCGATCCCTTTATGAAAGCACGCCTTCTCATTTGCTGCTATATTACCCTGATTCAGGTTGAAGATCTGAAAACCAAATGAAAAAGGCCAACTAAAAATGTTTAAAGTAAAGAAAAATGTGAGACTGAATTAAATTAAAAAATGAGTTTTAAAAGAGAACAAGAAATAAAAGACATTAGATGACCTTCATAAAAATACTGAAATTAAAAGGAATTCATCTGGTACTTTGTGCTCACAAAGGGAAACGAGGTTCCATCAAGCCCTGCGGAGCACAAAAGGAAGCAGGTGGTTTGCTCAGGCATCGGCAGAAATGGGCCCCGAAGAACTACCCTCAGCTTCTTCTATATCGTGTCCAGGAAGGAAAGCAAAGCTCTGCAAAATGCTGAAGGTTTTACAAGTGTAACGGTGCTTAGGAAAGATCACTGGTCTGGTGTTGCAGCAGCCCCAGTGTTGAGAGACACGTTAGGCTTCTAGGAGGAGAAAAATAGAAAGAGAGGAAGAAGTAGGAAAGGGAAGGAAAGGGTGGAAAAGCACAGATCATTAGTAAACAGCAAGTTCAACATTGCAAGATGCTCATAAACCCTTTATACACTGTCAGCAGAGGGGGTCTGCTCTTAGGACTACAGATTAACACTCTGAAGGAAGCAGAAGTAGGAATTTCCAAAAGAGCACGGAGCTACATGCTCCAGTTAGTGATGGCCAAATTAGAACGATGTCACAACATGCTCTGAAAACATGCACTCTTGGCCCCCTCCCTACTCCTTTCCACCCCCAATGAAACATGCGTATTTTCAGTAAAGCACCTGTTTTAATATAGTCAAGAGGTCAGGTTGAGAACACAACATCTCCCCAGGTGTGCAAACTATATTCTACACAGTGGTGGAGAGGTGTCCAAGAGCAGAAAGACCTGCTCTCATAATGGCACTGGGCAGTTCATAAACAGCTGGGCTCTTTTTTGCAGCCAGAGAACTGAAGTCTTCAAACAGTAAGGGCCAGGCTGCATGTTCTTCCTGTTCTTTTTTCCTGCACAATTAAGCTGTGGCAGTGGGAAACAATTGCTACATAAAGTCTGAGTCTCCTCTGGTCAGACCTGACATCCTGCTGGAGAAGAAACCTACTCTAGTGTGGTAGTCATTTCCTTCCCGGATGAAAATGGCATTCATTCTTCCAAATGGCTAACCAAATCAATCCCTTCAATCCTTTCCTTCCCCTAGCACTGCCTCCTCATTAAAGAAAGCTGAATTTATTCATTTTTTAAAAGTTTGTGTTCAAGCTTCTCCTTTAATCATGGGGATATTTCTACAAATATGTTCTTAAAACCAAAATTATATAGACCTTTGCTTTCAAAGCAGACACAGAAACAGTCAACACTACATACGAACTAAGATTATCAAAAAAACAAAAAACTTTCAGTTCACAAAACTGGAAGATAAATAAGGTCGCACTTCAGGTTGTTTCTAGCTTTTGAAGAGTTCCTAATTAATGAGTTGCTAATAAGGATTTATTGTCACTGGGTAAAACTAACATTCACAACTAATAGAACCTAGTCATCAGTAAACCTAACATACAAAGATGTATACAACATTTCTAAAGGTCACAGAATAAAGAGTAAATCCTGGAATAACTGCTAGTGCTAACAGAAGGCTTTTTGGAAGCCTTAGAAACCAAGAAATCCTATGGTAGCTCAAGGAAAGGCTTCTCAAGGCTAAGGTATGCGTGCAAGAAGAGGAACACAGACATGGCTAGCACTTGCCTCCCTGCAGTAATGTGAAGCAAACGTTACGCCCAGTTAAAAGTCTTTTCAGTTGGGTCAACAGCGTCAGCCTGATTGTGCACTTAAGCTAATTAAGTTCAGTTATTTTTTAAAATTCAACATGGCTCTCATATCAGCTACCTAAACACAGATTTACATAGTACTGTACATCCCTACGGACCCTGCTACTGCTTCAAGAATTTTGCTCACTTCAAATACACTGGGGGAACCCACAGGAACTCAGTGCTAGCCCTGGTAATGGGCTAGGCATCAGAGACAGATTTCAAAAGTAACAGTTAAGGGAAAAATAAAGGAAAAACAGACTGAGGGCACAACAGAAAGTAAAGAACTTTTAATTTCCAGCTCACAAGTTTCCTAACATTGAGCCATGGAAAGCAAACTGAGTACAGTATGCATTCAGGGATGAGACCTGCCCAAAGAACTGTAGCAGCCAAAGGACTCCATTATAACATTTTTTTTGGTCATTCTGCAACAAAAGCATATTGTTAAGACTGATCCAGCTCCTATGTGGTACAACTACAAAAGATATTCAAGAAATATCAAATGAAATTCTCTCTTTCCATTGTTGGAAATGTTATGAGGCAGATGCCCTGGGTTTAAATACAACCACCAAGAACAAGAGTACCCTTAGAAATAATCCATATGCTTCCACTAACAATCCTCCTCAAAGGAGCTGATCAAGGTGTTTACTGTGACTGTTTCACCCACACATTTGGGGATTCCTGGGAATCACTTACCAGTGGCATCATTCCCTTCTATTCCGTGGTCACCGTTGGCAAGCACTGTTGCTTGAGAAGATGAAGTACCTGCAATGAGCACAAAGAATAATTACCCACTGTGACAGATAGAAAAATGAAAAACAGATGCAACTACTGTCTAACTAGTAGAATTTTTGTCACTCTTCATAGCATTAGCTTAAAGCAGATAAAATCTGTCCAAAATTTAAAGATCCAATAAAAGGAAATCCAGAGACACAGAACAGAACTGAGTCACTGATTTCTATGGCATCCAAACTCTGATAAGCACCACGACTACAGGAGAAGCTTTCCTAATAACAAGTCTAAGTCTTTCCTGCTCTGTACACTGTCAGAGGTTACTATTATACTCAATAAAACCATCATGAAGCACCACAGGTTTAGAACCTGTGATTCAAACCAAATGGTCCAAGGACACAGAGCCGTTTAAAACAACCCCCACGTGGGACTTCCCTGGTGGTCCAGTGGTAGAGAATCCACCTTCCAATGCAGGGGATCCGAGTTCAATCCCTGGTCGGGGAACCAGGATCCCACATGCCACGGGACAACTAAAGCCCACGCGCCACAACTAGAGAGCCCGTGAGCTCTGGAGCCTGAGTGCCACAACTAGAGAGAAGCCCGCGCACTGCAACGAAAGATCCCGCATGCTGCAACACAGCCAAATAAATAAATATTAAAAAAAAAAACCAAAAACAACCCATGTAGAAAGTCCAGGGCACCATCACTGCTCCTGTACATGAGGATTACCTGGAAGTCACCAGCAGCACTTCTGGAAGCAGTGGGCTTTTTTTTTTTTTTTTTAAAGCTATCCTTATAGATTATAGTTGTATCTTATTTCCTAATAACTAAGGATGTTGAGCAACTTTTCACCTGTTTACTTGCTATTCTTTTATTTTCTTTGGTGAATTGAACAGTCAAATTTTTTGGACTATTTTTTAAATTGGGTTGTGTATTTTCTTATTATTGAATTTTGAAGATTCTTTTTTTTTTTTTTGCGGTATGCGGGCCTCTCACTGTTGTGGCCTCTCCTGTTGCAGAGAACAGGCTCCGGACGCACAGGCTCAGCAGCCATGGCTTACGGGCCCAGCCGCTCCGCAGTATGTGGGATCTTCCTGGACCGGGGCACGAACCCGTGTCCCCTGCATCGGCAGGCGGACTTTCAACCACTGCGCCACCAGGGAAGCCCTGAAGATTCTTTATTGTTCTGAATACCAATCCTTATCAGATGAGTTTTGCAAATATTTTCTCCCATAAATGTATTTTCCAAGAAAATACATCGAAGAAATGTATTTTTGTTTTCTTAACTGTCTTTTGAACAGCAAAAGCTTTTGATTTTGATAAAATCTAATTTATCATTTTTTCCTTCATGCTTCCATGCTTTTGGTGGAATATCTAAGAAATTTCTGCCTAACCCAAGGTCACAGGATTTTCTCCTATGTTTTCCTCTAGAAGTTTTATAGTTTTCATTTAGGTTTCCCATTGAGGTCTATGATACATTTGGAGTTAAATTTTTTACGTGGTATAAGATATGGGTCTATATTCATATTTTTGTACATTGACATCTAATTGCTCCTTTACTCCACTGATTCCTTTGCACCTTTCTTGAAAATCAACTGACCATATTATGTGTAGGTCTGTTTCTGGACTCTCCTGTTCCACCAAACTATAAATCTATCCATTTTGCCAGTACCACAATGTCTGGATTACTGTATTTGTATAAAGTCTTGAAATGATGTCACACAAGTCATGCAAATTAGGTCTTTTCCAAAATTGTCTTGGTTATATTTTAGTGTCTTTGCTTTTCCATGTAAGTTTTAGAATCAGTTGTTGATTTATACAAAAAAATCCTGATGGGATCTTGACTGCACTGACTGTATAGATCAATTTGAGGACATATAACCTTTTCTGAAAGGCTCTGACGATATCTAACATTTCAGCAACCTGCCTAGGTCTGCAGTCAGCCTGCCAACCCAAGAGGTTCCTACAAATCACTCTTACTTAACAACCTCACAGGGATTTCCCTGGTGGCATGGTGGTTAAGAATCCGCCTGCCAATGCAGGGGACATGGGCTCGAGCTCTGGTAAGGGAAGATCCCACATGCCGTGGAGCAACTAAGCCTGTGCGCCACAACTACTGAGCCTGTACTTCTAGAGCCCGCGAGCCACAACTACTGAAGCCCGCATGCCTAGAGCCCATGCTCCACAACAAGAGAAGCCACCACAATGAGAAGCCTATGCACTGCAACGAAGAGTAGCCCCCACTCTCTGCAACCAGAGAAAGCCCGCGCACAGCAACAAAGACCCAATGCTGCCAAAAATAAATAAATAAATTAATTAATTTTTAAAAAGATTAGGGAACTAAGTCAAATAATGCTTAGTTCCCTAAGATTAGTAGGAAAAAAAAAAACCTCACAGACATATTTTTCATAAGACAAGTAAAAATCTAGAACATATGCTACTAAAGTATAAAATGCAAGATTTTACTTTGGAAGACAGCAAACTACAATGTCCAAGCTTCTAGGTCTCACAAATCCAAGGCAGAAATCTTTCATACAAACTCAATGAAAAGATCATTCATTCTGTAATCTCAGGTAACGGAGGAACAACTAAAGAGAACAACCTAAAAGAAGAAGGCAGGGGCTTCCCTGGTGGCGCCGTGGTTGAGAGTCCGCCTGCCGATGCAGGGGACACGGGTTCGTTCCCCGGTCCGGGAAGATCCCACATGCCACGGAGCGGCTGGGCCCGTGAGCCATGGCCGCTAAGCCTGTGCGTCCGGAGCCTGTGCTCCGCAACGGGAGAGGCCACAGCGGTGAGAGGCCCGCATACAGGAAAAAAAAAAAAAAAAAGAACAAGGCAGACTGAAAAGAAAATATCAACTAACTGGAAGAAGAGGAGGAAAATAAAGGAATGAAAGATAACAGACTTTTATTAAATACCCAGTATGCACCATGCTAGGGCTTCACATATTGTTTTACTTATCCAGAGATAGAACAAATATGAGCTAGAACATATTTGGCATAAATAAATTCCCTTTTACCCTCACACAGTAAGCTTATAAAATTTATTCTTCCTAGCTCAAGAAAGAATGCATATTTTCAAAACTCTGCCTCAGATGAAAATGCAAATTGCAAAAAAATAAAATAAAATGCAGACTATAGGAAAATGAGAATTACAAAAATGATACCGTCTTCTGGCCATGAGAGTGATAAAATCTTTTTTAAAATTTGATAATAGCCTGTGTTGGCAAAGGTGTAGGAAAATGGGTAATCTCATACTCCACTGGAGGAATATAAATTGAAACAACGTTTTCATGAGAAAATCTGGCAGTCTATCAAATTTTGAAATACTAGCTTAACTCAAGAATCCATTTTAGGTGCTGGAGAGGGTGTGGAGAAAAGGGAACCCTCTTGCCCTGTTGGTGGGAATGTAAATTGATACAGCCACTATGGAGATCAGTATGGAGATTCCTTAAAAAACTAAAAATAGAACTACCATATGACCTAGCAATCCCACTACTGGGCATATACCCTGAGAAAACCGTAATTCAAAAAGAGTCATGTACCACAATGTTCACTGAAGCACTATTTACAATAGCCAGGACATGGAAGCAACCTAAGTGCCCATCGACAGACGAATGGATAAAGAAGATGTGGCACATATATACAATGGGATATTACTCAGTCATAAAAAGAAACGAAAATGAGTTATTTGTAGTGAGGTGGATGGACCTAGAGTCTGTTATACAGAGTGAAGTAAGTCAAAAAGAGAAAAACAAATACCATATGCTAACACATATATATGGAATCTAAAAAAAAAAAATGGTTCTCATGAACCTAGGGGCAGGACAGGAATAAAGATGCAGAGGTAGAGAATGGACTTGAGGACATGGGGAGGGGGAAGGGTAAGCTGGGACAAAGTGATAGAGTAACAATGACATATATACACTACCAAATGTAAGATAGATAGCTAGTGGGAAGCTGCTGCACAGCACAGGGAGATCAGCCCGGTACTGTGCAACCACCTAGAGGGGTGGGATAAGGAGGGTGGGAGGGAGACACAAGAGGGAGGACATATGGGGATATATGTATATGTATAGCTGATTCACTTTGTTATACAGCAGAAACTAACACAATTTTGTAAAGCAATTATACTCCAATAAAGATGTTAAAAAAAAAAGGAATCCATTTTAGGTATGTAGTTCACAAAAAGACATACAACACACATAAATAATCAGAAAAGGTGTGGGGAAAAAAATATACCAAACACCACTGGTAAAGTCCTGTTTTAACTGAGCACCTTAAATAGTGGATAGATAGCCAACTGAAGCACACAGGCCAGCTTCAACATACTATCACAAGCAGTTAGAAGCAGCAGGAAAGACTGCTAAAAAAATTAATAAAAGATCTAGAAATCAAGAAGGGTACCCCTCCCCCAGTGGAACAGAAATTACAAGGAATATCCAAGAAAATGAAGCAGATAGACCACACTAAGGAGAAACCCCAGCCCAAAGAAGGCATAGGAAAACAGGACTCCAAGGTACTCCAGGCTTAGAGACAGCAGCGATGATGGGACTCAGTTAAAATCTGTCAGGTCAGTCCCCATTTCCCCCATGCTTTCCTTCCCTCACCCCACAATAGTCACCTTTGTGCCAAACCCAAGATGGGAACAGAGACTGAATGCTTTGGCACAAGAGGAAGCCAACGGGTGAAAGGTGATACCCAGAGGAGTTGCGGGGGAGCCCCACACCACACCTGGCAGCACTGTCACACCCCTGCCAGAGGCAGGTGGCAGAAAACAGTCATGTTATCACAGGGAATCTCAAGCATTGCCAAATAACTGAGGAAAACTACTACCAAAAAAGAAAGGCATCACGTTCAAAGAGAATAAATGTCACCCAGCGAAACAATGTTGATACGGCAAACAGGAGACTTTTAAAAAGAAATATGTCATTTTCCTCATACAGATGAAAGAAAATATCACACATCTGTGAAACAAAAGCAAACCCCTAAACAAACTGAATTATCTAATGACTAACAAATCCTTTCCAGGTTAGGTAGTTTTCAATTCTTTGCTTTTCCAGAATTCAAAGAGGTCATAATGTTTAATAATACTGAGTTACGGAATGCTTAGCATGTAACTCAAAGATTTAGACATTACCATAATAAAGCTTCCATTCCCACATACTTAGCTGAGTGAATAAGGTTTTTTGGCTATTATTATCTATAAAAACAATAGGACTAAATATTGTTAAAACCTTTCCATCCATCCTAACAAAAAATAGATATCCAGATTTATGGTCTAATCAAGGAAAATAATAGCCCCCATAATCTCGTTAGAAAAACATTTCCAATCAGATTCAACTTTTATGGTTGTTAATAATTTGTCAAAAAAAACCCTGTGATCAACTGGGTACTACTAGTACCGATAATTGCGATGATAAATCTTCTCTGGACCAAGTTAATGCTTAGGAGCCTTTGGTTACAAAAACTTTTTAAATTAAAATTTAAGTTTTTTTTTTTTTTTGATGCAGACCACTTTTTATTTATTTTTTATCTATCTACCTATCTTTGGTTGCATTGGGTCTTCGTTGCTGTGCACGGGCTTTCTCTAGCTGCGGCGAGTGGGTGCTACTCTTTGTTGTGGTACGCGGGCTTCTCATTGCGGTGGCTTCCCTTGTTGTACAGCACAGGCTCTAGGCACGCGGGCTTCAGTAGTTGTGGCTCATGGGCTCTAAAGCGCAGGCTCAGTAGTTGTGGTGCACGGGCTTAGCTGTTTCGTGGCATGTGGGATCTTCCCAGACCAGGGATCGAACCCATGTCCCCTGCATTGGCAGGCGGATTTTTTTTTTTAACATCGGTATTAGAGTATAATTGCTTTACAATGTTGTGTTAGTTTCTGCAGTATTACAAAGTGAATCAGCTATATATCCCCATATCCCCTCCCTCCCGCATTTCCCTCCCACCCTTCCTATGTCACCCCTCTAGGTGATCACAAAGCTCCAAGCTGATCTCCCTGTGCTATGCAGTTGCTTCCCACTAGCTATCTATCTTACATTTGGTAGTGTATATATGTCAATGCCACTCTCTCACTACATCCCAGCTTACCCTTACCCCTACCCGTGTCCTCAAGTCCATTCTCTACATCTGTGTCTTTATTCCCGTCCTGCCCCTAGGTTCATCAGAACCTTTTTTTTTTTTTAGATTCCATATATATGTGTTAGCATGTGGTATTTGTCTTTCTCTTTCTGATTTACTTCACTCTGTATGACAGACTCTAGGTCCATCCTCTTCACTACAAATAACTCAATTTCGTTTCTTTTTATGGCTGAGTAATATTCCATTGTCTATATGTGCCATATGTTCTTTATCCATTCATCTGTCGTTGGGCACTTAGGTTGCTTCCATGTCCTGGCTATTGTAAATAGAGCTGCAATGAACACTGTGGTACACGACTCTTTTTTTTTTTTTTTTTTTTTACACGACTCTTTTTGAATTATGGTTTTCTCAGGGTATATGCCCAGTAGTGGGATTGCTAGGTCATATGGTAGTTCTATTTTTAGTTTTTTAAGGAATCTCCATACTGATCTCCATAATGGCTGTATCAATTTACATTCCCACCAACAGGGCAAGAGGGTTCCCTTTTCTCCACACCCTCTCCAGCATTTATTGTTTGTAGATTTTTTGATGATGGCCATTCTGACCGGTGTGAGGTGATACCTCATTGTAGTTCTGATTTTCATTTCTCTAATAATTAGTGATGTTGAGCATTGGCAGGCAGATTCTTAACCACTGCGCCACCAGGGAAGTCCCAAGACCTACCACTTTAGTTTGCAGACATTCATTACTTGCTAGTCTGCACATTAACATAACCCAAACCTGAACAAAATGATTCTAGTTCAATAACAGATAAAATGACTTCAATTCAGTTTAATGAGCAATGATTGTATATCTACCATGTGCCAAAAGCAGTAATCTCTCTTTAATGCATATCTGACCAAGTTTCCGAGTCCTACCTTATCTCCCCACAGACTGTGAGACTCTGCATGATGTCACTGGATGTGCTTCTCCATGTTCCACCCTGTCACTTGTCTCACTTGTCATTTTGACCTCTGGTTTCTTATCACTGAGCAACTTGAGGTTGCTGGTACACTTTGAACTATTCTGTGCCTCTTTGCTTTTCCTAAATGTGTCATTCTGCAGGAATATAAAAATAAACAAAACACTATCCCTACTCTAGAGTAGCTTAAGTGTGAGACAACAAATAGCTTAACTATGACCTTACAAGTGCCATGAGAAAGGAAGGTTCAGGGAAGAAAGGCACTTACCAAAGGGAAGACGAAAAGATAAAGGGGGTTGTGGGAGAAGATGGGAGAGGGAAGTCAGGGAATGTCCTTGGAAGATTACATCTAAACCCATTCGTAAAGGATTTTTTGTAGAAGACCACCTTTAGCCAATGCTTTATCATCAACCTCCACATGTGTATCTTTAGCCCAGCACTCTCCTCTCAATTAGAGATTCTTTTACCTAGCTGCCTATTGCTCTTGACTAGGTATCTTCTCCACTATCAGATAAGCTAAAATTCTTAACCTTTCCCTCAAAATCTACTCCTTCTACAGCCTTCCCAATCTCACAAGATGACAATTCCTTCCTTTTGGTTGCTCAGGCCAAAACCTTGAGTCATCCTGGATTCATCCTTGGCAATGTAAAGTCTTATACCTTCAAAGGAGCAGTTGGGTGACATGGTGTGGGTTAAAGTCGGATGGGAGTGGGTTCAAGAGAGAATGAAAGGGGGGCTTCCCTGGTGGTGCAGTGGTTAAGACTCCGCGTTCCCAATGCAGGCGACCCAGGTTCAATCCCTGGTCAGGGAACTAGATCCCACATGCATGCCACAACTAAGAGTTCGTATGCCACAACTAAGGAGCTGGCGAGCCGCAACTAAGACCCAGCAAAACCAAATAAATAAATAAATATTTCTTTTAAAAAGAAGAGAGAATGAGAGGAAAGGAATTGGGATTAGGGAGTAGATACACCTTTTTCAAAGAAGGAGCAGAATAAAAGAAAGTAAATGAGCTGGACATAGATTGAGATAGGATTTTTTATGAAGGAAAAAATTATGGTATGTTTGATGCTGATGAATGGCCCAGCTGAAGAGAGGAACTGATGATGCAGGAGACAGAAGAGACAATTGCTATAGCAGTACCCTTGAGTGAGAGCATGAGCAGTTCACTCATGACAATAAAAGTAATAGCAGAGTAAAGGGCACAGATAAAAGTAGTTTAGGAGATGGGGGGATGCATAAACTCTCTTGATTGAGTTTACTGATTATCTGTTCTAAAAGTCATCAACTGAGAATATGAACAGGAAAGCAAGTGCTGGAGGTTTGAACAGAGAGAAGATGTGAAATAGCTGTCTAGGAAAGCGGAAGATTCTATAAATTCATATGAATTAGTAGCAGAGTCCTCAAGTACATGCTCTTTATGCAAATAAGACTCTCATTTACATTTCCTGAACATAATGTTTATAGGTCTAATAATTCTGCCTTTTGATCTAAATAAGTGAACCTTTAGTTTTGAAAAATAGTTATCTATGAGACATTAAATCAATCAGAAAGCATGCATTCATGAAGATGGTAAGGGTTCACAGAAAGAACATGGGGTTTAAAAATCATAAGATCTGGGTTCAGGTTGTGGTTCTGTCACTATAAACTAATGATCAAATGCAATTTCCTTGTGCTCCCTAAGCCTGAATAGCCTCACCTGAAAGACGGGATAATATCTACTTCCCATGGTCACCAAGAGGACTAAACACAATAACACTGGAGGCAGCACCGTGGCAACTGCACAGTGTTAAGTACATGTTAACTATTATTATTCTCATTGTTGTTTAACTGTAGATTGATCAACTATATTGACCTACCTAGAAAACAATTATAGACTGTTGACTGTAGACTGATCACTAAACTACAGAGTAACCTCAAGAGAACACTGAAATTAATTTACTTTTGCCTTATATAAAACTCATTTAGGGCTTCCCTGGTGGCGCAGTGGTTGAGAGTCCTCCTGCTGATGCAGGGGACGCGGGTTCGTGCCCCGGTTCGGGAAGATCCCACATGCCGCAGAGCGGCTGGGCCCGTGAGCCATGGCCACTGAGCCTGCGCGTCCGGAGCCTGTGCTCCGCAACGGGAGAGGCCGCAGCAGTGAGAGGCCCACATACCAAAAAAAAAAAAAAAAAAAACTCATTTAAATGACATTACCAGACTAGGCAATAACTACAAGACTAAGAAATAAGCAATTTACCAGAATAAAATAAAAGCAACACAAGGAGATTAGAAAAAAATAAAAGGGAGACGGAGATTCTACCATACACATAACACCTAACGATCTCAAAATCTAAGCTCAGAAGAGAAGAATAAAAACATTACAACATAAAAACAATTAGGTTTTAGAGTATGAAAAAGCTTTGCATACTTCTCTGGAGATAAGGCTTGGGCTCTAATCATGGGAAATGATTAGACGTACCCTACTGGACATACCCAGTAGGGTACGTCCTCATTCGAAAGGTGCTATACTGTCTTCTTTCTGATATCCCAGAGGACAGACTCCCATTTCATGAAGTGAAAACTTTCTCAGCTAAATACATACAGCACTGAAAACAACACAAGTTTTTTAAACTAATCACATGCTCTGAGATATAAGGATATTGAAATTTACTTTGTTTTCTTAATCTCTTCTCCTGCGATCTCTTCTCTTTCTCAGCAGTGGGATTTCAGAGTCCCACTGATGGCAAATCAATTTGGCAGAGAAGGGAAGTAGGAAGAAGGTGAGAGGGCATGTGTGCTGTGAAGAAGAGACACAGCGAGTGCGCTTTGGGCAAAATGGGGAGGATTCAGCATTGTCTCAATGCATGGCCTCCTTCTTGTGTAAAAGTCAGGCCTGTGCCAACATCGCCCTCTGGTGGCCAATGAAGGTAGTTACAAAACTCCACAACAGAAAGCCCCAGTCAGTTGAACGAGGAAAAGTTCTGTAGTATCTAGTTATCATCCTTCCCAGGACATACTTAGGCCCTTTCTCCAGGATCAAAGTTTCTCAGTCATGGACCTGCATCCAAGTCACTTGCAAGGGCTTGTTTAAAAAACAGATTGCTGGGACTTCCCTTGTGGCTCAGTGGTTAAGAATCCACCTGCCAACGCAGGGGACGCCCGTTCGAGCCCTGGTCCAGGAAGATCCCACATGCCACAGAGCAACTAAGCCCAAGCACCATAACTAGGGAGCCTGCGCTCTAGAGCCCGCGCGCCACAACTACTGAGCCCACGTGCCACAACTACTGAAGCCCACATGCCTAGAGCCCGAGCTCCGCAACAAGAGAAGTCACCGCGATGAGAAGCCTGCGCACAGCAACCAAGAGTAGCCCCCTGCTCTCCCCAATTAGAGAAAGCCAGTATGCAGCAATGAAGAACCAACGCAGTCATAAATAAATAAATAAATAAATATAAATTTAAAAAAAAAGCCAATTGTTGAGTCCTATCCCCAGCGTTTGCCTAAGAATTGCATTTTGAACAAGGTCCCAAGTGATACCGCTGGTCCAAGAACCACACTTCAAGAACCACTGTCCTAAGATTAAAACATTCTATAGAAATAAATTCTTAGCCTCAAAAACCTCCTGGAATGTTGGGGAGTAAGTATCCTCTCAATATCGTAAGTGCTCTATATAAGCACATGGAATACAGAAAAATTAAGTGGCTTACCCACAAATTTGCCAACTATTTATGTTTAAGGGTCAACAATGTATTAGATGTTCATTCAAACATCTGTGACACTGTTTTGAATGAACAAGAGTGACAGAAGTTATATTGTTACATCTAAGAGAAAGCTTCTGTCTTTTGTCTTCCTAGCCTTGAAAACAGAGCCATACAGAGCTGATAATGAACAGTACTGGGAAGATAGCATTTTTGAAGGAAAAAAAAAGTAATACATATGTTCTGAAAAAGTATCTTGAGAATTGTTTCCCAAGGAGACAGGCATTTTAGAAGAAGTTGAAAAACAGTTTCATTTCTAGGTATTTGGCTATTTAGGATTTTTTTTTTTTTTTTTTTTGCGGTACGTGGGTCTCTCACTGTTATGGCCTCTCCCGTTGCGGAGCACAGGACCCGGATGCGCAGGCTCAGCAGCCATGGCACACGGGCCCAGGCGCTCTGCGGCATGTGGGATCTTCCCGGACCGGGGCACAAACCCGCGTCCCCTGCATCAGCAGGCGGACTCTCAACCACTGCGCCACCAGGGAAGCCCTATTTAGGTATTTTATGGTGGCAATGCTATGGAAAAATACGTGTACACTCACAACTAAATGGGGGTAAAATGGGAAAGGGTATAGTACAGAAAAGGTAACCCTAGCACCCACACTGTGAACTTGAAATACCATAGTTTCTTGGAGAAATCATTTTTTCCAGGCTTGGGGCAAGAACTATACCTTGGGGGGAAAAAAGCAACATTTCCTACTTTGTGCTAAGTGCCATAAAGGCAGTCTCACTTTCCTTCCCCCTCATTTTAAAGCTAGGGCAATTACAGTAGGTGTATAATAATTAAAAGAAATAAAAACACCATTGCCCAGAGAGTTCCATTATGTGTAACCCACTTAACTAACCTTTCTGTATCTAGATGCAGGAAGCTGGTTGATAAATTTCCAGTAGTTGGCCTAAGTTAGCCTGTTGTAAAATCATATTAAGAGCACCAGTGATGGGGCTTCCCTGGTGGCGCAGTGGTTAAGAAGTTTAATTACAGGTTATTCAAATATTAAAAATATCAGCAGGAAAAATTTAATAATTTTTATAAGCAAAACAGTTGCTTAAAAATTCTCCTCCTCTTGGGTCAAGTTCATGGTACACAGATCAAATCACCCAAGATGAACCACAAGAAAATCTACTGCTACCATCTCATTATCCTCACCCACCTAAGCTGAGTCCCAGGTGGTAGGAGTCACGCACAGCTAAAGGAAGATTTTAAATGAAAAGGAGCAAGCTTCCTCCACCTATGACTGATGAGGGTAAGTTAATGCGGATGGGAAGAGTATCTTAGTCATGACTCAAGTTATTAAAATATTTACTTTGTACCATTTTCTTTCTTCCAACTAAAGTGTTCCTTTTAGGTTAATCAAAGGACAAATAACTCCACTGACCGTTACGGATTAAAAGAGAACAGACATTTCCATTTTCCATTAACGAATCCCGTTTTTTTCTTGGAGTAAATATTTATACGGATATAATTTGATTTTAAACTCTCAATAATATTTCTCCTGATCATTTGTGGTTACCCTTCCACCCCCCAAATAAAGCACATATAAAAGAAGCAGGAGTTCCTCTTCCACTCAGGCTACAGAAAGCCAAAAGAAATGTCACTCCCACCCTATCAACAACAAAAAACCCAGATCAACTACAAAATCGAACTCAACTACAACAACTCAACTACAAAAACGAACTCACCAGAGAGCTGAGGCTTTAGGGCAACCAAGTAGTGTGGAATCCAAAGAAAGACGTTCCCCTCAAGCAGATATGGGAGGTAAGCAATGGTTCTCCTGTGTCTTACCTGCCATGCAAGCAGGTGAGAAGAATTCAACTAAAGAGTTTAACGATTTGCTAAAGGCTAAGTGAAGGCTAGCATGAGAGTAAAGGGCCCCTGGGATCCACAGACACAAAAGCAGTTCATACCCACTTGCAGGTTAGAAAGACTGGAGGCAGCGGGGTGGGGCGGGGGGGACCAGAGAGCTGCTCTAGGTGGTGCAGACCTGGAAAAAGCTGCCACTAAAAGCAACGGCAAGAAGCCCTGGGCCCTAGGACTCCTCTCTCCTATGCAAACAGAAGCTTTAAGCTGCTGGGGGAGGAGTATCAAACCCTGTCAGCCCCAGGGCCCGGGTGAAGACCCACTGCAGCTGGGGAAGAAGTTAACAAGAAAACCCCCTTACCCTAGGGGAGGAGCCAGAAAGAATCCTAGCCCAGGATCCTATGCCAATACCTTTAGAAAACGCCATCCGTGTAAGAGGGATAATATGATTGAGAAAAAGACTCAACCACAAGACGCATGCACACAGGCTTGAGCCTAAACCAAGGCCAAAAAACAAAAATAAAAAAACTCCTGCCCACTACCAGGCTATCCCTCTTCTGATAAGGGAGGGGAGAGCATGGAGAGAAATCCTCCTGAGGCACAGGTGCACAGCAGGGCCAAAAGCTGGGAGTGGAACAAGAACTTTGAGAAAAGAACTTTTTTTTTTTTTTTGCGGTACGCAGGCCTCTCACTGTTGTGGCCTCTCCCGTTGCGGAGAACAGGCTCCGGACACGCAGGCTCAGTGGCCACGGCTCACGGGCCCAGCCGCTCCGTGGCATGTGGGATCTTCCCGGACCGAGGCACAAACCCGTGTCCCCTGCATCAGCAGGCGGACTCTCAACCACTGCGCCAACCAAGGAAGCCCAGAAAAGAACTTTTGAGAAAAGCTTTCCAGCACCTCAGTCCCTACTCTACGCACCAGAAATGGAAGAATTTGAAGCCAGTAGTGCACTAAAGACCATCATAGCAACAACAAAGCCCAACCCTAGCTCAGCCCTGGCCTAAACTGACTCAACCCTTTGAAAGTATTAATTAACTAGTAAAAGAAGAGAGTTGCCCATTGTTGGGTTGTACCCCGCAGGCCTACAAGGTCTGTGCTTGCCCAGCTCTAAAACCGAAGAAAGAACCCAGAGTCAGCAACAGAGACATCAACGATGTAATGGATGGGGGAACCTTACACAGCTGAAGCAAGGTCCTGGAGAGACACCCCACCGTGTGCGGCAGACAGCAGGCAGGACATGGTGGCAGTCTTCACTGCCGGCCGGGGCGAGGGCGGGGGGCGGATTACCAGTTATAAGAGAATTATGTCAGGTGGGTTCATTAGTTACCAGGGAAACCAGCAGAGAGGCACGCCCCTCATTACCCCTTCGATAAAAACAATCAACAGCTGGAGCAGGGGCAAGAGTGTAGGAAGGTCCGGCACTTGAGTAGGGTACAGGTGAAGCAGGCACTGGTCGAGAAGGGAATGTACAGAGAGCAAAAGAACAGCCATCTTGAGTGGCCTGACCATACACTCATTTCCAGGCATAAATATTTTATTTCAGTCTCTACTGTTTTACATGTGAGGTCCAGCATTCACTCAAAAATTAAGATACACATAAAAAGTACCAGAAAAAAACAGTAAAGAGACAAAATAATCGGACTGAGAGATGACCCAGATGTTCAAATTACCGGACAGACATTTAAAATAATTATGATTAATGTGTTAAAGTCTATAGTGGAAGAGATAGAAATATGCATTAACAGATGGATAATTTCAGCAGAGAGATGGAAACTCTAAAAGTCAAACAGAAATGCTAGAAGTTAAAAACAGTAAAGATATTAAAGATAAAGAATGCCACTGAGTGCTCATCATTAGACTCAATGCAACCAGGAAAAAAATCAGGGAATTTGAAGATAGATGAAAAGAAAGTACCCAAAATGAAACATAGAGCATCTAAGGACTGTGGGACAATACTCAAAAATCTAACAAAAATGTAACTCGAAATCCCAGAAGAAGAGAGAAAGAAAGAGGCAACGCACAGATCAAGCTCAGAGAAGCCAAGAAGGACAAATAACAAAATATTACCTAAACACAACACATTCAAACTGAACAAAATATCACCTAAACACAACACATTCAAACTGAACAAAATATCACCTAAACAACACATTCAAACTGCTAAAAACCCAAGATAAAGATAGCCTGGAAGGTGGGGGTGGGGGGAGAACAATGATCAAGATTGTAACAGATTTCTCATAGGAAACTATACAAGTAGGACAACTAATTTTCCTTTAAATTACTAAAAGAAAAAAGTAACACAGAATAGGACACCTAGCAAAAAGTACCTTCCAAAACTTAAGGTTTGTTTTTCAAATAAAACAAAGCTGAGAGAATTCCCTGCTAAGCATGTTTGTACTATAAGAGAAGAAGTGTTACAAGCTTTTCAGGCAGAAGGACTATGGTGCTAGACAGAAATTTGGGTCTATACAAAGAAATGAAGAATGCCCCAAATGGTATTTGAAAATGGTATTTGAAAATGGTATTTGAAAATTACTCTAATTAAAAATTAGAGTAAAGGTATATTTTTCCCATATTTTTATTCATTCTAAAAGATAATTGACAAGCTAAAGCAAAAATAGTAACAAGGTAGGTAACTAACATAAGTCAAATTATGTGTATGACAATAACACAAAAAATGACAGAGGAATTGGACATTTACTATTTTGCATGGAATTTTACACTATACATGAAATGGTAGAATATTACTGGAAGGCAAACTGGAAGAAATTAACATACACAGTAAACTCTAGGTCAAATATAAAACAATTTTTAAAAGAAATATATATAATAAGCCAATGTTGGAGTTAAAACAGTATTTTAAAAAATATTCAGGGACTTCCCTGGCAGCTCAGTGATTAGGAATGTGCCTGCCAATGCAGGGGACATGGGTTCGAGCCCTGGTCCGGGAAGATACCACGTGCCGCAGAGCAACTAAGCCCGTGCGCCACAACTACTGAGCCTGAGCTCTAGAGCCCGCGAGCCACAACTATTGAGCCCGCATGCTGCAGCTATTGAAGCCCGCGTGCCTAGAGTCCGTGCTCTGCAACAAGAGAAGCCAGCATAATGAGAAGCCCGCGCACTGCAACAAAGAGTAGCCCCTGCTCACCGCAACTAGAGAAAGCCCGTGCACCGCAACAAACACCCAACACAGACAAAAATAAAATAAATAAGTAAATTTTTTTTTAAAAAGCCTATTTTAGGTGGTTGCCAGAGGTGGGGGGTGGGCAAATGGGTGAAAGGAGTCAAAATAAATAAAATTAAAAAGTTATAAAATAAATAAGTCCTGAGGATACAATGTATGGCATGGTGTCTATAGTTAATAACACTGTACTATATTTGAAAGTTGCTAAGAGAGTAGATATTAGAAATTCTCATCACAAGAGGAAAAAAATTCATAACTATATATGGTGATGGATGTTAACTAGACTTGTGGTCATCATTTCACAATAAAAACAAATATTGAATCATTATGTTGTATACCTGAAACTAATGTTTTATGTCAATTATATCTCAATTTTTAAAAAATGCTTATTTTAGAAAAGAAATGTTTCAAATCAATGATCTAAGCTGCCACCTTAAAAAACTAGAAAAAGAGCAAATCAACTAAAAGTAAGCAGAAGGAAGGAAATATTAAAAGTTATAAGCAGGAATTGAAAACAGAGAGGACATGACAAGAGATCCTACAGACATTAAAATAATAAGGTAATATTATAATTTTATCTCCATTAATTCAATGACTTAAAGGAAACAGACCAATTCCTTGAAAGATACAAAACACCAAAGCTCACTTGAAAAGATAGAAAACTTGATAGAAAACAGTTCTGTATCTCTTAAACGAATTGAATTCCTAGTTAAAAACTTGACAGAGAAAACTCCAGATCCAGATGACTTCACTGACAGTCTGTCAAACATTAAAGAAAAAAACATCAATTCGACACAAACTGTTCTAGAAAACAGAATAGGAGGGGACACTTCCCAACTCATTCTATGATGTCAGCATGACCTCAGTTCTAAAACCTGACAAAGGTCTCACAAGAAAACAACAGACCAATATCCCACATGCACATAGATGCAAAAATCCTCAATCAAATGTTAGCAAATCTGACCAGCAATATATAAAGACAGCAAATCTCTTTGAAAGGGTTTAACCCATTTTTTAATCCTGACCTAGGATTACACTCAAAGACAGGTGGCATCTAACTCTGTTCCAAATTGTCTTGGTATAAATACAGAATTTAAAGTATCTAACTTTACAAAGCTACTTTCAAAGAAAAGGCACAGCAGACAGTTTAATTTAGGAAATTAAGAGGCAAATTATATAGCCGTTGAGACATTACAGAAGGAACTTTAGGGTTAAGAGTAATCTACAGCTTCAAGAACACATACTCTACTGAAGGGTAATGAACCTACCTCCTTGGTTTCCAAGAAATTTAGATAAAGAGAAAGTTACTAGCCTATACTACAAAACTCAGTTCAGTTTCCTCAAAGGTTTCTAAGATTATGACCCAAAGCATAATCCCTTATCTACTTTCTGAACCTATCTATCCAGTCTGGCTTAATTACTTACCTTCAGCCTGGCTAGTGTCTGAGCATGGTTTCTTCTTTGACTCCGAATTCCCGGTTTTCTCATCAACATCCAGTAGAGGAATATAGTCTGTTTTTCCAACAGTTTCTCCCACAACATCATCAAAGGCCTCTGCCTCCAGTGTGGCAATAAAGTCCCGTTTTATCTCTTCCTCAATTTCTGGAGGTGGCTCTGTTAATGCATCTGCAAGACTGAGGTCTGCCATTCTGCACCACTGCAACTGCCTGGTTAAGGGGGAAAAAAATGTTTCATACGATGAGAACTGCAAAGGGAAAAACATTCCTAGAAACTCTTATCATCTTAAACAAAAAAGGAATTAAAATCTAAAATTTTAGAGCTAAAAGAGACTCTCCCATTTTATAGATTAGAAAATCACAGCTCTGTAACAGATAGTCTTACCCAAGGTAAACACTTTTTCTTTCATCTCTGGGAGGTAAATAGAGCAAGTGCCATTTTGCCCTTT
Organism: Delphinus delphis; assembly: GCF_949987515.2. NCBI lineage: Eukaryota > Metazoa > Chordata > Mammalia > Artiodactyla > Delphinidae > Delphinus > Delphinus delphis. Next base: position 64,309,341 of record NC_082692.2, read on the forward strand.
TCATTAATAAGAAAAATGAAGTGCAAAAAAAACCCTCAATTTATCCAAGGTTACAGCCAGTAAGATTCAAATCAGGTCTTTTGATTTCAAGTCTTAAAACCCTTTCAACTATTCCATTTATCTTAATTTCCAAATCATGTCACAGAATAATTCTTAAAAATATATACAAAAGGAGGTCAGATTAGGTTATATTCCCATTTTTAAAAAAAAACGGCTAATTATTATCAGGCAAATGAAGTCACTTTTATTTACCAGGGATTAGGAATATGGACTTTATCTTGTAGGGGTAAGCAGTGCTTCATGAATCACTTGGACATGGCTCTGTCAACCGAACTACTCTTACTAGTTTCCTGCTGGCATGAAAATTACAGACAACGTTCCCTGAATTACCTAGGGGAGGCAGTCCCTCTCTGTGGTCATGTACATTAGCATCTTTGCAGAACACCAGGCTTTCCATTTTTAAACATAACCTGAAATTAAAAAGTATATGGGGGACTTCCCTGGTGGCGCAGTGGTTAAGAATCTGCCTGCCAATGCAGGCGACGCGGGTTCGAGCCCTGGTCCGGGAAGATCCCACATGCCGCGGAGCAACTAAGCCCGTGAGCCACAACTACTGAGCCTGTGCTCTAGAGCCCGCACGCCTAGAGCCTGTGCTCCGCGACAAAAGAAGCCACCACAATGAGAAGCCCGCCCACCACAACGAAGAGTAGCCCCCACTCGCCACAACCAGAGAAGAGCACGTGCGCAGCAATGAAGACCTAATGCACCCAAAAATAAAATAAAGAAAATAAAAATAAATAAAGAACTTTGTAAAGGCCTGACATATGTCAAAGGGTTCCATAAAGAGGAACTGCTTTTCCCTTTTCTATCTATAATAGCTATTATTACTAGTTAGCCTTTGAAAGCTGTTATGAACAAAAAACAATAAAGAATGTCTATAATTAAGCAGTTTCATTGTCAAAGAGAACTTGTAAGGAACACCTGTACCACCTTTAACAACATACAATAGGAGCCCAACAGATTTATTTGTCCTAGAAATATGTAATTATGACACTTACTTCATGCAATCTTCTCAGACTTTTCCTAATTTAGGACACTGATGAAAATACAGACAAAACCAGCAATACATTTTAAACCTCATTTATCTGAGTACGGATTCTCAAAGGGCAACTTTTTATTCACTGTAATCTTTCCCCTCCTCCCCGCCTCCCAACCTCCCAAACCATTTTCTGGGCTGACATGTGGTTCATGGAATATGAACAGCAGCTTAAATTCAGTCTAAGAGGGTAAAATTGATAGAAAATTAGACAGCTGGAAGTGGGAAAGTCACTTGGCTCCCAGTACATGCATCCAACCACCCAGCATCTGCATCTCAAACCAGTTTAGCTATTCTTTTCATGTCATCACATATAAATAGAAGTATGATTTAAGCGTGCGCGCGCGCACACACACACACACACACACACACACACACACAAACACAATCTACTTATGGAAAATGACCCTGTAAAAGCAATACTAGCTAGTGGAAGTGAAAATACTGGCTTTTAGCCAAAAAGCTCCAGTTTTCAATAAATTAAAGAGAAGACTACTCAATTTTATAGTTATTCTATTCTAAAATATGTGTAAGTATAATAAATTCCTTAGGTGCTCTACAGATCTGTTGAGCTGGTTCTGCAAGTGATCCAGAATTGATCTTAATAACTTCATGACTGAATGTCATCCCACACTTAACAGCATCATTTAAGGTCACAATATTTATTCATGCCTTAAAATGTTTAGTTATGTATTTTATGGACAAATGGATCTGACACAGTGTTCTTCTCAAATCTGGATATACAGGAAAATTCAAAAACATACCCTTGTGAATGAGAAGCATCTACTTAAAAAAATTCTCTCATTGACTATTTATGCTTTTCCTCCTCTATTTGTATAGATAATAGAGAAAATTAACTGAGTTTGAATTTTTTTAATTTAAGTACAGTTGATTTGCAACGTTTCAGGTGTACAGCAAAGTGATTCAGTTATATACATATTCTTTTTCAGATTCTTTTCCGTTATAGGTTATTACAAGATATTGAATATAGTTCCCTGTTCTGTTAACTTTAAATGAATTTGTTGATAGGAGGCAAGAAACGAAAGCTGGTTAAAGAACTTTCCATGCTTCACTAGTTCAGTCTGATTCTCACTATGGCTTTGAGTGAGTCACCTTCCGGGGCTGAGTTCCCTAGGCTGTAAAATGAGAGTGGTATGTTAAACGATTCTTGAGGTTGACTATTCTATAAGCTACTTATAATTCAGTTTCATCACTTAAATTAGAAATAAACAAACTTCATATAGATTCTCTGTGTGACTATTATTTTATACATCAAGTACTCTCAATTATAACTGGGTTCAGGTTTATTAAAAGGTAAAAAGGGGCTTCCCTGGTGGCGCAGTGGTTGAGAGTCCGCCTGCCGACACAGGGGACGTGGGTTCGTGCCCCGGTCCGAGAAGATCCCACGTGCCGCGCAGCGGCTGGGCCCGTGAGCCATGGCCACTGAGCCCGCGTGTCCGGAGCCTGTGCTCCGCAACGGGAGAGGCCCCAACAGTGAGAGGCCCGCGTACCGCAAAAAAAAAAAAAAAAAAAAAAAGCAAGCTAAAAAGCCTTTCGGCAAAGGGAGACTAAAAACCAACTACCCAGTGCACAGTGCCTGCTTGAGCAAATCTGACTGGAGCTTAAGAAACTCCACCGAGTTCTGGCTAACATCAAAGGAGACTTGACACCACTCTACAAGAAAATAAGCCCCATATTATTTAACCAGGCACCAAGAGCATACCGTTTTCAAGCATAGCACTCTGGACATCTGATCCTTCATTCTGACTTCATGCCTGATGTGAAACTATCTGGCGAGAACGTTTTGAAAATACCTAGGTAAACCAAGGCAAGAGGAAATGACAGGACATGATGATGAAGCACAGAAGAGAATTTTGGCCTCTTGACTATTCTTTTACTATTAATAGCTATGTGCTCATAAAGAGTAAATAAGAATACATAATGAGATCACAAGTGCCTTCTCTGTTGTATGGTTTTCTTCAGATCACAAACTCTGGAATTAATTACTGAACTAAAAATATTTTCTAGGGCTTCCCTGGTGGTGCAGTGGTTGAGAGTCCACCTGCCGATGCAGGGGACACGGGTTCGTGCCCCGGTCCGGGAAGATCTCACATGCCGCAGAGCGGCTGGGCTCGATAAGCCATGGCCGCTGAGCTTGTGCGTCCAGAGCCTGCCCGTGTACCGCAAAAAAAAAATTTTTAATTAAAAAAATAAAGAAAAAATATTTTCTAGGTCTATACAGATTAAATAGTGTTCATATCTAACTTAAATGCACAGAAGTATGGGCAAGTTTTCAAGTTCCCAGAAGTCCTTGTGAAAATTTTAGGTCAGTCATATCTATAGTCACTCAGTTGGGATCTGTGCTCATTCTGGCTGATGAGAAATTAGCATTCTAGTTTGCAAATGGCCTGTTGTTGCCTCTGTCCTCCCTTACTAACCTCCCCCCATCCCCGCCCCTGACCAAAGGTGCTGCTTTGAAACTAAACTGGAGGAAGAAAACTCATGAAAAGGAAGAACAGAAGCCTAATTCCCACCAACATACTCACACTTTTCATAACCACTGTAATATTTTCATTTCACTCAGTCACATTAGCCAAACTTCTACCAAGATTCAAACTTCTACCAAGATTCATTCAATGCAGCAGCCAGCATTCTCTTTTAAAGTACAGAATCCTATTTCACAATTTAAAGGGGGGTAATAAGGGGACATACACCCCTTGAAGGACCATCATTCCACCTTATGTGACTTTAGTTAGCAAGTAGCTTTCCTCCTAACCCCGGAGATAAATTCCATTGAAAGTGTCTGAGTTTCTGGTTTTAGGATAAAAAGGAAGAACATAATTTAGCAACATGGAATATTTCAGGGAACAAAGCAGACCTGGATAAGGTACCAAAGTAGGGAGAAGGTACGTGGGCCCACAGACCCTAGGAGGTAAGAGAAAGGGAGGTGACAATGCCATGGGCAAGCTCAACACCTTTCAAAACACTGCCTGTCAGTTTTAGAAAAAAGAAAGAAACTTTCTTCTCAGTAATTGGGACTAGTTTAGAACCAAAATTATCATTTATAACATTGTTTATCTAAGGAAAATGTATTCTGAGTTCCAAATAACCAATTTAAAAAAGAAACATTTAATAATAATTCTTAAAGGTAGGAGACTGTTCATAATACTCACTTAAATTGTACCCATGATGGATATTCTGTTCTGTTTGGGGGGTGGGGGTGGGGTGGAGGGGTGAGTTATGGACAAGACACAGAACTGTAAAGATACATGGGCTAATATTTTCTTCTACACTTTTTTTTCCATGACGGAGAATTCTGAAGCCAGCACTAAGCTGCTATCCCAGGACAGTGCTGTGGCCAAAAATGTAGGGCTTATTCCTCAAGCTTGGAAGAAACCCAGCATCCCAGACAGTCCCAGAGACCATTTATAATCTGACATGCTTAAAGGTATAGTCTGCATCATAAAGATTTCACATTCAACATGAGACTTTTTTAGTTTGCCTAGCAAGCTTTCAGTGACTAAGTGGGGACTTTATTCCTCAGATTTGTTTTAATGAATTTCTTTCAGAGGCCTATTACATATCAAGCTGAACCTTATCTGTCTGGAGGCTGTGTTCTGTTTTTAATTTATTTAACTAGAAAACCTTGATTTATACTTTCAGTTGAAACAGTATTTCATTCAAAGTAAAACCAAATATTTATTAAGGACCTCTAGGGGTCCTTATACAGCTCACAGGCACTTACGATCCCTGAAGCTAAGCTAAATTTCTCCTGCTCCTCCCCAGAACCAGACTGGAAACAGCAACAGACAGCTCAGCAACATCTTGACTGTCCTGAGCAATAAACTCCAAACCCCCTGTGGAATATATTAACTTTCCACCCCCAGGTGCCTCCCTACCCACTACAAGGACAACAGCTGTACTATGACCAAATGATGGAATTTCCAGGCTCAGCGGGGTTCTGTTCATCACCACCATTTGTCCTGCTCATCACAGGATTAGCAACAGGAGAGAGCCCTTGATTACTAGAATAGCTGAGGCCATCAACCAGTGACATTCCTATATGAAAGAACACACTGATGCACATTACTTCCATGTAGTCCCCAAAACAAAGTGTTCCTTTTCCCACTGCTAGTTTAGGAAGCCCTGTCCTGTAAGTATAAAACACTGCACACACATGCACACACATATTCACATACCTAAGACCTTGCAGCACAAGGCTTAAAGCCTAGCTTACTTACTTACAGGGACTATCCAGGCAGCTTAGATTCGGTCCTGACTGAATGCATTTTGGATCTCTAAACAAGCACCTGCCACATTTCTATCCAAGTGAATTTGAATCTATTTCCCCAAGAAGAAGAATCTACACTAGATACCTCCCACTGTTAGCCATGTGATACAGATGGCATGATGTCTGCTGAAGTCCAGTTATATGTGCCAAAACAAGAGATGACAATGACACAGCACTTACATTTCTGTTATAACTGTCCTCAAGACCAAATCTTCAATTTTATCTCAATTTTTTTAAAAGAAGAGCGAACCTTAAGATGATTCTCAATACCTAATGCCCCCAAATTTTGAAAAAAGAGAAAGTATTTTTTAATACTTTCATCCCAGTTAGTCTAACCTCAGTCTAACAGACAAAAAAACATTCAGAGTTTGCTTACTCTTATCCATAAATTATTTCTAAACACTTAAGATCTCTAAAGGCTTTTTAAAAAACACCAGTTCAAATAATCTAGGATCCAATTCCCTCACTTTAACAGATGACAAAAAAAGAATCAGAGAAAATGAATTACTTATAAATGAAACCGGGATTGAGGATCAGACTAAGAGGAGACCCAGAGAACACCAGACACAGATGCAGGGTGTGACAAAACTGGCAAAATCTTGGAATTTTACAGTCTTTGCTTTAACCTGACACAATGGTATCACTATACTTCAAAATCAATTTTTTTGCTCTACCTTTTCTTCTTAAAGGCAGTTGGGAAGATTCCTAATATCAGGAAAACATACCAGTTGATTTAAAAGGACCCCAATGCCTATTTAAAAACAAAACAAAACTCCTTAGTGTGATATCAAGGCCACACAATCCTAGAAGACCCAGTCCTACCACCTACTACAACCATCAGCAGTTTTCTACTTGGGGCTCTCTATATTTTAGTCACATGGGACCAGCTGCCATTTTACAAGCAGACCATTGACTTTATCACTGTATACTCTTGCTCATATTGCTCTCCACACTTCAAATTCTCTTTACTTTCTCCTTGTTAGTCTTGAAATCGAGATCCACATCCTATCACCTTTTCTCTGATTCCTTTTTAGAATCTGTTCTCCCAGTATCATTCAGAACTAATACATCATCTATACTTCTATCGTAACAAACAGTACAGTCTGATCTATACTGTAGTGAGCTGTATATACTAGCAACTCCTGTAACCTACTAGGTCCCAAAGGGGAAAGACCATGTCTAAGTGATGTGTATATCTTCTCTTAGTGGATTACTTTATACAGAAGATGGGCCAAAACAGCAAAAGCCGACAAAACGAAGGGGATAACTAAACAGACAGTTCTAAAATGGTAAATGGAAGTTCATAAAAACCATGTCTAATCTGAAATTAATCAGAGATGCCAAAGCTACAAAAAGTCAGAACTGGAAAAAGAATCAACAGTGACTTCCCTGGTGGCACAGTGGTTAAGAATCCGCCTGCTAAAGCAGGGGACACGTGTTCGAGCCCTGGTCCAGGAAGATCCCACATGCCGCAGAGCAACTAAGCCTGTGCACCACAACTACTGAGCCTGTACTCTAGAACCTGTGAGCCACCACTACTGAGACCGCGTGCCGCAACTACTGAAGCCCACATGCCTAGAGCCCGTGCTCCGCAACAAGAGAAGCCACTGCAATGAGAAGCACATGCACCACAAGGAAGAGTAGCCCCCGCTGGCCGCAACTAGAGAAAGCCCACGTGCAGCAACGAAGACCCAACGCAGCCAAAAATAAATAAATAAAAATAAATTATTTTTTTAAAAAAAAAACCTCAAAGAAAAAGAAGAATAAACAGATTAAAGGTGGAAGGTCATCAGTAATTAAGAATATTCACCTCATTTCTCCTACTTTCTAAACATGGCCCGTGCCAGAGCAATCATGAAAAAAAAGCCAACAGGGAGTAACCAGACGAGCCAGCTCTCCATGCTGGTCATCTTATCATTATTAGGCAGGGCAACAAAAATAGCTCTCTGCTTTTAGAAAAGCACAACAACATGATGCAATGTGACAAAAACAAATCGTTTTTTGTTCAAGAGATCAGCTACCACCATCATGTTACTATCACTTTTATAATTATTGCAATGTTAAATCTCTATAGTATCAGCTCACATGTCTCTGTCAAGGAGTAACAAATATATTATAGAATTTTAAGCTACTTAGCCTGGGGAAATTGGATGAAGTAATCACACTTGATCAGCTCTTAGCTTTTGAGAACTATTTTATTTAAGAAAAACCTCTTGGGACTTCCCTGGTGGCGCAGTGGTTAAGAATCCGCCTGCCAATGCAGAGGGCACGGGTTCAATTCAGGCCCTGGTCCAGGAAGATCCCACATGCAGAGGAGCAACTAAGCCCGTGTGCCACAACTACTGAGCCTGTGCTATAGAGCCCGCGGGCCACAACTACTGAGCCCACGTGCCACAGCTACTGTAGCTCACAAGCTCTAGGGCCTGTGTGCCGCAACAAGAGAAGCCACCGCAATAAGAAGCCCACGAACCACAACAAGAGTAGCCCCCGCTAGCCAGAACTAGAGAAAGCCCGCGCGCAGCAACAAAGACCCAACGTAGCCAAAAATAAATTTAAAAAAAAAAAAAGAAAGAAAGAAAGAAAAACAAAACCTCTCCATCAAGTGAAGTTTCTCTCTGAAGTTCAGAGCCACAGTATGCCACACTTTATTGTAGAAAATGTCAGTGAAAGTGAGGGGAAATGGAAGATAGAACTAAGAGTAGATAGGGATTTGTGATACTTCTGATACTTCTGTAATTATTTATCTACAACGTATGTCTCTTTCAGAGCCCGCCTTGGACTCTGAGTTCTGAGATGCAAAAGACAGCATCTTTTTCACCTTTTATCCTAGGCATCTAGTATAATAAAGGGCCACCTCATAGGCACTCATTAAACGCACAGGCATTCTGCTGGTTGTGCTTTGTTCTATATCACAACACCAGCCTTTTCTTGCTGGGGTCGACATTTGCCCAGCTAAAGGAGCCTGCTGGCTCTTCCTTCCACTGTTGGTCCAAGGCACGGAATCAGCATTGGGGCACAGTAGCTCAGCTCTTCTGAGCAGCAAAGAAGATGGCATAAACTCTATGGGAGTACTTAGTAGGCACTTTATAGAACAACCTTAGTGATGTCTTACCTTTAACATAAAAGTACCTTACAGATGTGTTCAAAAAGAGGGGGAAAAAAGCCTGAAAGTAAAAAATAAAAAAAATACTTTTAAGTGAAAACTGAGCAAGCAAAGTAAAAAGTCAAAGGAATCTTTCAAGTTATTATTTACCATAACTTTGAACATTTTACCTGAAATAGAGGAAAAGATCTGAGTTAAAAGTGAAAAGCCACTGGAACAGAATCAATCAGAGACAGAGTTGAGCAATTTCAGTTTTTAAGAGTTAATTCTGAAGGACACCCACAATTGAGAGCTACTGAATTAAGCAATAATCTACCTAATACACTAAAGATAAAGTTCATCAAAATGAAACATAAAACAGGATTTGTAAAACTTAACACTAGAAAGAGATAAAGTTCTCCCTTGTTGGGAGGATAGGTGCTTTAGATCCAGTTTACTAGAAGCAGAGCCTGAAATGGGATTTTTATAGAAGTGGTTTATAGAGGGAGTGCCTTCAAGAGAAAGATGTAGAAGGAAGGGAGCCAGCACTGGTTTCAGCCAAGTCCCCCTCTCTGCCTCTTCCCTGGGAAGCTGTAGAGCACAACAGCAGCACTGAGTCAGTGCCGCCATGAGGGAAGGGGGCCAGGTTTCTGTAACCCTCGTCAAGGCACTCATTGGCTGAGAGACACACTGGCTGGTTAAGGGGATCCAGACAGGGTACCAGTAGCATCTACTGCAGAACATTCAACTGTGTAACAAAAAGGCATACCAGATTGGTGTACATAAATATCAAGCAAAATCAACTCTAAGCAAAAAATCATTAGTAGAAATAAAATGACAAAAAGTTTAATTCACTAAGAGTTATCAATATTAAATATCAAACTTGTACATACCTAACAACACAGATGTGTAAAAATACATAAAACTGATAGTAATGAGGAGAAATAGATGAATCCTCCTTCATAGGGGGATATTGTAACACACCTCTCCCAGCAACTGACACATCAAGTAGACAAAAATCAGCAAATACAATATAAGCTATGAGCAACTCAGTATACAGGTTTCAACTACTGGACTACAGAGTACACTGGAGAAGACACTTTCTCTTCTAGCACACATGAAACTTTCTTTTTAAAATAAATGTATACTAGGAAATAAAGTCTCATATTTTAAACATTATTATACAATCCACATTTATGAAACATATAAATAAGCTAGAAATAAAAACCTGAATTTTTTAATGTATTAGGAAATTTTAAAGCACTACAAATAACCCATGAGTTAAACCATAATAGAAATGAAAAAATACTAGAACTGAATAATACCAAAAATATTATATAGCAAAGTTTGTGGAATACACCTAAAGAGGGAATTTAAGAATGTCTCCAGCCTTAAGTGCTTATATTAGAAAAGGAAGAACAAAATTAATTAGTTAACATACATCTTAAGAGTTAGATAAAAATAAATCTGAATAAAATCAAAGGAAGGAAATAAAATCATGAACAAAAATAAAGCACAAAGAAACAGAAGAGGATGGACTTCCCTGGTGGCGCAGTGGTTGAGAATCCGCCTGCCAATGCAGGGGACATGGGTTCGAGCCCTGGTCTGGGAAGATCCCACATGCCGCAGAGCAACTAAGCCCATGTGCCACAACTACTGAGCCTGTGCTCTAGAGCCTGCGAGCCACAACTACTGAGCCTGCGTGCCACACTACTGAAGCCCACGCGCCTAGAACCAGTGCTATGCAGCGAGAACCTACCTCAATGAGAGGCCTGTGCACCACAATGAAGATTAGCCCCCACTTGCCGCAACTAGAAAAAGCCCGCGTGCAGCAACGCAGACCCAATGCAGCCATAAATAAATAAATACATTAAAAAAAAAAAAAAGATTGATCCTAAAAAAAAAAAAGGAAACAGAAGAGGAGATCAGCAAAGCAAAAGTCCTCTTTGAGGACTGATAAAGTTAACAAACCACTGGGAAGACTGACAAAAAAAGAAGAGAAGGCACAAATGAACAATTTTAGGAAGGAAAATGAATAATGCCACAAATGCAGGAGAGAGAAAAAAAGAGAATATAAAACTATGCCAACAAATTTGAAGATCGGATAAAAAATATCAATTCCTAAAAGAGTATATATCACAAAAACTGATCCAAAATATAATACAAAACCTAAACAGTACCAAATCAATTAAAGAAATTGAAACAGTATTTTTAAATCTTCCAAATACACACACACACACACACACACACACACACACACACACACATCCCACAAAGGGTTTAATAGGAGTTCTACTAAATATTTAAGGTGCTGATCTAACACAAACTCTAGAAATTAGAAAAAGAATGCTCCCCAACTCATTTTATGAAACGAATATCAATATAAGTATAATATAGTAGAGGCCGGGATCCACACTGGACCACCAGAGGTTCAAATTTGGGTTCTACCATTTAGTATCTATGTGACCTTGGGCAAGCTTCTTAACTTCTTTACTTCAGCTTCCTCAAATGTAAGTTGGGGATAACAGAATTAACTACTTCTGGATCTGTTAATATTTAAAATGTTATAACAGTGCCTGGAACACTGTATGTGCTTTAGGTATTTGCTAGTGATTACTATATGATTATTGGTAATATACCCCAATATCAAAACCAGACAAGAATACAGTAATGGAAAATTATAAGCAAAAGTAAACTTATGAACTTAGATCGCAGGTCAGCAAATATTTTCTGTAAAGAGCCAGACAATAAATTGTTTAAGCTCTGAGGCCCATACAATCTCTGTCACAAATACAGGCAGTCCTTGCTTTGCAAGGTTCTAACATCCACAAATTTCAATTACCATAGTTTAGCTAAAAAACACCAGTCCTTCAACAACCTGTTTTAAGTTCCAGTTACGACGGTATATTAACTGTGAGTAATTGCATAAAGCACAAAATTAGCTGCTAACTCTTCAGTCTACAAATCACTACATAAATAACAGGTGTGCATCAAGATCAGTGACCTATCACATCACAAAGTATGTTAGGGACTGGTCACTGAGCATCTGTTATTCATTTCATGCACAAACAGTTGTGTTGCCTCATCTCCCAGTGATAAACCCATGTGACATTTTATAAAACGGATAGTTGTAAGAGGGAACTGGTCAACAAAAACGAAAGTGCAGCAAAGAACTAAAAAGGAGTAACATTGGAAGTGAAATCCAAATCGAATGTGAATGGAGTTACAGAAGTAACAGCTACGCTGTGGGATGTTGACTCTACCGTCATTCAAAAGACTCTGGATATGGTTAAGAATCCACCTGTCAATGCAGGGGACACGGGTTCAACCCCTGGTCCGGGAAGATCCCACATGTCATGGAGCCACTAAGCCCATGTGCCACAACTACTGAAGCCCGCACACCTATAGCCTGTGCTCCACAACAAGAGAAGCCACCGCAATGAGAAGCCTGCGCTCCGCAACGAAGAGTAGCCCCTGCTCACCACAACTAGAGGAAGCCCGTGTGCAGCAACAGAGACCCAACGCAGCCAAAAATAAATAAATAAAATAAATAAAATTAAAAAAAAAAAAGACTGGATATGCAGCCGGAGGAATTTAGTGAAGGTGAGCTTATCTATGTGTGTTTGGTAAAAAAGATGAGGATGTCCTAGAGGAAGTGACTTGGGCAAGAAACTTCACATTAAAAGAATTCTCAAATATACTTTGTGACACTGAAAATCCAAACGATAAAATCCTGGAAGCAGATCCAAACTTAGAAAGGAGTATGACAACTTGCCAAGGCAGAGAAAAGATGCCCATTCCACATCATAAGTCACAAGAAGAGAAGAAACTACTCTTGATAAGTTTTTTACTAAGAAATAAAACATCTTAATTCTCAAAGTTTCTAATGTTTTAAATAACAGTGTACTAAATATTAATCTTCCTATTTTTTTCATTTCCCTGTGCATTTTTAACAGGCAACAAGAGAACTTTTAAAGTTTCTGGGTACTTCCCTAGTGGCACAGTGGTTAAGAATCCACCTGCCCATACAGGGCACACAGGTTCGAGCCCTGGTCTGCGAAGAATACATATGCCGCAGAGCAAGTAAGCCCATGTGCCGCAACTACTGAGCCTGAGCTCTAGAGCCCACGAGCTACAACTACTGAGCCCACAGGCCACAATTACTGAAGCCCGAGCGACTAGAGCCCAAGCTCTGCAACAAGAGAAGCCACCGCAATGAGAAGCCCACGCACCACAACGAAGAGTAGCCCCCGCTCACGGCAACTAGAGAAAGCCCGCACGCAGCAACGAACACCCAACGCAGCCAAAACAAAACAAGACAAAACAAAACACTGTCATTATTTGCAGGAAACGTAACTATGAAAATATAGAGAAAATCAAATAAACTATTTGAATTAGTAAATGAATTTATTTAGCAAGGTTGTTGAACTCCAGGTAAATTGCTAAAACTCCAAATGTATTTCCACATACAGCAAAAATAATTGGAAAACAAATTTTTCAAAAATACCACTGACAATGGTTTTTTTTTTTTTTTTTTTTGCGGTACGCGGGCCTCTCACTGTTGTGGCCTCTCCCGTTGCGGAGCACAGGCTCCGGACGAGCAGGCTCAGCGGCCATGGCTCATGGGCCCAGCCGCTCCGCGGCACGTGGGATCTTCCCGGACCGGGGCACGAACCCAGGTCCCCTGCATCGCAGGCGGACTCTCAACCACTGCGCCACCAGGGAAGCCCTACAATGGTATTTTTTTAAAAAACTAAGAATAACTTTAATGAAAGATACCCATGACCACTAGAAAACACATTTAAAAAAAGAGAGAGAAATTAAAGACCTAAATAAATGGCAGGGGCTTCCCTGGTGGCGCAGTGGTTGGGGGTCCGCCTGCCGATGCAGGGGACACAGGTTCGTGACCCGGTCCGGGAAGTTCCCACATGCCGCGGGGCGGCTGGGCCCGTGAGCCATGGCCGCTGAGCCTGCGCGTCTGGAGCCTGTGCTCCGCAACGGGAGAGGCCACAACAGCGAGAGGCCCGCGTACCGCAAAAAATAAATAAATAAATAAAAATAAATGGCAGGATATATCACGATTATGTACTATATACTGGAAGACTCAGTATTTTTTAAAATGTCAACTATTTCCAAACTGATCTACAGAATGAGCATTTCCAAGCAAAATTCCAATAGTTTTTTCTTTTTAATTCAAACTCAAAAGCCAATTCTAAATTTTATATAAAAATGCAAAAAGCCAAGAATAGCCAAGACTATGTTAGAGAACAAACTTAGAAGAACTTAAGTTACTGTATTTCAAAACTTACTACTGGATTGAATCATATGAAATTGCTAAAAACTGATGAACTAAAAATGTGCCCATTTCATGTGCTTCAACCTACTACATATAAATACAATAATGAAGACACTGTGGTACTGGCACAACTGCCAAGAAAGAGCCCAATACAAGAGAACAGTTTCAAAACAGAACCACTACATATGGACACTTAACTTATGACAAATGTGACAATGCAGAGCAGCAGGGAAAGAACTGTCTTTTCAATAAGTGGTGTTGAGTCAACTGGATATCCAACTATTGGGGAAAATATATCTTGAGTTCTACCTCACACCATACACAAAAATCAATTCCAGATGGATAGCAGGTCTAAATGTGAAAGATAAAACAATAAGGCTAAACGTCAGAATGGTCATCATCAAAAAATCTACAAACAATAAATGCTGGAGAGGGTGTGGAGAAAAGGGAACCCTCTTGCACTGTTGGTGGGAATGTAAATTAATACAACCACTATGGAGAACAGTATGGAGGTTCCTCAAAAAACTAAAAATAGAACTACCTTACGACCCAGCAATCCCACTACTGGGCATATACCCTGAGAAAACCATAATTCAAAAAGAGTCGTGTACCACATGTTCACTGCAGCTCTATTTACAATAGCCAGGACATGGAAGCAACCTAAGTGCCCAACGACAGATGAATGGATAAAGAACATATGGCACATATAGACAATGGAATATTACTCAGCCATAAAAAGAAACGAAAATGAGTTACTTGTAGTGAGGTGGATGGACCTAGAGACTGTCATACAGAGTGAAGTCACAAAGAGAAAAACAAATACCGTATGCTAACACACATATATGGAATTTTTAAAAAAATGGTTCTGAAGAACCTAAAGGCAGGACAGGAATAAAGACGCAGACATAGAGAATGGACTTGAGGACACGGGGAGGGGGAACGGTAAGTTGGGATGAAGTGAGAGAGTGGCATGGACCTATATACACAACCAAATGTAAAATAGATAGCTAGTGGGAAGCAGCCACACAGCACAGGGAGATCAGCTCCGTGCTTTGTGTCCACCTAGAGGGGTGGGATAGGAAGGGTAGGAGGGAGACGCAAGAGGGAGGAGATATGGGGATGTATGTATATGTATAGCTGATTCACTTTGTTATACAGCAGAAACTAACACACCATTGTAAAGCAATTATACTCCAATAAAGATATTAAAAAAAAAATAAGGCTTCTAGAAGATAATATGAAGAGTGTCTTCATGCTCATGTGGTAAATAAGCAAAGATTTCTTAAACAGGTCACACAATTCACTAACCATAAAGGGCTAGAAATGATAAATAGGACAACATTAAAGAATTTCTATCCATCCAAATATACCATTAAGAGAGTGAAAGCAAACCACAGAGTTGAAGATGATATCTGCAATATGTAAAAAGAAAGAACTCATATATGGGACATATAAAGAACTTCTACAAATAAAAAGCACAACAAAACATAACAGTCACCTCTTATAGGAGCCTATCCAAAAATCCAATAAACATAAAAGGTGCTTACTTTTACTAATCACCAGGGGATAGGTAAATTAAAACTACTCTGAGATCCAATAAATACACGTCAGAATTGCTAAAATGAAAAAGTCAGATAATATCAAGCATCAGGAAGGATGACCAGCAACTAGGCCTCTCCTGCACTGCTGTAAATTGATACAATCATTTTACACAACAGTAAATCACTGTTTGTAAGAATTTGTATATAAACTCTTACATTCATGTACAAGAATGTCAAAGCAGTATTATTCGTAATAACAAGAACCTGATAACAACCCAAATGTACATCAACAGAGAACAGATTAAATTTTATATTAATACATATAATAAAATCAATACAGCATTGAAAATGAATTAACTACAGATATACATATCAACATGGTTGAATTTCAACACATAGTGTTAATGGAATCATACATTTGTACTCTATATTAAAATAAACACAAAGATTAATTCCTAGTGATATGTATATTGTAAGATATGAATTCAGCGTAAAAGGAGTTATAATGTGTGACACACTACTAGACCCATTCTTATAATCTTCTATGCATTTTATTTTGAATCTACTGTATTTAGCACAGAGTCTGGCAGGAACATAATAAAACAGTTATTAAATATAAAATAAACACAAAGAGAGGCACAAATTCAGAATAGCAATACTCTCTGGCGTGGAGAAAATCAAAAAGGAAGAGACAACAAGGGGTTTAGAAAAGTCCAATTTCGTAAGTTGGGCGGTAGATTCATAGATATTTATCTTTTTATTATCTTTACATTTTGCACATATTTACACACAAAAAGGTACATATAACATATCACAGCAAAAAAGGGGATGGGGGAGACAGGGATGATGGAGGGAGCAGAGAAACAGGGACAGAAGGGAGAAAGGAGAAAAAAAGAAAATTCCCCAGGCAGTATCTACCAAGTTATGAGAAACAGATTTGCTTCTGACTTCTAATAGCAACACTGGATGCTAGAAAGCAATGGAGTGATGCCTTGAGAACTGAGAGAAATTATTTTGAACGTAGAGTTTTATACCTGACCCATCTATGCAGTCAGGACCAAAGCAGGAAATTCAAACATGCAGTAAATCCAAAAAGTTTACTTTCCAGACACCCTTTCTAAAAATGAACTTTCAGCACAGACTCCAGGAAAATGACAAACGAACACAGCATCCTAGGAAAGCCACAGTATCAAAGTAATAGTACAATTAACCTATATGAGAAAAAAAAAGAAATCCCAGGATGATGGTTATGCACTAGGATCTAGAAACAACTTTGTACAAAATTAATCTTTCCAAAAATAGCATAATTTTTGTCCTTTTTTTTTTTTTTGGCTGCACCCTTGAGAATGCAAGATCTTAGTTCCTCGACCAGGGATCAAACCCATGCCTGCTGCAGTGGAAGCGCAGAGTCTTAACCACTGGACCACCAGGGAAGTCCCCCAAAGCAGTATAATTTTTAAAAGCTAAAGACTTAGACATTTGGTACAGATAGCATATATTTTTCTGCCAACAACAAAAAAAGGCAACTGGGATTTCCCTGGTGGTCCAGTGGTTAGGACTCCGCACTTTGACTGCCAAGGGCCTGGGTTCAATCCCTGGTCTGGGAACTAAAAAAAGAAAGAAAAAAGGCAACTGCAAAGGGAGGGGCGGGTTTGATTCACCAGAGGGGTAACTACACAAGAAAGTATTGATTCAAATACAATGCAAACTGAACTGTGGCATTATTTTGAGATAATTATATATTTTAAGAAAAAAATGAATTTAATACTTAGGCTTACAACATTCTCATCAGATTTACTAACATAGGATGGATCCATGAGGAATGATATGTTTTGGTCTTAAGTACAAAATGGTATATATAATGGATCACAGAAAGGGGGTTGGGGGGGATAACTAAAACAGCAGCTGAAATCAAAGCTGAAAGGCTTTTGCTGACTCTAAGTTTAATCTTAAGTGGGCAGAAGGCAAAGAGAACTTTGCCTCCTCACTGGAATGTGCTTCTTTATTGGTCTGCAAGTCTGCATGTGCTGACCTTTAAAAGACAGTGTAAGGTTTCTCTGTTCTCCCTTCTGCTAGTGGGCTGACAGACTGAACATGGGTGGACAATGACTTGGTGGCTCTGGTGTTGGCTGTGTTCAATATTCTAGTGTATTTCTTGTATAAGCAATGGGAGATTTTTGCCATAGATGCATTTTTAATCCTTCAAAAATAAGCAAGGCATAATGAGGTTCAAAAAAAGTTTAAGCAGAAATGAAATTACAAAAGAAAATAACATGATATAACCATCTTGGGGTAAAAAAACAAACAAAAACACTTTCCTAAATATAGCAAGCACCAGAGTTTACAAACTACAATAACAAAGAGTCCCAAACTAAATTTCTTCTAAGAAAATTTGGAAGTAAATTCTGAGTAATCAAAGGTACAAAAAGTAGCACGCAATAGGAGATTTTTGTGGTGAATACAGAATCTAAGAATGTATTATACAAACTAAATGGGAGTACAGCATAGATGCTCAATGCTCAACCAATCCGCTTTCTTCTTCCTAGGCACTCAGAAAAACATCTCCCACCCACATCCCTTGCAGTTGAGACCATACTAGGTTCTAGACAGCAGGATTCCAGCTGAAGTAATATGCTTCCCCACAAAACATTCAATGAGAGATCTTTCTTGCTGGTGCTCTTTGTTGTCAACCAAATGAATGCAAAGGAGCTGGAATTCTTCAATCACCACATGAAGCAAGAAATAAACTTTGTGTTAAAGCACTGAAATGCTAGATATATTAGACAGCATTAATTACACTAATACAGGGATCTTACATATCTAACATACTCATTTTACAAATAAAATGAGAAAGAGACTTTCCAAAAATTACTCTAGTTGTTGAAAGAACCAGGTTCTTCTTTGTTACAGACCACAGAAAAGGCAGCAAGATAAACAGTTGTTCACATAAACATGAGGGGTCTTAAACTTCTTTTTAAAAATGCTTGTGAAAATCTCAGAGGGGGGCTTCCCTGGTGGCGCAGTGGTTGAGAGTCCGCCTGCTGATGCAGGGGACACGGGTTCGGGCCCCGGTCCAGGAGGATCCCACCTGCCGCGAAGTGGCTGGGCCCATGAGCCATGGCCGCTGAGCCTGCACATCCGGAGCCTGTGCTGCGCAGTGGGAGAGGCCACAACAGTGAGAGGCCCAGGCACCGCAAAAAAAAAAAAAAAAATCTCAGAGGCATCCATCCCAAACGGTATGATTGACATTGGCTCTCACATCTGAGTTGTATCGTAAAATATGGCTGAAATTATTAGAAACTTTTTATACCATAACAGACTAATAAATTACATAAAACATTATATAATTTGTTACTCTATTACTTCCTTATTTTCTTTTTTTAAATAAATTTATTTATTTTATTTTGGCTGCGTTGGGTCTTCGTTGCTGCGCGGGCTTTCTCTAGTTGCAGCGAGCAGGGGCTACTCTTCGTTGCAGCGTGCGGGCTTCTCATTGCGGTGGCCTCTCTTGTTGCAGAGCACGGGCTCTAGGTGTGTGGGCTTCAGCAGTTGTGGCTCGTGGGCTCTAGAGCACAGGTTCAGTAGCTGTGGCACACAGGCTTAGCTGCTCCACAGCATGTGGGATCCTCCCGGACCAGGGCTCAAACCCGTGTCCCCTACATTGGCAGGCATATTCTTAACCACTGCACCACCAGGGAAGCCCCTTATTTTCTAAGAAGTAATTTTAATGTATTATACTATGTAAGTAGACATCATGTGAAAACAGTATTTGTGATCATTTCTATGAAGAGTACCATGGGCACTAGGTCTACGGTCAAATACACAGCTTCAGGTTATGCCTTTATTTCTACAGGAGAAAGAAAAAATCCAAGGTTTTAACAGTATCTCAAGTCAAATTTAAAATAATTTGCCATTGGCAGATCATCTGGCCTCTCTTAACCTCAGCCATAAACTGGATAAAAGGTCTCGGGCAAATCACCTCACTTTATTTGTAAAGAGAATTATCCAGGACTTCCCTGGTGGCGCAGTGGTTAAGAATCCGCCTGCCAATTCAGGGGACACGGGTTCAAGCCCTGGTCTGTGAGGATCCAACATGCCGTGGAGCAACTAAGCCCATGTGCCACAACTACTGAGCCTGCGCTCTAGAGCCCACAAGCCACAACTACTGAAGCCCACGCGCCTAGATCTTGTGCTCCACAACAAAGAGAAGCCACCACAATGAGATGCCCACGCACCACAATGAAGAGTAGCCCCTGCTCGCCGCAACTAGAGAAAGCCCGCGTGCAGCAACGAAGATCCAACGCAGCCAAAAAATAAATAAATAACTTTTTTTTAAAAAAAGAATTATCCAGAAGTCCTTTTTAAGCCTACCATTTTGACTATGATCTCACTCTGTTCAGGTCAACAAAATGTATTGAAAGGCTTCCCTGGTGGCGCAGTGGTTGAGAGTCCGCCTGCCGATGCAGAGGACACGGGTTCGGGCCCCGGTCTGGGAGGATCCCACATGCCGTGGAGCAGCTGGGCCCGTGAGCCATGGCCGCTGAGCCTGTGTGTCCAGAGCCTGTGCTCCACAACGGGAGAGGCCACAACAGTGAGAGGCCCGCATACCGCAAAAAAAAAAAAAAAGTATTGAATATTTATTAAGTGGAACGACATAAAATTATTGGTATTTGATTGGTTTTGGGGTTTTTTTTTTAAATAAATTTATTTATTTATTTTTGGCTGCGCTGGGTCTTCGCTGCAGCGCACAGGCTTCTCATTGCGGTGATTTCTCTTGTTGCGGAGCATGGGCTCTAGGTGCGTGGGCTTCAGTAGTTGTGGCACACGGGCTCAGTAGTTGTGGCTCATGGGTTCTAGAGCGCAAGCTCAGTAGTTGTGGCACACAGGCTTAGCTGCTCCACGGCATGTGGGATCTTCCCAGACCAGGGCTCGAACATGTGTCCCCTGCTTTGGCAGGTGGATTCTTAAGCACTGCGCCACCAGGGAAGCCCAATATTTGTTTTTGACCTATCAAAACTGCATTTTTGTATGGCTTAACCTAATACTAAGCGCTATGCACTATGTTAAAAAATATTAATTTTTTTAGGTATGTATACAGACGTACATTTTTTTAGAAAAAAACTAGTATGTTGATTTAGGGGCTCCTGACTGCTGTCATTAGATCTAAAGAGCAAAGTCTATACATCTGAACAGAAAAACCTTTCACATACTCTCTTCTCCTGAGTACTTATAGCTATGTGCTATTTACAAAGAAGCGACACAATTTCTGTTAATTAGTATACTGTATCAGAATACTAATTCAAATGTTTTGGCCAAAATTGCTGCAGTAATTGGGTAAACATAAATCCCACCTGTCTATTATTCCATCAGTTTAGACTGCTACTTAAAGATTTAGGATTAAGTTTGCCTTGTGAGGCTCACAGAGGATTAAATTACTTGTAAATAGCCATTCCCATGAAAGACTAAGTCATGAATGCTCCTGTTACAACCTAATCAAATACAAAAACTTTGGCAATCCTAACAAAACAGGAATTTAGACTGGCCCTTAGGATAGAGATATGTTTATTAACCAAATCGCCTAACAAAGATACTTCAAGATACTTTATTCCAAAGACAACACTTAGAGCCAAATGAACATATTTTTACAAAAATCCTATAGCTGGGGACTTCCCTGGTGGAGTAGTGGTTAAGAATCCGCCTGCCAATGCAGGGAACACGGGTTCAAGCCCTGGTCCAGGAAGATCCCACATGCCGCAGAGCAGCTAAGCCCATGAGCCACAACTACTGAGCCTGCACTCTAGAGCCCGCGAGCCACAACTACTGAGCCCACGTGCCACAACTACTGAAGCCCACGCGCCTAGAGCCCGTGCTCTGCAACAAGAGAAGCTATCGCATTGAGAAGCCCATGCACCACAACGAGGAGTAGCCCCCGCTCACTGAAACTATAGACAGCCCGCGTGCAGCAACGAAGACCCAACGCAGCCAATAATAAAAATAAATTAATTTTTTAAAATGTCTTACTTTCCTGGAAGTTACAACCACTAACTCCTTTGAAGAGTTTTAATCAATGACATGAAAAGCTCTGTCCTGATACCTCTGCTTTAAGGAAAGAGCAAGAATGCATACTCCTATTTCCTAAGGCAGTAATCTAATGGTTTAAAATTCTATATGTTACAGCTACAGACCACTAGTTTAATGGCATTTTACATGATACATATTTTAAGATTTAGTACTATATTGCAATAAAACCACAGCAAAAGGAGATAGAAAAGAAGGGGAGAAAGAAGTCTAAATTAGGAACAAGCCTAAATATTTTCCCATAAATATGACATTTCCACTCTGTTCAAACACAGATAGGGACTTCCTGGTGGCGCAGTGGTTCAGAATCCACCTGTCAATTCAGGGGACACAGGTTTGAGCCCTCATCCGGAAAGATTCCACATGCCACGAAGCAACTAAGCCTGTGTGCCACAACTACTGAGCCTGCGCTCTAGAACCTGCGAGCCACAACTACTGAGCCCGTGTGCCACAACTACTGAAGCTCACGCACCCTAGAGCCCGTGCGCCCCAACTACTGAGCCCACACACCGCAACTACTGAAGCCTGCAGGCTCTAGGGCCCATGTGCTGCAACTACTGAAGCCCACACATCCTAGAGCCCACGCACCACAACTACTCAAGCCCATGCACCTAGAGCCCATGCTCCGCAGCAAGAGAAACCACTACAGTGAGAAGCTCACGCACCGCAACCAAGAGTAGCCCCCGCTTGCCGCAACTAGAGAAGAAGCCCATGTGCAGCAATGAAGACACAACGCAGCCAAAAATAAATTAATTAATTAAAAAAAAACACAGATAAAGTTTAATTAAAATCTTCAGGGGCATTCCAGTAAGCAACAAGCACACCTGGTGTCCAGGGCTTGGTTTCTAATACCATCTCTTACACAGGAAACAGGGCTCCTTGGAGAAATGACTAATTCTAGGACCGGGACAGAAAATATACAAGCAAAGCCTGGAATATCTTGTAATGCCAGAAAGTTAGGAAATGCTATAAAAATAATAATTAATTAATTAATGAGGGAATGTGAAAGGCACACAGGGGTCAAATGAAAGAGCTTCCAATGACCAAAGCTGGAACAATTTGAGCAACAAAATACAGTATTGGATTGTAACCCAAAATACAAAATAAGTATTCATGAATCCATACTGGTATAAATAATGATTGAATAAATTAGTGATGAAGAATAAATAAATCTACCATGAAGAAGAATTCCAAAGAATTAGTCTAGACATTCCAGCTTCTAGGTGGTAGAACTTAACCCTGATTCCTTAAGTGTGGGTGGGTCACATAGTGACCTCCTTCCAAAGAGTACAACATGAAAAGGGAGACAAAAGAGAAACCTGACAAACACTACCTAAACCAGGTGATCAAGATTAACGTTAACAGTGATGAGTTATGTTGACAGTATGTGCCCTTGATATGTGATAAGAATGGCATTTTACCTCTATAATCTTCCTCTCATAAACTGTAACCCTGGTCTAGTCATAAGAAAAAGATCAGATAAATCCCAGTTGAAGGAATTCTACAAAATATCAGACTAGTACTCCTCAAAACTGTCAAGATCATGAAAAAAAAGATCATCAAAAATCAAGTCTGAGAAACTGTCCTAGCCAAGAGAAGCCTAAGCATAACAACTAAATGTAATACGGTATCCTGGATGAGACCCAGAACAGAAAAGGGTCGTTAGGTAAAAACTAAATCCAAACAAAGTATGAACTTTAATTAATAATAATGTATCAAAATTGGTTTATTAATTGTCACAAATATACCATACTAATAATGTAAGATGTTAATAATAGGAGATTCTAACAACTTTTCTGTAAATCTAATTTCCGTAAGTTACAAAATTAATTTAAAATATATTTAGATGGGCTTATTTACATAAAAATATTGATGCAATCATTATGTTGTCTTTATTTCTGAACATGGTCAAAATGTACACTTCCAAAGTGACCAGGGAGTTTGCTCTATGGCTGTAGGTAAGCACTTGAATGGCTAGTGCCGTTTCAGTATTTAACATTGTTTAAGCATCAAAAATCATGAACCTGGGCCTTATTTACAGAAATTTCTGAAATACAGAAAAATATAAATTGCCCACAATATAGCCCCTATTTTCCCCAGGACAGGTATTCAGAAACAGATCTAAAGAAAAAAACAGTACAGTACTACACAATCCACGGTCAGCTGAATCCACCATAGATACGGAGGGCTGGATATGGAACTTAAGCACCAGGGTATTTTGGTATCTGAAGTTGGTCCTAGAACAAATCCCCTATGAATACCGAGGGACAACTGTATACAACGTCTGTCTTTAACATTCTAGTAACAAACTTTATTCACTTCCAACTTAAATCTGACCCATGACCAAAAACTGCACTCTCACACAATCTACAATTCCATGGAGAAACTTACTATGGAAGAAAGTCTGTATAAGTAACGTCCAAGTCTCTAATCACTGAAAACTAGCTGGCTCTCCATTAAAGCTTCAAATCTGAAGTTCTACCACTGGTACTATTGAAACAGGAGAGAAGGGAGCAGGGCATAACCCCTGAAAGAATGACATAGCCTGAGGACATGACATAAACGGATTAGAACCAAATGGGTCTAAGATGGTGGACAAGTCGACTCCCACTAGACCTTGAACCTCAGTATACGCTCAATGTAACACATCAGCAAGCTAAATGACACACCCTCAGGCGCCATGACAGTTCTAAGGCGACCATAAGGATCAAAAAGTGGACAGTGGCCCAATTCCTGAAAATCCCTGCCCCTTCCCGAAATAGCTGGAATACTCCTCCCACTCACTAGCCTATGAAATTACCCACCACTATAA
Organism: Delphinus delphis; assembly: GCF_949987515.2. Taxonomy (NCBI): domain Eukaryota; kingdom Metazoa; phylum Chordata; class Mammalia; order Artiodactyla; family Delphinidae; genus Delphinus; species Delphinus delphis. The sequence continues at coordinate 64,333,537 of NC_082692.2, forward strand.
AAACTGACAACCCCATATCCTGGTTCCTTTCTCACCTTCTGAGATGGCCCACTCCCTCTGTCTGTGGAGTGTGTTTCTCTCTAAATAAATCCACTTATTACCTATCACTTTGTCTCTCACTGAGTTCTTTCTGTGATGAGACATCAAGAACCTGAGCTTCATTAAGTCCTGAAACCAGGTGTGTGATCTCAGTTGGAACACTGTGGGTTTTGGCCGCGTGGGTTCAAGTCCCAATCAGGGTTTTGGCTGGGTTCGAGTGCCAGCTGTGTGCGTTCAAGTCCCAACTGAGGTGCACGGTTTCACTATTAACTCTAACTTCATTTTGTAGATTCACAAACAGTGACCAACTCTAATGAGCACTTATATTTATTACACTCAAAGAAACAAAACAAAATAACTTAGCAATGTGTATCTGATATTTCCAACCAAATCACAAAAAAGGGGCATTTGAATCCAAACTCCTTATTTTATAAGTGAGAAAAGAGCCAAGGGGATTAACAAAGATACTTATTCAAGGTCATCTTGAATCTCAACTAGAACCAGGATTTCTTCTCAGCCCTATACTATTCCAAAGAAGGAAACAAGGGCAAGATAAAGGGTATTATAATTCTGACCATTTCCTATGCTAGGTTAGAAAGCTTTAGTTTTCTCAGAGGTCAACAAAATAAGCCAGCCTACCTATTGGAAATAGCACCAAGTAGTTATCCTTTTTTTAAGTGACATGCCCTCCTGACACAGATTCTTGTCTCCTATTTAATTATCAATTCTTGAATTGTGCCACTATTCAATATCCATGATGTGAAAGTTGAAGCCTTGGTTAAAGCTTGTAAGTGTTTAACTTAATTTGGTACAAACAGAAGACTGAGTGTATTAATTTTCCTCCCAGTTATCCTTAATAATTTTTCTTTTTCTTTTGTTATTGAGATGAAATTTACAGAACATACACTTAAGCATTTTTTTAATTTTTTTAAAACATTTTGAAGTATACAATTCCATGGCATCAACCTTTCTTTAGTTTCAAAATGCCAAATATTTTTCATTAGAGATGCACTAATCCAAATGTAGAAGGACTACTGTTTTCAATTAATTCGTCACATCTCAAAGAAGGCCTAAATCCAGGTTCCAACCTTAAGTGTGGCCTGAGCCCCTTTATCATTCTAATCTCTTTCCACACGTGGCCAGCCACAGTGCAGAGGTACTGTGCCAAGCACCTTTCACCTTCTTCCACATATCAGTAGTATTCTATCACACTCTCCTGCCCTGAACATACCCACAAAGTCAGGCTTATTGTGTGGTTAGCCAACCCGGCAGGCTTTTGTTTCAGCAAATACTTCAAACTTTGCAAACTAGTTAGGAAGGAATGATCTCATCCCACTGACCCAACAGCCAACTTTATCAAAAAAGCTTTTTGTTACAAGCTGTGATAACCTAGGAAACCAGATCTATTTTTACTGTACAGGCATGGAAAAGGAAAAGAAGAAATCATAAGGAAAAAAACAGCTCACATGTTGACCATTTTTAAAAATCACTTATTCTCCAGAATTTCCCCCATTCTTTGATATCTGGCTGCAAGTGAACAAAAAGAAAGACTTTTAGAATTTTTCAATGCCCCCCAAAAAATCATTATTGTGACAATTAAAAAGCAAACTTCATATTCTAGACCAAATATTGAACCTACCCTGGGTCAGATTTGTAAGAAAAAATAAGGATTCCTCTCCAGCATCACCTCAACATTTATTGAGTGCTAATGTTCCAGGTACTATTCTAATCACTTTACATATATCAATTCAATGAATATGTTGAGGACTTCCCCGATGGCGCAGTGGTTAAGAATCCGCCTGCCAATGCAGGGGACATGGGTTCGAGTCCTGGTCTGGGAAGACCCCACATGCCACAGAGCAACAAAGCCCGTGCACCACAACTACTGAGCCTGCGCTCTAGAGTCTGTGAGCCACAACTACTGAGCCCCCATGCCACAACTACTGAGCCCCCATGCCACAACTACTGAAGCCTGCACGCCTAGAGCCCGTTCTCCACAACAAGAGAAGCTACCGCAACGAGAAGCCTGTGCACTGCAACAAAGAGAAACCCCCGCTTGCCACAACTAGAGAAAGCCTGCACACAGCAACGAAGACCCAACGCAGCCAAAAATAAATAAATAAAATTAATTTAAAAAAAAGAGGGCTTCCCTGGTGGCGCAGTGGTTGAGTCCGCCTGCTGATGCAGGGGACACGGGTTTGTGCCCCCGTCTGGGAAGATCCCACATGCCGCGGAGCGGCTGGGCCCGTGAGCCATGGCCGATGAACCTGCGTGTCCACAGCCTCTGCTCCGCAATGGGAGAGGCCACAGCAGTGAGAGGCCCGCGTACCACAAAAAAAAAAAAGAAAAAAGAAAAAAGAATACGTTGAACAATTCTAGTATGTAGGTATATTATTATCCCCATTTAAAATAGGGACACTATGGCACTTAAAGGTTAAGTAACTTGCCTGAGGTCACTCGCCTAGTAAAGTAGTAGACCCCAACTCTTAACTGTTTCCCCACACTGTCTCTCACAGCAACTTTTTTAAAAATATATTTATTTATTTATTTATTTATGGCTGCACTGGGTCTTGGTTGCTGCTCACAGGCTTTCTCTAGTTGCAGCGAGTGGGGGCTACTCTTTCATTGTAGTGCATGGGCTCCTCAGTGCAGTGGCTTCTCTTGTTGCAAAGCATGGGCTCTAGGCACACGGGCTTCAGTAGTTGTGGCCCATGGGCTTAGTTGCTCTGTGGCATGTGGGATCTTCCCGGACCAGGGCTCGAACCCGTGTCCCCTGCATTGGCAGGTGGATTATTAACCACTGCGCCACCAGGAAGTCCCTATTTTTTTAATTCTTAAAAAAAGTTGTGATTCATCATCTACTATACACCTGGGTATTCAAAGCACATGGGATGTGCCCTTTCTCTGCTTGGCCTCCAAGCAGCATACTTTCACAGATGGAGCTATGGCCAAATGCTGTGACACAGGGTGCACACCTCCAGTGCCTTGCCGAGGCAGTTCCTTCTGCTTAGGTAGTAGGTGATCAGCCTCTACTCTAAAACATTCAGGAAAAACAAATTAGATCAAGAGCACTATTTAGAGTGAATCGTCCTAAATCTGTATGTGTCAGTATGCATGTGAGAATCAAGTGACTAAAGGCGGCTGATGTAAACAAAGGATTCTACAGCAGACAACTATAAGGAACAAAAGCTAACAATCTCTGATAGTTTGTGGAGCAGCTGTGGGACATTCTAAAGGTGAATGTTAGCCTACCTTAAGATAAAACAAAAAAATGGTTATAAAGTCTACTGAGAGATAAAGGCTAAAGTTAGATTACTGGCCTCGAGGCTGAAAAGAATTCTGAAGACAGGAGTACACACAGTTTACCCTTCTGAAATGCATAAAGCTTTCCCCAGATCTCAACTAGACCTCCCCCACTGTCCTGGACTCTTGGTGGGTCCAAGTACATCTAATGAAGACAGTAATACAAGCACTAACATGAAATAAAATTTGAAAAGGAAACAAGTAAACTCCAGTAAAGAAAAGTTCCAAGAGCAGGAAAGAAAGAGTGCCTCCAGAAAGAGGAAAGCTGTGACAAGAGCTATAGAACCTCCCTTAAGCTCCTCCCTTAAGATCCCTTAAGATCCCCATGCACTCGGGTGCTACACCAGAATGAGTGTAGGCAGTATATGAATAAGAGTGGATAAGTACATCACTACATTGAATTAGAAATAATTTACACAGATATATAGATATAGATATCAATTCTTCTTCTTCAGTCCTAAAATCATTCTCTCTCACTTAATAACTAAAATACCATTTTTCTTTTCCACCTTTTCAAGGCCTACCTCTACTCTCTCAGTCCGTCTCTATGAAAGCCTCCATGGCTTCCAGAGCACTCTAGCTATATGATGTGTGCTACTAGTACACCACTGACCAACTTTATTACTTACATGCCTATTACCCACTATAAACTGTGAGCTCAAGAGCAATAATGTTCAGTAATCTCTGGTTATTCTCTAGTACCTATCTCAGTTCCATGAACATAGCAGATACAAAATAATGCAAATATGTTGCACATTTTTCTAATTCTGAGGCCTTCAATCTTTTTCTCTTTATATCACAACCCATGGGGGAAAATCATTTCATAAAATGACCCATATTCACACACATACAGTTATACACACACACATACACATAAATGAAACAGAAGTATGTAAAATGTACTGATATCTTCTGTTCCTGTTTTTTAAGGGCTTCCTGTGAAAATTTCAATTTCTGGTAAAAATAATATCTTAAGAGAGGGAGATACACAATTAAAAGCAGTTTTCAAACTTTAATGTGGACATCCCTTGGGAAGATGGTTTAAAATAGATTACAGAGAACTATACCCAGAATCTGATTTAGTAAGTCTGGGTAGAAGCCCAGGAATCTGCCTTTCAAATTACCCCAAATCATTCTGATGTAGATGATAAAACTATACTTATCAGACACATGCCCACATAATTTAAGATTTAATCTCAAAATACATAGTTTCAACTCTTCCTACACTAGCTACAGGTTAACCAAACTATCTGCAAGAGGTTCCTGCCTTGCTAATAAACTGGTTTTTCATCTGAAAGCTGTCTGGCTCAACAATCCTTTTATAGACTTTCTCTAATGCAACTGGTAAACCACTAAAATCTAACTGTTCTCTTAACTACAGCTCTTCGCACCAAGAAAAACAAAAGAATGATATGAATGAAAGGCATTTTTGTTGCCAAGTCGTTTGCTTTATAACTGAAAGAGCTTTTGAAAACCAGTCACATTGGCCATACAACTGGCATATGTAGTCATCAGTTTGGAACTCCTAAGTACAAGTGGCCTATAGCTCAAAAGTGATCACTAAATAACTCAAAGTCTGACCACAAACTGCTTGAAAGCTACGACACAAGCCTACATGTCTTGTAATTATAAGCCAATAAGAAGACCCTTGATTCCTGAAAGTTTTAAATTCAACAAAGTCAATATTAAAATAGCACCAAACACTTGCAATGAACAATTCAAAAATGAAATTAAGAAAATAATTCCATTTACAACAGCAACAAAAAGAACACTTAACAATAAATTTAACAAAATAAGCACACAACTTATAGTACTCTGAAAAATACAAAAAAAGGAGAAAGAAGAGCTTCCAAATTCATGGATGGGAAGACTTAACATTGTTAAGAAGAGGAAATTCCCCATCGGTACAATGGAAGAAGGCAATACTCCTCCCAAACTCATCTACAGATGCGATGCAATCTCCATCAAAATCCCAATTAGCTTCTTTGCAGAAATTGACAAGCTAAATCTAAAAGTCATAGGGAGGGACTTCCCTGGCGGTCCAGTGGTTAAGACTCCGCACTTCCAATACAGGGGGTGTGGGTTTGATCCCTGGTCAGAGAATTAAGTTCCCACATGACGCAGGGTGCAACCAAAAAAAGAAAAAAGTGGGCAAATAATCTGAACAGACATTTCTCCAAAGATGATATGCAAATAGCCAGTAAGCACATCAGTCACCAGGAAAATGAAAGTCAATGCCACAGTGAGAAACCACTTCATACCCACTAGGATGATGATAATCACAAGGACAGAAATTGGAACCCTCATATAGTGCTAATGGAAATGTAAAATGGTGTGGCCATTTTATTAACAGAAAACAGTATGGCAGTTCCTCAACAGGTTAAACATATGACCCAGCAATTCCACTCCTAGGTATAAACCCAAGAGAATTGAAACCCTATGACCACATAAAAACTTGAACACAAATGTTCACAGTGGCATTATTCATAATAGCAAAAAAGTGGAAACATAAATGTCCATCTACAGATGAATGAATAAGCAAAATGTGGTATATCCAAACTGTAGAATGTTATATGTCCATAAAAAGGAATGAAGCAGTAATACAAGCTACAAGACAGATGAACCTTGAAAATATTATGTTAAGTGGAAGAAGCCAGTCACAAAAGACTACATACTGTATCACTCCATTTATATGAAATGTCCAGACAGGCAAATCAAGAGGGACAGAAAGATTAGTGGTTCTCAAGGGCTTGGGAAGAGGGGGTGCTGAAAAGATTAGAGAGTGATGGCTATAGAGTATGGGGTTTCTTTTGGGAGTGATGAAAATGTTCTAAAACTGTGGTAATAGTCACACATATCTGTGAATATACTAAAAACCATTGATTTCTATACTTTAAATGGGTGAACTGTATGGTATGTGAATAATACCTCAATAAAACTGTTACCCCCCAAAAAAGAGAGACAGAGCACCAAACACATGAAACTAACATCTTCTTTCCTATGAGATTGCCCTTAATACCAACTTAAAGGATATTTCCTTTCTTGTTATCAGAAGATAGATATGTTATTTTCCAGTTATGTACAATTTTTTTAAAAAAAGCAAAGCTTGCTCAAAGAAACATGCTTTGTTGTTAGATACATATAAAAACTTCTGCAAGAAAAGGCTAGAGGGAGCCACTAGAAGATGAAGAGAAAAACTAAACTTTCAACAGTTAAGTATAGGCAGTCTTTGTTTTGCATAGTGGTGTGAGACTAAAAAAGTGACAATGCAAGTTGAAACCATGCAAAACGATAGTAATAATAAATGGGGAAAATTACAATTGTTCTGTTATCTTTAAAAATTTTTGTTGAAACATTAAAAATTCTGTCATTTATAATTGTATAAGAATAAAAAACAGGAAAACTAACATTTATTTAGTATGCTGTAAAAGATTGGAAACATTGAAAATTATTTATAATTTCTTTGAAAAAACTTATCAAGAGTAGTTAACTTATGATATGGAATGGATCAGCTTCCAGCATTTTATCCTTTATGTTTTCAATGTCACAAAGTATCTCTGAGAATTCTTTTAATAAAAGTGAAATTTCTTGCCCATGTCACTTTCTCCTCTGGGATATCTTCATCTTTTTCACCAAACCATCTTCCTCATTTACATAGATAAGCTCACCTTCACTGAGCTTCTCTAGCTGCATATCCAGAGTCTTTTGAATGACAGTAGTGTCAACATTCCCACAGTGAAGTTATTTCTTCTGTAACTCCATTCACTTATGATTTGCATTTCACTTCCAACCCTGGAAAGGAAGTTTTTGGTTCTTTGCTGCACCTTCTTCGTTCTTTCTTTCAATTACCCATTTTTGTAAAATGTCACATGGGTTTATCGCTGGGTGACATGGAGGCAATGGAACTGCATGCTTTGCTATCTGTGCATGAACTGAATAATAGATGTGCAGTGAACAGTCACCAACAGGTTTTGAAAGGAGATGACAGATCACTGATACTGATGTACACCTGTTACTTACATAGTAATCTGTAGAGAGAAGAGCTAGCGGCAATTTTGTAGTTTATGCAATTACAGGTAGTACATGTTATTAGGGAATGGGTGTTATTTAACTGAATCATGGTAAGTAAAATTTGTGCATATCAGAACCATACAAACCAAGGAGTCCCTGTATACCAAGTTACAGAATCTTGGCATTTCTAGAAAGCTCCCTCAGGGTAATCTAACCGAAGGACCCTTGATGTAGATGATTGATGACCATCACGTGACACACATTACGGCAAAGGGTAGCTCTTCCACCAATGAACAGCTCTAATGATTAGAAAAATAAACCTCCAATCAGTCAAGAGCACAGGTTCTAGAATCAGACTGCCTGACTTCCCATCCTGGCTTTTCCTTTTGTAGAGCTAGGTAAACTTGGGAAAGTTATGTAATCTCTTCGTGACTCAGTTTCCTCATCCGTAAAATAAAAATGTTATGACCTGCAATCATGGGACTGTTATGAGAGTTAAATTCATAGAGAGTACTTATTAATTCTAGCACATAGTAAGTGTTCAATAAATGGTAGCCTCTATAATTAATCATATCACCATCATGAACTGTACAGTGCTTGACCTTCCTCATTCAAACCCTTTCCCTCACCTGGACTCTGTACCAGCCTCTTAACAGAGCCCTCGGACACAGTCTCTCACCTGACTCTCCATATGGTCATCAGAATTATACCCCTCAAAATCGAATCTGACCCTCTTCCCCTTGCCAAACAATTCAGCCTAAAGTATCAGGTAGGGCAGAGCAAAGTCAGAGTCCTTGTTTTGGGGTGGGGAGGGAGCCATAGTGGCCCAGCGCAGGGTGTCAAAGACCAAGTTAGGGTAAGGCAGGAATTCACATGGTGAGGTGGCCTGGCCCAATTTATTTAACTTATAAGGGGTCAGAAGATAGCTACCATTTTAAAAGATCAAATGAATTTCAAAACTGAAGAAACATAAATAATAGTCCAAGGGGGAACAATTAAGCTTAACTTTAAAAAGAAAACAACTTATCGCAAGTAGACAAAATGACAGGTCACAACTGGTAACCCTGATTCCTTGGAAGTAGGTTGGCATTTCAATGTTTGTTCATTATTCTCAGTGCCAGTGTTCACTGCATTCACTTTCAAGATAAAATTTCATTTGGCATGGTGGTCTCTCTTGAACTTGTTAACAAAAGGAAACTCCTGGTGAAGCCTACTCATCAACTACATAAATATTAGGTATTTGAAAAAATGCTAGGTCTTCAACAACACATCCCTGGTTTCCTGTCTCTTAAAAGCAAAGAGAGAGAAAGGAAAAAGTTAAAAGAAAAGGATGAAGGAGAAAAGAAGAAACAAGCATAAAGAACAAGGCAGACAATAATAACTCTGAACCTAAAATAGGTTGTAGAGTTGCTCCTGAGCTGTAAACTGATCATGATGCACTGATCCTCTCCCATTACACCAACACACGAAAGCCACAGGATAACAGAGCAAGCCATCACCTCCTTGTATTACAATCTCATACACTTGCTTTGGATGCTGTGCCTCCTAATCACACCTAGTTTAAGTAGCATCATATATCTGGCAACATCTAGTATTTAAGAACCAAGTAAAAACCTGAAAGGAATTACCAAGCAAGGCTGCATGGTACTATGCAAGTATATACACTTTATCGTCAAAAAGATAGAGATGGGCTTCCCTGGTGGCGCAGTGGTTGAGAGCCCGCCTGCCGATGCAGGGGACATGGGTTCGTGCCCCAGTCCAGGAAGATCCCACGTGCCGCGGAGCGGCTGGGCCCGTGAGCCATGGCCGCTGAGCCTGCGCGTCCGGAGCCTGTGCTGCGCAGTGGGAGAGGCCACAACAGTGAGAGGCCCGTGTAACGCAAAAAAAAAAAAAAAAAAAAAAAAAAAAAAGATAGAGATTTGAAGCTGTCTTTTTACTGGCTGTGCAACCTTGGGCCTTATCTTCTCTAATGTCTATCATTCCCAACTTTATAGATAAGGAAAGTGTCTACACAGAAATATTGTAACGACTGAATGAAACAATACATGAAACACCCAGTACAAGCCCAAGCCTACCTTGGACCACACAAAAGTATGTCATAAAACCCCTCAAACTCAATTTTAAAATCTGGTTTCCTAAACCACAGCAGCTTATAAGAAAAAAATTAGAAAAGAAAAATAAAGATTTTTCCCCCCACAAAATAAGTGCAGAGACAGAAGCACTACAAAGCAAGCACTCAAAATCATAGCCATGTGAGGTGCTTAGGGGTAAAACCTACACGATTCAACAAGTGTGAAGGATATGATTCTACATAATGAGCCATCACATTTGTTGTACGAAATGATGACTAACAAGTCACTGGAAAATATTATATTTAGGTTATAATAATCACTTCCTATATATGAATTCCTATTATGCAAAGTTCAAAATACACAGATTACATTTTACTTGATAAAATAGATTCAACTTAAGCATAAGAAATTCCCAAGTCACTCCAACTAGGATACATAAAAATAGGGAACTGGGCAATTGGGTAAAGAAAATGGACATAAATAGATAACACAGCTAAAGACATATTTGTAATGCAGTCTTAGAAGAGATGGAGACAGCTGGCTGTGGAACTGCAGTTATACAGGAAGAAGAGGTGAGTAAATAGGGTAAACAATGCCAGATCAGTGTTATTACCTTCTTGTGAACATGAAATTAGCATGGATCATGATCCTTATGTAATATATTGAGTGGGGGGGACTTCCCTGGTGGTCCAGCAGTAAAGAATCCACCTTGCAATGTAGGGGACGTGGGTTCAATCCCTGGTCAGGGAACTAAGATCCCACATGCTGCAGAGTAACTAAGCCCGCATGCCACAACTACTGAGCCCATGTGCCACAACTACTGAGCCTGTGTGCCTCAACTAGAGACCCTGCGTGCCACAAACCACAGAGCCCACGTGCTCTGGAACCCACTCGCCATAACTACAGAGCCCACGCGCCCAAGCCTGCGCACCATGACTAGAGAAGAGAAAACCTGCACGCCACAACTAGAGAGAAACCCACCTGTCACAACGAAAGATCCTGCATGCCTCAACGAAGATCCCACATGCCGCAACTAAGACCTGATGCAGCGCCCAAAAAATAATAATAAATAAATAAATAAATATATGAAGTGGGGAAAGTTGAGAAATTATCCCAGAATACATGTGGATTTGCTCAGTAATGGGTTTAACTTATGCTTTATCCATCTCAAGAATCCAGGTCACTGCATCTCCCTATCAATTTGATCCAGGATAGAACGTAGTAGTAAAGAAACAACAAATTTTAGGGGGATTTCCATGGTGGCACAATGGTTAAGAATCCGCCTGCTGGGCTTCCCTGGTGGCGCAGTGGTTGAGAGTTCGCCTGCCGATGCAGGGGACGCGGGTTCATCCCCCGGTCCGGGAAGATCCCACATGCCGCGGAGCGGCTGGGCCCGTGAGCCATGGCCACTGAGGCTGCGCGTCTGGAGCCTGTGCTCCGCAACGGGAGAGGCCACAACAGTGAGAGGCCCGCATACCGCAAAAAAAAAAACAAAAAAAACAATCTGCCTGCCAATGCAGGGGACACGGGTTCGAGCCCTGGTCTGGGAAGATTCCACATGCTGCAGAGCAACTAAGCCTGTGCGCCACAACTACTGAGCCTCTACTCTAGAGCCCATGCACCACAACTACTGAAGCCCACGCGCCTAGAGCCCATGCTCCACAACAAGAGAAGCCACCGCAATGAGAAGCCCATGCACCGCAAAGAAGAGTAGCCCCCACTTGCCGCAACTAGAGAAAGCCCGCACGTGACGAAGACCCAATGCAGCCAGCAATTAATTAATTAATTAATTTACAAAGAAATAAATTTTAAAAGTAATTAAATGTAAGACCATACAGAAAATAATCTTAGTATGCACACATGCAATAAAACATTGAAATTTTAAATGCAAATACAGAAAGTACAAACTTAACTGAAAATAAAAAATTATGAATTTAAGGTATTTTAAGTTGTTTTATTATGAGCTGTCTGCTTTTTTTTTGAAGAAACTATAAAAAATAAAGGCACATCTATTAAAGGAGCTAAAATAAAAATACTGACTGTACCAAATGCCAGTGAAGATGCAGAAAAATTGGACCTCTCCTACACTGCTGGTTGGAATGTAATGGAACTGCCAATCCAGAAAACAGTTGGACAGTTTCTTCAAAAATCAAACATACCCTTACCATGCAACCCAGCAATCACACTCTTGGGTATTTATTCCAAAGAAAAGAAAAAGTGTGTTCACTCAAAAACCTATACACAAATGTGCGTAGCAGCTTTATTCACAACAAAACATGAGCCAACCCAAATAACTGTCAACAGTGTAAAGCTAAACACATGACATCCATACCAACTATTACTTAGCTATAAAAAGGAACAAATTATTGATACATACAATGGGCCACAAGGGCATCATGCTTAGCAAAAAAAGCTAATCTCCAAAGATCACATACTGTATGATTCCAATTTGATGTCGTTCTCAAAATGACAGAGAGAGAACAAATTAGTGGTTGCCAGAGGACCAAGACAGGTTGAAGAAAGGGGTTCACAAAAACTACACACACACACACACACACACACACACACACACACACACACAAATGCAGGTTAAAAAAATTAGGGAAAACTGAAAAAGGTCTGCAGTGTAGTTAACAGTAATGTACCAATCAATGTCAGTTTCCTGGTTTTGATATTATACTACAGCTATTTAAGATGTCACTGTTGGGGGAAGCTGGGTGAAGACTACTATTTTCAACTTCCTGTGAGTTCAAAATATTTACAAATAAAAAGTTAAAAAATAAAATAAGGGCCTTTATGGATTCACTTTTTCATGGATTTACTTTCAAGTTCCACTGAAAAGCATTACAAAGTGGCTAAAAGCATAAAGTGACCACCATTTACTGTCTGGTGATCTCTTGATACCTCAGTTTTCTCATCTATATAAAGAAGATAATTATTACAATCTTACTAAATTTCTCACTAAATTTCTCATGCAAACTTCCCTATCAAGAAGGCTCTCCAGAACTTATAACCTTTGTGTATATGGAGGAAATACTTTATTACTAAAGTTCAAAAGCCCAGAAATCAAAGTAAAATATTGAAATCTCATTTTAAAAACTAACAAGTCAAAAGGCAAACAACACACAAGGAGAAAAATATTTGTATTACAAATAATACATAAAGGGCTAATTTTTATAATATACTAAGAGCTCTCACAAATAAATAAGAAAAATATCAACAACCCAATAGAAATATAAGCCCAGGATACAAACTCTTCACAGAAATTCAAATGATTAATAAATTTATGAAAAGATATTCAGACTCTCTCACATTACAAAAAATACAAACTAAACAATGAGAAACCAATTTTCACTTGCCAGGAAGAAAGTTTCAGTTTTCATTTAATACTTCTGTACTAAATTTTCTTAGTATTGTTTGTCTTAATTTATTATAAACTTTTTTTTTTTTTTTTTTTTTCCATACGCGGGCCTCTCACTGTTGTGGCCTCTCCCGTTGCGGGGCACAGGCTCTGGACGCGCAGGCTCAGCGGCCATGGCTCACGGGCCCAGCCACTCCACGGCATGTGGGATCTTCCCGGACCGGGGCACAAACCCGTGTCCCCTGCATCGGCAGGCGGAGTCTCAACCACTGCGCAACCAGGGAAGCCCTATTATAAATTTTTTAAAAAACACTCAACATCTGCAACATTGTAGAAAATTTTTTTTAAATTCGGAAAACTTCACATTTGTGAAGACTTTAAAAAGAGTTTAGGGCTTCCCTGGTGGTGCAGTGGTTGAGAGTCCGCCTGCCAATGCAGGGGACGCAGGTTCGTGCCCCGGTCCAGGAAGATCCGACATGCCACAGTGCGGCTGGGCCCGTGAGCCATGGCCGCTGAATCTGCGCGTCCGGAGCCTGTGCTCTGCAATGGGAGAGGCCACAACAGTGAGAGGCCTGCGTATGGCAAAAAAAAAAAAAAAAAGAGTTTAACTGAAAAATTCACTTCAGTTAATTACTGTATTTTCTCTACAAGAAAAAAAGTTGTTATAATATCCACAAAATACATGTCTGATTTTTCTCAAAAATATTATATTACATGTCTGATCTTTCTCAAAAATATACATTTAAGGGGCTTGCCTGGTGGCACAGTGGTTAAGAATACGCCTGCCAATGCAGGAGACAGGGGTTTGAGCCCTGGTCTGGGAAGATCCCACATGCCACAGAGCCACTAAGCCCGTGCACCACAACTACTGAGCCTGCGCTCTAGAGCCCACGAGCCACAACTGCTGAAGCCCATGCACGTAGAACCCGTGCACCGGAACAAGAGAAGCCCCCACTCACTGCAACTAGAGAAAGCCCACGCACAGCAATGAAGACCCAATGCAGACAATAAATTAATTAATTAATAATTTAAAAAATAATAATAATATAATACATTTAAGAGAGGGATTACCTTTCTTTAATCCTTCATATCACCAAACATAATACAGGACAAAAACTGACAAACATGGAGAAAAAAAATGGAGACATAAGGGGAGAGAAGACAAACAGATATTGGATTCAAGTTTAGTCTCATTAAATAGCACCACCTCTGGAAAGCACAAGATTTCAAAATACACACACATATCCTCTGCCAGTAAGCCCTACCACAGCCAGTCTCTAATTTCATTTATAGGGCTGTTGAGACTTTTTAAATGACTTCCATTAAAATATTTTCTTTGAAACAAACTATAAAATCAGACCCTATGTACACTCTTTTATGCAATCATTGATTTTGGTAGGGTAGAGGAATTCAAGAGAGGAAACACAATCAATATAGCTACCTGGAGGCTACCAATCTAGATATTCATTATAAAATAACTAAGAATCATTTTAGTTCAAACTACCACTACGTATCTTTTCATTCAACAAATATGTACCAAATCAGGCTCTGGGCTAGGACCCACTGCTCTCAGTGAGCACATATTATACTAAACTAGACTGAGGCTCTTAGGTCCCTAAGGTTCCCTTTTCTAGATTTGATATATAGATCTTGCATGGAAAATAATGTCCTACTGCCAATGTGTGGGCTAAAAATTTGATCTGTAATTGTTTAATTCTCTTCTGGACCAGAGTTTCTCAACCCCTGTCCTATTCACATTTTGTACCAGATCATTCTTTGTAGTGGGGTGTTATCCTGTGCATAGCAGCATCCCTGGCCTCTACCCACTAGATGCCAAAAGTACCCTCCCAGTTGTGACAATGAAAAACATCTCCAGACATTGTCAAATGTCCCCTAGAGTGCAAAACCACATCTCTACCCCAACCCCCACTGAGAACTACTATTCTAGACCACCAAAATCATTTGAGAAACTTTTGTTTTTAAATTCAGATTCTGCAACTTCACACCCTCTAGGATAGATATAACCAAAAGACAGATTAAGTATTGACGAGAATATGGAGAAACATGAAGCCTCATATGTTGTTAAAGGGACTGAAAAATGGTACAGACACTTTGGAAAACCAATATAGCAGCTCCCCAGAAGGTTACACCTAGAGTTACCATTTGATCCAGCAATTCCACCCCTAAGCACATACCCAAGAAAAATTAAAACAAATGTCCACACAAAAGCGTGTACTCAAATGTTCACAGTAGCATAATTCATAACAGCCAAAAAGTACAAACAACCCTAATGTCCATCAACTTATGAATGTATAAACAAAATGCAGTATATTCATACAATATTATGTGTCCATAAAAAGGAATGAAGTACTGATACATGCTATAATACAGACGAACCTTAAAAACATTATGCTAAATGAAAGAGGCCAGTCACAAAAGACTACATGTTGTATGATTCTATTTATATGGAACATCTAGAATAGGCGTATCTATAGAGATAGAAAGTAGATTAGTGGTTGCCCAGGGCTGGGGCCCAGGGGTTGGGGGGTAGATAGAGGAATTAAGGGGGTAATGGCTAAGAGGGGCAGGGGTTTTGTACGGTCTAACAAAACCTTCTAAAATCGATTGTGGTGATAAATACACAACTCTGAAAATACTAAAAACCACTGAAATGTACACTTTCAATGGCTGAATTGTAAGGTATGTGAATTATATCTCAATAAAGCTATTTTTAAAAATTCAGATTCTAGACTCCACCTCAGATCTAATAAATGAGAATAAAAGGCAGAAAATCAAAACTATTTTAGAAGACCCTCCAGGTGATCCCAATGAAGCTGGTGTGGGACATTTGGGGTTCACTACCAGATAGTGATGAACATCCCAAACCACAAGCTGCAGAGACTGGCAAAGAGGAAACAGCTTGCTGAGCACTTCTCAATGGTAAACTGCTTGTAAAAGAATATGAAAACTAGTAACTTGGTAACTTTTTTTCCTTTTTCTAAATTTAAATTTTTTTTCATAGCATTACTTATCCCTTTCGGAAAGGAGAAAGTAAATAAATATGATTATTAAGTTTTAAAAATATGATCAATAACATCTCAATTTCATGTCTAATTAATGACTCCATGTTACGTTGAAAGATTGCTTGCTAAACAAATTATGACATATGCACCTTCATATTTCAAGAAATAGAAACTAAAACAACTCTATATAATTACATACTTCTACATCTATGCTCATTTGTAAAGTGATTTTATAATTATTAGTTTCAGTTTGACATACAGTGCAACTATTCACATGATACTAAGAAAAAGATTATACAAAGTGGAAGAAAATGAAAGAGTAATAATTTTTAATTAGATCTGCTACATGAACCTGGACATCTAATACTAAAAATTCCAATCTATGAAATTTAAACTTCCCAATAAATCCAAACATCTGGAATTATACTGCACAGCAATTAGAAAAAGTTGCACTATGGAAAATGATTTAAATCATTCTGGCTTATGTTTTGCAAACTCCAGCAGAAAAATAATGCTAGGGTTCACTGAAACAAACACTGCTGGTATCTCCTATTTCCTCCAAGAAAAAACAAGAAAGCCATTATTATCTCTGATTTTCTCCTGAAAAGTATAATGACCCCTCTTATGACATAATGGAAAATATGAACAAGAATTTTAATCAAAATAGCATTTATAAAGACATATGGATACTTTTAAACTTTAAAATCTAAATACCTACCCATACACCCATAGTTTCTGAAACTAATGGCTAAATCTGGTTTACTTCAGACTCCCTTTTGTAAAAAAGCAATGTCTAAACAGCGAGATTCATGTGAAACAGTACATCCTTTATTTGTACAGGAACTCTCTCTCAGGTACTTAACCTAGCAGAGTAATACATACGGATCACCTCCTGAATATGATTACATTACAACTTAATTGATACCACAAAAAATGGCATTATACATAAGTATTTATTGACAAGGAATGATGCTTATAATAGTTAAGTGGGAAGTTCTTAAATAGTATAAACAATTCATATTTTAGCAAGAAAAATATGCATGCATATTCACAGAAAACAGCTGAAAGAATATATGTCAAAATATTGTTATTCTTTTATAATTTTTGTATGTTCTAAATTTTGTACACTAAATATATATTCTCATAAACAGAAAAATAAATATCATTTTAAAAACTTTTCTGCTTTTATGAAAATAGAGATCTACTTTTTCCTCTTCCTTCCACTAGGTACAACTAAAAACGCTGGACATTATACATACATAAAAAAACATTAAGACTCTGAAAGGTGGAGAGAATAAGTTAGAATGGCAAGGGACCTTGGGAACCTAAGAAACAAAAAGGGGCGAGTTCCCTGGGTTTCCTTTTTGCCTTATAGATCTCAATATTGGAAATGACGAGCCTGGCAACCTAGAAACACCTAAGAGTACAGACAAGAAAAACTCCAACGAAAGCCTGCTCACTTTAGCCAAAGGACCAGGAAAGGCGCAGCTTAGCAAGACAGAAAACTTTTAGACAATAAACATTTTACTCCAGCCAAACACCACAGAAAACACAGTGGGTCCAACACCACCCATACAGTAAAGGCCAAACCCTCACCAGGCTGGAATGAGGCACCCAACACCCTCTCCAGGGTGGAGTAAGAGGCCAAGGAGGGAAGCCAGGACTTCACCCCTGCAGTCGGCAAAGGCACCGCAGTGTCAGTGAAGACCACTTGCAGAGCCTGTAATACCACCATATTATATCAATGTAAATGGCGTTTCTCTAAAAACTAAACATGCAACTACCATATGACCCAGCAATTATACTCTCAGGCAAACTGCCAAACTCTTTTCCAGAGGAGCTGTACCATTTACTGTTAACTGTTTCTATGTCAATACCCTGGTTGTTATATGGTTTTGCAAAATACTACCACAGCAGGGAAACTGGACAAAGGGTACAAGGGATCTCTCTGTATTGTTTTCTTACAACTGCATATGTAACTACAATTACCTCCAAGTTAAAAGTTTAATTAAAAAACAGAATTTAAAAATTATATAAAAAACTACTATTGATACTATGTATAAAGTAGATAACTAATGAGATCCTACCGTATAGCACAGGGAACTCTACTCAGTGCTCTGCAGTGACCTAAATGGGAAGGAAATCCAAAAACGAAAGGATATATGTATATGTATAGCTGATTCATTTTGCTGTACAGTACAAACTAATACAACATTGTAAAGTAACTATACTCCAATAAAAATTAATTTTTTAAAAAAACTGACAAATATACTAAATATTTGGGCTTCTTAAGGCAGGACTTACATAGTCTTATAGCCATAGCACCTAAACTGAACCTAGAACATATCAGACACTCAAGAAACACTTATTGGGGAGTTCCCTGGTGGCCTAGTGGATTAGGATTCTGAGCCTTCACCACCGTGGCCTAGGTTCAATCCCTGGTCATGGAACTGAGATCCCACAAACTGCACGGCACGGCCAAAGAAAAAAAGGAAAGAAAAAAAAAGAAAAGAAACACTTATTGAATTAGATTGAATAATATAAGCAACATTTCAAAAATAAGATGCTTAAGAAACCTAACAGTTCCATTTCATTGGCTTTAAACAAAACAACCTTAAAACAAGTGCCAAAAAAAAAAAGTCTCTTTCAAGAAAATAAAGTATCCTGGAACTTTTCCACAAAGAGAACAGTGACTCAAACTTAGACTACAATGAGCTAGAAAGATACTACCTCATCATTTTAGTCAATTTATTGCTGGCTTGTTAGGGAAAATAAAAACAAAGAAGAAGAAAGAGAAAGAAAGCTTGCAGGGCTTAAAAGTACCATGTATGTCCACCCCAATGCTCATAGCAACACTATTTACAATAGCCAAAGGACTTCCCTGGTGGTCCAGTGGGTAACACGCCATGCTCCCAATGCAGGGGGCCTGGGTTCGATCCTTGGTCGGGGAACTAGATCCCATACACATGCTGCAACTAAGAAGCCCGCTGCCACTACTAAGACCTGGAGCAGCCAAATTAAAAAAAAAAAAAAAAACAGCCAAGACATGGAAGCAACCTAAACGTCCATCGACAGATGAATGGATAAAGTAGATGCGGTACATATATACAATGGAATATTACTCAGCCATAAGAAAAAGAATGAAATAATGTTATTTGCAGCAACATGGATGGACCTAGAGATTATCATACTAAGTGAAATAAGTCAGAAAGACAAATACCATATGATATCATTTATATGTGGAATCTAAAATATGATGCAGGGCTTCCCTGGTGGTGCAGTGGTTAAGAATCTGCCTGCCAATGCAGGGGAGACGGGTTCGAACCCTGGTCCAGGAAGATCCCACATGCCGCGGAGCAACTAAGTCCATGCGTCACAACTACTGAGTCTGCGCTATAGAGCCCGCAAGCCACAACTACTGAGCCTGCGTGCTGCAACTACTGAAGCCCGCACACCTAGAGCCCATGCTCTGAAACATGAGAAGCCACCGCAATGAGAAGCCTGCGCACCGCAAGGAAGAGGAGCCCCCGCTCGTCACAACTAGAGAAAGCCCGCGTGCAGCAATGAAGATCCAACACAGCCAAAAATAAATAAAATAAATAAACTTTAAAAATAATATATGATACAAATGAACTTATTTACGAAACAGAAACAGACTCACAGAGATAGAAAACAAACTTATGGTTACCAAAGGGGAAAGGGGGTAGGGGAGAGAACAATTAGGAGTTTGGGATTAGCAGATACAAAGAACTATATATAAAACAGATCAACAACAAGATCCTACTGTGTAGCACAGGGGAACTATATTCAATATCCTGTTTAAACCATAATGGAAAAGAATATGAAAATGAATATATATATATAACTAAATCACTTTGCTATACACTAGAGACTAACATAACACTGTAAATCAACTATACTTCAATAAAAATAAAATATAAACGTAAATTGAAAAAGAGTACCACATATGAAATTTGAAATTACCATATAGCAGAGATTCTTTAGAAACCAAGAAGCACACATAAATACTATGTATACCCACCCACCTTCAAATGTCCTTAGGCCAAAAATCTTATTCTACTCGCCTAACTCTTCGTCAGTATGTCTGATTTTAACTGGGTCTGGCTAAATGGGATTTATCTTGAACAGCATGTCTTTAAGATTAACTGTCACAATTGGTGACCATCTCCTTTTACCTGACAAAACCATCATTCAATAACAAGACAGTCTCTTATTCTACCAGAAAGATCCAATCAATTCATTAATGAAAGGAAAAAAATGTATACAGGGACCTGTGTTGTCACTTCACTTAAAACCAATAAAACAGCCATCTTTTCTGACATAAGTTCCCCTGCATGGACACCTGATCTGAAAATAAAGGTGCAGCATCAGCAACCTTCATGATTAGTAATGAAAGTGAAAGTAGAGTTAACAGCCAATTAACAGACTTCATCACTGAATAATGCAAGTAAAAGTACAGGGTTACAGCCAAAACTACATAAACTAAGTTGATAATGATAAAAACTACCCAGGATATCAACTTTAGAATAATGGCCAACCATCCTTACTTTGATTCTTTATGGTCCACTAAATCTATGGACATATGAAGCCTTAATTATTTCAGAATTAAACTACTCTTGAATATCTCTCTCAAACCTCTGGTCTTTAAAATCCCAATCATACAGCTTTTTTTCTTTTTTCCCCCAATCATATAGTTTTTAATATACACAGGTTCAGGAAGTGTCAGTTTACAGCAGAACTCTGCAGTAAACAATAAACAGTTCCATCACCAAAAGGTGCCTGGGTCACATCCCAACTAGTACAAACTCAGGCATTCATAACATTACTAATCCATTTCCTTTGGAATGTTATGTAACACAAGGCAAGTCATTATGCTGACCTTTCTTGCCTACTAAAAAGTCTTAACAGTTATGCTCCTGAATGCTGCAGAAACTGCAACAGAACAATGTCCTAGAGAACCCATCAAAACTAAGGAAGATTAGGGAATCCCCTGGAGGTCCAGTAGTTAGGACTTTGCGCTTTCCTGCCGCGGGCCCAGGTTCAATCCCTGGTTGGGGAACTAAGATCCCACAAGCCGTGCAGCACAGCCAAAGAAATTTTTAAAATAAATAAAAATAAAATTAAAACTTCTGATTTGCAAAATTTGCTGTTAAGAAAACGAAAAGATAAGCTACATACTGGGAGAAAATATTTGCAAAACACAAATCTGATAAAGGACTGGTACCCAAAATATACAAAAAACTCTTAAAACTCAACAATGAAAAATGAACGGCTTCCCTGGTGGTGCAGAGGTTAAGAATCCACCTGCCGGGCTTCCCTGGTTGCGCAGTGGTTGAGAGTCCGCCTGCCAATGCAGGGGACACGGGTTTGTGCCCCGGTCCGGGAAGATCCCACATGCCGCAGAGCGGCTGGGCCTGTGAGCCATGGCCGCTAAGCTTGCGCGTCTGGAGCCTGTGCTCCGCCACGGGAGAGGTCACAGCAGTGAGAGGCCCGCGTACCGCAAAAATAAATAAATAATCCACCTGCCAATGCAGGGGACACAGGTTCGATACCTGCTCCAGGAAGATCCCACATGCCACAGAGCAACCAGCCCGTGCGCCACAACTACTGAGCCTGCGCTCTAGAGCCCGTGAGCCACAACTACTGAAGCCCATGTGCCACAACTACTGAAGCCCAGGCACCTAAAGCCCGTGCTCCACAAAAGAGAAGCTGCCTCAATGAGAAGCCTGTGCACTGCAACAAAAAGTAGCCCCCGCTCGCCGCAACTAGAGAAAGCCCACATGCAGCAATGAAGACCCAATGCAGCCAAAAATAAATATATAAATAAATAAACTTATAAATTTTTTTTTTTTTTTTTTTTTTTACGGTATGCAGGCCTCTCACTGTTGTGGCCTCTCCCGTTGTGCAGCACAGGCTCCGGACGCGCAGGCTCAGCGGCCATGGCTCACGGGCCCAGCCTCTCCGCGGCATGTGGGATCTTCCCGGACCGGGGCACAAACCCGCATCCCCTGCATCGGCAGGTGGACTCTCAACCACTGCGCCACTAGGGAAGCCCTATAAAAATTTTTTGAACAAATAGATTTTTTTAAATGGGCAAAAGACCTGAACAGACACCTCACAAGAGAAGAAACATAATGACAAATAAGAGTATGAAAAGATGCTCAACATCATGTCATTACGGAACTGCAAATTAAAACAACAAGATAGCACCAAATATCTATTAGAAAGGCCAAAATCCAAAACACTGACAACATCAAATGCCGACTAGGATGTGGAGCAACAGGAACTTTCATTCATTGCTAATGGGAATATTAAATGGTACAGCCATTTTGGAAGACAATTTGGCAGCTTCTTACAAAACATAGTCTTACCATCCAATTCAGCAATCATGGTCTCTGGTATTTACCCAAATGAGTTGAAAACTTACGTCCATGCAGAAACCTGCCCGTTAGTGTTTATAGCAGCTTTATTCATAATCGTCAAAACTTGGAAGCAACCAAGATATTCTTCAATAGGTGAATTTGGTTCCTCAGAATCAGAATCTCCATTATAACCATATCCTCTATATATACACAATAAAATCTGAGAAGCCCTAATCTAGAGCTTCAGTTCAAGGGCCAAGCAGAGCAAGGGAGACAGAAATCAGGGCCCTCCCAAGGTTAAGTCTTATAAAGAGACATCCCACTTTACCTCTCAAGGTGAACCAGATTTAAACCAAGACCCAATTTTCCACAACCCCAGGGGACACAAAGAAGCCTGCAGTAGTGGCAAAAGAACAAAAAATTCCTGAGAAATTATTGCCACAGAATATCCCTTATGTGCACTGGCACCCAAGGTTCTCATAATCTGGATACGCCAAGTACCCTCAAATTGTACATAGTTTTAGGTAATCAACTACTAGGATTGCCACAGAATACTTGACAGAAACGAACACCAAGAGTAACTTCCCAACAGTAACAGTGTAAGCCAAAAGATAATGGAATGACAAATCCAATATGAAAGAAAATATAAGCAAACATACAATTCTATACCCAGAAAAAGTACTTTTCAAGGGTGAGAGCAAAACAGACATATGCATACATAGAAGGTGTTAGATTCTCAAAGGGATCTGTACTCAATAATATTAAAAACCACTTACAAAGACCTTGAAGGTGATTCAAGCTAACCACCTTCTCAGTATCTCTAGACCACGACCCAGGCTCTGCTCTAACATTAGTAGTCAAAGGAAACTCACTATCTTCTAAGGAAGTTCCATTCCACTTTTCTCCTTAACTTGACTTGATGGTTCTGTTCTGCCAAAGCAACAAAATACTAAATCTAATACCTCTTCCACTTGCCAGATCTTGATATATTTGAAAATAGCTGCCCCCACCTATTTCTTCTCCAAAGGAAATAGCTCTAACTCCTTAAATAGTACCTCAAATCATTTGATGTCTACTTTCATCACAAGCCAGACTGTTTTCTTCTGGATAGGCTCTAGATCATCCATGTCTCTGAAAATGTGGTTCTTAAAACCGAACACAATACCTAAGGTATGGTGTATTACACTCCTCTCTAAGGGTCCTTATACTTTTAATCCTAAGAATCTATAATCTTTATGCTTCTGATTGCCTGAATAATACCATCTCTTCATTACCACCTCAAGGCCAAGAAAGAAGCATTTGAAGAACTGTTTTAAAGAATAGTATATTTAACTGTATGATATCACTTATATGTGGAATCCAAAAAATACAACAGACTAGTGAATATAACAAAAAAGCAGACTCACAGATATAGAGAACAAACTAGTGGTTACCAGTGTGGAGAGGGAAGGGGGGAGGGGCAAGATGGGGTAGTGGATTAAGTAGTACAAACTATTACATATGAAATAAGTTACGGGACTTCCCTGGTGGCACAGTGGTTAAGAATCCGCCTGCCAGTGCAGGAAATCCGGGTTCAAGCCCTGGTCCGGGAAGATCCCACATGCTGCAGAGCAACTAAGCCTGTGCGCCACAACCGCTGAGCCTGTGCTCTAGAGCCCGTGAGCCACAACTACTGAGCCCATGTGCCACAACTACTGAAGCCCATGCACCTAGAGCCGGTGCTCCGCAACAGGAGAAGCCACCGCAATGAGAAGCCCGCACACGCAACGAAGACCTAACGCAGCCATAAATAAATAAATAAATAGATAGATAAAAATAAGCTACAAGGATATATTGTACAACACAGGGAATACAGCCAATATCTTATAGTAACTATAAATGGACTATAAGCTTTAAAAATTGTGGGAAAAAAATGTTTAACAACATAGCAAAAAAAAAAAAAAAAAGGAAATTCCCTGGCAGTCCAGTGGTTAGGACTCGGTGCTTTCACTGCTGTGGCCCGGGGGTTCGGGGGTTCAATCCCTGGCCAGGAACTAAGAGCCCTCAAGCCAAAAACAAACAAACAAAACAAAACAAAAAAACAAAGAAATAAAATTAAAATGAAAAAATCACCTGCAGCACTTATCACAGTGCTATGCACAAAGAAGATAACAGAAGTACCTGTAGTATTAAGTTGAACATAGTAAAAAGAATGCTAGAGATTAAACTTCAAGTCCTGACTCAGCTACAAATGTGACATGTGACCTCAAAGAAGACAATTATTCTGGGCCTCAAAGTGGTTTCATGAGTCCATGAATTTCATGTTTCACAGCCAATTTACTATATATATGATAAAAACGAAACTTAGAGACAATGCAATTTCCATTGAAAACACCAATACACCACCAATTCCATATCCACCAAGACTATACTTTGTCATGGACCACTAGGCAATATCTCACTAGCATTTTAAAGGGTACTTTCCCATTCACATATCTCTTAATTCTCACAACAACCTTGTGAGATAGACTAGTTGAAAGGCACCCCTATTCCTGACTGATGAACTGGCTTGTTTGCCCCTGAGGCATTTCAGCAAGCCTCAGCTACAATATGCATATAAAATTGTTCAGAATACCCTTCAAACATTTCTTTTGTCTCCGTTATTAATGTTACCCCGATTTTAGTTTGCTAAAGAACAGCCGTCTGGGTAGCCTGCTGACATTCACTTTAAATTATACCCAACCCAAAGAATCACGCTAAAATGGACAGTGATTGAGTACTAGGCAACCAGCTATTGCAGAGAAACTCATTCTTAGTGATCCAATCTTACCCTTGATTATTAGGTATATTAGTATGCAATACTTTTTCTGTCACTGTTTAAAAAAAAGACAGATGTGATTTTTTCCTATTTAACCTATTAAATTAGCGATTTTTAATGTATAATTTTTTTAATGATAAAATTTTCTTAATGATAATTCTCAGTGCTACCAAGGGTATGATGAAATGGGCATTGGTAAGAATGTACAATTTTCCAGAAAGCAATTTTGCAAAATGTATCAAAAGCCTTAAATTTACACACTGCCTGACTCAGTAATTAAATATATATTTAAGAATCTAGGGGCTTCCCTGGTGGCGCAGTGGTTGAGAGTCTGCCTGCCGATGCAGGGGACATGGGTTTGTGCCCTGGTCCGGGAAGATCCCGCATGCCGCGGAGCGGCTGGGCCCGTGAGCCATGGCTGCTGAGCCTGCGCGTCCGGAGCCTGTACTCCACAACGGGAGAGGCCACAACAGTGAGAGGGCCGCGTACCGCAAAAAAAAAAAAAAAAATCTAGGGCTTCCCTGGTGGCGCAGTGGTTAAGAATCTGCCTGCCAATGCAGGGGACATGGGCTCGAGCCTTAGTCCGGGAAGATCCCACATGCCGCGGAGCAACTAAGCCCATGCGCCACAACTACTGAGCCTGCGCTCTAAAGCCCGCGAGCTACAACTACTGAAGCCCGTGAGCCACAACTACTGAAGCCCACGTGCCTAGAGCCTGTGCTCCACAAGAGAAGCCACTGCAATGAGAAGCCCACACACCACAAGGAAGAGTAGCCCCCGCTCATCACAACTAGAGAAAGCCCGCACGCAACAACAAAGACCCAAAGCAGCCAAAAATAATAAATAAAATAAATGAATTTGATAAAAAAAAAAATCTATCATAATTTTTTTTTTTTGACCATACTGTGCAGCTTACAGGATCTGAGTTCCCCGACCAGATATTGAACCAGGGCCCTCCGCAGTGACAGCGTGGAGTCTTAACCACTGGACCACCAGGGAATTCCCCCAAGGATGCTTTTTTTAAAAGAATTTCTTGGGAGTTCCCTGGCGATCCAGTGGTTAAGACTCTGAGATTCCACTAAAGGGGGTTTGGGTTCAATCCCTGGTCAGGGAACTAAGATTCCACGTGCCAGGCAGCATGGCCAAAAAAAAAAAATTTCTTCATGTCTGGTAATGAAAGGTAGACAAAACAATAACAAAAGAACAGGGGACTTCCCTGGTGGTCCAATGGCTAAGACTCCAATATCGGAGGCCCAGGCTCGATCCCTGGTCAGGGAACTAGATCCCACATGCATGCCGCAACTAAGAGTTTGCATGACACAACTAAGGAGCCCATGGACCACAACTGAGAAGCCCACCTGCCACAACTAAGGAGCCCACATGCCACAACTAAGGAGCCTGCCTGCCACAACTAAGACCCGGTGCAACCAAATAAGTAAATAATTTTTAATTAAAAAAAATAGAGTAATAAAGTCAGAAGTAAGGAGAAAATAAAGCATGAAGTTTTATTTCTAATTACCTACTACTAGGATCTGATCTTGGCATTCTCTAGGTGAATATTTTCTTAATCTATTCAAGGAAAAATAAAGAAAGAACAAATCAAAGTTATAGACATAGAAAGGATAACAAAGGCAAAGGATAACAGAATCAGGATTCCCCTTTGGAACAATGGACAGAAATCAGGAGTTACAGAAGGAATACAGGAGTGTAAAAAAGTCCAACACATAGATTCAAAAAACCAACCAGGGGCTTCCCTGGTGGCGCAGTGGTTAAGAATCCACCTGCCAGTGCAGGGAACACGGGTTTGAGCCCTGGGCCAGAAGATCCCACATGCCACGGAGCAACTAAGCCCATGCACCACAACTACTGAGCCTGCGCTCTAGAGCCCGCAAGCCACAACTACTGAGCCCGCGTGCCACAACTACTGAAGCCCACACGCCTAGAGCCCGTGCTCGGCAACAAGAGAAGCCACTGCAACGAGAAGTCTGCACACCGCAACGAGTAGCCCCCCCTCACCACAACTAGAGAAAGCCCACGTGCAGCAACGAAGACCCAACACAGCCAAAAATAAATTAATTAATTAATTTTAAAAAACCAAACAAACAACCAACTGAGAACAAAGACTTGGGTTAATAGCAGTTCTAGAGAAAAAAAGACCTACAGGTGACCTTACTACCAGACAAGTAAAAACTAACACTGGAAAGTGGATATTGAAAGAAAAAAGAACCTAATTTATTCTAAAGCAACATTGATGGAAACTAAGCTCCCCAAGGGCAGGGATCATTTTAAATTCCTTAATCATTTTACTTTCAGGGCCTAATACAGTAGTATCTGGATCAGAACATACGTGACAAACTGACAAACTGTAGCATGTCCAGAGGATGATGCCCACTCAGTAAAAAGTTTAGAAAGCACATTTCAGAAGAGGTGGCTAGAAGGAAAAAACTGTTTAGTCTGGAAAATAAAAAATTTAAGTGGGACAAAATAACTGTAACTAAATAGCTGTAAAGTGGAGATTGGAGCTACAAGGAATAATTGTAGACAGCAAAATTAGAACCAGTGAATAAAAACTGCAGGGAGGCAGCTCTGAGATAATTATCAAGGAAGTCTTTCTAAAATGACAAATTTGCAAACCTGGAATTGATAGCCACCAGCTGTGAAGTCCCTGTCTAGGGGAATACTTCCTAAAAGAGAGGAGTGGATGAATCACTTATACTGTGTGAAAAACTGCACTAGATTATCTCTAAGATCTCTACCAAGTCTATGATTCTACAAGTAGGAAGAAGTCCAGTAAAGTAATTATTTTTGCTCTCAACACTGCCAAAGTTTTAAAAAAAACCTAAAACCCAGGAATTTCTTTAATTAAAAGGAACAATCCCACCAAGAAGGGATAAAGGTTGACCTGTTGGTCAAGATACTTGATATGAAGAGACTGCTTTGCTTGAGATTAAGCTTTTCATTGGGAGTGAGAATAGGTCACCAATTCCAGCTACAGTCACTCACTTCCTGTTTGGCCAGGGGCAAATGACTTCACCTCTCCACTGGAACTGAAAAATAGTAATTTAAAATACCAATATTACAGGAATATAATTTAAATTAGTTAACTGCAAAATACTTTAGAATTTACCTTATGTGACAATTAAAACTGCATTTTCCACCTGAAACTAACATAATATTGTAAATCAGTTACACTCCACTATAAAATAAAATTTAAATTAAAAAAAAAGAATTACTAAAAAAGAACCTTGCAGTTTCCTACTTTACACATACACTACGGTTGAACTATTAAGTAAATCTATTATAAATAATAAGAACCAAGTTTCTCACTGACAGAGAAAGAAATTACAGATAAGCAAGGAGGTGAATGCTAGAATGAACTCTGTGGTGCTGGATTAGAGTCAGAAGAGACCAGTATGAATCCATGATTATATTTATATACAGATAGATACAGAAACAGATCTGTGTAGGGAATTCCCTGGTGGTCCAGTGGTTAGGACTCTCTGCCCTTTCACTGTTGAGGGCGCAGGTTCAATTCCTGGTCGGGGGAACTAAGATCCTGCAAGCTGCGACGCGTGTCCAAAACAAAACAAAACAGGTATGTGTATACCTGGGTCAGTATACATACATATATTTCCCAGCTCTGTTCCCTAAGAGTGCCAAGAAGCAGTGATATCCCAGTAGCAATGAGTACACCCAGTTCATTTAGAAACCAGACCTTGGTTCCTAAATATTTTTCTGCAATAAAAGAAACCAGAGCTCCTTCAAGAAATGGTTGGTTCTAGGGCCAGGGCTGGGGAAATAAAGATGAGACTGGGGCTTCCCTGGTGGCGCAGTGGTTGAGAGTCCGCCTGCTGATGCAGGGGACGCGGGTTCGTGCCCTGGCCCGGGAAGATCCCACATGCCGCAGAGCGGCTGGGCCCGTGAGCCATGGCTGCTGAGCCTGTGCGTCCGGAGCCTGTGCTCCACAACGGGAGAGGCCACAACAGTGAGAGGCCCGCATACAGCCAAAAAAAAAAAAAAAAAGATGAGACTAGAGCATCTTGCAGCACCAGAAAGTAAAAATGTGATCCAAAAAAAAAGCGGGGGGGGGGGAGGGGGGGCTCATGTCAAAAGAACATAGGTGGCAAATGGCCAAAGCTATAAGAATTTATGCAACA
The DNA here is from genome assembly GCF_949987515.2 of Delphinus delphis. Lineage (NCBI taxonomy): Eukaryota > Metazoa > Chordata > Mammalia > Artiodactyla > Delphinidae > Delphinus > Delphinus delphis. Next base: position 64,362,683 of record NC_082692.2, read on the forward strand.
AAATATAGTACTGGATTACAATCCAAAGGGAGAAAAATGTTCATGAATCCATACTGATATAAATGATTAAATAAATAAATGGGGGAAAGGCACAAATCTTCCTTACAGAAGAATTCCAAATAATAAATGTAGGAGGAATGAGGGAAACAAAATCACCACTAGAATAACACAATAATAATTGCTGCTGCAGGCAAGTTTCACTGCCGAATGCTAAAATTAATGGATGAAACTTTAAGAAAGAAAATCAGATCTTTGCTTAGCCTCACAGAGATATTTACTAATTACTGTGGGTGGTTTTAACTTATGCTCACAAATTCTTTGATACTCATCCCTTCAGGAGGTGGAGCTTAAATTCCCTTGCCCTGGAGTGTGGCTTTACTCAGTGACTCATTTCTAGCTTTTAACAAATGAAGTAAGGAAACGGAAAAAGAGTCACTTTATTGAAAGCTGGCAGCCACACGACCTTCAATCAAGCTACCAAAGTTAACGTCAGTAATAAGTCGTGTTTATATCAGATATCCTCTGATACGAAATATGATGGGACAAGAAGGGCATACTATCTCTCTGGTAATCTTCCCTAAAATGCCTAACCTCACTCAGGCTAATCAAGAGAAAACAGAAAATGCAAATTCAGGAACACTCTACGAATGACCACTATTCTTCAAAAGTGTCAAGCATCAAAGCAAGGAGAAACCAAGAAACTGTCACTGGTTGGGAGAAACTAAGGAACCATGACATCTTAAGTGCAATGTGGTATCCTGGATTGAATCCTGTAACACAAAAAGAGTATCAGTGTGGAAAAACTGGGGAAATCAGAGGAAAGTCTGTAAGTTAGTTGATAACGTTAAACTAATGTTGCTTTCTTAGGGCTTCTCTGGTGGCGCAGTGGTTAAGAATCTGCCTGCCAACGCAGAGGACACGGGTTCGAGCCCTGGTCCGGGAAGATCCCACATGCCGCGGAGCAACTAGGCCCATGCGCCACAACTACTGAGCCTGCGCTCTGGAGCCCACAAGCCACAACTACTGAGTCCATGTGCCACAACTACTGAAGGCCGCGCGCCTAGAGCCCGTGCTCCGCAACAGGAGAGGCCACCGCGATGAGAAGCCCGCGCACCGCAACAAAGAGTAGCCCCTGCTCACCGCAACTAGAGAAAGCCTGCGCGCAGCAACAAAGACACCCAACGCAACCAAAAATAAATAAATACATTTAAAAAAAAAAAGGGCTTCCCTGGTGGCGCAGTGGTTGAGAGTCTGCCTGCCGATGCAGGGGACACGGGTTCGTGCCCCGGTCCGGGAAGATCCCACATGCCGCGAAGCGGCTGGGCCCGTGAGCCATGGCCACTGAGCCTGCGCGTCCGGAGCCTGTGCTCCGCAACGGGAGAGGCCACAACAGTGAGAGGCCCGCGCACAGCAAAAAAAAAAAAAAAAACAACTAATGTTGATTTCTTAATTTTGATAAATGTATGATGATTATATAAGATGTTAACATTAAGGGAAGCTGAATGAAGAGTATACAGAAATTGTGTACTATCTTTACAACTCTTCTGTAATCTAAAATTATCTCAAAATAAAAGGTTTTTTTAAATTGCATTTTACCTTGTAAAATTGGGGAGAGTGAGGAAAGGTTATAAATACATTTCAAACGATTCTTAAATGCAAACTAACAAAATGGATTTTACGGGGCTTCCCTGGTGGCGCAGTGGTTAAGAATCCACCTGCCGGGCTTCCCTGATGGCACAGTGGTTAAGAATCCGCCTGCCAATGCAGGGGACACGGGTTCGAGCCCTGGTCCGGGAAGATCCCACATGCCGCGGAGCAACTGAGCCCGTGCACCACAACTGCTGAGCCTGCGCTCTAGAGCCTGCAAGTCACGGTTACTGAGCCTGCGAGCCTAGAGCCAGTGTTCTGCAACAAGAGAGGCCACCGCAATGAGAGGCCCGCGCACCGCAGGAAAGGGTGGCCCCCGCTCGCTGCAACTAGAGAAAGCCTGCGCACAGCAACCAAGACCCAACACAGCCAAAAATAAAAAATAAATTTAAAAAAAAAAAAAAGAATCTGCCTGCCAATGCAGGAGACATGGGTTCAAGCCCCGGTCCGGGAAGATCCCACATGCCACAGAGCAACTAAGTCCGTGCACCACAACTACTGAGCCTATGCTCTAGAGCCCACGAGCCACAACTACTGAAGCCCACATGCCACAACTACTGAAGCCCACATGCCACAACTACTGAAGGCTGCATGCCTAGAGCCTATGCTCTGCAACAAGAGAAGCCACCGCAATGAGAGGCTGACGCACCGCAACGAAGAGTAGCCTCCGCCCTCTGCAACTAGAGAAAGCCCACGCACAGCACCAGATGCGGCCAAAAATTATTTATTTATTTATTTTTAATGGGTTTTACGATGAGAAGATTAACTTTTCAACCTGTAAGGAATCACAAAAGTACATTCGGTTGACTTTCAAGCTTAAAATTTTAATGACATACAAAGTAATTCCCCTAAGGTCTGCGTTGAGAAATTAGCCTACAATGCTCTAAGAAGACAGTGTGTACAAACCCCTCATATATATGTTTGCTCTATCCCCTTTCTTGACCCTAACTATCCTCAGCATACTCACTCCTAGCAATAAGGCCACAGTAACCTGGTTCTAAGAGTGCCATTTAGAAGGACAAAGTGAAATCAGTTGATATCTACTCGGTTTCCTTTTCACACTGAGCAAGTCAAATGAACTACACCAAGATGACTTCAAAATGTTCCTCTCAGATTTTCTCGCTTTTTAAAGAAAAATAAAACCTACATATCAACGACTGATGCTTAATATTTAAAAAGGAGGAGGAGAAGGAGGAGGAGGAAAATAGCGATGTCAAAAATTTGAAGTATCAACAGCAAAAGTTTATGCAGCCAAAGGATGGACCACCAAATTCAGAAACAAGATTAGGAGAAAGAACAAGACCCTAAGATCAATAGGAACCATATCTCTAAAACTAAGCAACCTATCTTGATGTAGGTAGGAGGTTCAAACCACACAAGGGAACACTCATTCCCACCCCCACCCTACAACCAAAATTAAAACTGCAAGCAAGTATCTTTCCTTGTTCTCAAGCCATTTTGAAAAAGTATGACAAACTTGTCCTACTCTCCCCTGAAAGCCAATTAATTAATAAAAGTTTTCATACCCTCTAAAAAATAAAGCTTAGGCATAAGACAGGTGTTTCCTTCACTGTCAGCAAGCAATGGAAAATGACTTTTTTAATATGTAATATAAACTTATTTATAAATTTGGGAATTTTAACTCAAGTAAGTATATGCTGGTATGACAAATATATGAAGAGTTGACTTAAAAAACTGAGACAGTGGGGAAATGTGTGAGAATCTCCCCAGCACTGTCCAACATAAATATTCCATAAGTTACAGAAAAAAACCCAAAGAAACTTTTTGGCCAACCCAATAGGAGTTTGCATAGTGGAGAAAGAAGGCAGACCCACTAGGCTTCTGTGACTTGATTAAAACATCCCCTAAGAACATACAGTGCCCTTAGTTTCAATTCTATAATCAACTGCATCCTTATTACTGATTTGGCTGCCCAGAAACAAAGGAGGTACCCTGGCCAGTGGATAATTAATTCCCATGTGCATATGGCACTTAAAACTTTGGACATAAATAATTTTTTTAATTTTTAAATATTTATTTATTTTGGCTGCACTGGGTCTTCACTGCGGCACGCAGGATCTTCATTGCGGCATGTGGACTCTTAGTTGTGGCATGCATGCATGCAGAATCTAGTTCCCCAACCAGGGATTGAACCTGGCCCCCTGCATTGGGAGCACAGTCTTACCCATGGACCACCAGGGAAGTCCCTGACGTAAATAAACTTATATTTGGCTTATCAGTCTCCAGTGAGATTACTCTGCATGAATAAATTCTTAAGTGCTTGAATCACCCATGTGAACCAAAAATGTCCAGTTTCTGAAATGTCCAGTTTCTGAACTACTGTGGGAGTCAGAGGGACATTGGTGTGGATACCACTTTATCTGTGTGACCTTGATTCCTGTCAGTCTCAATTTCCTCATCTGTAAATAAACACCAACAACTAGTGCCTGGAAGATGGCAAGTGCTCAAAAAGTGATAGCTTTATTATATTTAAGGCAAATTTGAAAGGAAGTGTATAATTGAGGTAAAAACATTTCATTTAAAAAGCAGCAGTATGGGACTTCCCTGGTGGCCCAGTGGTTAAGAATCCGCCTGCCAATGCCAGGGACACGGGTTCGAGCCCTGGTCTGGGAAGATCTCACATGCTGGGGAGCAACTAAGCCCGTGCACCACAACTACTGAGCCTGCGCTCTAGAGCCCGCGAGCCACAACTACTGAAGCCCGCACACCTAGAGCCCGTGCTCCACAACAAGAGAAGCCACTGCAACGAGAAGCCTGCGCACCGCCACGAAGAGTGGTTCCCGCTCGTTGCAACTAGAGAAAGCCCGTACGCAGCAACAAAGACCCAACACAGCCAAAAATAAATAAATAAATTCTTAAAAAAAAAAAAAACAGCGGTATGGACCATCAAACCACATCAATTTAAAAGACATCCCTTGACAAGAGATGTCCCATGCAAGAGAGTTGAGAAGCGCAGTTAAAATGCTACAAGTAAAGTACCCCCTGTACTGTACAGATGGAGTCTCTTGCTTAGCAACTCTAGTGTTGTCTACCAAACACCCAGCCCATAATAGTTAGACCATGACAACTGTTCACTCTAAATCCATGTGCTCAGCTTGGATTCAGAACTGATTTATAAAAATAGCTGCTGCTGCCGCTCTTTGAATCTCTTTGAGCTGATGACTGGACAGTGTTACCCTATAGGCCTAGAGCAGCTGTATTCCCTCACCACACCCATTTCTCTGTCTGCCCAGTCGAGCTGACGGCACCCCCACCCCACCCCCATCTCTGCAGCATACTATTCTCCCTCTTCCCGGGCTGAGTGAGCAAATTACAAGCACAAATATCCCCTGATGCAATGCCACAACCATCCCTGGGAAAGAGCAGAGGCAGTTGCCAAAAGCGCAGCAGCAGGAAAATGGGCGGGAGACACACACACACGCAGAGCAAGAAACACTGCAATCCTAGGGAGCCAGGGAGAGGGAATCGAGAGGCCCTGGGGAGCAATACTGTAACTGGACCGAGGAGGGTGAGGAGAAAAGGGGGTTCCCAGGAGAAAGCTGGGTAACACTAACCATCCCGAGAAGCACGTTTCACTCTGGGTCTGGGTCCTTAAACACAGACCTAAGCGTAATCACTGTCTCCTCCCCAAAGCAGCAAATGCATTTAATTTACCCATTCCTGGATGGAAGGAAAACCCTAACATCCCCCGCCACCCCCACCCCCCCACAGGGTAATTTCACCGAAGAGCTCAAGCAACATACCAGCGGAGAACCTGGTCCATGTCCTAAATCACAATCTCTGTTCTGGGTAACATTTCCAACTGCCCCCGAGGTGCCTGTCCTATCCTCGCATCCCCACCCTTTACAGCAAGCGACCCCTGCGCACTCCCACAGACAGAAACATGCTTAGTCCCCAAACAGTGCTAGGGCCACGCACGCAGGAAGAGCCCTGCCTGGGGCCCCGTTCTCCCGACCACCCTCCAGCCCCTCCCGTAACCCCTGACCCTGCACACTCTCTAAGGCTCGCCTCAGTCCCACCTCAACTGACCCCCCAAAGCCTCACGGGACAACCTTTGAGTTCTACGTCCTCGAGCCCCACCGGGGCCTGACCCTGCACCCTCTCTAAGGCTCGCCTCAGCCCTATTTCAACTGACCCCACCAAACCTCACGGGACAACCTTTGAGTTCTCCTATGTCCCCGAGCCCCACCCAGGGCCCCAGGCTGCAGCCGACCCTCGCTCCCCAGGCTCAGCCCCATCCCTCGCCCAAGGCGTGCCTCTCGGCCCCACCGCTCCAGACCCCAGCAGCTGGACCCCTCAGCCCGCCCCGCCCGGCAAGTCTCCGGATCACGCCTCGAAGACTTGGAATATCACGCCCGCAGGCCCCCCGCCCGGCCGCCCCCGCGTCCCGAAGCCGGCGGCCACCGCCCTTCCCCGCTTCGGGAGGGCCTGGTGGGGTCCCGGGCGGCCGCGGGGCGAGGCTCGGGCAGTCCCGGGGGCAGTGGGGAGGCCACCCCTCTGACGGGGCCCCGCCTGCCGCTGCACCTACCCGCCGCCGCCGCTGCGCCGGAGCCTGAGCCGGAGCCGGAGGGAGCCGGGAGATGGCCGAGAGCAGCCGGGAGGAGCCGGGAGCCAGCGAGCGAGCCCGAGGGGCGGGACGCAGGGAGAGGCCGCTTCCTCGTCGCCCTCTTGAGGGCCGGCGCGAGGGAGGGACGCCGCCACCGCCTATTCCGCGGGCGCCGCGTCTCCTGCCAATAAGCGCGGTGAGGGGGCGGGCGGACGACAGCGGCGGACCAATAGGCGCCGGCCCCGCCGCCTCGACCCCGCCGGGGTAGCGGCCAAGCGGAGGGCCGTTGGGGGCGAGGTACGCATGGGGGCTTCAGACGCCCGCCTCCCGCCCGCCTGCTGCCGCCCGAGCGGCGGGAGGACAGACCGGCCTACTCCACTGCTCTGTGCATTGATCGTCGCTTCCTTTTAGAACTTGGTGCCTGGAGCGGGGAGGATGTGAGCGGCGGGGCACACGCGGCCGGGCCTGTGGCTCTATGACGTAACCTGGGAGGGGCGCGGGGCGGGGCCTGGGGCGCTGGCCAGCTGGGCGCTGGAAAGAACCCTAGCGGGATGAGGACGCAGCTGGGGGGGCCTCTCCTGGGCTGCTCTGCCACCAGCCACAAGTGAAGTGGCTGTTCCAAGTTGAGATACTTTGTAAGTGTAGAATACACACCGAATTTCCGAGACTTAAAAATATATATAAAATAGCTCATTCATAATCATTGATTACAATTTGGGTCATTACAAAATTGATTGCAGGTTTGAATATCTTTGGTTAAATAAAATATATTTTAAAACAATTTCATGTTTCTTTTTTACTACTTTTTAAATGTAACTACTGGAGGGACTTCCCTGGTGGCGCAGTGGTTAAGAATCCGCCTGTCAATGCAGGGGACACGGGTTCAATCCCTGCAGAGCAACTAAGCCCGCGAGCCACCACGACTGAGCCCACGTGCCACAACTACTGAAGCCCGCGGGCCTAGAGCCCGTGCCCTGCAAGAAGAGAAGCCACCAAAATGAGAAGCCCGCGCACCGCAACGAAGAGTAGCCCCTGCTTGCTGCAACTAGAGAAAGCCCGCGCGCAGCAACAAAGACCCAATACAGCCAAATAAAGAAATTAAAAAAATAAAATGTAACTACCAGCAAAAGTAGAATTACTGTTTGGTTCACATTGCATTTCTGCTGGGTAACACTGGTCCGGAAGTTAAAAGTGATAGCTGACACTGTATTGAATGCTCACTATATTCCGCGCATTCTCTAAGTATGTGATACCTAATAACTCATTTAAATGATCACAACAATCCTATATAGTTGGTATTCATGTTCTTATTATCATTTTACAGATGAGAAAACAAACAGAACTTTAGTGACTTACCTAACTGGTGGTTGCTAGAGAGGAGGAGGGTGAGGAGTTGGGCAAAATAGGTGAAGGGGGTTAAGAGGTACAAACTTCTAATTATAAGTAAGTCACAGAGATGTAATATACAGCATGAGGAATATAGTTGATAATACTAAATACTGTAATAATTTTGTATGGTGAAAGATGGTTACTAGACATTGTGGTGATCATTTTGTAATGTATTTAAATGTTGAATCACTGGGAATTCTCTGGTGGTCCAGTGGTTAGGACTCTACACTTTCACTGCTGAGGACGCGGGTTCAATCCCTGGTCAGGGAACTAAGATCCCACAAGCGTTGGGGTGCTGCCAAAAATAAATTAATAAATAAATATTGACTCACTATGTTGTACACTTGAAACTAACATTATATTGCATATCAACTATACTTAAAATTAAATAAATTAAAGGATAAGTGGAAAAGGGATAGCACTGCGAATTTGGAGCCCTGGAAAGGACTTTAAGCCAATCACAGAAAACTGAAATGACTGATCTGGATCACACACCAATTAATAAGACAGGTGTCTTGGCCCAAACCCAGAGATTTCCCCCTCTCTCACCTTACGCAGACTCCAAAGTAGGAGAACTACCATTGCAAGCCTGAATTCATTCATCCAACAGATGTTGACTGAGTACCTGCACATCAGGAAGGGTCACACAGTGAAGGGCACATGTACAAAGATAAAAAAGATTAGGTTTACCTCTCTCGTGAAATTAGCATTACTTCACACCAAAGCCCACTGAAGAAAAGCACACAGGTGGGAGCTAAAAAAGTTACTTTGCTCCTTCTCCCTGCTGCCTGGAATAAACAGCCCCTAGGCCTATCCCAGGCTTTATGAATAGAATTGGCTTTGAAATCCTTAGAAGACAGATGGCTAGGAAGATTCAAAAGTGTTGGAATCCTCCACTTCTTCCTTAATGTAACAGAGTCACCATGTTCTGTGTATCCCAAGCTAGACAACCATCTCAGTTATTCCCTTCCTTCTCCCTTCTCAGGCCTACCAGATGCTCCTTCTGCCTCAGAAACATCTCCATCAACATGGATGCTGTTCCCTGTTCTCTTTCCTGTATACTGCCACGGCTACTTCCAAGTCCTCTGCCAAGCTTGACAACCTTCTGGACACCCCCCCTCCAATTCATATACACCCTCCTGCACCCCTTATATACCTCTCTATTAACAGTACTCACCACATATGTGGTAATTATTTGTGTAAACATAGATCTGCCCTAATTGTTTCTCAAGGTATAGGTACTTTCTGTTTGCCCACCTGCAATAGGAAAGAACTTTCCCTTCAGTTCCAGGGTACCCAGGATAAAACACAGAGCCCCAGGGAATTCCCTGGCCATCCAGTGGTTAGGACTCTGAGGTTCCACTGCTGGAGGCTGGGGATTCCATCCCTGGTTGGGGAACTAAGATCCTGCAAGCCACATGGAATGGCCAAAAAAACAAAAAAACAAAACGTAGATTCCCAGCATCTCAGAGTTGGAAGGGAATCTTAGCAAACATTTAGTCCCATGTCTAAGGATATATTCTTGAAGCTCCAGAAGTTCACAAGAAGACATTTTAGAGTTATCCAATATATTTATTATCCATGAAAATCATGCTTTATATTTATTCATCCAATTTTTTTTTTAAGGCAGAGCCAGGTGGCACGTGGGCATGTGGGATCTTAGTTACCCAACCAAGGATCGAACCCAGCCCCCTGCATTGGAAGTGTGGCGTCTGAACCACTGGACCTCCAGGGAAGGCCCTATTCATCCAAATTTTGATCAAAATTTTGGCCAGGACACAAACATGGGCAGAGTCCAATGGCTTACCATAGAGCCTTCCCTCTAGTTTTAACCTAAACTACTTCAGTAGCTTTCCTTTGCATTACAATCCTGAAAATGGCTTCCAAGATCCTGTGCAATGATGCTGTCTCTGTTACCCCTCATCGTCTGCCTTGTTTCTCAATATGTCCAGCATTATCTGCCTTCTTTGTTTCCTGAACTTTCCCCTCTCAGGACCTTCCTCAGGCTGTTTTCTCTGCCTATTCTGATTTGTAGGTAATATGAATTTCTGCATAGAAAATTAGGGAAGATCTACAAACTATTAGAATTAATAAGAATTCAGCAAGGTTACTGGATACGAAGTTAACATACAAAAAGGAATAGCATTCCTAAATACCAATAATCATCAATTACAAAATGGGATAGAAAAAAATCTCATTCATCACAGTGAAACAATAAAATTGTTATGGAACCTAGGAATAAACCTAACAACAGAATTGTAAGACTCCGATAGAAAAATGTTATAAAACTTTATAACTTTTAGAAGAAAATATAGGGAGATATCTTGATGCTCTCAAGGTAGGAATTTCTGGCTGAAATTTCTTGGTACCAACACTTGTCAGATAAATACACAATTTTTACATACCAGTTTTTATCATAATTTATGATGTTTATGTTAGAATTCCATGAGGAGAGGGAAATATAATTACATGGATTCAAATTCAAATAGGATAGAGAAATAGAACTTAAGAGCCAGAAGGGTCTTTTGGGGTCATTTAGCCCAAACCTTTTTCAGGTGAGGTAATTGGAACATGTCGAAGACCCACAAAAAAGTGGCAGAATCCAGACTTAAACCCATTTTCCGACTCTCAGGCGGGTACTTTTTGCCCCCACCCCTTCTTTCATCTTTAAAATGGTGTAGCATAGTGATTCAGCAAACATATGTATGTATGTGTATATATATATATATATATATATATATATATAAAACATGTATATGTACATACATATATACTCATTAATCAATATTACATGTTTTATATATAATACAACATATTAATATGTAACATAGAATATTATATATATGTATTATATGTATTATATGGAGGTTTCAGGTAAGCCTTTATAAAAAGACAAACTCAGCTGCATTTCTTCCACCTGTCCAGAATATGGACACAATGCCTAGAGGTAAAACAGTCATCTTATGACAATAAAGACAAAAGCTATGGACTATGGCCTGAGGGTGAAAATTGGAAAATAGGAGGAGACTAGGTCCTTAACATCTTCCAGCAGCTGCACTAATCTTTGACTACCCACCTCTGGACTTCCTATGAAGTGAGAAAAGTAACCCCTATCTCTTAAAGCCATCATTAGTCAATGATGGAGATTTCTCCATTGGTGTAAGCCACCATTGGTCTCTGCCATTTGCAGTGAAATGCAACCCCAAATGGTACATGGAGTAAAAGCCCTGGACTCCAAATTGAGAAACCACGTTACAGTCCCAGCTCTGCCAGGAACAAGCTGTATGGCCTTGGGCAAGCCATTTCCCATCCCTGGGCCTCAGGTTGCTCATCTCTATCAGGGGAAGTAGAACAAGATGGCCTCACCTCTCTCTTCACTCACTTGCATGCTGTGTAATGTACAGGGTGGGACTTCCTCTCCCTTGAAATAAGACTACTTCTTTCAAGGTTCACTAAGTGTTTCCTTGTTCCTGTGACCTCTGGAGTAATTACAAGAGCCTGTTCCTTTTGAGTGCATGTGATACAAAACACAACTTTGGGGTATTCCCTGAACACAAAGTCCCCTAGCTAGGTCCTTGCTCTCTCTTCCTTTGGTGAGTTTCATTTACCTACAACTAGAGGGAGCACAAAGGGGGTTTTACTCTAAAACTAATGGAGCACTGTGCCCACCTCTGCCCTACAGTTGCTGTGTAATTTCTCCTCTTGGGGTCTCAAATTCATCATTTGTGAAATGAGAGGGTTGCAGATGTTCAAAGGGCCCTTCAAGCCCTGACATTCTAAGACTGCATTACACCTTCTGAATTTCATCTCACATTGGGATGGTACTTCCCTGGTTGCTAAATGATTTGCTCTCTGGTATTACAGTTAAGCTTTCTATAACTCTGAGATAGGCAGGGCTAGTATTATCATCCCTATTTGGAAACTGAGGAAACAGATTCAGGGATATGGAGTGATACGCCTACAAGCAAACACTTAGTAAGTGGTAGATCTGGATCTAGAAGCCCAACCTTTGACTCCTTGTTCAGTGCTCTTTCCACTACACCTTGATTATTTTGTTTCCTCTTTCCTTTTTCTCTCCAGGATCCACTTCCTGGCTACAAGTCAAAACTGCTCTCAACTGTGACCCTATCACTGTGACTGCTCAGAGTAATGCCCTCAGTTCCAGGCACTTGGCCAGCTCAGCAGACACCTGGCTTTCCCCCAATTCTTCTTCCATTTTCCATTCTGAACCCTCAGTCTCAATAAAACCTCCTAGCTTCTCCCCAACTCTGACTCCAAGCATCACATCCCATCCAGAGCTCCACTGGATATATCACCATGTTGAACCAGAATCTGGCCCTTTGTCCCAATATGCTTGAGACAACTCTCATCCTGGTTCTGTTATTGCTTCTTCACCTCACTCTTCACTCCATCCAACCTCTTGTTCAGCATCTGAAGCCCCTAAAGAGATAAGCCATGGTCAGAGAAGATGTGAACTGGAAGGCCCTTAGAGATCTTCCAGTCCAAAGGCCCAGCAGAAGTTGAAAATGAGGAAATTGTTTAGTCACAATATAAAAGAGTGGGGTGGGGACTGTAAGGAGCAGGAGGGCGCTGACCCCAACTCCAGCCAATTGCTGCCCGTTCCTGGAAATGTGGGCCCAGTGTGGTCACACTGGAGCCAAACGTTTATGTACAGTGTCCTGGTTGTTGAGTGTCGACAACTAATTCAGCCTTTTTAAAAATACTCTCGGGCTTCCCTGGTGGCGCAGTGGTTGAGAGTCCGCCTGCCGATGCAGGGGACACGGGTTTGTGCCCCAGTCCGGGAAGATCCCACATGCCGTGGAGCGGCTGGGCCCGTGTGCCATGGCTGCTGAGCCTGCGCGTCTGGAGCCTGTGCTCCGCAATGGGAGAGGCCACAACAGTGAGAGGCCCGCGTACCGCAAAAAAAAAAAAAAAACAAAAATACTGTCTAGGCCAAACACAGCTGTGGACCAGTGGCTCTTGGGTTGCCAATTTGCAGCCTGTGCTCTGGTCCAAATCCTTCACCCACAGATAAGAGGCCAACATCACGCACCAGATCAGCAGGAGAGGAGGAGGCAGGACCCAGACTTCAGACCTTCTATTCAGAGCTCACCATCCGTCACTCTGAAGCCAGAAAGCAGCTTTGGCCAATTTAACAAGCCTCTGGTGAGAGCCTGCTCTAGAAAGATGTTCTGAGAGGAGACAAAGATGAAGGGATTCTTTTAAAAGATGCCTGCCTTAGCTCCATGGCACTTCTTCACTTAGCTTGGGATCAAAGATTTGGCAGGTTGGGACAAACTAACTTATATTTAGGAAAGAGCTACCCACGTTCATGGAATTCCTGTGGGCACAGTCCACACTGATTGAATTAGGATTCCGGGGACTTTGCGGGGGAGCATTTTCTGAAATTTTTATTTGGAAATAATTTTAAACATACAAAGTTGCAAGGATAAAAATAGTGCATAGCACGCTCATGTACCCTTTACCAAAATTCACCTCTTTTTCAGATTTTTCCCATTTGCTTGATTATGTGCTGCACACACACACACACACACACCACACACAAATAATATATTTGGAGTTTGAGTGTAGATCACATGCATCATAGCTTTTTACCCCTAAATAGTTCAGCATGTGTTCCTAATGATGCTATTTCTTATAACCACAATACAGATTTCAACCTCAGTAAATGTATTTATTTATTTATTATTTTTAGTTGCGGCATGCGAGCTCATAGTTGTGGCATGCAGGCTTCTTAGTTGCAGCATGTGGCCTTCTTAGTTGCAGCATGTGGACTTCTTAGTTGTGGCATGTGCACTCTTAGTTGCGGCATGAAAGCGGGATCTAGTTCCCTGACCAGGGATCGAACCCGGGCCCCCTGCATTGGGAGCACAGAGTCTTAACTACTACTGCATCACGAGGGAAGTCCCAACCTCAGTAAATTTACATTGACTCAGTTCTATCTAATCTACCATTCATATTCCAATTTTGTCAATTGACCCAGTAATGTCCCTTAAAGTATTTTTCTTCTTCCTCCGAAACAGGACCCAGTCCAGGATCAAACGTCACATTTCGTTGTCATGTCTCTTTAGTTTTCTTTAATGTGGAATATTTTCACAGCCTTTGTGTGTGTGTATATGTGTGTGTTTTTTAATGACATTAACATTTTTGAAGAATACAAATTCTTCAATATTCCCCTTTTTTAAATTAGAATGTATCTCATCTGGGGAGTCTGATGTTTTCTCGTGGTTAGATTCAGCTTATATCAATACATCCCAGTCAGAATACTGCATGAACAATGGCATGTCCTCAGAATATCATACTAGGAGGCATGCCATGTCCATCTGCCCATCACTGGTGATGTTAATTTTGATCATTGAGACAAGGTGTGTTCTGATTTCTCCAGTGTACTGTTACTATTTTTTCCCTTGCAACTAATAGGCAATCTGTGGAGAGATGCTTTGTCACATGCTCAGATCCTGCTCCTTATCAAAGTTATTCCCCAGATTCGTCATCCATTGATGATTCTTGCCTAAACCAACCTTTCCTATGATGACTGCACAGTGGTGTATTTTCCATTCCACCGCTCCTTCCACAGTTACCTGTTGACACTCAGCATTTTGTTGTCAACTATATCCCTCCCTTCCGCAGGGGTGCAGTGTTGATCTCTATCAAGATAAGTGAGATCTGGAGTTCCACTAGAAAACAATCATTCATGTCTAATGGAGGGAAAGGAGATAGCCAACATTGCCCAGCCCCTAAGAGCAGATAAAGGTGAACTGGAACAGTAACTCCAAGTGTTTCAGCTAAAGGAGCTGAGACCCTCAGAGAAGTAAAGTGGCACAGAGATTCCTCTATGCAGGGGCTTCACACAGTGTCTGTTTCAGGACTTCCCTGGTGGTCCAGTGGGTAAGACTCCACACTCCCAATGCAGGGAGCCTGGGTTCAGTCCCTGGTCAGGGAACTAGATCCCACATGTATGCCACAACTAAGAGTCTGCGTGCTGCAACTAGGACCTGGCGCAGCCTAAATAAGTAAATGTTTTTTTAAAAATTATAAAACAAAACAAACAAAAAAACAGTGTCTGTTTCAAATTCTATCTCTCTCTCTTCCCCTCACCTGATCTGTGACCTCCAACAGCTCACCTAACTTCTTGCAGCCTCTGGTCCCTAATTCTTGCCTTAGCGGCTCATTGGGAAGATTAAGAAACAATGCTCATCTTACTGGGCCCACAGAGTGCTAAATGAGAGTTACATATTATACAGAATACAGGAAAATTAGGTTGTGCTTGAATTATGTTTCATTTCAACAAACATATGCTGAGAATCTACCACATACCAAGGCACTATGGTGGAGGCTAAAGACTAGCCTAGAGGTAGAGACTAAATACATCAGCCCTCAAAAAGCTCACAATCTAGAGGAAGAAAAAGTTCCACTCCTTCCACTCCTAGTACTTACCCCCTCCCCAAATTAAAACATACATCCACACAAAGATTTCTTTAAGAATGTTTATGGCAGGACTTCCCTGGTGGCTCAGGGGTTAAGAATCCGCCTGCCAACGCAGGGGACACCGGTTCAAGCCCTGGTCCAGGAAGATTCCCACATGCCACGGAGCAACTAAACCCATGCGCCACAACTATTGAGCCTGCACTCTAGAGCCCACGAGCCACAGCTACTGAGCCCAAGTGCCACAATTACTGAAGCCCGCGCCCCTAGAGCCCACACTCCTCAAGAAGAGAAGCCACCGCAATGAGAAGCCCGTGCACCGCAACAAAGAGTAGCCCCTGCTCACCACAGCTAGAGAAAGCTCGCACGCAGCAACGAAGACCCAACGCAGCCAAATATAAATAAAATAAATAAATTTATTTAAAAAAATAGATGGATAGCAGCATGGATAGATGGACAGATATGTGATAAAACAAGGATGATAAAGTATTAACGGTAGAAACAAGATGTCAGAGAAATGGGAGTTAACTGGAAAATTCTCTCAGCTTTGCTGTACATGTGAAATATTTCATAATAAAATGTTGGAGTGGAAAGCCAGTACTGTACAGTGCGAGTCAGAGTTTGATAAATGATGTGGTAGAGAAATAACCAGTTTTCTCTGTTGTGGGAGTGGAGAGGAGAAAGTGATTACTTCTGCTGCGGGTGGATGGTGGCAGGGGTCAAGCAGAGTCTCAGAGAGGAGGAGTCCTAGGAAATGGGCCTAAAAGATAAGATTTTAAATGCAGAAGAGGGAAAGGGGGAAAAGGGTATCCCAGTAGGTAAAACAGGGCAGCATGAAAATGCTAGGCTCTTTTGGGAAGCTGCAAGGGAGCAGAGAGACTTTGGGGACAGAATGGCAAGAGAGGAGGCCGATGAGTTGAACTGTGCTCAGGCTGGGATGGGAATTAAAAGACAGACAAGAGCATGTGGTTTTGACTCAGTAAACAATGGGGAGCCACTGAGTGTGTGTTTGTGTAAGGCTTTGACATCTGACAGCCAGAGTAGAGGAAGGCAGTGGAGAGAGCCAGCAATGCGAAGAACAGCCAGCAGTGGGGAGAACAAGTCAAAGTTTTCTATTGCTTTTATTAGCCAGCTGACAAGGAGGGCAATTTTTGTGACAGAAAAGCGGTCAAGACATGACCTTCCCGGAGGTGAGAAGTCTGAAAGTGAATCAGGGAGATAATTCAGTTTGTCTTAATTCCCAGCTCTCTAGTAACTTTGATCTCCCTAAAGACTTCCTGTTCCCTTTGAAGGTCTAGGCTGCCCGTTGACCTCCCCTCTGGCCCTCAGCCACAGCCCAGAAGCTGCAGCTCACCCTCAGCACCCTCCGGAATGAACACACTGGGAGTCAGGAAGCCTGCTTTCCAGTCCTGCTGTTGCCACCATCCCTCGCTGCGGCCCAGATCCCTCACCTGTAAATCAGTTGTGCTGGCCCCACTGTTCCCTGTGGTTCCTTCCAGTTTTGAGACTTCTCTACTCCAGTCTTTTTCTTTTCTTTCTTTTTCTTTCTTTTCTTTTTTTTTTTTTTTTGGCTTTGCCATGCAGCTTGCAGGGTCTCAGTTCCCTGACCAGGGATTGAACCCATGCCCCCTGCATTGGAAGCGCGGAGTCCTAACCAATGGAACGCCAGGGAATCCCTACTCCAGGCTTCTTGCAACCAGCCTGCCAGGCTCTCTCTCAAATGTTAATTTTCCCCTTGATGTGCAGGTGTCTTTCTGATCACAGCCCCCACTGTCGTTTTCCTATCTTACCTCTTTCCTCCCCAGTCAGGGGTGTCACTGCGGAGTCCAGCTCCAGCTCCTGGCTGATCTGGGCTGAGGCTTGAAAGAGCCCTGCTGGCAGGTCAGGAGCCTCTGAGCTTCAGGGGCTGAAAGTGTGAAAGGGGTAACAATTCCCACTGCCCTGGTTGTAAGAATAACAAGAAAGTGATGTGTGAATGCACAGCCTGGGGACTCATCTTCTCTCCTCCACACCTTAAGAATCCGCCTGCTAAGTGAAGAAGTGCCATGGAGCTAAGGCAGGCATCTTTTAAAAGAATCCCTTCATCTTTGTCTCCTCTCAGAACATCTTTCTAGAGCAGGCTCTCACCAGAGGCTTGTTAAATTGGCCAAAGCTCCATTTCCCCAAGTTCACAGAGGACAGGTAGTGACTTACCTGAAAAGGATACAGGACAGTCACAGCCCTCCTTGGTCCAGCACCCACGACATCTGTTTCCAATCTTCACACCAGCCCTGCAAGCAAGACAGGACAGAAATGCCCCATTTCCCCAACCCTGACTGAGTTCTAGGAAAAGCTCAAAGTTTCACACACATAATCTCCTTTAATTCTCACAGTGAGGCTGGTATCTGTTCCCCTTCTGACAGTTAAGGAACTGAAGGCCCAGAGAAGCTACATAACTTGTCCAAGGTCACACAGCCAAATCCCAGAAATTGACAATCAAAGTATCAAAAGGAAGAATTACTTGGTGTCCTATATGCCCAGCACTGACTTTTAAAAATATATACTATAATCCCCACAGCTAGAGTCAACTCAGGCCCTGAGAAGTCTGTCCCAGGGTCCTGGCACACACATGGGAAGGTGGGGGTGGGCAGGGTTGCTCACCAGTCTGGGGTGGCAAAAGGAAAAGGCCTAGAGGTGGCATTTGCTGCTTCCTGAGGGACAGTAGGAATTCCCCAGACTCATCCATTCACTAAGCTAATCCTGAAGCTTCACCTGAGAGTCAACTGGTGGGAAAGAGGCAAGGGAGGGCCTTCTGGGGTCTCTCAAAGATGCAGAGTCAGGAAGCTGAGAAATGGCAAGGCACATGCAGGGCGGGCATGTTCAGAGAAGTAGGAGCAGAGAGGAGAGTAGACTCCCTTTGGTGGGTGGAGGTCCCTCTAGGCCTCGGCTCCCAGGAGCAGCTTCCCATGCTATCTGAGCAGGCAAGCCATGTGCAGTCTATCTTCCACGGATACCCCCAGCACCGCACTTGTGGGCTCAATAAAAGCTTCAGAAGAATGCAGCTCAGATGCCACCCCTGGCGGCCCTTCCCTGACTCTACTCGGGGGAAGAGGTTCATGTCCTCGGGTTATGTGTTCACCAGATGATGAGCACCTTCTGCCCTGGTCCAAGCCACCTCTGATTCCTCCATCCACAGCAAGTGGTGCTGTGTCTTCACTGGGTTGTGTACTTATACTGCCTCAACTACTGCCAGGGCACATGGTCCCCTAAATAGATGACATGGGGGCAGGACTGCTGGATCCCCATGGGAGGCTGGGTCCCCTGGAGTCCCACTCAGCTTGGAGAGCCCATGACTTCTGAACAGACAAACCTTCCCATCCTCATTATCTGTGGTTACTTAAAAATATGTCCAAAAATTCTTAGACACTTTTCCCTTTCAAAGGTGGAGCCTTGTTCTTCTCCCCTTGAATGCGGGCCAGACTTAACGACTTGCTTCTACTGCATAGAATGTGGCAGAAGCAGTGCTCTGACTTTGGAGGCCAACACATAAAAAGTTATAGCTTCCTCCTGGTTCCTTCCTCTCGGACCGCTCACTCTGGAGGACGTCAGTCACCATGGCTTTAGGACACTTATGCAGCCCTGTGGAGGAGCCCCTGCGGGAAGGAAGGGAGGTCTCTCACCATCAAAGCCAGCACCAGCTGGCCAGATGAGTGAGTGAGCCCCGTGGAAGGGGATGCCCCAGCCTTAGTCAAGCCTTCAGATGACTGCAGCCCCTGCCCATGCATGACCACAATGCTTGAGACTTCAAGCCAGGACTGGCCAGCCAAGCCATTCTCGATATCCTGATCCACAGAAACTGTGAGAGATAATGAATGTTTCTTGTTGAATTAAGCCACTAAGTTTTGGGTAATTTGTTGCACAGCAGTGGATAACTAAGACATTATCCTCTTCCCCATTGCCTCTCAGAAAGCTCCCTCTGCTCCAGCCATACTGAACCACTAAATGTTCAAAGCAACACATTTCTGCTGAGTACCTTGTGTACCAGCCCAGGCCATACACGGGATAGGGCAGTGAACCGGCTAGATCAGCCTGGCCACTGTCCTGAGGAGCTTAAGGGGTCACACACTCCAAACATTTACAGATCCTGCTTTGGCCCACATTGTGCCCTCACCCAGAAAGCTCGCCCCAGCCCACCCCTTATAGCTAGATCCTGTACATTTTTTTTTTTTTTGATCCTGTACATTTTTGAATTGACCATTCTCCTTCAGCCCTGAACCTCCTCCATGAAGCCTTTTCTGACTGCCCCATTGGAAATGAGCTTTCTCATCTCTGAACTCCTATAAAGCTTTATCTCAACCTTAGCTTGACCACTTAACATCTTCCTTGTACTATGATTATTCATGTTCATTACCTCTCAGGTTAGTTGCTGTAGTCCCCTTGGGGAAGATGTCTTATATGCGTCTGTATTCCCCACATAACTAGTATACAAAGTGTCATGTGCATAGTTATCATTCAAGAAATGTACATTATGCAAATGAACATGTGAATGAAGCTTTCCAAACCCCTCCTTTAGAATTTTTATGGAGACTGCTTTACACAGATGGGATCTATTAAATCTCTGGCGATTGATTCAACCCCCAGCCCCTCTGCCCTCCCCAGAGGTCAAGGGGGTGGGATGAGAGTTCCAACCTCTAATCACCTGGTTAGTTTCCCTGGCAACCAACCTCTATCCTTAGGTGCTTTCCAAAAGTCACTAGGTTGACTTAACTTGGGTGTGGTTGACCAGAGTTTGTTATGAATATCAAGATATCTTTATTGATCTTTCCGCTTAGGAAACTTCAAGAGATTTAGGAACTCTGTGCCAGGAATGGAGATGAAGGTCAAATATATATCTATTATAAATCACAATATCACAGTGAAAAGTCTCATTGGGCGGTGGGATTTCAAACAAGTACTGAGCAGCATTTTACTTGCCAAACTTACTTGACAAAGTAACAGCTTACCTTCCTGAACTTTCTCAGTGGTAGAGTTTGGATTCAGGCATTAAGCTCTCTTAACACTTTTTTTTTAAGTTGTTGTAAAATATATGTAGTATAAAACTTACCATTTTAATAATTTTTAAGTGTACAGTTCAGTGGCATTAAGTACCCTCACATTCTTCTGCAACCCACACCACTATCCATCTCCAGAACTTTTTTTTTTCTTATTATTATTTTTTTTTGCGGTACGCGGGCCCCTCACTGTTGTGGCCTCTCCCGTTATGGAGCACAGGCTCCGGACGCGCAGGCTCAGCGGCCATGGCTCACGGGCCCAACTGCTCCGCGGCATGTGGGATCTTCGCGGACCGGGCACGAACCCGCGTCCCCTGCATCGGCAGGCGGACTCTTAACCACTGCGCCACCAGGGAAGCCCAATCTCCAGAACTTTTTCATCATCCCATATTGGAATTCTCTACCCATTGAACACTAACTCCCCAGTCTCCCTGCCCCAGTCCCTGGTAACCATTGTTCTATCTTCTATCTATGAATTTGACTACTCTAGGTATAACATATAAGTAGAATCATACAGTATTTGTTTTTTATGGCTGGCTTATTTCAGTTAGCATAATGTCTTCAATGTTCATCCATGTTGTAGCATACATCAGAACTGCATTCTTTTTTTTTAATGTCTTTTTTTTTAACCTCTTTATTGGAGTATAATTGCTAATGTCTTTTTTAAAAGAATTTATTTATTTATTTATTTGGCTGCACCAGGTCTTAGTTGCAGCACTTGGGATCTTCGGGTGAAGCATGCAGGATCTTTCAGTTGCGGCAAGTGGGATCTAGTTCCCCGACTAGGGATCAAACCCGAGCCCCCGGCAGTGGAAGCATGGAGTCCTAACCACTGGACCACCAGGGAAGTCTCAAATGCTTTTTGATAAAAATGATTGTGTTATGAGCATCCTTACTTTGAGCATAATGAGTGTTTCTTGATGCCTCAGCGTTGACATGCCGAATCCTTCTACCTCTGTCGGTGCCTGTTTCTCTCTACAATGAAAGGGCTCACTTGGGTCTTCTTTATAGCTATGACTGTGGCTTTTGCCTTCCTTGAAGTCTTGGGCCCTGACTCCATCTGTCCCTTGGGCAGGAGTGGGTGGACTGTGTGTTCTCTAGACAGAGAAGGGATATGACCTTGGTCAGCACATTTTCTTGGCCTGGAAAGCCCATTGTAAGGGGCGGGTAAGCACAGTATAATAAATATAAACAAGAATATTGTACTATCATTATAAATGAGATAAATATTGCTGTATCAGCAATCATATCACAATATCTAAATGTATCAAAGTAACACCTTGTATACCTTAAAATTATACAATGTTACACATCAAATTTATTCAACTAAAATTTTTTTTAATAATAAAAATAAAAGGGTGCACAACGGCGATGAAGAGTGGCCCCCGCTTGCCGCAACTAGAGAAGGCCCACACACAGAAACGAAGACGCAACACAGCAAAAACAAACAAATTAATTAATAAACTCCTACCCCCAACATCTTCTTTAAAAAAAAAAGAAAAAAAAGAAAAGTCTGCTTCTGACACTTTCTGGAAGGAGACAGGATATAAAAAAAAAAAAAGGGTGCACAAGTGAGTCAAAGGAGATGAACTCAGGGAGTCTGAAGCCATAGCTAGGAACACACATCTGACTCTTGCATCATGACAGGCCACACCCCTCTCTGCTCAAGCAGGTTGGTGAAAACCACCTCCAGGCATTTCTCCTGGCACATATCACCCCAGAACCCAGCCAGAGATCAGCACTGATGTCAATGGGGAATCCCAGGCAATCGGCACTCATGCCCAAGACCCAGCCTGAAGAGAGGGACATGGCAGCCTAGTCTGGCTCTTCAGGACACCCAGCTGAGGAAAACACTGCCTAGAGGCATGGTTAACAGTTTATGTATGGAAGGAAGCCCCTGCCCCAGAGAACTTCTCTGAGATCCCACAAGGGGATACAGCACCCACACTCTGTACCTGCCTGTCCCAGGCCTGAGACTCATGGGTGTGTTCAGCATCCTTCCTTAAAAGCATGGGAGATAAGTATGATGCTGTACATGCCAGCATCACCCTGTTTCTGGGCTCCAGTCCTGGCTCCTTCATAATGAGCTGTGAGGACTTTAGATGATGTACCAGAACCCAGCATACCCTGGTAAGTGGAATCAAGGCTCATCATCATCATGTTTCAGCTCTATTGGAGGGGAGAGTAGGTTGACCATGAGAGGTTGTGGGTTTTGTCATCTACAGCATGTGAAAAACCAGAGAAGACCGAAGGAGAGGAACACAGTGAGCAGGAGCAGAGGGCTGTTTCCAGGCTGCCATGGACCTGGGGGGCAGGTCACACACTTACCAGTCCAGTCCCATTCTCAGCAGTCAGAAGAAGCTCTTGCCCAGGTCAGTTGCTCAAGCTTGGGACTCACCTGCCCAGTTTAGACTGGAAAGTCACTGGAGAAGGCCCTGTTCAGCTAAAGGGCAGGAAAAAGACACACAATTTGTTCCAAGGTAGAACCTAAGGGGGCTGTGCTTCATGCGACTCCCCTGGCTCTTCCCTGGGTGCCGGTGATGTTGCTCACATCATCAGGAATGAAGCGCTGCACAAGTAATTTGGGGCCAAAGCACCTGGCTGTGAGCACTGGCTTTGTCACTCACCAGGGAGTGATCTTGGGCAAGTCAGTTAAGTTCCATAAACCCCAAGTTGCTCATCTATAAATCAAGCACAGGGTTAGTGAGAGGGTCAAGGGAGATAGATAACACATGAAAGTGCTTTGTAAATGATCAAACCCTACACAAATAATAGGTATTATTATTATTAAATAACTCCATGGCCAGGATTCTGGATTCTGGTATTGGCCCTGCCTTTACCTAGAGTAAGTCCCTAACCTCTCTGCCCATTTAAGTAGTTGGGCTAGGGACTTCCCTGGTGGCGCAGTGGTTAAGATTCTGCACTGCCAATGCAGGGAGCCTGGGTTCAATCCCTGGTCTAGAAACTAGATCCCACATGCATGCTGCAACTAAGAGTTCGCATGTCACAACTAAGGAGCCCTCCTACCGCAACTAAGACCCGGCGCATCCAAAAAAATAATTGGGCTAGAAGAGTTTCTCTATTCAATTCAGTCTAACAGTCAACAGGATCAGAGTAGGAAAGGCAGGAGTTGTGAACCTTGCGTGGGAGGGGCATGCAAAGGCAAACGGACAGCAGCAACCAGTACTGAAAGACCACAGGAAGAGACCTCACGTGGGGTAGCCTAAAGTATGGCATTGAGCCAAGCTTCTGGTAGTGCTGGGTTTAACCAGGGAGGCCTCAGCTCAACCTCAGTTTCCTGAGCAGCTCCAGGACAAAGCTGGCACCACTGTTTGGAAGGGCCACTCCATGCAGGACTGGTGTCTGCAGGCCAGGCAGACATGATGTCATCTGTGCATCTGGAAACCACAGACCAGCCCTCCCGGGTCTCCAGCGGCTCTCATGTTTTCTGGCCAGGATCCCCAAGTTCCGTTCTCTCTATATCCCCAACCCTTTGCATTCCAGGCTCCCAAGGAACTGAGCTAGGACCTCCTGGGCTTCCGTCCAAGCATCTAGTTCCAAATTCCCCCACCCCTTCGTCCCTTGGGAGTAAACAATATAACTTTAAACAAAGACTGCTGCCTCAGCCTTGAGGAAAATACTGGGCCAGTTTCAGTGCTCTGCTGACTGTTTATTTCTTCATACCCACACTTAGTGCCAAGATAGAACCTGAGGGGCTGTGTTTATTGAGATTCTCCTGTCTCCGCCCTGGGCTTCCAGGTGCTGCGAAAGGTGCTCACATTCACAAGATCCACACAAGTGCAGCAGGTGTGTTTCAAGTCAGAAACTTGGTTGTTCGATCCCAGCTCTCTCCTTTCGTTAACTGGCAAGTCTGTCAGCCTCTCTGAACCTTCATTTCTTTGTCTGCAAAATGGGGCCAATAATATTGATGTCACACGGTTGCTGTGAGGATGGTATCATTCCGGGCATGGCCGGTGGCTGCACACAGTGGGTGCTCAACATCAATGACCTTTCTGCTCTCCTCTCCCCCTTCCATTACACCATGGTTCTCTCTCCCCTGGAGGGGAGTTCAAGTTCCCATTTCTGGGCCTCACCACCACAGTATCTGATTCAGCAGTTCTGAGATTTGCATTGCTAACAAGCCCCCAGGGGCTGCTGCTCCAGTGGTCCAGAGGCTACTCTTGGAGAACCCTCATCTCCCTTGTGAGGAGGAGGTGGCACACAGGGGAGCTCCAGGATGGACTTGTCAAAAGTGAAAAACTTCAAGTATTTATTATATTATAATTGACATAACAAAAAATTCACCCATTTTAAGGTGTACAGTTTGATAAGCTTTAGTAAATTTACAGAATTGTGCAACCATCTCCACAATCCAGTTTTACAATATTCCCACCACTCCAAAAAGTTCTCTTGGGCCATCTGCGGTCAATCCGTGTCCACTCCAAGCTCCAGGCAACCACTGGTCTGCTTTCTGTCTCTAAGTTTTGTTTTTACAAGAAATTTCACATACATGGACTCATATAATTTGTGGTCTTTTGTGGCCAGCTTCTTCTGGTCAGCATAATTTATTTATTTATTTATTTTTTGCGGTACGCGGGCCTCTCACTGTTGTGGCCTCTCCCGTTGCGGAGCACAGGCTCTGGACGCGCAGGCTCAGCAGCCACAGCTCACGGGCCCAGCCGCTCCACGGCATGTGGGATCTTCCCAGACTGGGACACGAACCCGTGTCCCCTGCATCGGCAGGTGGACTCTCAACCACTGTGCCACCAGAGAAGCCCCAGCATAATGTTTTTGAAGTTCATCCATGTCGTAGCATGTGTCAGGAGTTCATTCCTCTTTACTGCTGAGTACTATTCCATTGTGTGGGTGCATCACAATTGGTTTGTCCACTCACCAACAATGGACACCTGAATTGTTTCCAGTTTTTGGTATTATGAATAATGTTGTTATGAACATTCACATACGTGCCCTTGCGTGGACATGTGTTTCCAAATGCTGTCTTTAAAGGTAAACCATAATTTACCAAGTCTCTCCTTCCTAGTCCTTGGAGCGTCTGCAGCCAATACTGTTAGCGACTAAGGGCTAATGGGAAGCCCAGGCTCTCCTGTCAGCAGCTAAGATCAAACTCAGACCCCTCCCCAGGCCCTGTCTCCCTGCAGCCTCACCTTACCCACTGGTCACGGCCCTCCCCCGCTCCATTACCCCAAATGTCATACCTTGATTTAGAGCTGGTGATTAAAGGATTTTGCCTTTCAGTTAAATTAAACTGCTCAAAGCAGCCAGCAGGGAAGAGAATGAAAACAGGATTGACCCAGATCTCTTAAAAGTCCTGGGGTTTCTCATCTCTCCTGAGCATCACTAGGCCTAGATGTCCCCATGGATACAGCACTGTCTGGTCCAAAAGTAGCATCCTCTGTATGTGCACAGCGGTCAGAGCAAACCGAGGACCCAGATACTGGCCTTCTACCCCAACGCCCCTGATTCTTGCTGCTGTTTGGCTCCCCTTGGTTTAGCTGACTTCATGTCTGACACACCTAGACTCTATTCCTTCTCCCCCAGGGACATCCCAGCCGCTGTACGGGAAAGTATTTTTCCTGCTCCACTTCCGAGTCCTTCCATCTGCCACACGATGGGGGCACCAAAGCTGTTATCCTGGACACACACACTGTCCCTTGCAAGGGCCCCAAAAGAATCAATTGAGCAAAGGCTGACTGCCTAAGACCCTTTGCCTGAGCCAGTTCCCCTCTCCCATTCCAATAAACCTCTCCCATGTCCAGGTAGTTTCCGGGCTCAAATCTTAAGCCATGCCATTTGGTAAAGGAGGTTCTGGCCTCAGAGCTCAAAGATCTGAGTTTGCATACCTGTGCGGACTTGTGGCAGCAGTGACCTCAGGCTCTTTACCACGAGGAAAGTGATGTTTTTCATCCCGCCGGCTCTATACCTACGACAAAGTTGATGTTTTTCATCCCGCCGGCCTCCGGGTGCAGATGAGATGACAGGAAGAGATTTGTTGGGTGTACCGCTCTGGAAACCCGTGGGGCACATGTAGGCCCCAGGTCAAAAGGATTCAGAGAGCAGGAAAGACTTCACTCCTGTCACCAGTGAGTGTAGAAACAAGGACCTTTTCAGAGAAATGGCCTCTCAGGAACTGCCATCCTTGACTTGCTCTCCAGATTTGCCAAGTCAAATGGTGGCCCTGACAGGAGTTAAAGAGGTGCATCAAAGTGGTGGATTATAGTTGTGTTTTTATCTAGTAATGAGAGATTGGGTGACTTAGGTTGGGAAATGTCTGTGCATATACTGCAGAAGGGATTATAATGAGTAGCTGAGAACAAAGGCCTGGAGTGTGAATCCTAGCCCTGCTACCTACTAGCTGTATGACCTTAGGCAAATTACTTAACATCTCTGGGCCTCAGTTTCCTCATCTATAAAATGGGAGTAGGGCTTCCCTGGTGGCGCAGTGGTTAAGAATCTGCCTGCCAATGCAGGGAACATGGGTTCAAGCCCCGATCTGGGAAGATCCCACATGCCGCAGAGCAAATAAGCCCATGCACCACAACTACTGAGCCTGTGCTCTAGAGCCCACGAGCCACAACAACTGAAGCCCATGTGCCACAACTACTGAAGGCTGCGTGCCTAGAGCCTGTGCTCTGCAATAAGAGAAGCCACCGCAATGAGAACCCCACACACCGCAACGAAGAGTAACCCCCGCTTGCCGCAACTAGAGAAAGCCCGCGCAGCAACAAAGACCCAATGCGGCCAAAAATAAATAAATAAATAAATAAATATTTTAAAAAAGGGAGTAATCATCTTACAAGGTTACTGTGAAAATTAAGTGAGGGAATGTGTGTGAAATTCTCAGCTCATTAGCTGATAGTGTGTCAAGAGTGGCAATTTTCTTGTTTATGTTTTATTTTTATTATTTTTATTTATTTATTTATTTTTGTACACGGGCCTCTCACTGTTGTGGCCTCTCCCGTTGCGGAGCACAAGCTCCGGACGCGCAGGCTCGGCGGCCATGGCTCACGGGCCCAGCCGCTCCGCGGCATGGCATGTGGGATCTTCCCGGACTGGGGCACGAACTCGTGTCCCCTGCATCAGCAGGTGGACTCTCAACCATTGCGCCACCGGGGAAGCCCCATATGTTTTATTTTTAATAAAGCATTTCCTGAGTGCCTCTTATCCATTCGGTCATCCATTTGTTTGTTCATTCATTTGTTCTTTCATTTGTTCTTTCATCTAGTCAACAGAAACCTTCAAGTGCCAACAGTGTGCCAGAATCTATGAAATGCACTGGAAAAAGAAAATAATACAGTGCTTGACCATTTTTAAAGCTCTTTTACATGCATTGCCTTGTTTTACCTTCCCACTACCTTCAGGATGATGTTAAGAGAACAGAGGCTCTGAGGATGTGGTGATTTGCCTAAGATACCAATTAAACAGTGGCACAACTCCCTCCAACTCATGTTTTCATTTCTTTTTTCCAATTACAAAAAATTTTTTTAAAATATTTATTTATTTATTTACTTTGGCTGCGCCAGGTCTTCGTTGCGGCATGCATGTGGGATCGAGTTCCCTGACCGGGGATCGAACCCAGGCCCCCTGCATTGGGAGCTTGGAGTCTTACTCACTGGACCACAAGGGAAGCCCCCCAACTCATGTTTTCAGACATTCAATCCAGTTTACTTTATAGGACACCTCACTGCCAGAAGGACAGGGTCATTAATAAATGAGTAAGACGGGGCCTCTCCCTGCCAGTCTCCATAGTCTCTGCTCCCAGAACTCAGGACACCTCCCCTCATTGTAGTCTTTTCCCCGGGGCTCTATTAGAGTTGCTTGTTCTGATTTATCTCCGGACACCAGGAGTCTGCCCAGAACACAGTATGGCATCTGGATGATGCCTGTGTCCATCTGGGTTCTCAGCTGCCAACAATGGGGCAGGGCCCAGGGCCCAGGTGGTGCCGCAGCTGTAAAGATGCTGATAAAGCTTAGGTCTGGCTTCTACCTGAAGGAGTGGGACTCAGAGTGGGGGAGTCCACAGCACAGGAGAATGTTCAAAGGTTCTGGGAAGCCAAAGACAATCCACGTGTACTGTGTCCTGGCCTGAAACTGAATCTGGGTGGCTGGGGAGACCTATATATGTTTAGCCTAATTAAAGAGTAAGGAATCCTTCCAGCAGAGCCTCAGTGCCTCTACAGGGGCTTAGGGCCAGGATCCAAGACTTCTGATGGCCAAAGGTATTCAGACGGATTCCTGGCCAAGGAGGCCTCATGCTGCACAGGCTCAGAGACACACAGCCTCCTGGCCTTGCCCCACCCACGTGCAGGGCAGGATTCACTGGCATGTGGCCACTCCCAGGCGAGGTGGGAACCTCAACAATGAGAGGCCCGATGCAGCTCCTTCCTGGACACCAGCTTCGGGGCAGTCATCGAGTCTGACCCTGAGCATTCCACAAACTGCATCCAGCTGAGCTATGGGCTCCAGGGGTGATCCCGTTCTCCATGCTCTGATACCCTATGATACCCTAAAAAGTACACAACTCCTCTACCCAGCTCAGTTTCTCTAAGGCCAACTCTGTTGAGAAGAGGGAGAGCCAGAGAAACACAAAGAGAATAAGAGAAATGGCAGCTAAGGTAAACATGAAATAAGCGCATGGAAAAGCCTTTGGGAGAGCAGAGGAAGAGCTGATTAATGCTGCCTGGGGGGCCTGAGAATGCTGGGGAGGAGGACCAAACCCAGTGAAAAGGATTGGCAAAGCAGGGGAAGGAAAGGTGTTTCACGCGAGGGAACAGAGTTCAGGAACACAGAGCTGTGAACAGGCAAATCACTGAGGCTCTCTGAGGATGCACAGGAGGCAGGAAGCAGGCAGGAAAGGCCAGCAGGGCAAACCGGAACGTGAGACCTTGCTGTGACCTTCAGACAGAGACCAAACTGCTTGGGAAGTGGAGGCATTTTGCATTTGAAAGGAAAATGAACATTTGGGCTGAGAAATAAAGCTGTGTATGGAGTGCCTCCTCTGTGCCCAGTGGCTTACAGGCATTTTCTCCACATCACGCAAGGTGCACGTTTTACAGGGGCAGACACGACAGAGCCATGGTTTTTCTACGGTATAAGCCCTGTCCAAGGAGGGGGCAGGGCAGAAGGGAACTTGGCAGAGCCATAGCAGCTCCTTGAGGGTGAGGTCCCCCTTACACGGAAGGAAGCAAGTTGGAGCTTATTAAAGAGTTCACTCTTCTGATCTTAAGACCTGAAACCTGGTCCGTACTCTGGGCCACCATAGTGCTGTCAAGGTCACCACACTCAACACCCTGAATGAGCCACCTGTCAAGAAACACCCACACCGAGGCTTCTCAGTGGCAGGGCCCACATGCCTGGTGCCTGGCAGGTGCTCAGTGATAGCTGTTGGATGAAGCTTTCTGTAAAGAATTCTTTTGGTTGACTCCTGGCTTTGGCCAACACCTCAGGAAGTAACTCCCAGTCTCTCTGGTTCACCAAAGTCATTCAGAAGAGGAAGGCCCCTCCACTTCCATGGGGCCGCCCAGCGTGGGAGTGCCGCCAGAGCCCCGCAGGCAGCTGAGTCAGGGTTGGGGGAAGACTTCCTGGAGTAGGAGAGGCCTAGGTGACCCCACGGAGGGGGGGCGGTAAGTGGAGAGGGCAGTGGGAGGTGGGCTCAGGAGTGAGGACGGGTCTGGTGAAGGAAGGAATGTCGGCGCCGCCCCACCTCTCAGGGCTGTGTTTTCCTGTGTGAACCTCAGCTTCTCCTGCCTCAGCAGCCTTCTCCAAGGTGTTGGATTTAAGGAGAGGGTGGAGGGAGGGAAGGAACCAGCTCTGCCTGAGCCGGGGTATGGACCAGGTCCTCTTGTTATGTGCCAGCCTCAGGTGTTATCTGTGGTGACTCACAGCCCTTCCAGGCCTGTTTACCCATCTACAAAATGCACTCCACTATGGGGTTTCCTGAAGACTCGGTGTTAGGTGATTTTTTTTGCTCTCTTGATTTTGTCTGTTGTTTTTGAGTTCTGTGGAGGATAAGAGATGAACCAACTGGACCCTCTGTGTTGGACTCACCACAGTCAGACCTGGCATTTTTGAGTACTTGCTGGAACTATTCTAAGTTCCTTATATGTATTGTCATTTCATTCTGAAACCACCCTGCTATTATCCACATTTTGCAGATAATGAATATGAGCTTTCCATCCACCCATTCCCTCACCCAGCACTGCTCATCAGGTGCCCAGTGGCCTGGGCTCCGGGTCAGCCCACACTTGTCAGCACACCCGGCCTCCCGAGACAGCCGGATGTCTGGGCAGGACTTGCAGCTCTTAGTTAGACCTGTCGCCACACCCTGTTTCAGCCCCCAATGGCCTCCTTCCCTACCTGCCTGGGTAGCTCGGCAGCTGCCAAGGCTTGTCATGCTTCCCCCCCCCAACCCAGTTGTTTGGGTGCCGGCAAATGCCAGGCAGGTGAGGAGCCCCAGCTTCCACCAGCCCAGCTGCCCTCGCCTTCCAGGTGCAGGGGAGGTGTGGGGCAGGGAGTAGGGGAGAGACAGGGTGTCTCCCAGGCTCAGAATTGCTGAGACGGAACCTCAACTGAATCACAGCATTAACTCATCTAGAACTGGGGCTCAGGAAAACAAAACACCTGTGCGTGTACAGGGAGAGACCTGGCATCCTTGTAACATGAGTGGCCAGGAGGTGTCCTCCGCCCAGGTGCAGGCGCAATTTACTTCCCTCTTCAAACTTAAATCAAGTGGTCCCAACTTCTCCCTTTCTTCAGAACCATTTGTTTAGGACCCATCACGAGCCCAGGAAAGAGAGGGAAAGTGGGGCTTCCTGCATAAATTAGGAAATTAAGTCTCACAGGAATTCAGCAATGTTGCAATCACCCAGAGGTGGCTTCTGGGCTCAAGAAGCTGAAGCCCAGATCCAGAACTGATGGTCTTAGGAAGGGGGCTTGGACGTAGTAGGAGAAAGTCAGGAAAAAGTCTTGGACTTGGAACCTGAAGCACAAACGTCTACTCCCACCTCTGCTGTTTGGTGGCCAAGTAAGTGAAAGTGACTCACCCATCGATGAGCACGAGTGTCTGCATCCCTGAAATGGAGGCAACCCCACCTCATGAGAATCTAGCGAGAATAGCCACACAGGAGAGAAACCAGCGTCCACAAAACCAGTCCTCAGGAACCCAGCTCCATGGAAGAAGGGCTCTGTGGGTAAATAGGTTTGTAAAATGCTCTCTCCTCTCCTGAAATGTGTGCCGCAGGTGAAGGATTCGGAGAAGCCCTGCAATAAGGAAAGCAGGTGGAAATTGTTTAACACAGCGTTTCCCAAACTTAGCCCAGGAAAGTGTTCTGTGGGGTGGTGCTGTGAGTGCCCTGAACGCAAACATTAGGTGGCTGTGGTGTTTGGAAAACGGCAAGTAGCCCACTTTCGTGGGGGAGAGGATTCAACCAAGAGAAGGATGACAGCAACGTGGAAACCAGGTAGGCCTTCAACACGCTCCTACACAGTGGGTGGAAGTGGACATGGACATGGCTGCGTTGAAGACAGTTTGACTACACTGATTAAGATGTCAAAGTCTCTACCGCTTGATCTGGTAATTCCACCTCTAGGAAATTATCTTGCATAAGTACTTGCACTTAATTATATGTACAAGAATGTTCACTGAAGCATCACATGTAAATATAAAAAGAAAAAAAAGAAGTAAACAATCTAGACATCCAGCCCTAGGGGAGCATTTGAGTGATGACTGTGTGCATATGGCAGCCTGGGCTGCTACCACGGATAAAGCGTGGCTGCGCACTCTGACATGCAAGACCTCCTAGATATGCACTTCAGCAGAAAAATAACTTTGTTTTCCTCTCTCTCTCTATGTATATACACATAGATATAATATATGTCTGGCTTTTTATATTTATGAATAACACTTCAGTGGACATTCTTTTACATATAGCCCATGTAAGTATTTATATAGGATAAATTCCTAGAAGTGAAATTGCCATATCAAAAAAAAATTGATATATATATATATATAGAGAGAGAGAGAGAGAGAGAGAGACAGACAGACAGAGAGAGATACAGACATATAGATATGGATGCATGTATGCATCCATATATCTACACATATTTATTTGTGTAATATATATATAGACACATGTAATATATATGTAAACACACATATACACATATGCAAATGTGTATATATACATATATTTATACAAAGATATATGTGTGTATGTGTATCTAAATAGAAATGACACATCCATATCCATATGTACCACATATCATATATTATAAATACATAGAAAAGTGTCCAGAAAGGGACATGACAAAGTTAACAGGGGCTTTCTCTTCAGAGGGATGTGGGATTAGGAAGAAGGGTGGGAAGGACAATGAGACTTATCAGCATTTCCATGCTGTTTTTATTTTTTACAGTGAACATGCATTACTTTTGAAATTTTGAGAAATATGTCTTTTATTATTTATTTATTTTTAAAACATTATTTAATTTATTTATTTTTGGCTGCATTGGGTCTTCATTGCTGCACGAGGGCTTCCTCTTGTTGCGGTGAGCGGGGGCTACTCTTCATTGCAGTGCGTGGGCTTCTCAATGCGGTGGCTTCTCTTGTTGTGGAGCAAGGGCTCTAGGTGTGCGAACTTCAGTAGTTGTGGCATGCGGGCTCAGTAGTCATGGCTCGTGGGCTCTAGAGCGCAGGCTCAGTAGTTGTGGCGCACAGGCTTAGCTGCTCTGCGGCATGTGGGATCTTCCCGGACCAGGGCTCGGACCTGTGTCCCCTGTACTGGCAGGCGGATTCTCAACCACTACGCCACCAGGGAAGTCCAGATGTCCTTTAATTGGTAGAAAAAAACACTAAAACAAGGCTCAGGAGGATGGCTTTTCTTTTGTAGTCAACTCAAAGCCTTTGTTTTTTGTAACCTGAAGCCATGGGTGTTTGTTATGAATATAAGCACTGAATGACTGTTGGATCCCCAGATTCACTGCTTTTGGTTTCAAAATAAAAACACTTTTTTTTGCTTGTTTGTATTTGAAAAATACTGAAGATTGCAATAATGTATAACACACCACTTAAAAAATATCTTGAAAGAAAGATGTCAGAGCTACCTTGGTTAACCTGACCAGTCTTCTCTCTGGAAATAACCCTAGTAATAATCTCCAGTGAATAGGGTGGTGCAGATTCTGCAGTGGATTTTGAATGGAAGTATTATGATGCTGTGGGGCACCCTCAGAGTCAGTTTGTCTGTTTTTCATTCATAGTCCCCGGTCTCTGGAGCACACAGCCTAGAGGGGGCATGTGAGCCAGCAATGCCCACCTACCCTGTTCCCACACTCCCATCTATATGTTTATTATTGTGCTTTTCCTCGGCCCCTGTTACATTACTGACCTTCTGGGATCCTTTCCCATGCTTTTGAAGTGTATCCTTTAGAAGTTCACCTAGTTCAGTTCTCTTGGTGGGGAACTCGTTTCTTTTGTTTATCTGTGATTCTCTTTGTTTTACTCTCATTCTTGCAAGTTGGTTTTGCCAGTTACACCATTCTAACTTGACTTTCAACGCGTTGTGCACGGCCTCCCAGAGTCTTAAGTCTCCCATTGTTGCTGGTGAGGAGCTGCTGTGTTGTCCCTGTGTTAAGGGCTCTAGTCTTTGATTCAGTGTGTGCTTAAGATCCTTTGTCTTTGGTATTCTGCCCACATTACATGCGCAGCAGCAGATTTCTTCTTATTTACTCTGCTTAGGATTCATGGGGTTTTCTTGATTTTGTAGATTCCAATTTTTCATCAGGCACTCTTTCTTTAAAAATTAACTTTCCTTGGGCTTCCCTGGTGGCGCAGTGGTTGAGAGTCCGCCTGCCAATGCAGGGGACAGGGGTTCGTGCCCCGGTCCGGGAGGATCCCACATGCCGCGGAGCGGCTTGGGCCCGTGAGCCATGGCCGCTGAGCCTGCGCGTCCGGAGCCTGTGCTCCGCAACGGGAGAGGCCACAACAGTGAGAGGCCCGCGTACCACAAAAAAAAATAATAATAAAAAAAATTTAAAAAAAAAAAAATTAACTTTCCTCCATTTTCTCTATTCTTTCCTCTGGGACTCAAATTTGATGTAGAGAGACCTTTCCATTATGTTTTATTTCTTCTCTCTTTCCACCTCTTTCCTACTCTCCTGATCAGTGTATGATAAATACTGTTTTACAGTTACATTCTAAATAATTTCCTAGCACATTTCTCCAGTGCATTATCTTTTCAATTGGGTCTAATCTGTAACTTAACCTATCAACTGAGTTTTAAATTTCAATAATTATATTACTCATTTTTACAAGAATAAATGAATTCTCTGGAAAAAGAAGGGCATTCCCCAGAGGTGTCAGCAAAGGTGAGAACATGAGTGCAAGAATGGGAGAGGAGTCCTGGGTTGGAGGGATGGGGGTGCTAACCAAGCCCATTCTTTATTGATAAGACCTCTGAAGTCCAGAGAGTCACACAGGGGTCACACAGCTAGCTAAGGGCAGAGCCAGGATTTGAACATAGGCCTTCTTTCTTTCTTTCTTTCTTTGGCTGCATCAGGTCTTGGTTGCGGCATGCGGGATCTTCGTTGTGGCATTGGGGATCTTTCGTTGCAGCACGCAGGCTTCTCTCTAGTTGTGAGCTTCTCTCTAGCTACCACGCGCGGGCTCTAGAGCACACGGGGTCAGTAGTTGCGGCACCCAGGCTTAGTTGCATGTGGGATCTTAGTTCCCCCACCAGGGATCGAACTTGCGTCCCCTGCATTGGAAGGCGGATTCTTAACCACTGGACCACCAGAGAAGTCCCCGCCTTCTTATTTCTTATTTCGTTGTGGAGCACAGGCTCCGGACGCGCAGGCTCAGCGGCCATGGCTCACGGGCCTACCCGCTTCGCGGAATGTGGGATCCTCCCGGGCCGGGGCACGAACCCGTGTCCCCTGCATCGGCAGGTGGACTCTACCACTGCGCCACCAGGGAAGCCCCTCCTCCTCTTTTTGTTTCCCTTTTTGGTGCCCCTGCTTTGTGGTACATGAAGCACACGCTCAAACTAGGCTACTGGGAACTGCAGCCTGAAAAAGAAGCCACAGCTTTGCCTGCACTGGGGTAGGCAGGATGTCCTTGAATGCAGCTGTAAGGCAGGTCGCGGTGCGGGGCTTCCGCGGACTCCCCCAACTCCTCCCAGTTGCTGATTCCGGGAAGAGAGGCTGGAAGGCAGATGCTTGAGGAGGCTAACCTTGGGGCACCGTCGCCACCTGGTGGCGTACTCCGGTTCTTGCAGTGGTCGCGCCTGCAAGCGCCTCGAGGCGAAAGGAGAGAACAAAGAAAATCTGGGCGGAGGGGCCAGGGTGGGCTATTTGACTTTGCCCGAAGACCTGACCCGCTTTGTCCATCACTGGAAGGTGATGCGCCCCCCGGAAGGGCTGAGCTCCGTCCTAAGAGTGTGCAAACAGGGAGCCCTAGACTGGGCTTTACACTACTTCCAGGCATCATCACTTGGAAATCAGACAGGCCAAAGTCTTAAGATATTAGAATCATCGAGGAGGTAATCCCCACTCCCACCCCTGCCGCCAGGTCACAGTCACAAGGGGCTGAGAACTGCCCGAGATCACTCAGCTCCGGCTGCTCCTCCGCCCCGCCCCAGTGTGGGCAGCCTTTTTTCATCAAGGTCTCAGAGACATTCCGGCCACAGGCAGCAGAGTTTACCTTATCTCTGTGATCCTCCCTAGGGCACTTGGCCTGCAGCTCCACGCCCTCTCCTTCCCCCTCTCCCAGAGATCTGACCTCCCTCCCGCCTCCAGCTCCCCTTCCCTCGGGTCCCCTCCCCCACTGGGACCTCTCTCCACCTGTCCCTTCAACTGCCATTTGCATGCCTGGGACAAGTTGCTGTCACCAGCCTGGATATTTCTCCAGAGCAATTCCCTCACGTTCATCCCCTGACCACCCAGGAATCTGGACAGTCCACTGTCCAAACCCGCCCTGTCCACATAGGAGGAGCTCAGCACTGCTGTCCCCTCCTCCTAAAATGTTTTCTTTTGAAATATCATACTTACAGAAAAGCTGCAAGAATAGTACAAAGAACTCCCCTACCCACTTTACCAAGTCATTTATTTTTTAACATTTGCCTCATTTGCTTTCTCCTCTCTCTGTTGTCTCTGTTACACACACACACACACACACACACACACACACAGTTTTTTTTTATGAAACCATTTGGAAGTAGGTTACATCATAGTCCTTAACCTTAACCTCAGTGTGTTATTTCCTGAAAATAAGGATATCCTTCTATAATTATCAAATTCAGGAAATTTAACATCAAGACAATATTTTAACCTAATCAATAGTCTATATTTCCACTTGGTCAGTTGTCCCCAAATGTCCTATCTGGCACTTTTTGTTTGGTCCCAGATCCCATCCAGGATCACATATTTCATTTACTTGTCATGTCTCTTGAGTCTCCTTAATCTGAACAGTTCCTTAGCCTCTTGGTTGTGTATGACACTGACATGTGTGAAGAATCTAGGCTGGTAATTTTATATAGTTCCTCAGTACAGATACTTCCTTTCATCCTGCATTTTTTTGCTCTAAGTGTCAAGGGTCTACCCAGTTCCTCAGGTTAGGAACCTAGGTCCCTCCCTCCCTCCCTCCCACCCAGCCCTCATCAGGTCCTCATGCCCACTGCCCTTCTCTTCAATGCCCTCATCATTCCTCACCAACCAGCTATCCTCCACCCTGCCATCAGCGACTGTACTGCTTCACACAAGCTGGCTGTTTAAAGTGTGGTCCAAGGACCTGCAGCAACAGGAGCTTGTTAGAAATGCAGAATCTCAGGTCCCAGCCCTACAGAATCAGAACCTGCATTTTTAAAAAATTTTATTTTATTTATTTATTTTTGGCTGTGTTGGGTCTTCGTTGCTGTGTGCAGGCTTTCTCTAATTGCGGAGAGCGGGGTCTACCCTTCGTTGCAGTGCGAGGGCTTCTCATTGTGGTGGCTTCTCTTGTTGCGGAGCACGAGCTCTAGGCACGCAAGCTTCAGTAGTTGCGGCACGTTGGCTCTAGAGCACAGGCTCAGTAGCTGTGGCGCACGGGCTTAGTTGCTCCGCGGCATGTGGGATCTTCCCGGACCAGGGCTTGAACCCGTGTCCCCTGCATTGGCAGGCGGATTCTTAACCACTGTGCCACCAGGGAAGTCCAGAACCTACATTTTAACATGTTCCCCAAGTGTTTCTTCTGCTAAGTCTGAGAAGTCCTGCTCTCAGAGATCCCTGAAGCAGACCCCTCAGCTCCATATTGAAGGAGTGTCCCTCTCTACCACCCCTGACCCCCAAACTTCATTCTTACCTCACCTACGTTCATGAGGGTATGCTGTAACCTTTGTACCATTTAGTCCTTCTTCTAGGAATGCCCTCTCTCTCCTGAGACTTCTACTCGAGATTAGGCTTAATGGTCACTTCTGTGGTGTGCTTCCTGCCACTCCTCCTGGGCGCCATTTCCTTTGAACCTGCCTCTTATCCTAGCTTCAGTTACATGCAAGTGTTACTCCCAAGGGCTCCTGATCTTTAAGGAGTTCCTCCTCCCATTAGTTGGTGAGCTCCTTGAGGGAAAACCTGCATCTCACACACCTCCTTATCTACAGTGCCTAGAACAATTCGAATGTCTGTTGAATGGGCACGTAAAAAACCAGCTCTTCTTCCACAGAGGTACTTCTTCCCAGTAGATCCTGAAGTGGGTACTGGGGTATCCAAAGGGCCATCCAAGTACCTGAGCCACAGAATGTTGGGACAGGGGTGGCCACAGGGAAACATCTACTTCAAATGCCCTTTGTGATCCATGAGAAAAGGCCCCAGAGAAGGAGAAGTGGCTTACTTGCAGTTTCGTCCCCTGGAGTGGTTGGCCCAGAGAGTCACTATTGACCCATGTTTTGACCTTCCTGGAGCAAACTGCCCTCATGTGGTTTAGTGTGAGAAGCAGAGTAGTAAAAACCAGAGTTGCAGATGAATGCGCACAAAATGCAGAGACTTATGTAGAAGTTTTAAACATGAAAAACTATTCTGTATCTTCTTGCTTAGGAAACAGTCATGCCAGTGAAGGATAATGGTTACCTTGAGGAGGATGCAGGAAGACTGGAGGGTTTATAACCAAGCTGGGGTAGGCAGGGGGCTTCAGCCATGCTGTTTACTCTTAAGCTGTGTGCGGAATATGAGTGTTGAATTTTTTTATACAACCTTATGTCCTTTAAAAATTCTGATCTGAACCAAGGGATCATGCCTTGCACACAGTTGTCCTCAAATTTTTTAATGAGTTTTCTTCCTGAAGGTTTTCAGTTAACCAGCCCTCAACCTTGTGGGTGCCCATTAATTTTTTTTTTTTTTTTTAATAGTAAATGTAAACTTTCTGCATGGCAGGCTTCCAGCTCTAACAAGCAAGGTTCAGAGGGCAGGGTGCATTCTGGAAAACAGAATACCACCCTGTTATTGGAGCTTAAGATGAACACAAATAAGGCTGGGGTTATATCTTAGCACATGGGCTAGAGTTCAGGTTTCATTTTATAGGCAAAGAAACACTAAATTCTCAAGGAAAAATGGTTTGAATGAATTATTCATTTTAGCAAGGTGACTGTGGCAACAACAGGCCAGAGAGGAGACCAGCTAGCTTTGGCAACAATCCAGAAGCATTACCTGCTCAAAATAAATTTATTTATTTTTGGCCATACCGTGCAGCTTGCAGGATCTTAGTTCTCCAACCAGGGATCGTACCTCTGCCCCCTGCAGTGGAAATGCAGAGTCCTAGTCACTGGACCACCAGGGAATTCCCTCAAAGTAAATTTAAAAAGCAAAATGGGGTGAGGTGAAGAAGAGAAACAAGACTTGCTCTGAGTAGATGTTGAAGCTGTGTGATGTGCAGAAAAGGGGCTTCTTATTCTACTTTTATGTTTGAAATTCCTCATGATTAAAAAAGGTAGTGGGGCTTCCCTGGTGGCGCAGTGGTTGAGAGTCCGCCTGCTGATGCAGGGGACACGGGTTCGTGCCCCGGTCTGGGAAGATCCCACATGCCACGGAGCAGCTGGGCCCGTGAGCCGTGGCCGCTGAGCCTGCGCGTCCGGAGCCTGTGCTCCGCAACGGGAGAGACCACAACAGTGAGAGGCCCGCGTACGGCAAAAAAAAAAAAAAAAAAAGGGTACTGATCTTGTAGAAGTCATAAATATACACTGACGTGACAAATGAAAAAACCCTAATTACAAGAAAGGATAGTTGGTTTTGGTATAAAGTTTTTCATAAATGAATTAGAAAAGTACTGTATCACCTCAAATATACAATACAGAAATGCCCATGATACAGAAATAGATGTTGAAGAGTTTAAATAACAATTCATTCTGAAAGATTGAGAAAAAGCAGCATATCTAAATTAACATTTATATGCTTTTAAATGTGTACAAATAATATATTTATAGCTATAGTAGATATTTAGCTATTTCCGCCATGAACTTAGTTTGTGGTCTAACTAATCAAAACTTTCGAATCTTCTCATTAGGAATATGGAGTCTTGTCTTTGGGAAGGTACTGTAATATGGGATGGGTTAAACAGAGTACAGCCATGTGATTTTATATGCAGTTGAAAATCACCTCTATATATTGTACATAACTCTCTTTATATACGTACATGTATATATACCTAAATATATATACTGTTTAAAAAAATGGTGTGACAAAAGTTGAATGGAGAGTAGGGTGGCTGTGCTTAGACATGCATGCAGTGTCTCTTTGGAAGGGTTAATAAACCATCTGGGAGAGGAAGTGGGGAGATGAAGGAGATAGTGCTCTCCCCTCCTAATCTTTATGAGCACGTTAATAGTAACACTCACTGGAGGTTGGTATCACAGGGGACTTCCTTTCTTCACACATTGTCTCATAATTTTTTTTTTAAAGGCTGGAATAATGCCTCTACTATAGAGGCAAATCAGAAGGGGACTATGTCTAAATGAAGCTTGAGGAATTCCCTGGTGTCCAGTGGTTAGGAATTCGCACTTTCACTGCTGAGGGCCTGTGTTCCATCCCTGGTCGGGAAACTAAGATCGCACAAGCCACGTGGTACAGCCCACCACCAAAAGAGAACACATATTACTTGCTATCTCGGCACCACTCTATTTTGTAATACACTTTTGCTCCAGCTGGTATCCATTCTGGCAATAGCCCCCAGTATTACAGGTCCAAGTTTCTCTGGTTGCATGTGGGCCCGTGACTCACCATCTGCCTGATTTCCTTCTGCAGTATCCTCTCTGGCTCCTTCAGAACACAACTGAAACTCCTATCTCCTTTACAGTGGTCCCTCCTTTGGTATGTTGCTCAATCCTATGAATTAATACATCTTGTAAGAGAATGTCAGAGGTTCAGGCAGGCTTTTCATTCCCCTATTGCATCTTGTAAATCAACCTGAATCACAAGTTTGTTTTTGGACTCAGAGTAATAACGGAAGGTCATCTGGCCATCCCTGACGCCAGGCCACATGACAGCTCCTTGGCCTCTTAAGGAAATGTCGCTGCCCCAGCCTCTGGTTTTAGTCAAGTGTGGTCCCAGAACTTTTAAAGGGACTCACAATTCCCTTTAAATACATTATGAAGTAGGCAGAGAGCATGGGTTCAAGATTGTTTTTATTTTCAGAGCCTGCAACAGTTGGTTACCAGTGTTACTAAGCTGGTACATTCTGAAGGCCATCCCACCTCCCTTTTCAGGCATTCAACCAACAGAATCCCTACAAACAAGATTACAGACTAATTAAGATGTGTCTCAATGTGTGTGGGGGAAGAGGCCTTCTCCCCCTGCTCCCCTCCTCCCCACATACTTTTTCTAACAAGATTGTTTTATAGTCAAATGCAACTCAAACCCATAACACAGCAACCAGTCATCTCCAGTATCACTGATTCTCTCCCTGCCTGCAGAACAGGAAGCCAGGGCAAGAGGGGAGACTGAATCTGCTATATAAGAAAAACTTCACTATACCCCAATGGAGCAAAGATGGTGAGGAAGCCAGCGCCTAAGGGTGGGGATGAGCAGGAACCAAACAGGCCTGTCTAGAATCAATCAACTCAGCCCCAGCTCCTTGGGAGGTGTTCCTTTGAGACCCCTACTTCTGTGGGATGAGATGAGGGGCAACTGGTGATGATCCATCTCTCCCTGTCCCTCAAATTAAAACATGATAAACTCAAAGTTTTACCTGCAAAATCCACCACGCCGCCTCCTGAGAAACACATTCTATAGTCATCTCTGCCAGCACCCACTCCCTTCTAATGCCCAGGGCTTCCAGCCCCTCTCCCCAACCTTGGGTGGCCCAGCCAACACTGATTTGATACTCCTTGACTCATAGAATGACTATTTTTAAAAAATTAAAATAGAAGCAATCAAAGAGTATCAGAGTAATAGAAGAAAGACACTCAATATATACTCCCTTCCCTTATCTGGCAGAGCCCCCCATCCCTGCCCGCCTACACTGGGATACCTGCTCTACCATGTTCCAACACTGACCTGGGGGTGGCCCAATGGAAGCTGCCTCAAGTGCTTTCCTGACCGTGACTCCTAGACAAGCAACATCACAGCGAGCAGGGTCACCCCAGTAGATCTCAGGGGCCTTCGAGGTAGGTCTGGGAGGTTTAGCTTATGTCCTGTAGCCAAGCCTGAGTCTGGGGCCTGCTCCCACCAGTATCTCAGTCCTTGGCTGTATATTAATAGCAGCAGCCCCAGTACTGCAGCACCTCCTGGGGGTGACAGAGTGCCTAGTTCTCTGTCCCACAACTCATGTCCTTCTTCCCCCTCCTTTTTTCTTTTTTTTTAAAAATTAAAGGCAGAGGTAGTCCCTGGGATGATAAAACCCCACCTAGGATGGCAGTATTGTAACTTAAAGCAGTTAAATAAAAGTCTCCAGGAGTTGATTACAAAAAAAGAAAGAAAAGAAAGTGACTGATGAAGTTGAATAAATTAATGATATGGGTTATCCCACAAAGACCTTTCCTTTGCAGGCCGTCTTTGGTATTTGGCCAGCAGCATTTGTGAGTCTTCTCTCCACTCGGACTCTCCTACCCCTCCCCCCTCAGGAGAGAAGGCCATTGCCCAACGAGGCCCAGGCGGCTCATCCAGCTGTGGGGGATGAGGAGTCAGAACATCTTGACTTGGTGCTTGGAACTGTGCTGTGGCACGTGACAGCCTTGGCAGACCGTCCTGTTGCAGAAGGAGGACAACTTACAGGGACAGAAGAGCCAGCAGGATGCTCTGGGCTCCAACCCTGGGAGAGTGGGAGGTAGGTTTAAGACATGGAAGCCTCAGGCCTTCTCTCCAAATGTCACATGGCTGGCCCCTTTGCTCCAGTTTCTCTGTAGCAAAGAGGGGAGGGGGGTAGGGAGGGAGGCTCAGGCTGTTGCTGTCTGGCACTGAGACCCTCAGAGCTTCTTCAGACGGCTATACATCTCTCTCTTGCTCTTTTCCCCGGCCCAGGTCCGGCTCTTGGTGCGGAACTTCTTCAGGTCTTCTTTAAAGTCCTCATGGTGCATGGGCCGGTAACTGGGGGGCTCGCAGTGAGACTGGCGGGAAGACAGGACGAAGTCAGGGCACACCTGCTTCATAAGCACACTCCTGCGTCCTCCCTGCTGGGGGCTGCAAGGCTCTACTCAGCAGGTTCTAGGGCCCTTCTGTGTGCGGGGCAAATCCCCAGACCCCTGGCAAGAAACACCCATGACCACCAGACATCTGGGTGCAGGGGCGGCCCCTGCCCTCCAGAGAGTCCATCTTACCTGGCATTTCAGGAAGAACTCCTTATATCCGCCCTTCAGGACATATAGCTCCGGGTAATGGAGTTTGGGGTACTCATTACCAAGCCGATCTCTCTCTCTCACATATCGGCACCTATAAAGGGGAAGGAAAGCCAAAGCATGGTTAGCTCTACACAGTGAAAGCAGTGTTCCTTACACACATCTCCCCAACTTTACCTTCATTCTTGGAAACAATCAGTGTTGACTTGTGATTTCCTGGCCACCTGTTATCTTCAGGAATAGTGTTCAGAGCCAGTGCCACTGCCTCGTATTGGCAGGTAGATGGTCTCTTCCCAAATTTTCAAGTTAAACAGCCCTAGCAACTGATCTCTGCCCAGCATCTTCCCTGCCACCACCAGCACCTAATCTTCGGTGACAGCTTCCCAGCCAGCTTCCCTCTGCATTCTCCACCCTCCACGACCAGTGTCTCTCCCTTACTTCCTTCTGAGCTTTGCTCCTGTCTCAGGGCACCTACTTGCATCCTGTACTAAAATGGACTATTGTGTAGTGTACTGTATACTCCTGTAGTTATATGTGTGCAAATGCAGCAAAATATCATCAGTCGATGAAATCAGGGGAAGCATGCACTCTTTCTGAGCGTGAAATGGTTCCAAATAAAAAGGTGGCACAAGAACTTGAACCCAGTCCCATGAGAAAAGTCTCTCTTGGAACCTCCTAGTGAAGCTGCACTGCTCCCTGCCACCTCTGTCCCTGTTTGCTCAGCATTTGTCACAACCATCTTCCGTCTCTCCACTGGGACCTCCCCTGCGGCAGGTCAGTCCTGTTTGCTCACTGCTGTAACTTCATTGCCTCAATAGCCCCTGACACGTCCAGGCTGGCAGTCCTTTCTGAAGGGAACTAGCACAGATGGGCAGCTGTTTGGCCCTCCCCCTAGCTTTTTAATACCACCACTCACTTCTGACCACATTTTCAGAACCAGTCCTGTCACCATTAGTGAGAGTGTGGAAAGATGTTGTTAGAGCATCAGAGTATTATTTTAAATCTGAAGTGATGTTATTTTATTGTAATTATACTTTCATTTATTTTGGTATAAAACTTATCTTTATAGTAAATTATAACAGGGCCTTAGTCACCAAAGCCCTAACAGAAGTTCTTACTAATAAGGGGTGGGGATGGGGGGGCAGGGGCATTTCTTTTAAACTCTAACGTGGCAATAACGTGAAGGTAACATAATCCACTCCTTTGCAAACGTGGATTTGACAAGTGTTCAAGAGCATCACATCAAGTTTTGCAGAGAGGATATGACACTCTTCTGGCATTTGCATAAGGAGCAACCACACTGTACCTGAAGGATGTCACCTGAGAACAGTAGCCCCATAGGTAGAAATAAGGACAGTGGGGGAAACTGGGAAGAGCCAGAGTTTAATTCAATATAAAGGAAGGCTGGACAGTAGGCCATGCCCAGCAGTAGCCAGGACTAACTCAGGAGTGAGGGTGATGAAGCAGAGGCCAGATCCTCGGGGGATGTTGCACAGGGA
Organism: Delphinus delphis; assembly: GCF_949987515.2. Lineage (NCBI taxonomy): Eukaryota > Metazoa > Chordata > Mammalia > Artiodactyla > Delphinidae > Delphinus > Delphinus delphis. The sequence continues at coordinate 64,407,061 of NC_082692.2, forward strand.
ACACCTGTGTCACAGGCTGGACTGGGGAAGCCAGAAAGCCCTCCACGACGACTACTGTGAAACTGTTAGGGCAGCCTATAAACTACACTCCAGGAAGCTGTTCATGAAATCAACTGACTGCAAAACAGGTAAGGATTTGAGAGAATACCTGTTACACGTGAATTGATACTTTTACAAAACTAGGTATTTTCACACCATGTGTGTAGGCTAAGGCATGGAAATGACATTCGATGTGCAACAGGCGGTCCCACAGAAGCACCATGGGGGCCATGCCCTGGAGCCCACTCACATGCGAGGGCCTCGCTCAGAAGAAAACTCGCAGTGGAACACCACGATGACACGCTTGCCATCCGTAGGTACGATGGGCTTCTTGAGTAAGAAGTCTTCAACCTCCTCTTCCATGTGCAAGTTCACTGCACCCTGTGAAGGCACCAAGAGACTCATGTTTCACACTCGCAGTAATGATTCTTCGAGACTGGTCTTCAAATGGGCACCTCAAATTCTGTTATGACTGTGTGCACTGTATGAGTGGTATTTGTGAATGCCCGGGACTTTCACGGCCACGACAGTGGCAAACACTAACACTGTATTTAAAGTACCTCCTTACCGTATTTCAACACTATATTATTGGTTAAAAGATTAAAAGGGCACAACCAATTACTTTCTTCCTGGGAAAGTATGTTCCAACACCCAACTAACCAGGCAACTATAAATGTAAGAGGTATCATTAGGCTTGGCACAGACTGGGACATGTTGCCAGAGACTGGCTTCTCCTCATGGCTTCATGTCCAGGCATGGCTTAGAAGTCAGTGGGTACCATTTAGAAATGTCCCTGATGGTGATGGTGATGGTGATGGTGATGGTGTGAGGGACAGAACAGGAAGCAGTTGCCGTACAGTGTGGTAGAGATTAGTGCAGACCAGGGAACATTCTTTCAGTGCACCAGGAGTCAAATGCCTTTCACGCCCACTGCTTCTTTTTACAATTCTTATAACCAGCATGTGAGCATTATAATGAGCAGCCAGGTGTCACCTCCGCCTTTAAAAAAAAAAATCACAGATGCTGTCCAGGGCTCCTGCTATGCCTCCCACAACAGCAGGGCTCGCCCACAAGCCTCAGGAATCCATACCTTGATGTGGCCTCCCTCATATTCATATGGGTATCGGCAGTCAATGATAACAAACTCTTTAATGAGGTTGGCAAACTTGCCACTCAAAACAGACGCTATCTGTGGAGAGAGAGCCAAGGAGAATCAACTCTGGCTGCCAGGAACACGTAGATTCCATGTGTGGCAGGTTCCAAAAGGATGACTTACAATTTCTGGAGAGATGTATTTTAAATCCTGATGCTTTCCAGCAACTGTATGAAAGAGGTAACACTTAAAAAAAAAGAGAGAGAAAGAGAGAGAGAGAGAGAAATACTTAGCAAATCCAAAAGCTTAAAAATGCAACATTTTTATATTGCTTGCCTTCCTGGTAAGAGTCAGCTTGAAAAAAAAAAAAAAACAAACATTAATCTAATAGAATATGTTGGTTACTTGTCTAGCCACTTCATCAATATCCTGACATTGAATTTTCACACAGACTTATAAGGCACATTATCCCCATTCCCATATGTCAAAGCTAGGTACCTTGTCCAAGGTTAGCCAGCAAGTAAGCCAGACTTGAATACAGAAACCTCAGGTGATTTCCTTTTTCTCCCGCTTTTGTTAGGAACCCTCACCTCAGCAGCCAGACTGTGTGCAGCACATAAAGGACACAGAGAGGAATGACTTCCCTGTTTACTGAGCACCTGCTATGTCCAGCATGGTGTTAGACATTGGAGGTGGAATGAGTGAGGCTGGGCCCAGCCTTGAGGGAGAAGGACGGGCACATCAGTAATTACTCACTAGGGCGGACTGGCCGAGTCAAGTGCTCACCCAATCCCGTGGCCATGTGTGGGGTCATTATGACAAACACAACCAACCACAGCTTCAATTCAGGTGCAAGCTTCTACCAGCAAGGATACACCACACCCAGGTCTTGGCTTGCTCTTCCCTTCAGACTAGAACTGTCTTCTATTTTTTAAAAATTTTATTTATTTTTTAACATCTTTATTGGAGTATAATTGCCTTACAATGGTGTGTTAATTTCTGCTGTATAACAAAGTGAATCAGCTATACGTATACGTATATCCCCATATCCCCTCCCTCTTGCGTCTCCCTCCCACCCTCCCTATCCCACCCCTCTAGGTGGTCACAAAGCACCAAGCTGATCTCCCTGTGCTATGCAGCTGCTTCCCACCAGCTATCTATTTTACATTTCGTAGTATATATAAGTCTATGCCACTGTCTCACTTCGTCCCAGTTTACCCTTCCCCCTCCCTGTTGTCTTCTATTTTTAATCCACTTATTTCTCCCACCTGGTTGAAATATCTAGCCCAGATCCAAACCTTCCCCAATCGCCTAGCTGAGACTGAGACAACCCTTTTATTTCTTATTTATTTATTTAGTTATTTAGTTAGTTATTTTTGTGGTACGCAGGCCTCTCCCTGTTGTGGCCTCTCCCATTGCGGAGCACAGACTTCGGACGTGCAGGCTCAGCGGCCATGGCTCACGGGCCCAGCCGCTCCGCGGCATGTGGGATCTTCCCGGACCGGGGCACGAACCCGTGTCCCCTGCATCGGCAGGCAGACTCTCAACCACTGTGCCACCAGGGAAGCCCAACCCTTTTATTTCTTAGTCTGCTGCTTTCACTGTACTGATGTTTACTTCAATCTACCATGTGATAAATGTGGTACATGTCTATGTGGCATGATGTCTTACTGACCGTATGTTAAGTGTTTTGAGGGAAGGAACTGTGTCTCATTTTGGAATCTTTGCCTTACACATGATAAGTGTTTCCATAAATGTTAGCTACATTAATACATAAAAGACTGGTCTGGGGACCTTCAAGTCATATGTGGCTAAACAAGCTACTACTGACACAGGAATGTGTCACATTTCACCACAGCTCAAAGGCAGCCAACCTGTATGAGGCCATCAGCAGACCATCCTCTGGACCTCCCTGAGGGCCTTTTCCCTCTAGGGCCATGCTCCTCTGGACAATGGAGAAATTTAGTCTCAATCCTGGACATTCTAAGAGGACCTTTTGATATACAGACTTATATACAGTGAGGCTAGAGGTTTATTTCTGCTTCTTTACACTTTTCCGCAGTACTGCTTTTATAATCACAAACACAGTTCCCAGAGAGCCTGGTCTTTGGGTTGGTGTCAAGGCAGCTGGTGGGTGGCTCCCTACTTGAAACCTCTGACCAGCATCAGTAAGGTCTATAGTCCCACAGAGACTGAGATACACCTGATCATGAGTGTGTTTCCTTATCTTAAAACAAACTTCAAACTGCGTCCCCTTGGCGGGGTGGGGTGGGGTGGGGGGAACCCCAGGAACCACTTCAGGGAGGGAGGAAGGCTGAGGGGGGCATTTTAGGTACCCCCTGCCAATCCTGCATCACAAAGCAGTTCTGCGTGCAATTACCTTGGAGAAGTCTCCTATAAGGTCCCTTGGGTCATTATCCAAAATATTCTCAATGGTCCCTTTTGGGGAAGACACCAGGCATAAAGACTGATGTAGAATCTGTAACAAATCAAAGGTGGAGAATGAGGCCAGGCTTCTGAACAGAACTTATGAAAACATTCACCTGGAATATGTCAGGAAGAAGAGACTGAAATGTTAACATTCATATTTAGCAAAAAGATACCTTTCTTATTTGACTGAATCTAGAGTGAAAAAAAGAATATGGGTTACTGACTAGGTATACTGTTATTTGAACTGAATTCAATTCTAACTGAACTGCTCTGAAACTTCCTTTTTTTTTAAAAAAAAAAAAAAAGAAGGATTAAAATTAGGGCTAAGTCTAAAAAAAGTATTTCTTAGTTCTACCCACTGAGAAGCTCCAGGGTTGCAGTAAGTAGCCCTTAGGTCAGTGTGCTCTCTAAATAATACAGCTGACCGCTGAACAACACGGGGTTTAGGGCCACCATCTCACATCCCCGAATTCAACCAACCACAGACCATGCAGTACCACAGTATGTATTTATTGAAAAAAATCTGCGTATAAGGGGACCTTACAGTTCAAACCCATGTTGTTCAAGGGTCAACTGTATTTTCCACTAAAAGAAACCAGAGCTTTTTGATTGACTCCAGGCTGGGACAAGAAATGTACAAGATAAACCTGGAACACTTTGTCATTAGTAGCAAGGAAGCACTCATATTTCAAAGGACACATCAAAAGGGCTAATCGTGGGGAAGTAAGGATTTCTTTTATACACTTAGTGTATTTTATATTATTTATTTGGCTGCACCAGGTCTTAGTTGTGGCATGCAAACTCTTGGCTGCGGCATGTGGGATCTAGCTGCCTGACCAAGGATCGAACCTGGGCCCCCCGCATTGGGAACGTGGAGTCCTAGCCACTGGATCACCAGGGAAGTCGCAGGATTTCTTAAGCAGTACACAAAAAACACGAAACATAAAAAGACTGATAAATTAAAACATGTTTAAAAAAAAAAAATCAAGAAATTCTGTTCATCAAAACAACAAGATTAGGTAAGAACAGGCAAGCCAGAGTGGGCAGATATGCATCCATCTCAATAAAATATTCATCTCTGAATATATAAAGCATTCCCACAAATAAGAGACAACCCAATAGAAATATGGGCTAGAAACTTGGCTGAGTAATAGAGAAGAAAATCTAAGACCAAGAAAAATAACTATCAGGGAAATGCAAGTCAAAATCAGATACTACACACTCACCAGAATGGTTAAAGTTAAAGAGATGAACAACACCGGATACTACTGGTAAGGATGTGGAAGAACTGGAACTCTCACACACTGTTCTGAGTACAGCCAACCCTCGGTATCTGTGAGATTGGTTTCAGGACACCCAAGGATGATCATATAAAATGACACGTAGTACAGCTAGTGCTCAGTAAAAATACATTGCAGGGGCTTCCCTGGTGGCGCAGTGGTTGAGAGTCCGCCTGCCGATGCAGGGGACACGGGTTCGTGCCCCGGTCCGGGAAGATCCCACATGCCGCGGAGCGGCTAGGACCGTGAGCCACGGCCGCTGGGCCTGCGCGTCCGGGGCCTGTGCTCCGCAACGGGAGAGGCCGCAACGGTGAGAGGCCTGCATACCACAAAAAAAAAAAAAAAAAAAGAATGCATTGCAAAGTTGGTTAAATCCATGGATGCGGAGCCCCCAGATACGGAGGGCTGACTGGACAACCACTTTGGAAAGCTATATGGCAGTGTCTGCTAAAGCTAAACACATGCCTAGCCTAGGACCCAGCAAGTCCACAAGAAAAGTTAAAGTGCATGTTTACAAAATAAATTGTATAAATACCATCAACTAGTATTTGACAAGGGAGCCAAGAATGCTCAATGAAGAGAAGATCAGTCTTCTCAATAATAAATCATGCTGGAAAAACGGAATATAAACATGTGAAAGAATGAAATTAGACCCCTATCTTACACTACTCACAAAAAATAACTTGAAATGGCTTAAAGACTTAAATGTGAGACAGGAAACCATAAAACTCCTAGAAGAAAACACAGGAAAAAAGCTCCTTGACATGAGTCTTGGCAATGACTTTTTTAGATTTGACCCCTAAGGCACAAGCAACAAAATAAAAAATAATTGAGACTACATCAAACTAAAAAGCTTCTGCCCATTAAAAGAAATCAACAAAATGCAAAGACAACCTATAGAATTGGAAAAAATATTTGCAAAATATATTATCTGATAAGGGGTTAATATCCAAAATATATAAGGAATCCATACAACTTAATAGCGAAAAAACAATCTTTTTTTTAACGTCTTTATTGGAGTGTAATTGCTTTATAATGTTGTGTTAGTTTCTGCTGTACAACGAAGTGAATCAGCTATAGGTATACATATATCCCCATATCCCCTCCCTCTTGCATCTCCCTCCTACCCTCCCTATCCCACCCCTCCAGGCGATCACAAAGCACCGAGCTGATCTCCCTGGGCTATACAGCTGCTTCCCACTAGCTATCTATTTTACATTTGGTAGTGTATATATGTCAATGCTTCTCTCTCACTACATCCCAGCTTATCCTTCCCCTCCCCGTGTCCTCAAGTCCATTCTCTACGTCTGCATCTTTAAAATAATCTGGTTTTAAAAAGTAGGCAAAGGACCTGAATACACATTTCCCTAAAGATACACAAATGGTCAACAGGTACATGAAAAGATGATCAATATCACTAATCGTTTAGGGAAATGAAAATCAAACTGTTGTACAATGAGATATCACTTCATGACTATAAGAATGGCTATCATCGAAAAGAAAAGATGGGGACTTCCCTGGTGGTGCAGTGGTTAAGAATCCGCCTGCCAGTGCAGGGTACATGGGTTCAAACCCTGGTCCGGGAAGAACACACATGCCGCAGAGCAACTAAGCCCATGTGCCACAACTACTAAGCCTGCGCTCTAGAGCCTGAGAGCCACAACTACTGAAGCCTGTGGGCCTAGAGCCTGTGCTCTGCAACAAGAGAAGTTACCGCAATGAGAAGCCCGAGCACCACAATGAAGAGTAGCCCCCACTCGACGCAACTAGAGAAAGCCTGCGCGCATCAACAAAGACCCAACGGAGCCATAAGTAAATAAATAAAAATGAAAAAAAAAAGAGGGAACTCCCTGGCGGTCCAGTGGTTAGGACTCCACACTTTCACTTTGGGGGTCCGGGTTCAATCCCTTGTCAGGAACTAAGATCCCGCAGTCCCCATGGTGATGCCAAAAACAAACAACAACAACAACAACAAAACAAGAAACAAGTGTTGGCAAGGATGTGAAGAAAAGTGAACCTTTGTACAATATTGGTGGGAATGTAAAGTGGGATGGCCACTATGGGAAACAGTATGGACGTTCCTCAAAAAAATTGAAAATAGGGACTTCCCTGGAGGTCTAGTGGTTAAGAATCTGCGCTTCCAATGCAGGGGGCATGGGTTTGATCCCTGGTCAAGGAACTAACAGCCCACCTGCCGTGCAGTGCAGCAAGCAGACAAAAAAGAAAAAAAAAAAATCAAAAACAGAACTAACTAGGAGCCAACAATCCCACATCTGGGAATATATTAGAAGGAAACGAAAACACTATGTCAAAGAGATATCTGCACCCCCATGTTTAGAGCAGCATTCTTTATAATATTCAAGAAATGGAAATAACCTAAGTGTTCATTGACGGATGAATGGATAACAAAGTTGTGACACACACACACACACACACACACACACACACACACACACAATGGATTATTACTCAGCCATACAAAAAGAAGGCAATCCTGCCATTTGCGACAACATGGATGGACCTTGAGGGCATTATGCCAAGTGAAACTGAAGTAAGTCAGACAGAGAAAGACAAATAACTATATGACATCACTTATATAGGGAATGAAAAAACTTAAAAAACACAATACAAACCATCACCACAACCACCAAAACAAAAACCAAACTCATAGAAAAAGAGATCAGATTTGTGGTTACCAGAGGCAGGCAGTGGGGGAGGGGGATTGGATGAAGGTGGTCAAAACGTACAAACTTCCAGTTATAATATAAATAAGTACCAGGGATGTAATGTACAACATGATGACTACAGTTAAGCCTGCTGTATGGTATATATGAAAGTTGTTGAGAATAAATCCTAAGAGTTCTCATCACAAGGAAATAAAAGAACTAAAATACCTAGAACTAATTGACAATGAAAAACACTACAATCAAAGTTGTGAGACAAACCTAAAGTAGTGGGAAATTTATATATCTACATAGAACAGGACACAAGAAAAATTAAAACTAACATCAAGGAAAAAAATTTATGGCCCTACTCCATGGCCCAACAAGTAGGGAGCTTAGACTTCCACCCCTGCCCAGCTGTACTTAAGTGTCCCAATCTCTACTCCACTGGGATGGTGTCTGAGGAGGCCTAGAAGGGAGCCTGAACTCCCAATCCTGCCCAGCAAACATGAGGCTTGCCCCACCCTAGGTGGCATATCAAGGGAACCTGAACTTCCATCCCCACCTTCCTGCAGTACCAGAAGACTGACTGCTAAAACAGAAGAGTTACATAGCCTCATAATATCCAAAGAATATAGATATAACTGAAAAATCCCTTGTCATACCAAGAACCAGGAAAATCTCAGCTTGAATAGGAAACAATAATCAACAGAAAGCCTCAACAGAAAGCCACACCAGAAACAGACGTTGGAATTGCCTGACAAGGATTTTAAAGTAGCCATTATAAAAATGCTTCAACAGGCAATTATGAACATGATTGAAACAAATGAGAAACAAGAACAGCAAGTCTCAGCAAAGAAAAAGAATCAAATGGACATTTTAGAACTGAAAGATACAATATCACAGTCCTTGAGCAAAAAAGAACCTGCATAACTAACCTCCTGGGGCTTCTTTGGACTAGCTGCCTCTTCGGGACTGGCCCCAGCCACGCTCTTCCTCCGCTTCCTATTTCCACGTGGGGACTCCTCTTGCGATCGGTCTGGTCTTTTCAACGTTGACGGGATGGTGGAGCTACACGTGGAAGGGGAGTCAAACAGCTTGCAACGATTGCCCTTGGTGGGGGTGGGGGGGGAAAGAGACCCATTTAATGTATTTCATTAACATACACTCACTTGAATGGTAAAGAGAATAGATCAAGGACTTCCTGGGATGGTTGAAGATTGATCCATCCTAAATTAAGAAACAGACACTGTCCATTTATCTAGTGCCTGGCACATTGTAGACACCAAGTCCCTGGTGTTCAATGAACATGTTCTAAAGCTGACATTATATGGAAATGAGGAAGACTATCCATGCCCTCAAAAGCCTACTGTCTGCACAGGGTCCTAAGCGTCAAATAACTGTTACCTTCCAGCCAGGGACACATTTTTGGCTTCCTCTTCCCTTCTAGTTTATTACTTGCACTTTGCTGGAACAGCTTGAACAGGCTTTAACAGCCCACCTTAATCCAGAAGGGTGTGCGGTAGCTGGATTATACTATAAATCAGAGCCAGTTAAGGTGGTAAAATAGAGTTGAGCCTAAGTTTGCAGGGGGCAGGGGTGCCTTCAAAACTGTGTTCAAAAGTCCTTCTCTCTACTTGTTTGTTTTCTTTCTGGATTGTACCAAAGCTTTTTTTTTTTTTTTTTTTTTTGTGGTACGCAGGCCTCTCACTGTTTTGGCATCTCCCGTTGCGGAGCACAGGCTCTGGACACGCAGGCTCAGCGGCCATGGCTCATGGGCCCAGCCGCTCCGCGGCATGTAGGATCTTCCCAGACCAGGGCACGAACCCATGTCCCCTGCATCGGCAGGTGGATTCTCAACCACTGCGCCACCAGGGAATCCCTGTACCAGAGCATTTTAACTCAAGACTTACAAAGCCAAAGGAAATACACGAAGATGTGCTATAGTACTTGATCTTTTAAAGACTAATTTCTCAGAGTCTGAGGGCAGCCCACCTGACTAGGGGTAAAGACAGTCTGACTTCAGCTCTCTAAACTCATCTCAGCCCGTTCACAACTCAGTGTTCCTTGGCAGGGCTTTTCCTTCTGTGCTGAATGCCCTTTCATACCCTGTAAACCACTCCCTTTCAAGCTGATACTAAAATTTCAGTGTTGCCTCTTCTTTGAAATGTTCCTGATAGTCACCCAGCAAGTGTGTCACTCCCACACTGGCTCTCCTAGAGACCAAGGATTTTCCCCTTATTTTTCTGAAGTTTATTTTAACAGTATGTTGTTCAGAAAAGCAAGGTCAGTTTTGTCTTGTTTTTGTTTTTTACCTAAGAGAGCTGGAAGCATTTTTGGGAAGAGGGCTTACTGCTTTCAATAGGATCTCAGAGGAACTGTAAACTCCTCAAGGGCAGAAACCCCAGTTCCAACTCAGCCCCTGGCAATTGTGAGTCTACTATGTTTGTGAAAGGAAACCCCCCACTGTGAAGGGCCCACACATACTATTCATGATTTTTAAATCCAACTTATAAAACTGATAGCCATTTCCTAAGCATTCTCACACTGTATATAATTTTGTCTTTCAAAAGGACCTAGTAAATTTCATCATAACATTTGTACTGGGGTAGCCTATTCCCTCAGAGCTTTGCACATTAATCTACTATAATGTGTAAGTGGCTTCAAGACTATAGTTCATTTGTTCCATATTTATAGTTCAGGGACACTGATACTTAAAAATATACTTATCAGGGCTTCCCTGGTGGCACAGTGGTTGAGAGTCCACCTGCCAATGCAGGGGACACGGGTTCGTGCCCCGGTCCGGGAAGATCCCACATGACGCAGAGCAGCTGGGCCTGTGAGCCATGGCCGCTGAGCCTGCACGTCCGGAGCCTGTGCTCCGTGACGGAAAAGGCCACAACAGTGAGAGGCCCGCGTACCACACACACACACAAAATATATATATATATATATATATACACACACATATACTTATCAATTTATATGTATACCTAAGGGTGTGTAACTGTATTTGTATTGTGATACTATCTCACTTTCCCTAGGTGTTTGCATAAATGAGGATATGTTCCTGTACAGGCACAGCCTTGCGTCTGACTGTTTGAAAGTGTCCCTGATGGAAACAGAAGCCTACAGTCTATATAGATAGGTGGGTATTTAAAAAAAAATATATATATATATATATATGTAGATAGAGAGAGAGAGACAGAGACAGAGAGAGAGAGAGAGATTTTGTGAGTTACTGTTGTTTGCCAAGTGTGCTGATGCTAAGGAATGTAAATAAATGAGAATGATATAAAAAAGTAATAAACAAACAACAACAAAAAAGTAAACAGTCTTCAGACTAAAGGCTTCAGATTGAGAAGGTTTTTTCAGGGAATTCCCTGGCAGTCTAGTGGTTAGGATTCGGCGCTTTCAATCCCTGGTTGGGGAACTAAGATCTTGCGAGCCGTGCAGCGAGGCCAAAAAAAAAAAGACTAATTAATTCCTCTTCAAATGAAGCCTTTCTGTCCTAACTTATTCAACCAGTCCATAATATCTATCACAGTCTGAGTCTCCTCCTTCTACTGGGTGTTCTCTGAATGTGCTCCAGTCTCTCCACATTCTCTCAGCTGTGGAAAGTAAAACAATACGGTAGTCCAGTGTGTCCTCTCCTTCCCCATCAGAACAGGGCAGGGCTAACATCTCCTTTTTCTGTTCTGGGCCAGGGTTCTCTAGTCAACACTCCTAAGGAAGGATAGCGCTATCTGCTACAGAGCCATCGGCTGGGTGGGTACAGATGGTACCTGTAGCAGAAGTCTTTCTATTCCTGCTGCCTGAGATCAAATTCCTTGTCAGATACAAACTGCTCACCCACGAAGCTGTCAGTTAAAATCTAAGCTGATACCAAATCTGACAGAGTTTGAGAATAACTGAGTCTCTTAAATTCAGTTTAGCAGATATTTTCCAGCACTATCCAGTGATCTTAAAGAAGTTAATAGAGAGGTCAGAGTTGTATAGAAAAGACATTAACTGACCAAGAACAGTTGAGATGAACTAGAAATTATAAAAACAAGAACTGCATGCATTTTATATTACCCAGACTTCCTCACACTCCAATGAGGACAAAAACAAAAACAAAAACAACTCCAAACAAACTTGAAAAAACAGCGTGCATTAACACCAGGAAACACTAGCGACCAGTCAAGGGAAAGGCCCATAGACCCAACCACAGAATCTCAAAAGAAACAATTTTGATTCCTGTGGCTCCCTCTAGACACACTGGGACTTACCAGGTTTGTAGTTCTTCTCATGACAAGGGGAGCTGTCCAGAGGCTTGCCATGCAGGACGGGGTCTCTTCATCATTCTAAACAAAGAAAAACTGCGTCACAAAGGTCCAGCAGAGACAACATTAATTTAAATGCTTTAGAATTCTTCCTGCAGAATACCAGAAAGACCTGGATAGGAAGCATTCTAATGTTCACCCCCTTCCCCGTCCCCAACATTTTAAGGTCAGAAAAGAGTAACACTTAACAGTCCCGTTATCTGAGCATAGCTAAAGGTATGCCCCTGAGGGACCGTGAGGAGGCACCCTGTTCTCCTCAGCTTTACGCCACGTGGCAGCTATTCTTCCACTGTTCCTGATTCATATCTCTTGCCAGAAAAATGGATTGTCAGCTCCTTCAGGGTAAGAAGAATCACATCAGTGTCTTCTTTTGAACTCCTCCATAGGATTTAATCAGGCTAGAAGCAGAGTCTCAATAAATTCCCAACAAATGAATAAAAATATCCGCCAGTTGGGGGATCACTGTTCCTTTTCAGATGACTTCTCTCCAGGGTAGTCAGTAAAATGGATGGGAAAACACACACACATAGTACCTTCAGATTCTCTCCATCGAGAAGATCCATGAAGCCATCATCCTCATCAGACAAAGTGGCAGTCACAGGGGAGTGGGGCATAAAAAAAGGAGTGAAATGCCCTGGTTCACTGCCATCTCTTTCATTTGAGGAAAGCTACAAGACAGAATTCATGGCTTGTTAATAAATAATTAGCTTTGACTTCCTTGGATGGGTCACTAGTTTTTATGAGGAAAACATATTATATTTTTTGTAAGAAGTTTTAGCAGCTCTAATCAAAGGAAAATGAAACCTAAGATTATAAATGAATTGATGTCCACACACAGTTCTGAGTAGAGTCAGGCCAAGTAGCCTTCACAAAGAACACTCCCCAGGAGCAATTCACCTTACAGTGAGATCTGGGGCTAGCCTCTTGTGAAGGGCAAGGTTTGTTTTTTCTGAGGATCATAATTGGTGAACAGGGATCAGCATGGGGGTTGTGACAAAGTGATAATCTGCTAAAATGAGGAAGGGTGAGAAGATACCAAGTCTCTATGGAAACCACAGAATGGACTAGAGAATGCTTCTGTAACTCCAGTTCTGACAGAGGGATATAAAGTCAAGAAAGTTCTAGAAAGTCCATCCTAGGGACTTCTCTGGTGGTCCAGTGGTTAAGAATCCACCTTCCAATGCAGGGGACACAGGTTCGATCCCTGGTTGAGGAACTAAGATCCCACATGCCATGGGGCAACTAAGCCAGAACGCCACAACTAGAGAGCCCACGTGTCGCCAACTACAGAGCCCACGTGCTCTGGAGCCCATGTGCTGCAACTAGAGAGAAGCCTGCGAGCTGCAACAAAAGATCCCGCATGCCTCAACAAAGAAAGTCCATCCTAGACTTGGAACTGGAATTTAAATGACAGTTGCTCACTTTTAACTGAGGAATTACTTGTGCTAGACACTAGGATATAACCTTTTATGTATAATCCCATTTAAGCCTCACAATACACTAAGGGTAGTTAATCCTGTTCTTTTTATTTAACGAATCAGGAAACCAATGCTTAAGAGAGGTTACCAAGGTCACACAGCTCACCTGTTTGACCACAAAGCCCAAGCTTTTCTCCCCACTATACTCTCCCTAAGAGAGACCATTCCTGGAGTCAAAATATAGAGTATATCTCATTAAGCAACACTATCTTGTTTTTCAGGTAAAACCCCCATTATAAAATGAATATATATTTAGTATAGAAAATTTATAAAAACCACTCAAAAATCTACCATCTAGAGATAAACACTGCTAATAAAAACATTGATGATAATGAATTATTTCTTTTCCAGGCACTTCCCAAAGCCAGGAAAAAAGTTCAGAGATAGATTTTTTTCTCTCCCATAGCAACGAATCTCTTTGGGGTATGAATGCATTAATCCTCAAGCTTCCCTCTGGTTTTCTGAGTAGATACCTCACCTAGGGGTCCTCTCTGCAGCTGGCCTACTCTGGTTCAGGCACTAGCTTTGCTTCACAATATAAAACAAGTTCTGGGTTGCCTCTCATCCTCCACAAGGGTACCTGAGCACACCCTGGGCACACTGGCAGTTTTTCAGCCAGCAGAGCCTAGGAGCAGGTAACTCTATCATGGGGCAGCACCCACTGAAGGCTCACCCTATGGTATAATACCAATTTCTGTAACCCAGCTTCTGGCGTTCCCAGGTGCAGATATGCTATAGAAAATGACAATCTCTGGACAGGACCTAATTCTTCCTCCATGATTCCTACACCAAGGAGCCATTATGAGGAAATATAGATGGTGCTTAAAGACTAAAAGCAAGGATACAAAAGAACTACCCTCTGGGACTTCCCTGGTGGTCCAGTGGTTAAGAATCCGCCTTCTAATGCAGGGGACTCAGGCCCAATCCCTGGTCCGGGAACTAAGATCCCACATGCCACAGGGCAACTAACCCCGTACGCTCTAGAGCCCGCGTGCCATAACTAGAGAGCTCGCGTGCTACAACTACTGAGCTCGCACACTCTGGAGCCCGTTTACCACAACTAGAGAGCCCACGTGCCACAACTAGAGAGTCTGTGTGCTGCAAATACTGAGCCCGCATGCCACAACTAGAGAGAAGCCCCATGTACCGCAACAAAAGATCCCACATGCCACAACAAAGATACTACATGCCTCAACTAAGACCCAATGCAGCCAAATGAATAAATAAATATTTTTAAAAGAAAGAAAGAAAGAAATACCCTCTGACATGATCAAAAGCCAAACCATTGCGCTTAGCACTGGCTTTCTTTCAGTTTGTACCCTCAGCACCTACAATTAGGGATGGCCAAGTGATTACAGGAAACCCTGGTGCTGTGTTCTTCAGGTGTACACTAGAGATATTTAGTTTTGGATACCCAGCTCTCAGAGGGTTACTGTGTACTTGGGAATCAGCAGACTGTTTAATTCTGGTCTTCATTTATCTGTGTCCTTTGGCAAATCACCCAACCTCCCTGACCATACTTTCCCAATCTGTAAAGTGGGGTAATTCCAGCTACTTCACAGGCTTATGAAGATTAAAGACAGGAGAACATAAATTGCTTTGTGCAAATGCTAGACAGAGTAGTGATACTAGCTGAACCTGAACCTCAGACCTTAAGCCAGACTGGAAAGCTGTATTTTCAGATGCAAGTTCCCAGGAAAACCTGGAAACCAAATGTGGTCATTTTGTCAAGCTGGGCCTCTCTAGTCCATAGCTATCTGTCAGATCATCAGCAGGAAATTAGGAAGTAATGACAGTCTCTGGCAAGTAAGTAACTGTGGGACAAGTGGCCCCAAATACTGTCAAGTAGCCTGATAGGCAATGGGTTCACTGGTATACATAATAGTTCTTAATAAACCAAGTTTGGAAGAAGACAAGTGCTCTCTTCAAACAAAATCATTCTGGGAAGTACCTCTCAGCATTCAGGACGCATCGTAAAAGACAAGTTTGAAGTAAGACATACAATCCCACCATACATACATTCAGAAGAATGACCCAGGACGCCTGCAGAATTCCCATAATTGACAAGGTCAAATATTCCTTGCTCAAGTCCAATATTTCAAACATATCACCTCTCACTTCTGCTTCTGCCTGTCTGCTCTCCAGACACAGCAGAAACACGAAAAATGTGAGTCTAGTTTCAAAAAACAAAGTCAAGGTAAAGACAGCAAGAGCTACTGCTTCAACTCTAGGTTAAAGAGGGTGCTTTCATCTCTTCCCATCAGAAACTCCCAGGACTATGAAAGCCAGAGCACATACCATCCGAGCTGGGGCAGAGTTCTGCCTCTGTGTGAAGAGATCTTTACCCTCCTGCAGTCCATGAGCATGCAGGCAACCTCGAGATGCAGGTCTTACTGGCTTCTTAAACTCAAAGGCTTCCTGCAAGACGGTATAAATTGAGACATCATCCACTGTCTATGAAAACCAGCTCTAGGGTCTCAACTATAGCTTCAGGAAACAAGCAAGGGAGTGGGTATTGATCACCTGCCTCCAAACCCATTTCTGATCTAATTCCAATACTGGATCTGTGTAATTAAGAATTTCAAAGATTCTGTCAAAAGCTAACTTCTAATACAGCACTTTTTTCTCTTACCGCAAACACTTTATTTCCTAATAAACACATGCGTATCTGCCAGGTACACAAAACACTATAAGTTAAAAACTAAATCAACAACTGTCTATCAACTATACTTCAATTAAAAAAAAAAACTTTCTAGGGCTTCCCTGGTGGCACAGTGGTTGAGAGTCTGCCTGCCGATGCGGGGGACACAGGTTCATGCCCCGGGCTGGGAAGATCCCACATGCCGCGGAGCGGCTGCGCCCGTGAGCCATGGCCGCTGAGCCTGCGCGTCCAGAGCCTGTTGCTCCGCAACGGGAGAAGCCACAACAGTGAGAGGCCCGCGTATCGCAAATAAAAAAAACTTTCTAAAATCGAAAGCAATTTCATTTCAATATAATTGAATAGGAATAAAAACTTTTCAGTCTAAACTTAAAAGAGGGCTTTATATTTTCCATCTTCTTCCTACCAATAGGAGATAATTAAGTGGAAAACAAAGTTACTGCTTTCCATACTAAAAGCAATGGGGAAAAAAACTAACGACAACATAATGACTATAGCTAACACTTCTGGATGATAAGAGAGTAAATCCTAGGAGTCCTCATCACAAGGAGAAAAGTTTCCCCTTTTCCTTTCTTTTCCTTTTATTGTATCTATATGAGAAGATGGATGTTAGTTGAACCTACTGTGGTAATCATTTCACAATACATGTAAATCAAGCCATCATACTGTATGCCTTAACTTTACAGTGATAAATGTCAATTATTTCTCAATAAAACGAGAAAAAAAAACCAAAAACCGTTCTGGTTTATTCAACCACTTGGATGAATCTCACATAATGTTGAGTGAAAGCCAGAAGTGATAGAATACATACTGTATGATTTCATTTACTTAAAGTTTAATAGCACTAATAATTCCCCTACCCTAAAATATCCACTGAAGAACTTGTTAAGCACAGCTAACATCACAGAGTATTTACATGCCCATACAGTGCTTTCAGTGCATTAGCTCATTTATCCATCCGATCATCCCCACTTTAGAGATGATGAAACTAGGCCCATAGGTTAAGTGATGTGCCGAAGATCTGGCTTCATAACCCGACTGGACAACTCCAGAGCAAGAGCTCTTTAACCTATGCTGTTTCCCCTCCAGAATGAAGCTCTAAGCAGGCAACCCTGGGAGAAGCCAACCTGGGGTTGTGGGGAGAGAGACCAGGCATGAGTACAATAGCATTAGACTGTTTGGTTAAATGTACTACACAGAGGGAGACGTAGTGTTCTAAGCACTCAAGGCAGGAACTCATTTCTGTATCTCCCTCAGGACATCTTGCAAGTTGCCAAAGGAATCACTGGGAGAGTTCATGGAAGCAGTAGGTTCTGGAAGTATTAAGTCTGGAAGATTATAAGAAGTATGATATGGAAATAAATAGATATGGAAATACAGTGAGAAAGAAGACTGGGAAAGCTGAGCTGATTCACTGAACTCTTTTGGTGCCTACTCTGTGCAAGGGGCCCCGCCAGGTGTGAGAAAAGCCAGGCCAGGACGTTCTTGGACTTTTGGCTGCACCACCCCAACTCACCTTCTAAGCTACCATTTCAGTTACTCTGAGATCCCCTGGGACTTGTTGGCTCTGTTCTTTCAAATACTGTCAAGAAGCATTTCCCTAAACTTCTAACTCATCCCAGGGTCAGCACAAAGAGGCAAGGAAGGCCTGGCCAGACCCTTCCAGATAAAGTGTTCATGGATATAATTCCTACTCAGAGCTACCTTCTGAGCAACTCCTACCTGCCAGGAACCATTTGAAATGCTTTATCTACATTATCCTTATTTAATTCCCACAATAATCCTACAAGGGACTGTTACTCCTATTTCACAAAGAAACAAAGAAGGCTAAAAAAAAGCCAAGGTCACAGCCAGCAAGCAGTAGGATTCAAATCTAAGTTTTTCTGACTCCAAAGACCATCATGACTTTGGTGAAGGTTTAGTCTCCCAGGAAGCAGCCAGCCCAGCTACTTCTCCATAAGCCATGAACACTTGTGGGTTTGACCTGTGCCCCCAGGTGAGTAGATTAACGCCACACTCACGTTTTCCTTGTTCTCATCCTGGTCAATTAGCTGAAAGACATCATGGTCAAGAGAATCAGAATGGCTCCTCTTCAGAGCTGGGCTACACCCCAAGAGCTTCTGCTATTAAAGTGAAAAGAGGAATTAGGGTACATAAATGAAAATTCAATGGAAACTCAGTTCTAAAAGAAAAAACATATGGTGGTGGTGGGTTGGGGAGACCTAGCCCCTCATACACTGCAGTGGGTAACCAGTAAATGTGCCTAGGGCTCCACCTTGAGAGAACACAAGATAGAAGTTCCCACTACATGGATTTACACCTAACTTCACAACGTCTACAGCCCTCTCAGCAAGGACTTAGGTACCAAATCAACCCCAAAATAACATCACTTACATAAAAAGAACCCCCTTCCTGGTTGGATAAAACTCTAATAGTTAGAGATGGAAGAAAAAGCCCTCAAGAGGTAGCCATTATTGAAGTTGCTTTAGGTAGAGTGTTTTGAATGTTTATGAGACAAAGTAAGGAAAAGCAGTCTGTATAAATTAAGGTCTACTATCAAGGTTATACTGGTAGCTAAGGGGCAGATAATAGGTATTGGCTCAAAATAAACAAGGGAACTAACTTACAGGCAGAGAATTTATTCTCCTCATGGGATTTTCAAGGCTGTAATGAAATCAGAAAGTAAATAATGAGAATAAAGCAAGTAAAGAGGTATACATATTAGCAGATGCAAACCTATAGTTTGGTGGGGTGAGGGGAGAGTCAAACATTCCCATTTTAGGCAAGATGGAAAAATAGATTTCTGAAGCTGTCCTGTTCTCATAAGCATCTCCACCGCTGGGCTTCTAGTGAAAAAAGCAAGCCCAGGTCTTCTCTTAAAATATACACGTTCTAGGGCTTCTCTGGTGGCACAGTGGTTGAGAGGCTGCCTGCCGATGCAGGGGACACGGGGTCGGGCCCCGGTCCGGGAGGATCCCACATGCCACGGAGTGGTTGGGCCCGTGAGCCATGGCCACTGGGCCTGAGCTTCCAGAGCCTGTGCTCCGCAACGGGAGAGGCCACAACAGTGAGAGGCCCGCGTACCACAAAAAAAATAAATAAATAAAGTTTTTCTAAACACAAATATTTAAAAGCAGTGAATACGTACTTTTCTTTACTATCCAAGGGCCCAGGAGAATCCAGACAGAAGCCTGTGGGAAATTCAAACAAACAAAACACCTCTCAGGATTTAACACATGATGCACCACTTTGTCATTGAAATAAATAAATAAAACTACTAGTACTGTTTCTTTAAGGCCATCAACAAAGGCTCATGGCTTGGACTTTTGACAGAATTGAAGTTGAGTCTCCATGATTGCCAAAACTTTTGTAAAAGTCTAAATATTTTCATAGTATATCTACTCATCCTTTCCTACTTGCAAATAGCATCATGGAAAACAGGATTTGAGGAGAGTGAATTAAACCAAACCTCGTGACTTATTTACAAAACAGAAACAGACTCACAGATGTAGAAAACAAATTTATGTTACCAAAGGGGGAAAGGAGGAGGTGGAGGGGATAAATTAGGAGTTTGGGATTAGCAGATACAAACTACTACATATAAAATAGATAAACACCAAGGTCCTACTGTATAGCACAGGGAACGATATATATTCAATATCTTGTAATAACCTATAATGAAAAAGAACTATATATATGTATAACTAAATCACTTTGCTGTACACCAGAAACTAACACAACATTGTAAATCAACTATACTTCAATCAAAATAAAAAAAAGTTCCTAAACCAAACCTCATGATTGCTTCGTTATTCAGATAGAGGTTACCCAGGCTAACTTTCTGTGAGTTCCAACCACGGAAAGAATAGGTACCTGTTTTCTGGAATAGTTTTGGTTTCAAATATCTTATATCCTGTCAGATCATATGCACAACTCAGTGGGTTGGAAAATACAATTATGTTCTCTGACAAGCAAGGCAAGTATTTATTGCCTTCAACAAAATAACATAAAGTGAGGTGCTCAACTCACCAACGGCAGCAGAATAGAGGAGACACTGCTCAGCATGGCCCAGAGCCACCAGGGCCTGCCTAGCGCACACCTTTCCTCCACGATGTCTAAATAATCGTACAGGAAGTTAGGTGTTACTGCTCCTGACATTCTCCCTTGCCAAACTGCCACAATCCTATCCCTGGTTCTTAAGAAGCCTACATTTTAAGACTTTTGCTCTTGCAGTTCCCTAACCTAAAGCATCTGTGCAAATATACCTTGCAGTAACATGAACTTATGGATTACAATAAAATGCACTGGCACAGTTTCTCCATAGCAGGCTCACTGAAATAATTTCATTATATATCCAATAATTGACTCAGCATTTTAACCAATAAGATTTCCTGAATGCCCTGTAGAGTGGTATGGTTAATTTCACACTATTACTCATCCTCAACACCAAGCACAAACCACCTCCCTGTGGCCACTTGACACGTTTCTTCTCTTCATAAACTGCCACAGGGGCTCCTTTGTACTGTTGTTAAGGGTGTTTGTAACTCAATGCCGGACTTTTCTGTTTACTATCTCAACTCACCAAACTAAGTTTCTAGGTGAAAGCGCACATTTCAGCAAATTCCAAGTATTGCTTCCCACACGGCAGACACATGATAAAAATGTTTAAGACTAAAAGAATACCTGAATCAGTTGATTCGGAGGAGCCCATTCTCTGCAGACAGCTATTCCTCACCTCCAGGGGCTGTTCATACTCACTGAAACCAAGAAAAGTAACACTCTCTATAGCTCTAGGACATAATTAAAAGGTTACATACAGGAGACAGGCCATGACATGGCAAGTTGCCATGCTGCCATCAACCATCATTACTTTCAGACCACACCACAGAACACTTGGCCACCCAGAACACCCAGTTAGCACTTGAGCATAAAAGGAGATGAGAAAAGAGTGGGTTAGCATGGTCTGGGTCACACTATAGGACAGGACGACAAAGAAGACTATTGGAGTATTTCCTGAAATGAGAGCATGTGTTCTAGGTACTGAGCTAGGAGCAGGGGTGAATAGGACAAGTTCCTGCTTTTCAGAGATTGGAAAAGACATGTGCTTATTTAGAAAATGTGACGTCCAAGATTGAAGAGAAAGCAGTTTCACCAGAAAAACGGTGGGATGCATTTTTTGCAATAAGGAAAACAGCAGGGAAATTTGTGGCATGGAAAGTTGAATAAAAAGACCTGGTCTTAGGAAAGCATCGGGGTGGACATCAGGAAGGTGCACGGAGCGAGGGATTGCGACGATTTTGCAAACGCCAGGAAAGAAAATGCCACGTCCCTTTGCTGAAAAGGAAACAAAGCTCACAGGATACTAAGCTCCTACGAGGTGGCTCAGCAAAGGGTGGAAGTGAGCGCCTAGGAGGGCCTGCTCTTCCCGCGTGGAGGGAGATTTCAAAGAGCTTCCTGGAATAGGGACAGAAGAGCACAGGGCAATCCGAAAGGGGTGGCGAAGGTGGGGAGTCGGGGCAGACCCACCCCCTACCGGGCCCGGCTCGGGGCTGAGGGCGGCCCTAGAGGGTCCGAACGGCCTCTCCCGCCCAACATTCGGCCTGGGGGGGTGGCGCGGGTGCACATGGCGGGCCCCCGCCGGTGGGGCCGCCCCCAAGCGGCGGACAGGCAGGTCTCGCTCTTCTCCCGGCCGGTTTCCCGGCCCGATCTACCCGAAAGCCGTCTGGGAGGCCAGCGGCCTGAGGCACCGCTCTTCGGTCCCTCCTCACCTGCCCAGTCCCTGCAGCTGGTCCATGGTGACCGTCAGGCTGGTGACAGGCGACAGGCCCCCGGCGGCTGGCGTGCTGAACAGCGCCTTCACGACGGGCTGCGGTGCGGGAGGGGGGCTGCAGGCGAAGAGCAGGCGGCGGCGGTGCGGGGGCTCCGGGCCCAGTTCCATGGCGGCGCCCTGCCTCCCAGGGATTCTGCTCCCTCTTCCTCCGCCTCTGCCGCGCCCGCCCCGCCCCGCCGGCACTGGCCTCGGCCGCGCGCCCCACTGCCGGCGCCCGCGGGTCAAACACAAACACGACCCCACGGTTCAGGGACGCGGCTGCCGCGGGCAAGCGAAGAGGACGGGCGGGTGTCCGGACTCGGCAGGCGCCAGACACAGGCGCGAGCGCTTCCCCTCACTCCGCGAGGCCGGCGGGCGGGCGCCGGCAACCTGAAGATTAAATCCAAACAAGCGGGGCAGGTCTAGGAGGGAGAGCGGCTAGACCGCGAGGCCACGGCCCGGTCTCACACTCTCTTCACTCTTCTTTCACTCTCTTGCCCAGCCCGGGAGTGCTGGAAACCAGGCCGACCTTCACCTCCCTCCCGCGCTGTCGCTGCCGAGGTGGCCTTTCGCGGTAATAGCTGCTCACTAGGGCCTGCCAATGCCCCGCCCTCCCTTTCCTAGTTGGCGCCAAACGGAATCCACCAATCAGTAACCAGTTCTCCTCCTCGCACAGGAATGGCAGCTAGGCTGGACCAATGAGAGGGGAAGAAGGAAGCAGCTCGCGGGACTCCGCGAGGTCACCCCTCCTCAGAAAGGGGAGGGGCCTAGAGGGGACCTGAGCTCCTCTGAGCCAGAGTGGCTCGGAAGTCAATGAAAACTCCCAGCTGAACCTGCGAGGCGCCGGGGGAGACCGGAAGCCCCTCTTGACCCATTGCATGGTGGGAAGCGTAGTTCGCACACCCAGCGGCAGTCCAGTCACTACTTACCCCCGTTAGGCCAAAGCTATGTCGGCCGCCCGTCCCGCGCTCCGCAAACTGAGGAAATGTGGAGGGTGGAGAAGGCGGTCCGGGCCCTTCTCCCACCCTGGGCCTCCAGGCCCTAATTTTATCGCGAGAGAGGGAAGTGAATGACCCAAGGACTGGGCGCTGCCTCCTGAACACCAGGGCCCAACTCTGGACCGCTGACTCCTGTCCAACAGGTAGTTCTGGCCATGAGCCGCTGACCACAAGACTTAACCCTACGGCCTGGACTGTGGGCCTCGGCATTGTTTGCTCACCTCCATTTTAGCTCTTGTATAATACTTTTCTCAGAATCATTTCCTTCTCTCCCACCCTTTCTTACCTCATTGGGATAGCAATACCGTAAATATAATAATAGCTAATGCTTATGTAGTGCTTAGGTCCCCGTGTTCCAAGGGCTTTATCTATTAATTCGTTTGATTCTTTTTTTAAAAATTTATTTATTTTTGGCTGCGTTGGGTCTTCGTTGCTGCGCGTGGGCTTTCTCGTTGTGGGGAGCGGGGGCTACTCTTCGTTGTGGTGCACGGGCTTCTCACTGCGGTGGCTTCTCGTTGCTCTAGGGCGCAGGCTCAGTAGTTGTGGCACATGGGCTCAGTAGTTGTGGCTCACGGGCTCTAGAGCGCAGGCTCAGTAGTTGTGGCACATGTGCTTAGTTGCTTCGAGGCATGTGGGATCTTCCTGGACCAGGGCTCGAACCCATGTCCCCTGCATTGGCAGACAGATTGTTAACCACTCTGCCACCAGGGAAGCCCTAATTCGTTTAATTCTTAAACAGTTCTGTGAGACAGGAATTGTCCCCATTTTATAGATGACCAGATTTGTTGTTATATCCTCTGTACCAGTGGCAACTCCTAGAATGAATGATTTTATGAGAGAGGCAGAGGTACAGCAATCAGTCCTTAAGAGGACTTGTCCTTAGATAGCATGTTTAGAGCAAATACTCTTGATTATTTAGATTGTATATTTATTTTAGGTGTCTGGTTGAGATTATGACCACTACCTCTGTTTTGGGCCTACCGTTAAATTCATTAAATATTTCTTTAAAAAGCTTTTGCTGGGGTGGAGGGATAAATTAGGAGGATGGGATTAACATATATACACTACTATATGTAAAATAGATAATGAACAAGGACCTACTGTATAGCACAGGAAACTATACTCAATATTTTGTAATAACCTGTAAGGGAAAACAATATGAAAAAGAATGTATATATGTATAACTAAATCACTGTGCTGTACATCTGAAACTAACATAACATTGTAAATCAACTATGCTTCAACTAAAAAAATAAATAAAAAGCTTTTGCTTTCAAAGGTTTGTATTATGCAAATAATACAAAATAATTATAGCCTTAGAAAATACAGATAGTTATAATTTTAAAAAATCATCCATAATTCTACCATCTTCAAAGAAACAATGGTCAACATTTTGAACTTTTTGTATGGACATACACTATAATTATACAGTCAATATTTGTTTCATGGTTAAAGGAATGGAAAGTCCTTGCCCGAGCAGACATTTCCTGAATGGGATTTGCCCAAGTAGGTTGACATACTGAAGCATTTCCACCAGCAATCCAAGTATTGGAATGAAAACTGTGTCCGAAATGTTAGAGAACCTTTTTTGTTTTTCCTTTCTAAATGTTGTTGGGGACTTCCCTGGCGGTCCAGTGGCTAAGACTCCACGCTCCCAATGCAGGGGGCCTGGGTTCGATCCCTGGTCAGGGAACTGCATCCCACGTGCCGCAACTAAGAGTTCACATGCCGAAACTAAAGATCCCGCACACAGCAACAAAGATCCCAGTTTGTCGCAACTAAGACCCGGTGCAGCCAAATAAATAAATAAATATATAAATTTTTTTTTTAAAAGGTTGATGAAGTGTTGAGGATGACTTTTTTTTTTTTTTAAGGTTTGCGTCCATGGATTGTGAAATAAAAGCAAAAGAAAAGGAATAATTTAACCAAACCCTTTTCCCCATTCACTCAGGAATGCTCTCCAAAGTCCTGGAGCAGCTCTGGGGGGAAGGGAAGAGACCTGCGCTGTGAATTGAGAGGTCTGAATTCTAATCTAGCTCTGCTTTGGGGCAAGTCGATTTTTGTTCACTCGTTCATTCAGTCTCTACTGTGAGCCTACCAATTTGCCAGATCCAAACAGACAGGGTTAATGCTTCCTTGGAGATTTGCCTGGAATACTCTTCTTCACTCAGCTAACACCCACCCTTTTAAGAAAGCTCTACCGTCAGATACTGTCACTGACACATTCCCCTGTTACCATCCACATTCCAGGCACCACATGTTTACACTGGTTTCTGTGATAATTTAATGCCCCCCAAAAAAAGATAATAAACGCAAAAGGATAGGGACCCCCCCCCTTTCGTTTTCTCTACTCTAGTGCCTGATTCAGGGAAACCCTCAGCACATAATAGATCGAATACATGCTGCGAAGAAAAAGTGTGACTGCTTTGAGAGTGTTTAAGAAGGGAATTTAATCTGGTGTGGTACCGTCAGGGAATCTCTGAGGAAGTGTCCGGGAGGATAAGTCCTTAGGAGGTGGAAGAAAGCGTGTTCTGGGCAGAGGGACAGAACCTAAGCAAAATCTCTGAGGCTGGGAGGAGTCCCCCCCTCCCCACCTTGTGGCAGAGAACGAGGGGGAGGGGTTGTTGCAGAGGGCACAGACTCTGCAGGGGCTTGTAGACCACATTCTGCAAATTTATCTCAAGGGCAATGGGAAATAATTGAAAGGTTTACATTTATATTTGAAAAAGATAACCCTGGCTGATTTAATATTTTACATGTGCCCATTCTTCTTTCACCCACCTGTGCTGTTAGCCAGATTGGATTTATTCTGCATGGTTACCTGAGGCAGTGTGAGCCTCCCTGGAGGTTTCAGATTAACACTGAAAAGGAAAGTCAGAACTAACAAAGCTTTCCAAGGTGGAATGAGTAGTCCACAAATCTGTATCACCAGGGTCTTATTGCTGTGGGGGTGAGGAGTACCTAGCATCGAGGGTTCCCAGATCCTAGTTCTACATTACAGTTATCTGGGGAGTTTTGACTTTTACTTAGTTATTTATTTACTGAGTTCGCAATCCATTTACATGGGACAAATTCAAATGATACCAAAAAAGGCCTAGACAAAATCTCCCTCCCATCCCTGTCTACCCTGTTTCCTCCCCGTTGGTCATCACTGGCCAGCTTTGTGTGTGTGTGTCTCCTAGAGCCTGTGTCTGTGCTAACAAGTGCATGTACATATTCCGCCACACATACTTTTCATTTTTCATAGACGGCAAAAACATGTTATAAACACTGTCCTGAATCTCGCTTTTTTCCACTTCATATATCTTGGAGTTGGTTCCATATTAACAGATAAATTTCCTCTTTTTTTTTTTTTTATTGCTACCAGTTTGGGGAGCTTGTTTGAAAATAGAGATTCTCTGGTCTCCCTTGGATATTTTGACTTCATAGGCTTGGTGTAGGGCCCTGCCTGGAATCTGTATAATCAGAAAGCTCTATGAATTGTTCTGAAACACAGGTTTGGGAACCACTTAACTGAATGACTTTTAAGGCCACTGAATTCCAGAGATCCCACACATTATTCTAATACATAATTTGTGTTTATCCTGGTTTGTGCTGGGTAACAAGCTCTGTAGGATGGTATTCTGAGCACAGGCTAAATCTTGTCTCATGGTTAAATGTCTGCTCTGGGATAACAAACTTTTCTAGCAGAAACCGCACCCCCACCCCTGCCCATTCTTTCGTGGGTGCTTCCTGAACAGTGAAACCCACCCCCAGTACTTTTTTGGCCTCCTGCGTTACGGCAGAGAACTCCCAAATTCCCGTTACTGATAGGAATATCTCGCCTGAATTCCTGCCCCACATCTGAATTCACCTAGAATGGCCCGCCGGCAACTCACAACTCTACTTACCTCAAGTCCACTTACTTCTCTTTCCTTCCTAACCGGACTTATGACCCTGCCTAGTGCCCTTGGCAGGAAAAGGCACCGGCACCTTCACCTGCCTGTTCTTCCCCCGCTGCTGACCTGATCTGGCTGGACTCCCAAGCCCTTGACCCGTAAATGCTCTTTCTAAATGCAAATCTGATCTCCTCTCACCCTCTGTTTGAAGCCCTTTCCTGTAACCCCCCAACTGCTTAAAGCAGGGGCTCCCATACGTTTTGGACCCATGACCTGGAACACACATATCAAAAAGTTTTCAATACATCATTTACTCAGTACTACCTGTAATACACTGTTTTCTCTTTTATTTTTGTGACTTAAAAATCCTAGCTATGAAAAAATTTGAAATTTTTAAAAAATCCTAGCTATGAATCCCTAAAATAAATGTGTTATGATGGCCTGTGACCTACACTTTGAAAAGCAGTGGCCGATAGGCTCAGTAAGCTAATAATGGTGTCAGCAGGACTCCTTTCATCTTAAAAGCTGTATGAAAAAATAATGTGGGAATTCTCAGGCAGTCCAGTGGTTAGAACTCGGCGGTTTCACTGCCGTGGCCTGAGTTCAATCCCTGGTCAGGAACTAAGATTCCTCAAGCTGCTCGCAGAGCGGCCCCCAAAAAAAATCTCAGAAAAACTCCTTCCCATTCCTCTTGTTTTGTGTAGTTTATTACTTGGCTCAACATCCCTGTTCTTGCGTTCATTCACTCAACAAATGTTTATTCATTGCCTACTGGGACAAACCTTGTGCTAGAAATAAAATGCCACAATCCCTACCCTCAGCAGGCTTACATCTGCCAAATACAGTCTCACAGAGGAATGCTTACAGTGATGAAAGCATTATCATGATAATGGATGCTGTCTGGGGCAGGCTGGTGGAGCTAGGAGGAGGGGTGGAGATGGAGACTCAGAAAGCTGGAGTGGGAAGGGAGGGGGGACTTCCCAAAGGAGATTAAAGCTACTGAAGCTTGAGGGTGTAGGTTGTTGGAAAAGGGTGATTCGGGGTGGGGTGAGGTGGGGTGATTTTTAAGGAGAGGAAAGAGGCCTCAGAAGCCAGGAGGTGAGGATACTACTTCTGCAGAATGGGCTCGTGGGAATGGCTATGAGGACACAAGTGGGAGGAAGGGGACAATTCTTGAAAGATTGAGCATGCTGAAGGGATTGGCCTCATCCTGTGGACAGTGGAGGGTGTGGAGGGTGGATGAAAATTGCTGCAGGGTGGGTCAGTGGGGGAGAGTGGGGAAGCCTGGGGAACAAGGAAGGGGCTGTCCAAATAGTTCCGGTGGGGAATGGCAAGATCCTGAACTGAGGCGGTGGGAAGCGGGGTGAGGGCTCAACAATGGGAAGAGGGGTGTGAGTGACCTTAGGAGCTGAGGAAGGAGCTGGAGCTCACTGGGTTTTGATAGCTGAGTCATTGAGGTGGGGGAGGGAACGGGAGGAGTCTAGAATGATTTCTAGGAAAGGACTTAAGCACCTGGGTGGGTGGTGGCATTATTTCAACAATAAGAGGCACAGTTCTTGGAGGAATCTGATGAGCTCAGTTTTGGGCTTGTCTACTGTCTGGGGTTGGCACTCGGGAGAGAGATTTGGAGTTCATTAGCATAAGGATGATAATGTCCACTGAGCGTGTGCAGGGAGTGTTTTAGGAGGCTGGCTCTGGAGGGCACCAGCACTGAAGCCTGGATGCAGCAGGAGAGGCCCAGGAAGGTGGGGCTGGAGAAGCCACCGTAAGGCAGGAGTGGCCAGTCTATGGTTCAATCCTGGTGACTGAAGGGAGTCACTGAAGGGGGCCACGCAGAGGTCTTCATCATGTTGAGTGAGTGGTAGAGGTGGGAGGTGAGGAAGAAGCCACAGGAAGGCTCTGGGATGGCAAGAGATGGCACAGAAGGTATAGTACAGTTCAAAGTGCACCAACAAGCACTTAAACAAATGTTCATAGCCATGTTATTCGTTTTAGCTCCAGCAGAGAGCAACCCAAATGCCTATCAACCATAGAATGGGTATCTGGAGGTTCTTTCATACAGCAATGAAAGTAAAAACTACACCATTGGGACTTCCCTGGTGGCGCAGTGGTTAAGAATCTGCCTGCCAGTGCAGGGGACATGGGTTTGAGGCCTGGTCCGCGAAGATCCCACATGCCGCAGAGCAACTAAGCCCGTGCACCACAACTACTGAGCTTGCGCTCTAGAGCCCGCGCGCCACAACTACTGAGCCCACGTGCCACAACTACTGAAGCCCACGCACCTAGAGCCCGTGCTCCGCAACAAGAGAAGCCACCCCAATGAGAAGCCCGGGCACCGCAACGAAGAGTAGCCTCCACTGTAGAGAAAGCCCTCGCAAGGCAACGAAGACCCAACGCAGCCAAAAATAAATAAATTTAAGAAAACAAAAAAAACTACACCATGGATCGATCTCACAATCGATGTTGAGCGTAAGCTAGACATGGAAGAGGATATACTGTTTGACTCCGCAGCATAAAGTTAAACAAAGTCCTGCTTTTTAACCTTGGTAATAGAAATTAGGGTCCTGGTGATCTCTGGGGTGGTGGTGACTAGAAAAGGCCATGAGGAGGACTTTTTTTTTTTTTTAACATCTTTATTGGGGTATAATTGCTTTACAATGGTGTGTTAGTTTCTGCTTTATAACAAAGTGAATCAGTTATACAAAGTGAATCAGTTATACATATACATATGTTCCCAGACTCAAGAGGGAAGAGGAGGACTTTTTACATGAATGTGCTCACCTTGTGGAAATTCACTGAGCTGCAGGCTCCTGATTTGTTCACTTTTCTATATGAATAGTATATTTCAGTGAAATGTTTCCTGTTAGTAACAAAATAACTTTCCCTTGACCCCACTTTCCCCTCCAGCTATAGTCCTTTCCTTCATAATAAAACGCAAAAAAGTTGTCTCTAACTTCTCTCCTCCCATTTTCTCTCTTTTTTTTTTGGAAAAGTATTTTTTTATTAGTTATCTCTTTTATACATATTAGTGTATACATGTCAATCCAAATCTCCCAACCTCCCATTTTCTCTTGAACCCACTCCAACCAGACATTCACCCTGCCGACTCCGTGGAAATGGCATCTGGCAAATTCTCCAGGGACCTTCATTTTGCTGAACCTAGTACCAATTCGCATGCCTGTCTTACTCTGCTCAGCAGCCATCTGTTATAGCACTGGATACAGTTCACTACTCCCTTCTAGAAATATTTTCTGCACTTGGATTTCAGGACACCGTACTCCAGATTTTCCACCTCTGTCCAGTTGCTCCTAAAAAAAAAAAAAAATGCTTTAACAACATTGTAAATCAACTATACTCCAATAAAAAATTTTTTTAAAAATTATTTGGAGAGGTCATGACAGAGGAAGCCATTTGGCCACTCAAGGGTGGGAAGCAGGCACAGGGAGGGAGAACAGCCTTGAAGTTCTTCTGGGGCATGGCGGCCTCTTGTTCCAAGTAGCAGCAGCATAGAGCCTGGCTCGTAGCCAGAAGGAGAAATGTTTGTGGTGTAAATGAAAACTAAGGATGTGAATGTTATCCTGAAGGCAGTGGGGTTAGAAAGGGCCTCGAGACACCAGCATTCCTCTCCCCTCCTCTCCCCGCAAGGAAGATGAACTGAACTTATGGCTTGGGGTGGTGAGGCAGGTCCTTGTGGTCCCTTTTCTCTTCTGAAAAGGTTGACTTTTTCTGCCGCTCTTCCCCGGTGGACATTGGTGTAGCACTCAAAGAGGCCACCAGAGGGCACTTGTTTCCCAGGAGAATATTCTTGGGGACCGAATTGAGGAGTGTTGTTGGTAGAAAAGGCAGCTAGAGGGACTTGCCACGTGTGAAAAAGTGAATGCACCCCAGTCTCTGGGGCTCTGCTTCTAGAGCCTTTTTTTTGGCTGCCTTGGGTCTTCGTTGCTGTGCATGGGCTTTCTCCAGCTGCAGAGAGCAGGGGCTACTTCATTGCGGTGCGTGGGCTTCTCATCGCGGAGGCATCTCTTGTTGCGGAGCACGGGCGCTAGGCGCCTGGGCTTCAGTAGTTGTGGCTCACGGGCTCAGTAGTTGTGGCTCTCGGGCTCCAGGCGCGCGGGCTCAGTAGTTATGGCTCGCAGGCTTAGCTGCTCCATGACATGTGGGATCTTCTCTGACCAGGGCTTGAACCGTGTCCCCTGCATTGGCAGATGGATTCTTAACCACTGCATCACTAGGGAAGTCCCTCTAGAGCCTTTTTCAGGGTGGGACGAGCTCAGGGCCGGGAGCCCCAAACCTGTGTTGCTAGTCTCAGCTGGCCCTTTATCTTATGTGTCAGCCTCTTGATCACTGTTGGTCTCGGTTGCACCCCTCCAGGAAATGGGAGGAATGACTCCTGATCAGTGTACCACACAGAGGCATTAGCAAGAGAGAACAAAGCAAGTAGTGTAAACACTTCTGAGAAGTTTGAAATAAACTTCTGAGAAGTTTGAAATAAACTTCTGAGAAGTGAGTCTGACTCCCTCTGGTAGTCAGAGGTCCTGGCTAGCAGCTGTGGGCCCTCCTTACAGCTTGCACCTGGGTGCTATTCACCTCACAGATTTCCTGGGAGGAGAGGAAAGACTTTGTGCCAGGGGCTGGAAGGGGCTGGAGACCAGGAAGGTGGACTTGTGGTAACATTGCCCTGTCCCAGTCTTTCTCAATCCCTGGGCCTCTGGGAGGTGAAATTGTTCCTGGGGCTCCCTCCTGTCCTGGATGAGTTAGAGCCTCTTGTGCCATCCTGCTGATGACCGGTTGACAAAGGCCCCCATTAGGCAAGGTGCCTTGTTGGGGGGTGGCAGATAGAGGAAGGGCTCATGGTTTTGATAAAAGAAATTTTCACATATTGAGGTATGGGAGAGTCATTCTGGCTTATACACGAGTTAACTTGAATTTTATGGTAACTGAGACAGCCTGTTTGTGGCCTATCAAACATACATTGTATATCTGTTTTAATTATTAAAGTAAAGGGCACATTGACCAGAAGTAAAGAATGCCCATGTTGGGCTTCCCTGGTGGCGCAGTGGTTGAGAGTCCGCCTGCCGATGCAGGGGACACGGGTTCGTGCCCCGGTCTGGGA
Source organism: Delphinus delphis (assembly GCF_949987515.2). Taxonomy (NCBI): domain Eukaryota; kingdom Metazoa; phylum Chordata; class Mammalia; order Artiodactyla; family Delphinidae; genus Delphinus; species Delphinus delphis. Next base: position 64,438,826 of record NC_082692.2, read on the forward strand.
AGATCCCACATGCCGCGGAGCGGCTGGGCCCGTGAGCCATGGCGGGGGGGCCTGCGCGTCCTCCGCGGCGGGAGACGCCACAACAGTGAGAGGCCCGCGTACCGGAAAAAAAAAAAAAAATGCCCATGTTAAAAATAAAGCTTAGGGTTTATTAAAGTTCCCTGGTGGCCTAGTGGTTAGGATTCCAGGCTTTCACTGCCACAGCCCGGGTTCAATCCCTGGTCAGGGAACTGAGATCCCGCAAGCCGTGTGTCTTGGGGTGGGGGATGGGGGAAAGCTTAAATGCTTCCCTTCCTGGGGCACCAGTGCTGGTACTCCTCCTTTGATGATAAGGCTCCCTTCCCAGGTGCCAAGGACATACTGACTCGCTGTGGACATGCTGGTCTGTTTTTTTTTTTTTTGAAACCTTGAAGAGATGTATCCCTGACATGTTTAATGTTCTTTGTTCTGAGAAGATATAAAACTGTGCTGAGAGCCACGGTTCTCAGGAGCAGTTTCTCAGAGCAATCTGAGAAGATGGTTTCTGGGCTATAGTCCTCAGTTTGGCTCAAATAAAACTCTCTTCTATTCTTATTATAGATTGCTTATTGATTATTTTCACTGACAGTTTCCAGGACCTAGACCTTTCTAGCCCTGAGCAATACCTGCCCTAGAGGACTTGGGGCTGGACCCATTCCAATCCTTTGAGCCTAAAATCCAGGCTCCAAGGCATGCCCTGGGCCTTCTGGGATGTTTGTGTGTTCTGTGAAAAAAGGGGCACAATTGAGGAAATTGGGGTTAATCAGAGTGAAACATGTTGCTTTCCTGCAGGACTCTCACAGCCTTTAGTAAGCTAACGTGTATTGTAAGTCTCTGGGAAACAGCAAGGGAGGGTTCACATACTTCTTTGACCATGGGACCCTTTTCTTGGGAATCTTGCGCGACCACCCCTAATCCATGGAACATGCTCTGAGAAGTACCCACTTAATCCATGCAGCCCTCACATTCACTTCACAGAGGTAATGGAAACAGAGTGGGCTAGGGGCTTGCCCCAGGCCCAGGTTGGTGGTCTCCTAAGCGTGGCTGGGGCCTCCCTTCCCTGGGCACACTCAGAGCCTTCCTGAGTTGGCAGGGAGGGGGCAGCTGCAGGGCTACTGCTCTTCCTTGCCTTCACCCCTTTCTGTCATCTTCAGTGGCTCAAGGGCCAGTTCATGTGAGCGTGGGCTCTGCGGCCACGGAGAGCTGGGGAGACCAAACAATTGCCCACACATTGCCGGCGCTTCCCCCCCTGCTCTAAAACTTTTGAAACTGAGATATAAATTATCTACCATAAAACTCACAGTTTTAATGTAATTATTTCAGCTTTGACAAAAATGCACAATCGTAAAAAAAAAAAAAAAAGAAAAAAAAAAAGGGCTTCCCTGGTGGCACAGTGGTTGAGAGTCCGCCTGCCGATGCAGGGGACGCGGGTTCGTGCCCAGGTCCGGGAGGATCCCACATGCCGCGGAGCGGCTGGGCCCGTGACCCATGGCCGCTGGGCCTGCGCGTCCGGAGCCTGTGCTCCGCAACGGGAGAGGCCACAGCAGCGAGAGGCCCGCGTACCGCAAAAAAAAAAAAAAAAATGCACAATCGTGCAACCATCACCACAATCAGGATGTAGAATATTTTCATTATCCCAAATGGTCCCTCACGGCCCTTTGCAGTCTACCTTGTCTTCCTAACCCTGGCCCCTGGCAGCCACTGATCTATTTCCTATCACGATAGTTTTTCCTTTTCTGGAGGTTTCATATAAATAGAATCATGCAATATGTGATCTTTTGCATCTGACTTCTTTCACTTATCATAATGTCTAGCATAATGTTTATGAGGTTCATTCGTGATGCGCATATCACCAGTTGGTTCTTTTTTACTGGCAAGTAGCATTCCATCGTGTGGATGTCCTGCAATTTGATGGACTTGCTGATGGACATCTGGGTTGTTCCTGGGTTTTGACTATTATCAAGTTGCTTTGCACATTCTTGTACAAATTTTTGTGTGGAGGAATGTTTTAATTTCTTGATGGTAAATACCTAGGAGTGGAATTTCTGGGATGTATGGTAAGCATGAGAACTTACCCTTTTCAAGATGGTTTCTGGCTGTCCTCCCATCATCTGCAAGGGGAAGAGGGGGATGAGAGGGTGAGCTGAAGCTGGGAGAGGTTGGAGCCTCAGCCTTACATCTGTCTCTGAGTAGTTTGGTATCTTGGGCAAGTTGCTTTATCCTGGTCTGGGCTGGCCTCAGTTTATTCATCTGTGAAATGGCAATAGCACTATGATTCTCCCTTCCTGTCGCAGCAGGGGTGGAGCGAAGGTCAGCGGTACTTGCGAGGAAGAACATGGTTCTGGGACAAAGGCCTCCCTTTGAGAGCTCTATTCCCTCTCAAGTCAGTGTGGACAGGACGACAGTCAATTTCTGCAAATCCTAAGAGGTTCCTTTTGGTCCTGAGCTGAGTGGGCAAGGCCTAAGATTTTCGGGGTTGTTAAAGGCGATCCTCTTGCCGCAAACACCTTGGAATATGGAGCTATAAAGGAGGAGAAAAATTTTGCAAAGAGACCAAAGAAAAAAGGATCTTTACCACTGTCTTATACACATGTGGCCACTTAAATTAATGAAAATTGAATTAAGATGTCAGTTCCTCAGTTGCACAAGTCACATTTCAAGCGCTCAGTAGCCATGTGTGTTTAATAGCTGCCATACTAGATAGCACAGATACAGAATATTTCCTTCATCAGAGAAAGTTCTGGTTGAGACTCCAAACCTTCGCTTTGGGAGGGTCCGTATTATTAGTACATCTCTAGTAAACTGAGGCAGGCCCCATGGAGGTCAGCTGGCTTACAGATAAGGACCCCAGAAGATCCAATGGGCAGAACTCACTGTGAGAGAGCTGGCTGCACAGGGACCCTGTGGCTGGCTGGTGGGTATGGCCCCTGAGATGGACAGCTGGACATGGTGAGGGCTGTGCACAGGCAGAGGGCTGGGATGCGGCCCTGGCTCTCCAAGGGGCTGTGGAGGGAGGCAGGGTGGAAAAGGAAGTGGTTGGCTGTAGCAGTTGTGGGAGCTGGCAGGTTTGCTAGCATAAGATGTGGGAGCTCCATTTGAGGGGTGGGCAGTGGGCCTTCTGGGAGGGTCAGACATTCGAGAAATGAATTGGGCCTAGGACTGAGCTGGGCCTCGTGAGAGCACCTCTTCGGCCAAGGCTCCTGAAGGGGGAACTATGGCCTTCTGCCTGAGCCCGGCTGTCTCCAGGAAGGCAGCCCTTGGCTGAGTACTCTCAGCAGGACTCTCAAGGGTCAGTGTTGTGTGCAGGTCTCAGACTATCAACAGCCAGTGTTGTGACAGGACCAGCCCTTGGGGTTCTGATTATGACTGCACGATGCCCTTCACCAATCGCCATCAGAGAACTTTGAAAAAAACAAGTTTCATTATTTATGGGACTGGGAAATTATGTGGCATGACTGGAGCCACTCAAAGACATCTAGGGTAGAGAGAGAAAGAGAATATGGGCCTGGGGTCCTGCTTTTATTGCAGTTGAGGATGGGGGCCTAGGGTTTCTAACGGCTCACTTTTTATTGGTGAATTTAAAACATAAGAGCAGGAATTTGAAGCACAGGAAGAGAAAAAACAAGTGGCCCAAATGATCAGTTAAAGAAATCTGAAACAAAGGACCCTCAGTAGGGGGAGGTGGCCTGGCTTTTTTAATCTAGTCACGCAGCTGACAATATGTTTATTCAAGATAGCCACCTTTGAAGTGGATGCCTGGCTGTCAAAGCTTAAATCAGGCACTTGCATTACAAAAAAGAAAAGAAAAGAGAGAAAGAAAAAAACAATCAACTGTCAGCGTTTACACTGCAATCCACCAAGTGATGCCTGGGCATCAGAGTTGATGGTGAGGACCTTAACTACCTGGGTAGTTGATATGCTAAAAGTCAGAGGTTATAACCCAGAAACACATCTAAATAGGATTACAGTAGTAAATCTTTTTTTTTAAAATACATCTCTATTGGAGTATAATTGCTTTACAATTATGTGTTAGTTTCTGCTCTACAACGAAGTGAATCAGCTATATGTATACATACATCCCCATATCCCCTCCCTTTTGAGTCTCCCTCCCACCCTCCCTATCGCACCCTGGTAGGTCGTCACAAAGCACTGAGCTAATCTCCCTGTGCTGTGCAGCAGCTTCCCACTAGCTATCTGTTTTACATTTAGTATTATATATATGTCAGTGCTACTCTCTCACTATGTCCCAGCCTCCCCTTCCCCCACTGTGTCCTCAAGTCTGTTCTCTACGTCTGAGTCTTCATTGCTGCCCTGCCACTAAGTTCATCAGTACCGTTTTTTTTTTTAGATTCCATATATGTGCGTTATCATATGCTATTTGTTTTTCTCTTTCTGACTTACTTCATTCTGTATGACAGACTCTAGGTCCATCCACCTCACTACAAATAACTCAATTTCGTTCCTTTTATGGCTGAGTAATATTCCACTGTATATATGTGCCACATCTTCTTTATCCATTCATCTGTCAATGGACATTTAGGTTGCTTCCATGTCCTGCCTATTGTAAATAGTGCTGCAATGAACATTGTGGTACATGTATCTTTTTAAAAATTATTTGTTTATTTATTTATTTATTTTTGACTGTGCTGGGTCTTCGTTGCTGCCCGCAGGCTTTCTCTAGTTGCAGCAAGCGGGGTCTGCTCTTCGTTGTGATGCGTGGGCTTCTCATTGCGGTGGCCTCTCTTGTTGCAGAGCACAGGCTCTAGGCATGCGGGCCTCAATAGTTGTGGCACGTGGACTCAGTAGTTGTGGCTTGTGGGCTCTAGAGTGCAGGCTAAGTAGTTGTGGCACACGGGCTTAGTTGCTCCACGACATGTGGGATCTTCCCGGACCAGGGCTCGAACCTGTGCCGCCTGCATTGGCAGGCGGATTCTTAACCACTGCACCACCAGGGAAGCCCACATGTATCTTTTTGAAGTATGGTTTTCTCTGGGTATATGCCCAGTAGTGGGATTGCTGGGTCGTATGGTAGTTTTTTTTTTTTTTTTAAGGGACCTCCATACTGTTCTCCTCAGTGACTGTAGTAGCAAATCTTATAATAATTATACAGGCAATAGTCTGAAATACAGTTTAGAGCCATTGTCCCAAACTTGAAGGTTTCAGCCATGATAATAGGTCAGTGATCTTGAGGGTCCTAGGAATTTGTTCAAGGATTTGCATAATATTGTGGAAAATGTTAATATTTGGCACCATCCTGTGAAATAGGTCTGAGCCTGTCCAGAGTTGGTAGGTTGCTCCATATCTCATCAAACCAGTCTCTTAGTCCTGAGAATAGATCAGTTTAGTTAAAAGGTTGTGCCTCATTTTCAGAAGCAGTGATGCAGGTGGGTTCCCCAAGTTAGGCCTACAGAGTACAAGCAATCAGGTATTTAATGAGAGGCATTTCTATGGAAACAATGAAAACAAAAAAAATTAAAAAAAAAACAAAGGTGTGTGACTGGAGCAGATTGTAATCCCAATTTCTGACTTCTGAAGGCAGCCAGATTTCTAGGTGTTGGGCTTAAATCCTCTTCAAATGGAGTGAGGGCAGACAGTGGCAATCTAATAGATTTTCCCGGGTCACAGTTTGAATCTCTGGTGATGCTTCTGAGTGGCCCACGCAGCAACAGACATGAAGATTGTCCATACATGAGCTGTTACGGTGATTTCTCTGAAATTTATATTAAGTGTCCTATTTTAGCCTGCATAGCTTCAGGAAAAGGGCAGTTTTAGTTCTCAATGATTCCAAGTCAGGAGGATGGGAGAAAAATTTGAAACATTAGTTTGGAGAGTTGTAGCCAGATATTAGAGGAGATGAGGAGAAATCAGTATGCAGACCAGTTTATAGGTAGACAACAAAACCTCAATGACAATTAACAGAACTAGTATTTAATATCCTCAAGTACATATTAAATTTTCTACTGAAACATAATTTTTCTGTCTAAAATTACCCCCATTTTTATCAAAGATAACCAACTTACGACTAATTTGCTTGCAAATTAAGTCTAGTTTCAATAAACTTGGCTTGATTATTTATATGAGTACAGCAAGAAAAAGTGACTGACCATATAGGCTCCTTTAAGTCTGCTTTGCTGGAACTTTTCATAAGGAATCCCAGATTGAACTTTTAAAATTCTACATGACTATTCTTGAGGCTTGGTTGGGAGGGGCCAGGGCAATAGGCCACGGCTGGCAGGGACTTAGGATGGGACATTTTTAGAGTGAGAAAGTCAGTGGAGAAGAATCCAGGAGAGGGGACAAATGTAGCCAAGCCCCTGACTGGCTGAGGGCTGGGCCCAAAAGACAAGATGGTGTGGGGTTGACTGTCTGCCTAGGGTTTGGCTAGGTGTGTAAGGCTCTAGAAGAAGCTGGTACAGTCATCCACTCATCGACATTAACTGATGGCTACTCTGTGCCAGACAGTGCCTAGAGGAGGAGATTGAGTGCTGAATACACTCCTTTACCCTATTCCTGAGGAGGCCAGAGTGTGGAGGCAGAGGGCACGTAAGACAGGGCCTGGTCTTCCCTCTCCTGGAGGACTCAATGCTCTTGAGCAACCCTGCCTATGACACTCCCCATGGGCCCCAGGAGAGACCAAGACGTTGTCAGGGAGATGGAGAAACCATTTCTTCACCTTCCACAGGAGGCTTCCCGCTCCCACTGCCCAGCAATCCCGTGAGGCAACAGCAGGGGCTGAGGCAAGTCCAGCTCACAGCCGGGGGGGAGATCAGGGATGGGGCAGGTCAGGAAGACGCGTGGTTGGGCCATTGCATCAGGCCCAGGAGGGGCATAAAGGAGGGTCCTGCGTGCTGGGAGGAGGCCGACTTGGGGACCATGGAGACTCAGAGGGCCAGCCTCGCCCTGGGGCGGTGGTCACTGTGGCTACTGCTGCTGGGACTAGTGGTGCCCTCGGCCAGCGCCCAGACCCTCAGCTACAGGGAAGCTGTGCTTCATGCTGTGGATCGTCTCAACGAGCGGTCCTCAGAAGCTAATCTCTACCGCCTCCTGGAGCTGGACCCACCTCCCAAGGCCGTGAGTCAGGAGGACCCTGGGGAGGGGGCTGTCTCCCGCCAGCCATGGCCACACTGTCACCGCCTCTGCTCAGGCTGTACCTCCTGTCAGGAAGGGACTTCTCCCTCTAGGTGGGCTCCCACCTCTTCCAGGAAACCTTCCCAGAGCTGGGTCCCCTCCCAGCATGAGAGCTTCCTGCCTTAGCATCTCTCCTGTGGGAACAGGTGCCCTGGGCTCCAGGGCTTTCTGGGAGCTCCAGGGTAGGGGGGATGGTTACTCGGTCTGTGATGTGACTTCCCTGCTTTAAGTCCCATCTGTTCCTCATTGTCTTCCTACCAGGGAGGGCTCTGCTCAGCTTGGAGATTACAGTGACAAGGTCTTTCCCTGCAGGTGGTCCCTGACTTGCCTCAGCCCCTCCGTGGGGAAGGTGTTCTCATCAGAGCTGGTCTGAGGTCCCCTCCTGCTCTCTGTGTGCCCATGAGTCCAGGAGTGGGCTCTGTCCCCTTCCCCTGTGCACCCAGCACCAAACCCAGGGCCAGGCACACAGGAGGGGCTGAAGAGGCTGCCGTCTAGGTGAGGGGCAGGGAGACAGATCAGAGAAGGAAGCATGAGCTTGAGCCCAGTCACCCCACTTTGATCCTTGACCAGGATGAGAACCTGGACACCCCAAAGCCTGTGAGCTTCACGGTGAAGGAGACCGTGTGCCCCAGGACAACCCAGCAGCCCCCGGAGCAGTGTGACTTCAAGGAGAATGGGGTGAGGCTGGGGGCTTAGAGTGCTGGTGGATGCTTCCCAGGGAGCTGAATAGGGGGCTTTGGGGAAGATTTCTAGCCCCTGGGCTGAGGCTGGGAGGCAATGGTCCGGGGGTTCCAGTTTGAGCTCGAACCTCCCCCTTACAGCTGGTGAAAGAGTGTGTGGGGACAGTCACCCTGGCTCAGATCAGGGACAACTTCGATATCACTTGCACTGTGGTGAGTGGCCCGTTCTGTGTTGTGGAGCTAATAACAGGGTGCGTTGAGGAACATCCTTTGGACCAAATACCCACTGCCCCTTCCAGGGCAGAGAAAGGCCCTCCTACCTGGCCCCTCCCTCACCCGAGCCCCAGGCCTCCAGGACTGGCTCTGCCATCCCTTAGAGCAGTGGTTCTCTAAGTGGGGTCCCACCCGGGAACTTGACAGAAAGGCAGATTCCCAGGCCACACTCAGACCTCCTGAATCAGACTCTGGGCTGGGGCCCAGCCATTTGTATTTTCACAAGGCCTCCAGGGGATTCCGACTGTGCTGAATTCTGAGAGGCACTGACTAGAGTAATGTGCTTTCAGCCCCTACTCCCGTCCAGCTTTGCTGGGATGGGCTTGTGACCCTGGGAAACCCCTTGCCATCTGTGGACCCCAGTTTCCTCATCTGTCTGTGGATGTAGGGTTTCAACCACATGCTCCAAAGGTCACAGCCAGAAAGTGAACTGGGGCCCAAAGTCTCCTGAAGTCACCCAGTTAGTGGGGATGTCCACATGGGGAGAATTCTGGTCTTACCCTGGGCCCATTTTCCATAGTAACTTGTTTCTTCCTGTTGCATAGCCCCAGAGTGTCAGAGGACTGAGAAGCCTGGGTAGGAAGATACTAAGAGGTTGGAAGAAGTATGGCCCAATTATCGTCCCAATAATCAGATTAATTGGGTGAATTGTGAGCCCAGGGAAAAGACCTAAGGGTCTGCCTGCCCTGCTCAGACTTCTAGACTCTGAGAAATAAATTCTTGTGAAAGCAACTTACTCCAGGGGTCAATTTCATTTGTCTCCCCTCCTCCCACTTACCAGGACTGAGTCCTTAGCTCCGGGTAGCCTCTTTTGTGTGTGTGTGTGTGTGTGTATGTGTGTGTGAGAGAGAGAGAGAGAGAGAGAGAGAGAGAGAGAGAGAGAGAGAGAGATCACTCCTGTAAACACAGTCATGGGTGAGGCCCCTGTTCCTTCCAGGAGGGCATGGGGAGAGGCCAGGGCCAAGAGGTCCATTCTCGGGTCCCTCCCATGCCCTTCACACACCTCTGCCCTCCTCCTCCAACACCCAGTAGGGACTTAAGGAGACCTGCTCTGTGTGTAGTGCTGGTGGGGATGCTGTCCCTGCTCACATGGAGGTGACAGTCTGGAGGGGCCAGGCTTTTGTTAAACACTCACAGAGACGCAGTTCAGTCTCAGGGTTAAGCCTACAGGTACAATGCCCATAGCGTTTCACTTGCCCTTGACAATCTTAACTCTGGAAAGCCCACCCCTCCTTGCTTTTCCTTTGGCATTGAGACACATCACTGTTTCTTCAGCTGGGTCCCAGATTTCAGTTGTGAGCTTGTGTTTATTTTTATTTTTGGCTGCACTGGGTCATCGTTGTGGTGCTCAGGCTCTTTGTCGTGGGCTTCTCTCTAGTTGCGGCACGCGGGTTTAGTTGCCCCACGGCAGGTGGGCTCTTAGTTCCTCAACCAGGGATCGAAGCCACGTGCCCTGCATTGGAAGGCGGCTTCTTAACCACTGGACCACCTGGGAAGTCCCTGTGAGCTTGTGTTTAGGGATCAAAGGTATATAAATGTTTTTTTACCATTAAAAAGAAGCATCCTGCTCATTGGGGTGAAGAGCTCTGCATGAGTGTGAGAGATACAAAGAGTGACACACAGGTCACATATCTGTTTGCCTGGGTGTTTCAGACACTGTCCATGTCTTGCCCACTCCCCATTCTCTAGCTGACCTTTGCTCTGGGGCAGACTGGAAACATTGGGAAGTTTGAACCCAGGGAGCAGCCTCAACCAATTATTGGGGGGACTTGGTAGAAAAATACCTCCTCTTCCTCACTTCTTGGGGGGTCCACTCCCAGACATGTCACACCTCCTTCTGAGGTCCCCAGCTGGCTTAAGCCCCTGTCGCCCACTTCTGTGACCTGTTCATTGACACGTCCTCTTCTGACTCAGGTCCTGCCCTGTCTCCCTTCTCTACACTCGTGCTGGTGCTTTCTGGAATCACCTCCCAAACAAACTACTTCCACTAAATGCTTGTCTTAGGTCTGCTTGTGGGCCAACCGTACCAAGACACAGATTCCCCTCTCTGAGAGGGACAGAGGACAGGATCTCACAGAGCATTTACTTTGCTACCTGTCAGGCTTGTCTCTGCTTGGTGAGCAGGTGGGGCTGATCTCAGGCAGGTTAGAGGAACCTCATGCTTCTCACTCTACATCAATGCAAGTTGGGGGAGGAAACTTTACAGAGGACACCCAGGGGGCTGTGTTGTGTCTGTGCCAGAGGATACAGCCTTGCCATTGCCAACTGTTAAGTGGTCAGGATTTTTCTGAGCTGGTTGTTAAACTCTTGGTAGCTTGAAATTGGCCTTGGTGAAAGTATTTCCACCATGGAAATCAGCAAATGTTACCCATCAGTTTTGTCATAGCTGGTACATCACTGCCCAACCTGAGAGACAGATCACTCATCAGGATGATATGGGCCTGTGCTGATCACATCTGTTTCCAATTTCCTCCCGTGACTGCCCATCCTGCTTCCATGGCAACCCACCTATAGCCTCAGCCCTGTCTTGCCCTTTCATATTTTACATCGGAGTTGGCCATATGTCCCTTGCCTGGGATCAGGCCCTCAACATGCATACATGACCACTGATAGCAGAAAGGAGATGACACAAACATTTTTTCCATTGCAACCTTTGAGAAGGAGACAAAACAGGCAGGGAGGCATAGAGGCCTTGTCAGTGCCTTCTACAGTGACTGACTGGTGAGAGAGTCTGCTGTTTGACCATTAGACCTCTTACCCCTGAGAAAACAGGTAACAGACTTTCATGAATGGCATAGAGCATTGTCAGTCCTCCCTGAGAGTAAAACTCTGGATGGTGAGTTCCATTTGCATGTGATGGCTACAGTGTGATGGGTGTGCAATGGAGGGGACCTGAGCCCAGCAAGGGGGAAAGAGGGTGCTCTGGGGAGAAAACTGCTTAGGACAAGCAGAGGGACTGGCATGGTAGAGTGAGAAGTGACACTCAGTTCAGTGCTCAAGGGAGGCATGCAAGGGGGTGGGTCAGGGTGGGACTGGAGAGATGGACAGACCCAGGTCTGGAAAAGCAATAACGAGCCGGATGATTTTAGAGGGGAGAGCAGATCCTTGTCCACGTTAGCCAACACCCTGGCTTCAGTGTGTGTGTGTGTGTGTATGTGTGCGTGTGTGCGTGTGTGTGTGTGTGTGTGTGTGTGTGTGTGTGTGCATTCACGAGGGGTGAATCATCAGGGAGCCGCAAGGACGTGTCGCCCCAGGGCAATGGCCAAGGGGAGAGGAGGGAAGGGAGAATAGAAGGAGGGTTGTCACAGAAGCTGAGAGAGTGTGGGGCTGACTGGGATGGAGTCACTGCAGAGGGGATGAGGCAGGTTTACTCCCTGACAGGTTGAACAATGCGAGGGGTGGGTTCTGAGAATGTGATCATGGGCTGGTCAGAGTCCTGGTGTAGATATGAGATGAGTGTGGGGGAGGTGACTGTTCAGTTTTGACCACATTGGTTCTGAAATGCCAGGGGCATGAAATGCCAGTTTCCCTGGGTGGGGCACTGGGCAACAGGTGCTGTGAGCGCCCTGCCCAGATCCCCCTCACTGGGCGGCTGCCCCCCCACCCCGCCCCGTCCCCCATCTGTTTGAAATGTGCAATATGGATGCTAATGGCTCACAGGTGCCCCCTTCACAGCTGCCTTCACAGCCTCCCAGGAGATGCCTGGGGGGTTGTGTCCCCTCTGCCCTCAGCCTGTGGATGGGGACTGACTATGAGGCGACATCAAAGCCCAGCCCCCGCCTCAGTCAGTCCTAAAGCAGGGGTTCCAGGCGTTTGTGGGTGAGGCTGAAGCTCGTCTCAGGGTAGAGCACGTCCCTGCTCAGCTCCTTCCTCTGCCCTATCCTGCTCCCCTCCGCCTCCCTCCTCCGGACAACACTCCTCAATAAATCAGATGCCTCTCACTTCCCAGCTGAGGCCCTGCTTCTAGGGAACGTGGCCTGTGATGGTGGTGGAGCTGTGCAGAGTTCACCCACTCGGCCCAGGTGGGTCAGGCGCGGGGCCTGATGTGGAGAGAAGAGAGAAGAGCCCGAGGCGTCCAGGGTGGTGGTGCAGGAGGGGAGTGGGGTGGGCGTGGTGCTGTAAGCCAAGGGGCATTGAGGATTTTACAAAGTGGCCAGAGTAGGACAGGAGCCCACGAGGCCCAGGGAGATGACTCCTAATATTTTCCTATTGTTTGTGCAGATGTGAAGGCCACTAACTTCAGTGGGGGGCAGCACAGAAGCCAAACACAGCGAGTGGAGGAGAGCAAGAGGTAAGGAAGAGGGAGGGAATGAGTGAGGACAAGGAGGGGCTTCTCCATCCCCCAGACCCCTGCTGTGCCAAGGAGGGAATCTGGGCTGTAATCAGGCAAGGTCCTTGTGGACCCTGCCCTTGAGCCCCACCAGTGAGGTCTCAGGAGTTAGTTTGGGGGCTCCCGAGACGGGACAGGGGACTCCAGGTCAGCCTCAGTGGGGCAGAGGGAGAGAATTCTGAGGGGTCTAGATGTCTGAAAGGAATTGCTCTCCTGCCCGTGTGGCCCTGAGCAGGAGAATTGATCTTTCTGGGCCTCTGTCTCTCTATCTGTAATTGGGAACAACATTACCTCCTTTAAGGGGTTGGTCTGTCATTTAGGTAGAGAAGGAAGTTCAAGGACCTCATAGGGGCCAAATGTGAATCTCAGAGGGTGAGAGAGTCAGGAGACAATAGTTAGAGTGTGTTAGTCTCAGGGCACAGTGCCGACTCGTCTGTCAGTGCAGGGACCCAGAGAGACACTTGGAATCCCCATCAGAGCAGGACGAGATGAATTAAATGCAGCCCATGCACACAGTGGACTTCCCTGAGGGCACCGAACTGGCCCTTGTGCACTAGCCTTTCCCATGTGGCCATTAGAAGGTAGCAGCTGGCACAGTAGGGCGGGGTACCCTCCAGACTGCCTGTGCTCTGACTCGGCAATGCCCCTGCCAGTCAGAGCCCAAAAGTCTCGTCCCTCAGCCCCCATGGTCTCTCTAGCCTCAGCCCGAGGGTCAGGGCTGCCCTGGTCCCTGGGGTCCTACTTGCAGCCCCCTGTTCTCCTGTGTGTCACTCTGCCTCTGTGTCACCTCAGCCAGAGCAGGACAGGAAGCTGGCAGGGGAGACAGAGGGCTACACTGTCACTTTCATGGGCCCTAGGCACTTTCACCTTCGTGGACCCATTCATCCACAGAAAAGTATTAAAAATTACATTTTATAACTGCATTCATGTAAAGATGGATATAATCAAGGCTGCATTATATATATATATTTTTCGTGAATATTCGTACATAAAATGGGTACTTTAATATATTCTTTGAGGAAATGAAAAACAACATTTGTTAGCTAATGAAAGCTTCAAAAAGAGTTGGTAAAATATTTGAAAAGACTACAAAAACTACTGTTTCACAAAAAACTCAAACAGTTTTAATCATGTAAAATAAAATACAATAAAAAACATATCGGGGGATTATATTCAGCTACAAGCAACAGGAAACACCCACAGCCACCTTGACAGAAGGAGGTGCTTATTGTCACTTGGAAACAATGGATCACCAATGCCACTGAACAGTGCAGCAGAGAAACAAACTCCCATGCCATTCTTATTAGCGGCACCATTGTGAATGTCGGGGTGAGTCAGGAACACATACTTACTAGTATTATTAACAACATAAAGTGTTTCCTACACATATTAGACACTAGATATAATCCAGAGAGGAGTGGAGTCAGAGAATATTTCCAACCATAAAATACTGAAATAACTTTCAAAGTGGACACAAGAGGCCTTACAGAAAAAATTCAAACTCTGATGGATATTTGATGTGTAAGCTGTGAAGATGTCAGGGGAGACTACATGTCTATAAAAATGGAAATCTAACATTTGTTGGTGGTGTTGAGGACACTCTTGACTACAAGGACACAGAATCTGGAAAATAAGCTGGGAGATGGTGTCCTTGAAGCTCCTATGTATCTGCCTCTCTCCCAGTGTGCAGGCTCCATGATCTGAAGAATGTCTTCTCTGCATCTGCTTTAAAATCACACACAGGTGAGTTGTTGGTGAATGCTAACATGGAACCACAGAGGGGATAGATTCTGGAAAGTCTAGGTCCTAATATGACTCACAGGCAAGATATCTCCAACTCCAGATTTTTTGTATTATCACAAGTCTCACAGTCTATTCAACAAATACCAGTCAGAAGGAAACACAAAAAGCAAATAGGAAAAATCATAATTTACATAACACTATACTCTTTGACATCCTAGTCATACATGAAATTTATTCCAAGTGTTTAATAGAATGGAAAATGGGAAAAGGCTCCTATATGCACCACCACCAAAGAGGATCTTTCTCAGTAAAAAGGGTACAATATATACAATAGATTATATATCCAGGAACTGCCACACAAAACTACTAGGAAAATCCCAACAAATACCAAACTGCCATTTTTCAATGGCCCATTAACAGAGAATTAATAGAACATTAAAAAAATTTAAGCCTCACTGCATACTAGAAATACACTTAAATTCATCCATGGATCCAACAGGCTTCAAAAGTAAATAGAACAAAACTATCTGATTAAAGGAGAAATCACTACCTTTAAATGTTATATACTATTGTTGAAAGACAATTTACAGAATTAATTCACATTAATATTCATTTGTGAAATTAGTAGAAATCCACCATTGAAGGATACCCTTGAAGAAAGATCCTGAGTAAACAACAGCATATTTATAAATTTTTTTTGTTTGTTTTTGGTTGCATTGTGTCTTCGCTGCTGTGCACGGGCTTTCTCTAGTTGCCACGAGCCAGGGCTACTTTTCGTGCAGTGCATGGGCTTCTCATTTTGGCAGTTTCCCTTGTTGCAGCGCACAGGCTCTAGGCACATGATCTTCAGTAGTTGTGGCACACAGGCTCAGTAGTTGTGGCTCGTGGGCTCTAGAACGCAGGCTCAGTAGTTGTGGCTCATAGGCTTAGTTGCTCTGAGGCATGTGGGATCTTCTAGGACCAGGGCTCGAACCTGTGTACCATGTAGTATTGGCAGGCAGATTCTTAACCACTGCACCACCACAAAGTCCTATGAACTTTTAAAACAACTCTTTCTGGACTTCATTGGCAGTCCAGTGGTTAAGACTCCATGCTTCCACTGCATGGGGCACGGGTTTGATCCCTGGTTGGGGAACTAAGATCCCCTGCATACTGTGCAGCTCGGCAAAAAAAAATAATAATAAATAAAAGTAAGAACAACTCTTTCGGGCTTCCCTGGTGGCGCAGTGGTTGAGAGTCCGCCTGCTGATGCAGGGGACACGGGTTCATGCCCCAGTCTGGGAAGATCCCACATGCTGTGGAGCGTCTAGGCCTGTGAGCCATGGCCACTGAGCCTGCGCGTCCGGAGCCTGTGCTCCGCAACGGGAGAAGCTACAACAGTGAGATGCCTGCGTACTGCAAAAAAACCAAAAAAACAAAAAAACAACTCTTTCATATTGAAGGTTTTCTGGAACATTAGGCATAGATTACTTTCCATCAAGTTATCTCATGTTACTTACATTTATCTTCTCCATGGGAGTTTTTACATATTAATGATATTGGCCAATTGAAGTGTTTCCCAGGCTGTTCACAAGCAACGTTTTATCTAGTAAATCCTTTTATGGTTTCATAAACTACTAAGATCAGAAGAGCCATTCCCACATTCATCACATTTTATATGATTTCTGTCCAGTGTGCAGTCTCAGGTCTTTGAAGGACTGAGAGACAAATGAAGGATTTCCCACATTCCTGTCATTGATAGGGTTTCTGTCCATTGTGAATTCTTTCATGCACTTGAACATATGTGGAAGTGAAGGTTTTCCCTTCATTTTTACATTCATAGGGTTTTTCTTAAGTATGGGTCCTTTGATGTATTTTAAAAACCACTGGATACCTATAACTTTTACCACATTGTTCACATTGATATTGTTTCTCTCCAGTGTGAATCCTTTCATGTATTTTAAGAGAACTGGGATTAATGAATACTCTCTCACATTCTTTATATTTATAAGGTCCATCTCCAGTGTGTGTTATCATGTGTTTCTGAAGGGTTATTTTCCATGTGAAGGCTTTCCCACATTCCTTACATTCATAGTTTTTCTCTGGTGTGGATTCTTTCATGACTTTGAAGAGACCGGGCAGTATTCAATACTTTAGAACATGTTTTATGCTCATATGGTGTCTCTTTGGTGTGATGTCTTTTGTGTAGCTGTAAGAAACTGAAATGATTGAAGGCTTTACCACACTGCTTACATTCACAGAGTTTCTCTCCTCTGTGAATTCTTTCATGTATTTGAATAGTTTCAGGACTTTTAAAGGCTTTTCCACATTGTTTACATTGATAGGGTTTCTCTCCATTGTGACTGCTTTCATGCATTTGAAGACAACTGGGATAAATGAATGCTTTCTCACATTTCTGACATTTATAAGGTAAATCTCCAGTGTGTGTTACCATGTGTTTTCAAAAAGTTGTTTCCCACGTGAAGGCTTTCCCACATTCCTTACATTCATAGGGTTTCTCCCCTGTGTGAGTTCTTTTGTGTAGTTGGAAGGATTTTTGATATTGAAAGACTTTTCCACATGGTTCACATTCATAGCGTTTCTCCCCAGTGTGACTTCTTTCATGTGTTCTAAGAGAACTAGGAGAAATGAATGCTTTTCCACATTCTTTACATTTATATACCTTCTCACGGTACTTTTGATACTCTCTTGGTTTGTCTTCAATGTGACATTTCATGTGTCTATTAAAGGATGAATGATGCATGAAAACTTTTGCAGATGCACTGCATTCCCATGGTTTTAAACCAGGAGTTTTCTTCTTCAGATTGAGAGTTGGAATAAGGGTGAAGTTTTCTCCACAGGAACTACTGTCTTTACTTTCAGAGAGTCTCTTTACCATAGGACTTCTTAATTTTCTCCCCTGGTTTTTGTACTGATCTTCAATATCATGATCTTCCTGTTTTCTTTCTACTGAGACCAGGTTCCGGAATTTTTCCCGCATCACATCTCTGTAGAGTTTCCTCTGTGAGGAATCCAGTAAAACCCACTCCTCCAGGGTGAAGTTCACAGCCACATCCTCAAAGGCCAATGAGTCCATTTTGAGGTTTCCTGGGTCTGTCTGAGTCCCTCCTAATGACTCCAAGGACCAGTGCAGAACACAGAGCAACAGAAGGTACATGAGAGTTAATGGGCCAGTGAACCGGACAAGACATGCGACCTCCTGCGCTCTGTATTATATATTCATTATATATTCGTTCTTCTCATTGTAAAAAAAAATTATTTAAAAATATTTTGTGGGCCCCAAAAGTATCATGGTACCTAGGCAGTGTGCCTACTGTGCCTAATGGATAAGTCGGTCCTGGGAAAGTGGTTTTCCTGGTATCAGGGCAGCCACCCTGGCAGGGAAATAAATGCTGCTTCTGTCTGGGGACAGTGGGCACTTGCTGGAGCTGCTCTGAGACCACCCCCGCTGGCCATCTGTGGGTATTGCAGGGTAAGTGGGAGGCCTCATGTGACTTTGAAGGCAGTGCCTGGGGATTTCCCTGCCCTGGTGTCTTGTCAGGCAGAGGACTAGGAGCTGGGGTTCCCCTGGGGTACCTCCTGTTTCGACTGGATTTCATCTCTGTTGAGTGAGATTTTGTTAAGACTAAAATCACACCTCTCCAGAACACTGGCGCCATAAATTTTTGTCAGTAAAACTGAGAACTAGCTATTACATAGAATTGTTTTGTGCTAGGACAAAGGAATTGTCCTAGCTGAGAACTAGCTTTTACATAGAATTGTTTTGTGTTAGACAAGGAAATGGAGACACAGAGAAGTTATTTAAAGCTGAGGTGATAGAGCTGGCTGTTTACCCTTAGATAACTCCATTTGTATTTCTTGAGACTAAGGGTAGCCTCCTATATAACTACAGAGCAGTTATCAACTATGTGTATTTACATGGATACAACATTTTTTCCTATATGCTGGCCCAGTTCCATTGTGTCAGTTGATAAAATAATGTGCTTTAGTTTACAGCATTTTGTCACCTCCGGTATAGGATTCAGCCTAGGGTCAGGTGTATCAGGAATTTGTGACTTCCTATTAGCCTCCTTTAATCTGGAACATTTCCACAGCTTTCTGAATTTTTTTTTCTAAAAAAGTTTGTGTGTGTGTTTGTGTGTATGTGGAAAGAGGTTGTTGGTTGTTAAGGTGTCAAGGTGTGTGTCATGTGTGAGGTGTTGTGAAGTGTATTTATGAGGGTGTTGGTGTGGGCACAAGTGTGTTTGCTTGTGTATGTGTAATATATATGGTATGTGTGGGGTGTTTGTGGCTATGTATTTGAGTGTAATTTTTGTGATGTGAGGTTGTATAGGAGAAGTGTGGGTGTGAGTTTGTGGGTTTGTGTGTAGGTGTCCAGGTGTCTGAAATGTGTTCGGGGGATGTGTCTGGGTGTGTGTGGGTATGTGTGAAGTTTATGAGGGTGGACTGAGTTTGCATGTGTGTGGATGTGTGTGTAAGAGGAGTGTATAAAGTGTGTGTGTGTGTGTGTGTGTGTGTGTGTGTGTAGTTCAGGGGTGTGTATGTGTATATATGGTTGTGCAGGGGTGTTGTGAGTGTGGGTGTACAGGCTTATATGTGATTGTAGGGGTGTATGTGTCAGCGTGGTTCTATGGGCATTTGTGGCAGTGTGTTTGTGTGTAATTTATGTAAATGAAAATTTTAGGTATTCACTTTAATCTCCAAAAGTTATATTTATACTCATTAAAATATACTTTAAGCAGCATAAACAGAAATAGTGTTTTATTGACTCATTATTCCCAAGGGGAGGGGGCAGGTATGAGGGAAGAATTTGATTGAAGAGTAGAAGCAAGTTACAAATAGAATATAATGCTTATCCTATTACTCAATGTTGTATCTTTTTTTTTTTTTTTGGCTGCACCAAGCGGCTTGCTGGATCTTAGTTCCCAGAAAGGGATCTAACCCATGCCCCCTGCAGTGGAAACGTGGAGTCCTAACCACTGGACCGCTAGAGAATTCCCTCAATGTTGTGTCTTTAAAATTTAAAAAGACATTTTATTTGGCAATAATTTCGAACTTATGGAAAATATCAAAAATAGTACTTAAAACTTTCATATTCTCTATTCCCAGGGTCACCGACATTTTGCCTAAATTGTTTCTCTCTTTCTCTTTCCCTCCTTCTCTCTTCCTCCCTCTCTGTCTCTGTCTCTCTCAGTGGTTCCTATGTCCCCAGGGTTTGGGTTTTATTCAGCTGTGGTCAGATCACCAGATCGGGAGCCCATCGCCAGTGCAGAGCGAGTTTGTTGCTCACAGTTCCCGGGGTGGGGGTGGGGGGGAGGAGCGGGTCATGCTGGCCCACAGGAGAGGACAGTGACAAGCAGAGAGCCAGGGCGGGGCACTGCAGGGAAGCCCGTGTGATGTTCTCCAGGGAAGGAATGGACGAGGCTTGAGGGTGAGGCTGACCAGGTTTAGGATCGGCTAGCTTGAGTAATTTCAGTGAGCTGGGGCTGGGGTGTAGGGGCTGCCCAAGTTGTTGATGCCTGACCCTGGGGCTATTAGGACAGGGGGTTAGAGTCTCAGCAGCAGAGAGGGTGGGGTGGGGTGCTGGTCAGTTTGCATGTGAAAAGCGAGCTGAGGGAGAGAGTCTGCTGTCTCTAGGCATCTGCTAACCCTGGGATGTGTGGGGTGTTTGTGGCTATGTGGGATGTGAAAACATCAGAAACAGAAAGTAGAAAACCTGGTTAACACAGGGCTACTTACATAATGTAATCACTGACACATCTGGATTATAACCTCATATCTCAAAGCTCTCTTATACATTAAATTAGTACCTTATTTTTCCCTCTTTTTCTGCCTTTTTTTGATTTAAAAAAAAAACATTATTTATTTATTTTTTAAGATTCTTTTTGTGGGATTTTAGTTCCCTGACCAGGGATCAAACCCGGGGCCCTAACCATCAGACTGCCAGGGAATTCCCCTTTTGAATTGTTTTCATGATTCTTTTTTTTATTTTATTTTTAAAATTTATTTATTTATTTATGGCTGTGTTGGGTCTTCGTTTCTGTGCAAGGGCTTTCTCTAGTTGTGGCAAGCAGGGGCCACTCTTCATCGCGGTGCGCGGACCTCTCACTATCGCAGCCTCTCTTGTTGCAGAGCACAGGCTCCAGACGCGCAGGCTCAGTAATTGTGGCTCACGGGCCCAGTTGCTCCGCGGCATGTGGGATCTTCCCAGACCAGGGCTCGAACCCGTGTCCCCCGCATTGGCAGGCAGATTCTCAACCACTGCACCACCAGGGAAGCCCAATGATTTTTCTTTATGTCTGCTTTTGGCCTACTATTTATACTTCTGTTTAAATACTTTTATGTGATTGGCCTAAGGTTTACAGAATACATCTGTAATTAATTGCATCTGTATTCAATAATATATCACTTCAACATGGAGTGGAAGGAGCTTCCCACAATGCACTGACAACATTGTCCAGTGTTTTCATGTGTAGGTGATGTTTTGTTGGTTGGGAAGCCAAAGGTTTCCATCTGATGCCTCTGCCTTGTGTGTTATCAACAGTGCAGGAGTGACTGAAAAATAACAATACTCAGAGGCTAGTTTCAACTTTCAAGTTTCTTGACACCATGAGGGTGAATCCACAAAACTGAATCCCTCCAGCAAAGTGAAATTGCTGCCTTTTGCAAAGTAACGAACTTAATGCTCCTGGTACTAGGACTACCCCTGTGCCAAACTTGAAATGCCTATTAAAACCTAGCCCTTTTTGGTCTTGTAGTAGAAAAAGCCACACTCCACGGGGCTCTGACCCTATGCACTCCTAATGAGATCTTTGAACACTTCTCTCCAGGCAAGGGTGGTGCTTCAGGCTGTCTTTTTTAGGTTGTAAACATCTAGACGGAAACGTGGCTGGTCACGTTCCAGATGTGGCTCTCTCAGATGTGGGGTCTGTGTCAGAGCTTCCTGGGGACTTTGGTCCACCCAGGTTCCTGAAGATGCCTGATCCTTCAAGGCTGAATCAGCTAAGTTAAAGACAAATGTGTGGGCTGTGCCACTGCAGCTGCTCAGCCTCAGAGACATCTGTTTACACCTGTGCATGAACAAGGGCCTGCTGTTCAGAGTCTCTGACCCTCACCTCCAATTTCGGATGGGAGGAATTTCTCCATGGGGGAGAGGAGGGCCTTCTGTGCAACTGTAAGAAATCTTCCATTTTACAGACAAAGAGAAGGAGGGGCAGCTGGTGAAAGTCTGGTTTAAGTTGACATAGGTGGTCAACAGGTTGGGCAGAGGCCGCAACCGGGGGACCAGAAGCCAGGGCACTCAGCCCTGGCCCTGCTCCTTCTCTTAACCACTCTGCTCTGTTTGCCTGGAAGTCCTGGGCTCTGGGGCTGGGATGAGGATGTGTCTAAACACAGGTGAGGCTGTGCTTTGTCCAATTGGGGGTTTTAAGTGCAGAGCATGATGGGAAAGGATGGCTGGCTCAACCAGACTGGGCAGGGAAATAGAGGGGAGCTGGGAAAGGTGGGAGCCCCAGATTGGGGACAAGGTGGTGACAACACTCTTGCAGCAGCCTCTGCAGGAGCCTCTGCTCCCATCTCTTGGCTGGTGTGTCCTCTGTTGGGTTAGGAAGGGGCGTGGGGAGAGTGCCCAGGGCCCAGCCTGACCATCTCAAGGCACAGCTACTGTGGCCTCAGAGATCCTCCCACTCTTAATGCTGCTCCTTTATCCATCCCCCCACCCCATGCTTCCCTCTCCTCCTGCTTCTCTCTCTCTCTCTCTCTCTAAGCAAGAGCCTGGAGAGAGAACTGCAGGAAAATGGAGCCACGTGGGTTTCTCTAGGTCATTGTAGCTGGATTCACTCTCCCTTGCTGCTGAGAGTTCCACCAGAGCAGAGTATTTGCAAGGAAGTCACAGCTAGTGAGAGGCAAACCAAGAATTCAAACACATATCGGCCTGACTCCAGAGTCTAAGGACCTGGGTAGCCCTGGGGACGGCTTTTTGGCCTCTTGATACTAACAGCTGCTCTTAATGGAGCATCAGTTATAGGCCAGTTGCTCCCAAGGTCTTTCCGAGGGTTGACTCCTTTATCAGACCTTGTCCTTGAACAACCGGTTGCCTGTACCCATGGAAGGATGGGGAAGGGGACCTCAGTCCTAAGGTTTAGGAAATGCAATGGTGCAGAGGCAGGAAAGCAAAGGGAGGATTACAGACACCCAGTAACCATGTGTATTGCTAATTTTTTGCTACTGTAATCACCTTCTTTTCCTCCCTTGACTTGGGGAAAGGACACAGCTTGACCAACAGGCCACTGGGGCAACACCTGGACTGTGAAACCAGGTTGCACAGAAGCCCACCTCTCCTTCCTTCTCCAAGGCTGAGTGCGCAACCAGCGCCATCCTTCCCGGTTGCCACCTTCTGAGGTGCCTTGGCCATGGCCCCAAGAGTCCCACAGGCCGGCTGAGTCCAGGAGCTACCCCAGGCCTCACAACCACATGGTATTCCTCCAGAAAACTGTACAAGAATCTCCTTCTTGGCCTGTGGCCCCTCTATTGCTTTGGCCCATGACCTTTCCGGCTGTGTTCTCACCAACTCCCACACCGACCCCCCAGCCTGGTGTCTCATCCACAGCACTGGACAGGGAGCCACCTGGGGTCAAATCAGAAGAGACTTCCTGAGGCTGTGGGAGCCAAGAGGAGGAGGTGCCATTTCTGGATGGAGGTCAGGGAAGCCTTCCCCAGGCGGAAGGGCAGGGCAAGCAGAGGGACCAGGCGCAGAGATAGGGAAGAGCAGGGGCTCAGCGCTGTCTGAGTGGCTGCGGTGGATGGGGCAGCCTGACACCTGAGGCCTGCAGGGCAGGGGCTGAGGACAGCAGGGAGCATCCAGACCCAGACCCCGATGCCCCTGCCTCAAGGCAGCGGGGGAAATGGCCCAATCAGTGCTTGGCCTGAGCCCCTAGACAATGGTGTGGAGGGCGGACAGTGGTCTGGGGAGAGCCTGGAACCAGAGAAGGTGGAGTGTGGAGGCTGTGGCTACACTTGAGAGAAGACGGTGGTAGGAGCTGGGCTGGGCTGGTGGGAGGCCAGAGGGAGTGTCCTCAGGAGGAAGAAGGAGCAGGTGGGGCTCCCAGGCTTTCAGCTCAGGGCTCCTGCGGCGGCACCCAGCCAACAGCAGCCAACAGCTCAGTGCGGACAACCAGGGGCACTCATGGGAGTCTTGAGCTCAGAGATACAGACCAGTGATGTGTGTCCCTGATAACTGGTATCTTGAGAAGGGGTGTCCCCAGGAATGTGTGAGGACTGGGAGGAGAAGCAGCCCGGATGCACCTGTGCCAGCCCTGCCTCTTAGGAGGAGGGTCCTTGGAGGAGACCGAGCAGGAGCCACGGGGGAGGCAGGAGGGCACCCAGGAGAGTGGCAGCAGGGGACAATCGGTCAAGGGCCATTTCAGGAGGACAGACGTGTCTCTAGAGTCCGTATAGTTGAAGACAAGGCTTGAGTGTGAATTTGGATCCAGTGAGGACTGGCCAGTCTGCAGTGGCCTTGAGTGTGAGAGGCGGCACTGAATTGGGGTCCCAGTGCAGATGACCCCTCCCATGCTTGGTTGAGGAGGGG
This sequence comes from Delphinus delphis, assembly GCF_949987515.2. Classification (NCBI taxonomy): domain Eukaryota; kingdom Metazoa; phylum Chordata; class Mammalia; order Artiodactyla; family Delphinidae; genus Delphinus; species Delphinus delphis. Next base: position 64,462,587 of record NC_082692.2, read on the forward strand.
TCAGGGGGACAGGCCATGTCTGGTGGGGACCCGTGGAGAACTATTTAACCGAGAAAACAGTGAGGATGAATCCAGGACAGGAGACAGAGGGAGCCAAGCCCCTGACTGGCTGAGGGCTGGGCCCAAAAGACAAGATGGTGTGGGGTTGACTGTCTGTCTAGGGTTTGGCTAGGTGTGTAAGGCTCTAGAAGGAGCTGGTACAGTCATCCACTCATCAACATTAACCGATGACTACTCTGTGCCAGACAGTGCCTAGAGGAGGAGATTGAGTGCTGAATACACTCCTTTACCCTATTCCTGAGGAGACCAGAGTGTGGAGGCAGAGGGGACGTGAGACAGAGCCTGGTCTTCCCTCTCCTGGAGGACTCAATGCTCTTGAGCAACCCTGCCTATGACACTCCCCATGGGCCCCAGGAGAGGCCAAGACGTTGTCAGGGAGATGGAGAAACCATTTCTTCACCTTCCACAGGAGGCCTCCCGCTCCCACTGCCCAGCAATCCCGTGAGGCAACAGCAGGGGCTGAGGCAAGTCCAGCTCACAGCCGGGGAGGAGATCAGGGATGGGGCAGGTCAGGAAGACGCGTGGTTGGGCCATTGCATCAGGCCCAGGAGGGGCATAAAGGAGGGTCCTGCATGCTGGGAGGAGGCCGACTTGGGGACCATGGAGACTCAGAGGGCCAGCCTCGCCCTGGGGCGGTGGTCACTGTGGCTACTGCTGCTGGGACTAGTGGTGCCCTCGGCCAGCGCCCAGACCCTCAGCTACAGGGAAGCTGTGCTTCATGCTGTGGATCGTCTCAACGAGCGGTCCTCAGAAGCTAATCTCTACCGCCTCCTGGAGCTGGACCCACCTCCCAAGGCCGTGAGTCAGGAGGACCCTGGGGAGGGGGCTGTCTCCCGCCAGCCCTGGCCACGCTGTCACCCCCTCTGCTCAGGCTGTACCTCCTGTCAGGAAGGGACTTCTCCCTCTAGGTGGGCTCCCACCTCTTCCAGGAAACCTTCCCAGAGCTGGGTCCCCTCCCAGCAATGAGAGCTTCCTGCCTTAGCATCTCTACTGTGGAAACAGGCGCCCTGTACACCCTGTTCAGGCTTAAGGGCCTTCTGGGAGCTCCAGGGATAGAGGGTGGTCACTAGCTCTGCCATGTGGCCTCCCTGCTAAAGTCCCCCTGCTCCTCGTTCTCTCTCTACCAGGGAGGGCTCTGCTCAGCCTGGAGGTTCCAGTGACAAGGTCTTTCCCTGCAGGTGGTCCCTGACTTGCCTCAGCCCCTCCATGGGGAAGGTGTTCTCATCAGAGCTGGTCTGAGGTCCCCTCCTGCTCTCTGTGTGCCCACGAGGCCAGGAGTGGGCTCTGTCCCCTTCCCTTGTGAACCCAGCACCATGCCAGGGGCCAGGCACACAGGAGGGGCTGGAGAGGCTGCCATCTAGGTGGGGGCAGGGAGACAGATCAGAGAAGGAAGCATGAGCCCGAGCCCAGTCTCCTTACTTTTATCCTTGACCAGGATGGTGACCCGGACACCCCAAAGCCTGTAAGCTTCACAGTGAAGGAGACCGTGTGCCCCAGGACATCGCAGCAGCCCCAGGAGAATTGTGACTTTAAGGAGAATGGGGTGAGGCTGGGGGCTGGGTGCTCCCTGGGAGCTGAACAGGGCCTTGGGGACCATTTCCAGCCCCTGGTGTGAGGCTGGGAGGTTATGGTCTGCTGGCTCCAGTTTGACCCGAGCCTCCCCTTCCAGCTGGTGAAACAGTGTGTGGGGACAGTCACTCTGGACCAGGTCAAGGGCCAAATGAACATCACCTGTGATGAGGTGAGTGGCCCCTTCTGAGCTGCAGGGGTTTCTGGGGGGGTTGGACTGTGTAACACCCTTTGGACCAATTACCCGCTGCCCCTTCCAGGGCAGAGAAAGGCCCTCTTACCTGGCCCCTCCCTCACCCGAGCCCCAGGCCTCCAGGACTGGCTCTGCCATCCCTTAGAGCAGTGGTTCTCTAAGTGGGGTCCCACCCGGGAACTTGACAGAAAGGCAGATTCCCAGGCCGCACTCAGACCTCCTGAATCAGACTCTGGGCTGGGGCCCAGCCATTTGTATTTTCACAAGGCCTCCAGGGGATTCCGACTGTGCTGAATTCTGAGAGGCACTGACTAGAGTAATGTGCTTTCAGCCCCTACTCCCGTCCAGCTTTGCTGGGATAGGCTTGTGACCCTGGGAATCCCCTTGCCATCTGTGGACCCCAGTTTCCTCATCTGTCTGTGGGTGTAGGGATTCAACCTTGTGCTCCAAATGTCATAGCTAGAGGGAAAACTGGGGTCCAAGTCTCCTGGTGTGGTCCTGGAAAGGGGTGTCCAGGTGGGGACCGGTCTTGTGTTACCCCTGGGTCCATTCTCCACAAGTAACCTGGTTCTTCCTGGTTCACAGCTGCAGAGTGTTGGGAGATTCAGGCGGCTGCGTAACAGGTTCGGAAGAGTTTTGTCGAAAGTTGGTCGGATAGTTGGCCCACTAATCAGGATTTTGGGGTAAATTGTGGGCCCATGGAAGAATCCTACAGGTGTCTGCCTTGGCTCAAGCTTCCGGACTCTGAAAAATAAAATATTCTGAAAGCAAATTCCTCCATTATTTAATTTCACTTGTCTCGTCTCCTCCCACTTACTGGGACCAAATCCTTAACTACGGCAGGCCTCCTATATGTGCCTGTGTGTGTGTGTGTGTATGTGTGTCTGTCTGTGAGAGTGTGTGTTTTTCTGTGTACGTACGTGATTGCACATGCAAAATAGAGGAATGGTTGTTTTTTCCAGAAGGGCATGTTGTGAGGCAGCAGGGCCAAGAGGTCCAGGACATCGTCTCCATTCTCAGGTCCCTCCCATGCCATGGACCAGGCCATGAACATGCCTAAATGAACACTGACAACAAAAAAAATTGAATATAGGTATATTTTTATTTTAAAAAATTTTATTGAAGTATAGTTAATTTACAATGTTGTTTTTTTTTAATTGAATATTTTTCATGTCAGCCCTTGAGACGGGAGATGTAATTGGCCCCTGCTGGGAGGTCTGCAGGCCTTGTCAGTGCCTTCAAAAGTGATTGACTGGTAAGAGGGTCTGCTCTTTGACCATTAGACACCTCAGTCCTAAGGTTTAGGAAATGCAATGGTGCAGAGGCAGGAAAGCAAAGGGAGGATTACAGACACCCAGTAACCATGTGTATTGCTAATTATTTTCTACAGTAATCACCTTCTTTTCCTCCCTTGACTTGGGGAAAGGACACAGCTTGACCAAGAGGTCACTGGGGCAACACCTGGACTGTGAAACCAGGTTGCACAGAAGCCCACCTCTCCTTCCTTCTCCAAGGCTGAGTGCGCAACCAGCGCCATCCTTCCCGGTTGCTACCTTCCGAGGTGCCCTGGCCATGCCCCCAAGAGTCCCGCAGGCCGGCTGAGTACAGGAGTTACCCCAGGCCTCATAACCACATGGTCATTCCTCCAGAAAACTGTACAAGAATCTCCTTCTTGGCCTGTGGCCCCTCTAACACTTTGGCCCATTATCTCTCCCAGTTATTCTCTGTCCACCCTCCAGCACCAGTGCCCTAAGTTCTTTCCCAGGGTTGACTCCTTTATCAGCCCTCATCCTTGATCAGCCACCCGAGGTGTGTGCTTTCCAAGGACAAATTTACTGAGAGAAAAATGGAGGCACAAAGAGACTGACAACTTCTTCCCCAAAAGTAAACAGCAAGTGAGGGGCAGAGCTAGGACCTGATGGACTCTGGCTTCAGGATCTGTGCCCTGGACCATTTTATGGCATGTCAGTCATCAGAACCAACTTCCCCAGGACCTGTCCCATCTGTCCTGACCCCAGGAGAGCAGAAGATCCACTTTCTGGAGGAGTTCCCATTTGTCTTCAGAGGACACTGTCCAGATCTCCTGTTCCTTGTAGAACAGCTGAGAAGGGCACTTTTGGAGCCCGGGTGCTCCTGTCTTCCCTGGCTCAGCTTCTGGTGCCCGTTCTGTGGGAGGGCCTGGGACGATCCTGAGCTTCCCTTCCTCATTCTTTTTTTTTTTTTTTTGGGCTGCACTGCGTAGCATGCAGGATCTTAGTTCCCCGACCAGGGATCAAACCTGCGCCCCCTGCAGTGGAAGCTCAGAGTCTTAACCACTGGACTACCAGGGAAGTCCCCTGAGCCTCCCTTCTTCAGCTCACAGGGCCGGGTACCCAGCTCTCCACCCCCACGCTCGGTGTCTCCGAGCACAGGGGAGCTTGTCCTGAGGAGCAAGGACTCTGGAGATCAGGCCGGCTGGGCAGGGCAGCTGCAGGAGGCTGTTCCAGCCCAGGAAGCAGCCTGCTGTGTGGGCCCCACTGGGCCTGAGCAGGCTGGGGGCAGGGGGGTGCTGGGCTGGAGAGGAGGCCATGGGCCCTGTCACGAGCTCCAGATGCCCCCAGAGTTGGACGGCTGTGGGTGCTGTGGGCGGTGGAAAGAGCATTGGCCCGTGAGTCCAGTCCCAGCCCTGCCACGTGCCCCCACCCACAGCCTTGCTGAGCCCCCTTGTCCCTTGCTTTCCTGGGGCCTGGTTGCCCTTCTAAGCAATGGGAGTTGGTATAGTCAGCGCCGCTACACTTGTGTATGTTTGTGTGTGTTTAGAGCCCTTCTTTATTTCTTAAAGACGACTTCAGAGAACCAGTAAATCAAAGTGATAAGTACATGTATTTCCCAGGGAATTAAAATTTCCGCCATCTGAGGAACTCCTGAAGCAGGTACTTGGAGCTCTTCCTGCCATGACTGTATTTTGGGGGCTGGGGGCAGGGCCAGCGTCACGAGTGTGTCACCAGTGCAGTCACACAGGCCCCTGTGCTCAGAAGGGCTTGGTACCTGGTAATGACTTATTCTTTTTTTTAACATCGTTATTGGAGTATAACTGCTTTACAACGGTGTGTTAGTTTCTGCTTTATAACAAAGTGAATCAGCTATACATATACATATATCCCCATATCCCCTCCCTCTTGCGTCTCCCTCCCTCCCACCCTCCCTATCCCACCCCTCTCGGTGGTCACAAAGCACTGAGTTGATCTCCCTGTGCTCTGCGGCTGCTTCCCACTAGCTATCTATTTTACATTTGGTAGTGTATATATGTCCATGCCACTCTCTCACTTTGTCGCCGCTTACCCTTCCTCCTCCCCATATCCTCAAGTCCATTCTCTAGTAGGTCTGCGTCTTTATTCCCGTCTTGTCCCTAGGTTCTTCATGACAATTTTTTTTTTTTTAGATTCCATATATATGTGTTAGCATACGGTATTTGTTTTTCTCTTTCTGACTTACTTCACTCTGTATGACAGACTCTAGGTCCATCCATCTCACTACAAATAACTCAATTTTGTTTCTTTTTATGGCTGAGCAATATTCCATTGTATATATGTGCCACATCTTCCTTATCCGTTCATCCGCTGATGGACGCTTAGGTTGCTTCCATGTCCTGGCTATTGTAAATAGAGCTTCAATGAACATTGTGGTACATGACTCTTTTTGAATTATGGTTTTCTCAGGGTATAGGCCCAGGAGTGGGATTGCCGGGTCATATGGTAGTTCTATTTTTCATATTTTAAGGAACGTCCATACTGTTCTCCATAGTGGCTGTATCAATTTACATTCCCACCAACAGTGCAAGAGGGTTCCCTTTTCTCTACACCCTCTCCAGCATTTATCGTTTGTAGATTTTTTGATGATGGCTATTCTGACCGGTGTGAGATGATATCTCGTTGTAGTTTTGATTTGCATTTCTCTAATGATTAATGAGGTTGAGCATTCTTTCATGTGTTTGTTGGCAATCTGTATATCTTCTTTGGAGAAATGTCTATTTAGGTCTTCTGCCCATTTTTGGATTGGGTTGTTTGTTTTTTTGATATTGAGCTGCACGGGCTGCTTGTAAAATTTGGAGATTTGACTTATGCTTGAGGTCTTGAAATTCCCACGATTTTGCACAAAGGGCCCCACGTTCTCATTTTGCAGATGACGTAGCCGGTCCTGGCCAGTGGTGACTCCACACTTGTCACAACACAGGAAGGAGGTCCTGGAAGCCATTCTGAGAGAACTTATTTCCCTGGGTACTTGACTCGAAAATGCCTGAGTCTTTGCCGTCAGCCATGAGCAGTCAGAGGACAGGGGAGAGCCCAGGAAGGGAAGGAAGAGAGTGGGAATACAGAGCAGAAGGGGACCCCCAGAACAGCCCTTCGGTGCCTCTGGAGGGGCAGTTTCTGCCTTCCCAGGGCATCTATGACCAGATGCATTGACCTTCACTAAGACAAGCCAGGCTGTGGGGAGGGACCGCAGAGGCACCCAGGAAAGGTGAAGCTGTGTGGGCCTCGTGTGCAGTGCACCGTCTCACTTCATCCTCCTGCAAGCTGGGGTCCAGATAGGCCTGACCTGCTTCCTGCTTGCAGAACATGGTCTCTTGGAGGCCGACCCTGAGACCCTGGGGTTTGCAGGTCTTTGTTCTGGCAGAAGGAAGAGGGAGGATGTGCCTTCTCAGATGTACCTGAGGCATCCAGAGTCCCCTCTGGGGAGAGGACACCCTCTTAGACTCTCTGGGGGCAGGCCTGGCCTGCGCCCCTAGCTGCCCTGTCTATACCCATGTCCCCAGTAAAATCCCACTCACGGGAATGGTACTCACGCCCACCAGTCTGCTCCATGTCTGGGGCTGGCCCTAAGCCTGATCCTCTTCTGCAAAGCTCAGGCACCCTCGCACTCAGCCTCCACCTGGGCCCAGCTCACCTTGTCACACGGCCCCAGATGCTGCGGAGAGGAGCTGGTTAGGCGTTTGATTGAGGTGGGGTAGTGCTGCCCTCCTGCTAGCTGCTCTCCTTCTCCAAGGCCCGTGCCTGGGAAATCCCAGCCTAGCTGAGGGCTTTCCAGGAGGACATAATCTCCCCAGCTCTTTGCTTCACATGAAGTGGTACAAGGGAAAGGAGGAAGCTGACCCTGAGCAGAGGGTCCTGACCTTCATCCCTGACCCAAATTCCCACCCTCACAGCAGCCATGGCTGCCTTCCCTGCTCACTGCAGAGGGCAGGAGGGGGGTCTGAATTCCAGCCCCTTGTCCCTGTAGAAGGGCGAGCGTGGTGGGTTGAGTCGGGGCCGTTGATCCACGTCCAGGTCTGTCATTTTTCAGAGGGTGGGAGGGCCTTGTTGGAAAGATATTGCCTGTAGGTCTCATTTTACTCATCAGCTGGTCAAATCAGAGAGCTAGTGGGTGTCCCCACAGTTGGGGACACAGCAGCCTAGGGTCCAGTTCTCTTTCCCATAAAGTGTCTGGACAGGAAGGATGGCTGAGAGGAGCAAAGGAGTGGGTGATGTAGGGTCAGGGCTCATACCTGACTTTGTTGGGGTGAAGGGTACATGAGGATTTCTCAAGGACCAGATGTGGAGTCAGGGGCAACCTGCCTGGGGACAAGGGCTGTGGTGTCTTTCCTGAGAAGACCTCCGCTCTGATAGGCTATGAGGCTTTCCTAAACCAGGAAAGCCAGATGCTGGAGGCATGAAAGGCAGGCCCCCCATTACAGGAAGTGCAGTGTGAGGACCTGGCAGAGGACCCTACACGGGATCCAGGGAGGATGGGGAAGGGGACTTCAGTCTGAAGGATGAGCAAATGGAAAGGCCCGGAGACAGGAATGCACAGGGAGGGTTTCATAATACCAAGTAACCATGTGTATTGCTAATTATTTGCTACTGTAATCACCTTCTTTTCCTCCCTTGACTTGGGGAAAGGACACAGCTTGACCAAGAGGCCACTGGGGCAACACCTGGACTGTGAAACCAGGTTGCACAGAAGCCCACCTCTCCTTCCTTCTCCAAGGCTGAGTGCGCAACCAGCGCCATCCTTCCCGGTTGCCACCTTCTGAGGTGCCCTGGCCATGCCCCCAAGAGTCCCACAGGCCGGCTGAGTCCAGGAGCTACCCCAGGCCTCACAACCACATGGTTATTCCTCCAGAAAACTGTACAAGAATCTCCTTCTTGGCCTGTGGCCCCTCTATTGCTTTGGCCCATGACCTTTCCGGCTGTGTTCTCACCAACTCCCACACCGACCCCCCAGCCTGGTGTCTCATCCACAGCACTGGACAGGGAGCCACCTGGGGTCAAATCAGAAGAGACTTCCTGAGGCTGTGGGAGCCAAGAGGAGGAGGTGCCATTTCTGGATGGAGGTCAGGGAAGCCTTCCCCAGGCGGAAGGGCAGGGCAAGCAGAGGGACCAGGCGCAGAGATAGGGAAGAGCAGGGGCTCAGCGCTGTCTGAGTGGCTGCAGTGGATGGGGCAGCCTGACACCTGAGGCCTGCAGGGCAGGGGCTGAGGACAGCAGGGAGCATCCAGACCCAGACCCCGATGCCCGTGCCTCAAGGCAGCGGGGGAAATGGCCCAATCAGTGCTTGGCCTGAGCCCCTAGACAATGGTGTGGAGGGCGGACAGTGGTCTGGGGAGAGCCTGGAACCAGAGAAGGTGGAGTGTGGAGGCTGTGGCTACACTTGAGAGAAGACGGTGGTAGGAGCTGGGCTGGGCTGGTGGGAGGCCAGAGGGAGTGTCCTCAGGAGGAAGAAGGAGCAGGTGGGGCTCCCAGGCTTTCAGCTCAGGGCTCCTGCGGCGGCACCCAGCCAACAGCAGCCAACAGCTCAGTGCGGACAACCAGGGGCACTCATGGGAGTCTTGAGCTCAGAGATACAGACCAGTGATGTGTGTCCCTGATAACTGGTATCTTGAGAAGGGGTGTCCCCAGGAATGTGTGAGGACTGGGAGGAGAAGCAGCCCGGATGCACCTGTGCCAGCCCTGCCTCTTAGGAGGAGGGTCCTTGGAGGAGACCGAGCAGGAGCCACGGGGGAGGCAGGAGGGCACCCAGGAGAGTGGCAGCAGGGGACAATCGGTCAAGGGCCATTTCAGGAGGACAGACGTGTCTCTAGAGTCCGTATAGTTGAAGACAAGGCTTGAGTGTGAATTTGGATCCAGTGAGGACTGGCCAGTCTGCAGTGGCCTTGAGTGTGAGAGGCGGCACTGAATTGGGGTCCCAGTGCAGATGACCCCTCCCATGCTTGGTTGAGGAGGGGTCAGGGGGGCAGGCCATGTCTGGTGGGGACCCGTGGAGAACTATTTAACCGAGAAAACAGTGAGGATGAATCCAGGACAGGAGACAGAGGGAGCCAAGCCCCTGACTGGCTGAGGGCTGGGCCCAAAAGACAAGATGGTGTGGGGTTGACTGTCTGTCTAGGGTTTGGCTAGGTGTGTAAGGCTCTAGAAGGAGCTGGTACAGTCATCCACTCATCAACATTAACCGATGACTACTCTGTGCCAGACAGTGCCTAGAGGAGGAGATTGAGTGCTGAATACACTCCTTTACCCTATTCCTGAGGAGACCAGAGTGTGGAGGCAGAGGGGACGTGAGACAGAGCCTGGTCTTCCCTCTCCTGGAGGACTCAATGCTCTTGAGCAACCCTGCCTATGACACTCCCCATGGGCCCCAGGAGAGGCCAAGATGTTGTCAGGGAGATGGAGAAACCATTTCTTCACCTTCCACAGGAGGCTTCCCGCTCCCACTGCCCAACAACCCCGTGAGGCAACAGCCCGGGCTGAGGCAAGTCCAGCTCACAGCCGGGGAGGAGATCAGGGATGGGGCAGGTCAGGAAGATGCGTGGTTGGGCCATTGCATCAGGCCCAGGAGGGGCATAAAGGAGGGTCCTGCGTGCTGGGAGGAGGCCGACTTGGGGACCATGGAGACTCAGAGGGCCAGCCTCGCCCTGGGGCGGTGGTCACTGTGGCTACTGCTGCTGGGACTAGTGGTGCCCTCGGCCAGCGCCCAGACCCTCAGCTACAGGGAAGCTGTGCTTCATGCTGTGGATCGTCTCAACGAGCGGTCCTCAGAAGCTAATCTCTACCGCCTCCTGGAGCTGGACCCGCCTCCCAAGGCCGTGAGTCAGGAGGACCCTGGGGAGGAGGCTGTCTCCCGCCAGCCCTGGCCACGCTGTCACCCCCTCTGCTCAGGCTGTACCTCCTGTCAGGAAGGGACTTCTCCCTCTAGGTGGGCTCCCACCTCTTCCAGGAAACCTTCCCAGAGCTGGGTCCCCTCCCAGCATGAGGCTTCCTGCCTTAGCATCTCTGCTGTGGGAATAGGCACCCTGTACACCCTGTTCAGGCTTAAGGGCCTTCTGGGAGCTCCAGGGATAGAGGGTGGTCACTGGCTCTGAGATGTGACTACCCTGTTTTGAGTCCGCTCTGCACTTCTTTGTTCCCTACTCGGAGGGCTCTGCTGGGCCTAGAGGTTCCGGTGACAGGATCTCCTCCTGCAGGCAGCCCCTGACTTCCCTCAGCCCGTCAGAGGTGCAGGTGTTCTCATCAGAGCTGGTCTGAGGTCCCCTCCTGCTCTCTGTGTGCCCACGAGGCCAGGAGTGGGCTCCGTCCCCTTCCCCTGTGCACCCAGCACCATGCCAGGTCCCAGGCACACAGGAGGGGCTGGAGAGGCTGCCGTCTAGGTGGGGGCAGGGAGACAGATCAGAGAAGGAAGCATGAGCTTGAGCCCAGTCTCCTTACTTTGATCCTTGACCAGGATCAGGACCTGGACACCCCGAAGCCTGTGAGCTTCACGGTGAAGGAGACCGTGTGCCTCAGGACGACCCAGCAGCCCCCGGAGCAGTGTGACTTCAAGGAGAATGGGGTGAGGCTGGGGGCTGGGGGCACTGGAGGATGCTTCCCAGGGATGTAAACAGGGGGCTTCCGGGAATATTTCCAGCCCCTGTGCTGAGTTTGGGAGGTGATGGTCCGGGGGGTTCCAGTTTGACCTCGAGTCTCCCCTTCCAGCTGGTGAAACAGTGTGTGGGGACAGTCACCCTGGACCAGTCCAAGGACCAATTTGACATAAACTGTAATGAGGTGAGTGGCCCCTTCTGTGTTATGGAGCTGATAATGGGTTGGGTTGTGGAACATCCTTTGGACCAATTACCCGTTGCCCCTTCGAGGGCAGAGAAAGGCCCTTCTACCTGGCCCCTCCCTCACCTGAGCCCCAGGCCTCCAGGACTGGCTTTGCCATCCCTTAGAGCAGTGGTTCTCTAAGTGGGGTCCCACCCGGGAACTTGACAGAAAGGCAGATTCCCAGGCCCCACTCAGACCTCCTGAATCAGACTCTGGGCTGGGGCCCAGCCATTTGTATTTTCACAAGGCCTCCAGGGGATTTTGACTTCTGAATTCTGAGAGGCACTGACTGGAGTAATGTGCTTTCAGCCCCTACTCCCGTCTAGCTTTGCTGGGATAGGCTTGTGACCCTGGGAATCCCCTTGCCATCTGTGGACCCCAGTTTCCCCATACGTCTGTGGCTGTAGGGATTCATCCACATGCTCCAAAGGTCACAGCTTAAGGCTGAACAAGGCCCAGTGCTCCTGGTGTGTCCGTTAGGGGGTTGTTCATGTGGGGAGGGAGGTTTCTCGTCCTGACCCCTGCCTAGTCACAAAAGAAATAAATTTCATTGTGGTTCACAGCTTCAGAGTGTCAGGAGAATTCGTTTCCGGCCTCCATATTTGCCACGGCCAGGGCGCCGTCCGAGGTTCCCGCCACCTTTCCCCATTCCACCTATTCCACGTATTCCATAAAACGGTGAAGGATTGCCATTAAGGGCTTTTGGTGAACCCTGAGCCCAGAGAAGAGTCCTGAGGGTCTGATAAGTTCTGGTTCAGACTTCTGGACGGTGAAAAATAAATTCTTGTGAAAATAACTTCCTCCAGGCTTCAATTTCAATTTTCTCGTTCTTACCACTTATTGGGACCAAGTCCTTACCTCTGGGATGCCTCCTCTGTGTGTGTGTGTGTGTGTGTGTGTGTGTGTGTGTTTGTGTGAGAGAGAGAGAGAGAGAGAGAGAGAGATCACTCCTGTAAACACAGTCGTGGGTGAGGCCCCTGTTCCTTCCAGGAGGACATGGGGAGAGGCAGCAGGGCCAACAGCGTCTCCATTCTCGGGTCGCTCTCGTGCCCTTCACACACCTCTGCCCTCCTCCTCCAACACTGAGTAAGGACTTAAGGAGACCTGCTCTGTGTGCAGTGCTGGTGAGGATGCTGTCCCTGCTCACATGGAGGTGACTCCGGAGGGGCCAGACGTTTGTTAAACACTCACAGAGACGCAGTTCAGTCTTAGGGCTAAGCCTACAGGTACAATGCCCATAGTGTTCCATTTCTCCTTGACAATCTGAAGTCTGGAAAATCCTACTCCTCCTGGCTTTTCCTCTGGCATTGAACACATCACTGTTTCTTTAGCTGGGTCTGAGATTTCAGTGGTGGGCTTGTGTTTAGGGAACTACCTGCTACAAAAATATGCAGCATTAAAAAGGAGCATCCTGAGATGTAGAGAACAAACCTATGGACACCAAGGGGCAAAGTGGCGGGAGAGGGTTGTGGTCGTGGTGGTAGGATGAACTGGGAGATTGGGATTGACATATATACACTAATATGTATAAAATAGATAACTAATAAGAACCTGCTGTATAAAAAAATAAATTAAATTAAATTAAATAAAAAAGAAGGATCCTGTTCATCAGGGTGAAGAGCTCTGCATGAATGTGAAAGACACACAGAGTGACGCATGGGTCACATCTCTGTGTGCCTGGGTGTTTCAGACACTATGCACATCCTGCCCCCTCCCCATTCTCTAGCTGACCTTTGCTCTGGGGCGGACTGGAAACACTGGGGATTCTGAACGCAGGGAGCAGCCTCAACCAACCATTGGGGGGACTCAGTGGAAAAATACCTCCTCTTCCTCACTCCTTGGGGGGTCCACTCCCAGACATGTCACACCTCCCCCTGAGGTCCCCAGTTGGCTTGAGCCCCTGTCGCCCACTTCTGTGACCTGTTCATTGACACGTCCTCTTCTGACTCAGGTCCTGCCCTGTCTCCCTTCTCTACACTCGTGCTGGTGCTTTCTGGAATCACCTCCCAAACAAACTACTTCCACTAAATGCTTGTCTTAGGTCTGCTTGTGGGCCAACCTGTACCAAGACACAGACTCCCCTCTCTGAGAGGGACAGAGGACAGGATCTCACAGAGCACTTACTTTGTTACCTGTCAGGCTTGTCTCCTCTTGGTGAGCAGGTGGGGCTGATCTCAGGCAGGTTAGAGGAACCTCATGCTTCTCACTCTACATCAACCCAAGCTGAGGAAGGAATCCTTGCAGAGGACACCCAGGGGGCTGTGTTGTGTCTGTGCCAGAGGATACAGGCTTGCCAGAGCCAGTTGTTAAATGGTCAGGATTTTCCGAGCTGGTTGTTAAACTCTTGGTAGCTTGAAATCGGCCTTGATGGAAGTACTTACACCATGGAAATCAGCAAATGCTACATGTCAGGCCTATCGCAGCTGGCACATCCCTGCCCAACCTGAGAGAGGGATCACTCATCAGGATGATATGGGTCTGTGCTGATCACATCTGTTTCCAATTTCCTCCCATGACTGCCCATCCTGCTACCATGGCAACACTTTTCTATCCTCAGCCCTGCCTTGTCCTTTCATATTTTACATCGGAGTTGGCCAGATGTGCCTTGCCATGATGAGGCCCTCAACATGCATATGTGACCACTGATAGTGGAAAGGGTTGGATGCTTACATTGTTTTCATCTCCACCCTTGACCAGGGAGCCAAAGTGGTCCCTGGCAGGGAGGTCTGCAGGCCTTGTCAGTGCTTTCTAAAGTGATTGGCTGGTGAGAGTGTCTGCTGTGTGACCACTGGGCCCCTTACCCGTGAAAGAACAAGTATCAGACCCTTCCATAAATGGCTTTGAGCATCAGGCCAGGGCAGTAGCCAACAGAGGAGGGGAGAGAGAATGGAAGGAGGGTTGCCCAAGAGGCTGGCAGAGTGCAGGGCTGACTGGGATGGAGTTACTGCAGACAGGATGAAGCAGGTTGATTCCCTGACAGGCTGGACAATGCAGCGGGGGCGTGGGGAGCTTCCAGAGAGCATGGTCACGGTCTGGTCAGTGTCCTGGTGTAGGTATGCGATGCGGGTGGGGGGAGATGAAAGTTCAGTCTTTACCAGGTTGGCTCTTAGGTGCCAGGGGGATGCTGGTCCCTGGGCGGGGCACTGGGCAGTAGGTGCTGTGAGTGCCCTGCCCAGACCCCCCTCACTGGGCGGCTGCCGCCCCCGCACCCCCCCCCCGCCCCGTCCCCCATCTGTTTGAAATGTGCAATATGGATGCTAATGGCTCACAGGTGCCCCCTTCACAGCTGCCTTCACAGCCTCCCAGGAGATGCCTGGGGGGTTGTGTCCCCTCTGCCCTCAGCCTGTGGATGGGGACTGACTATGAGGGGACATCAAAGCCCAGCCCCCGCCTCAGTCAGTCCTAAAGCAGGGGTTCCAGGCTTTTGTGGGTGAGGCTGAAGCTCGTCTCAGGGTAGAGCACGTCCCTGCTCAGCTCCTTCCTCTGCCCTATCCTGCTCCCCTCCGCCTCCCTCCTCCAGACAACACTCCTCAATAAATCAGATGCCTCTCACTTCCCAGCTGAGGCCCTGCTTCTAGGGAACGTGGCCTGTGATGGTGGTGGAGCTGTGCAGAGTTCACCCACTCGGCCCAGGTGGGTCAGGTGCGGGGCCTGATGTGGAGAGAAGAGAGAAGAGCCCGAGGCGTCCAGGGTGGTGGTGCAGGAGGGGAGTGGGGTGGGCGTGGTGCTGTAAGCCAAGGGGCATTGAGGATTTTACAAAGTGGCCAGAGTAGGACAGGAGCCCACGAGGCCCAGGGAGATGACTCCTAATATTTTCCTATTGTTTGTGCAGATGTGAAGGCCACTAACTTCAGTGGGGGGCAGCACAGAAGCCAAACACAGCGAGTGGAGGAGAGCAAGAGGTAAGGAAGAGGGAGGGAATGAGTGAGGACAAGGAGGGGCTTCTCCATCCCCCAGACCCCTGCTGTGCCAAGGAGGGAATCTGGGCTGTAATCAGGCAAGGTCCTTGTGGACCCTGCCCTTGAGCCCCACCAGTGAGGTCTCAGGAGTTAGTTTGGGGGCTCCCGAGACGGGACAGGGGACTCCAGGTCAGCCTCAGTGGGGCAGAGGGAGAGAATTCTGAGGGGTCTAGATGTCTGAAAGGAATTGCTCTCCTGCCCGTGTGGCCCTGAGCAGGAGAATTGATCTTTCTGGGCCTCTGTCTCTCTATCTGTAATTGGGAACAACATTACCTCCTTTAAGGGGTTGGTCTGTCATTTAGGTAGAGAAGGAAGTTCAAGGACCTCATAGGGGCCAAATGTGAATCTCAGAGGGTGAGAGAGTCAGGAGACAATAGTTAGAGTGTGTTAGTCTCAGGGCACAGTGCCGACTCGTCTGTCAGTGCAGGGACCCAGAGAGACACTTGGAATCCCCATCAGAGCAGGACGAGATGAATTAAATGCAGCCCATGCACACAGTGGACTTCCCTGAGGGCACCGAACTGGCCCTTGTGCACTAGCCTTTCCCATGTGGCCATTAGAAGGTAGCAGCTGGCACAGTAGGGCGGGGTACCCTCCAGACTGCCTGTGCTCTGACTCGGCAATGCCCCTGCCAGTCAGAGCCCAAAAGTCTCGTCCCTCAGCCCCCATGGCCTCTCTAGCCTCAGCCCGAGGGTCAGGGCTGCCCTGGTCCCTGGGGTCCTACTTGCAGCCCCCTGTTCTCCTGTGTGTCACTCTGCCTCTGTGTCACCTCAGCCAGAGCAGGACAGGAAGCTGGCAGGGGAGACAGAGGGCTACACTGTCACTTTCATGGGCCCTAGGCACTTTCACCTTCGTGGACCCATTCATCCACAGAAAAGTATTAAAAATTACATTTTATAACTGCATTCGTACATAGCTGAATACAATCGTGGCTAGATATAATGTTATATATTCATTGCTATTATAGTCATGTTAATATTCTGTTCTTAAAAGGAATTAAAATTAAAATATTTTTGTGGGTCCCTAGAAGTATCATGGTCCGTAGGTACAGTGCCTACTGTACCCAATGGATGAGTTGGTCCCTAGGAAGGTGGTTTTTCTGGTAGCAGCGCAGGTGCCCTGGCAGGGAAGTAAATGCTGCTGCTGCCTAGGGCGACTAGTAACTTGAAGGTGTTGCTCTGAGATCGCCCCCGCTGGCCATCTGTGGGTACTGCAGGGAAAGCTTGAGGGCTCATGGAGACCTCCAAGGGGAACTGCCTGCGGTTTTTTCTGCCCTGGTGTCTTGGCAGGCAGCAGGCTAGCAGCTGGGGTTCCCCTGGGGACTCGATCTTCTATTCGTGATTCTTTTGAATCTCAGCTCTATTGAATGAGATTTTGTGAAACTAGACTCTCCACTCTTCGAAGCACTGGCAACATTACTTATTGTTGGTAAAACGGAGAACTAACTGTTACTTAGAACATAGACTTATTCCGTGCTGTCACAGAGAAGGAAACCAAAACAGAGAAGTTATCTAAAGCTAAGGTGGTAGATAGAGCTGGCTTCCTTAGCCTCATAGAATTCTATTTGTATTTCTTATGATTAGGGGTAGCCTCTTATATAACTACAGAGCAATTATCAAGTCTATACATTTACATGGATACAGTACTTTTTCCTATATGTCAGATGATATAATCATGTGCTTTACAGAGTTTCTCACCTGCGTTACAGGTTCCTGCCTAGGGTCAGGTGTATCAGGAAGCTGTCAGGTCTCATTTGCCTCCTTTAATCTGGAACATTTCCATAGGCTTTTGCCTCCTTTTATTCTCAAAAATGTTTCTGTGTGTGTGTGTGTGGATGGGGGTTGGATCGTTGGGTGTTAAAATGTCAAGGTGTATGTATGTGTTGGAAGTGTTGTGCAGTGTGTTTGTGAGAGTATCGGTATGTTGTGTTCCTAGGTGTGTGAGAGTGTGTGTGTGGGTTTGAGTGTAGTTTGTGTATATGTGAAGTTGTATAGAATGAATGTTGGTGTGAGTTTGTGGGTATATGTGTAGGTGTCAGGGTGTGTCTGAAATGTGTATGTGGGATGTGTGTCTGGGTGTGTGTGGGTTTGTGGGGGATTTTGAGTGTGGGATGTTTCTTCTGTGTGGGATATATCAGTAGAGTCGTGTATGGGGATTTCTAAAATGTGTGTGTGGATGTGTGTGTATGAGGAGTGTATAAAGTGTTTGTGTGTGTATGTAATTCAGGGGTGTGTATGTGTATGTATGGCTGGGCATTCATGTGTGCACGGGTGTTGTGAGTGGGCATGTGCAGGTTTATATGTGAGTGTAGGGGTATAGTGTCAGTGTGGTTGTGTGGGTGTTTGTGGCAGTGTGTTTGTGTACATTTATGTAAATGGAAATTTTATTTATTCTGTTTAATTTGCAAAAATTAGATTAATACTGGTTAAAATATGTCTTAAGCAACATAAAAGGAAATAATGTTTTATTGGCTCATTATTTCCCAGAGAAGCGTGCAACTATAACAAGGTCTTAGGGGCAAGAATTAGACCGAAGAGTAGAAGCAGTTTACAAATAAAAGGAATGTAATGCTTATGCAATCCCTCAGTGTTGTAACTTTAAAAATTTCAAAAACATTTTAGTTGGTAATAATTTACAGAAAAGTAGAAAATGTACAAAAAAAACTTTCATATTCTCTATTCCCAGGGTCACCTACATTTTGCCTAAATTGTTTCTCTCTTTCTCTTTCCCTCCCTCTCTCTTCCTCCCTCTCTGTCTCTGTCTCTCTCAGTGGTTCCTATGTCCCCGGGGTTTGGGTCTTATTCAGCTGTGGAGCCATCGCTGGTGCAGAGCGAGTTTGTTGCTCACAGTTCCCGTGGGGAGGAGTGGGTCGTGCTGGCCCACAGGAGAGGACAGTGACAAGCAGAGAGCCAGGGCGGGGCACTGCGGAGAAGCCCGTGTGATGTTCTCCAGGGAAGGAATGGACGAGGCTTGAGGGTGAGGCTGACCAGGTTTAGGATCGGCTAGCTTGAGTAATTTCAGTGAGCTGGGGCTGGGGTGTAGGGGCTGCCCAAGTTGTTGATGCCTGACCCTGGGGTGATTAGGACAGGGGGTTAGAGTCCCAGCAGCAGAGAGGGTGGGGTGGGGTGCTGGTCAGTTTGCATGTGAAAAGCGAGCTGAGGGAGAGAGTCTGCTGTCTCTAGGCATCTGCTAACCCTGGGAGGGGATGTGAAAACATCAGAAACAGAAAGTAGAAAACCTGGTTAACACAGGGCTACTTACATAATGTAATCACTGACACATCTGGATTATAGCCTCATATCTTTAGCTCACCCATTTCCCGAAGATGCCTGTTCCTGTTCCTGGATGGATCAGCTAAGTTAAAGGCAGGTGTGTGGGCTGCACCACATGCAGCTGTTCAGCCTCCAAGGTACCTGTTTATACCTGTGCATGAACAAGGGTGCTCCACTCAGTGGGTGGAGCTGTGGGCTGTGTAGCCACCCTGGAAGACATCCCCCAAAATCCACCTTGTTACATTTTTCACTGATTCATGGGCAGTACACCATGAACTGACAGTGTGGTCAGGTGCCTGGCTGTGGGACAACTGAACAGTCAAGTCCCAATCTTTGTGGGGATAAACATTATGGCAAAACATAATGCTTTGCTCAGCACCCACAACCCCTGTTCATGACTCCTGCAGATGCCCATGGAAAACGGCCATTCAAGGATAACATCAATGGAATCAACAAGTGAATCAAATCTGCACTGCCCAGGTGGGGACCCATATCATGTGGATACACCATCACACAGGGAATGGTGATCCATCTACCTTCAGCATCAAACTCAAAATAAGGCCTAGCGATGCCAGCACCTGAGGCCAAGGAAGCCTGGCCAGTGTGGCTGACCGCCAGCTCCACAGCTGAGTGACAAAGGAAACTCCAGGGCAATAACCAGCGATGCCATCCCCATCTGCACAGCATACGTGGCATATAGTATTCCAGGACTCTCAGATGGTCTATGTTTCACACCTGGATTCACAAAATACATCCAATCCACAATGGCACTGCCTTACAGTAAGAACTACCGGCAGTGCAGAGTTACCCAGATCGCTCCCCGGACCTTTAATGCCCTGTCTCATTTCCAAGCAGTCGGTGCCATTGGGAGATGGAATGGACTCTGACAGGGAACCCTGAAAGGATAAGTGGACACCAAGGCTCACCTCCCAGCGGAGCACACACTTAAGGAAGGCATCTTGAGCTCTAAATGGGACGATTCCCTGGAAGACCACCTTCTAGTTACACAGAATGTTTAATTATGAGCCTTGGAAATGAGGGAGGAGGCCCACACAATCTGGAAGACTCTCCAACCACATGAGTAATCTTTCTCACCCCACTTTTCTTCTTCCCATGCACCCCTGGAAGCTCCTAGTACTGGAATTTGCAAGTTGCCCAGAAGAGCCTTGTGGTGGGTGAGATTACCCTAGTGCTCATTGTGCTGCCTGCCCTGCTGCTGGAAGGGCAGGAGGGACAGTGACAATAACGATCACGAACATGAGGTGACAGCCCCTAAGGTGGTCCTGCCGGTGTAGACCCCCTGTCAGGGCAGAGAGAGATGTTCTATGATGGGTCAAGGGGTATAAGGATGAAAAGTTGCTGGGCACGTAGGGAGGAGTCTGGGCACGTGGTGCCGGTGAGACAAGGGGAGGACTGGAGACGGGACCAGTGATCGCTGAGGGACTGGTCGTTCGATCACTTGGTTGTGAAGAGAGTAACTACCCTGGTGATGGGAATAGAAGGCCTTCGACTCACAGCGTCAAGGGTGGGAGGAGGCACCATTCACCTCTCTCTCAGCTTTTGTCAGCAGGGCGTCTGGCCACTTTCACCCAGACTGCTACTCTCATCCTCAGCTTGATCAACGGCCAATGAAGAGTCTTGATCTAAGGACTCTTGGAAACCTTCCCGCAACTGCTGCCCCCAGGAGTGAACAGCCTCCACCAAACAGGACAGAACAGACCTTCTGGATACTGATATGACTTTTTTAAGCCTCATCATGAAATTTTGGACTCTTTTATATATTTTGCACAGACTATAGTAACTGTTGTAAGTTTAAATGCTTGTGGGATTCTGACCCCACAGGAGCAAGACCTCCTGCTGGGCTTGCTGCTACTTAGTATGTGGAAGTGTGGCCTATACTCACCCACAACACACAAACTAGTCTAAATTCTCTCTTGTGGTGATAAAGAGTGCCTTGCCCTAGACTTCCCGCTGGCTTTAGAGGTGGGGTATATGCAGTTGCCAACTTGCTGCATCTGGGTTAATAGTAATACATTTAGCTGATTTGGCTCCAGGTGGGAGCCTGGCCAGTCTGTGCTCCAATGGGCCTGATCATCCTCCTGGGAGTCCGTCATGGTCACTCTCGTCTGATGTTGCCTAAGACACAGAAGACACTTGGGTCCACAGCCCTTCAGTACAATTAATTTGAGTATGTGAGGGGGCAGCCTATGTCTCTCAAAAGAATTCAGTTGGTTATGTGAAAATTTGGGGTATGGTATTGTAGGGCAATGGCTCTACCCTAGTGACCTTGCGTATACGCATATAGGCCCTGCAGGCAAGGCTTGAACTGCAGCTATCCGGATCTTGGCAGAAGGCCTTGTGGTCCTCCTTGGAGCCCACTGCCGGAGTACAACAGGCCCTTTGTCCTGGCCGCCGCCAGCTTCAGCGTGGAATCCTCTAAGAAACTCCTTCTCCTCTCAGTTGAGACTGTGGCTAACTGGCTGAGTGGGGCTCTGTGGTAGTGGTGAAAAGATTCAAAGATATTATTTGGGTGTAGGATGGGGAAAGATGGAGCCCAGTCAGGTGAGGGGACGACCACTGTGATGTAACCGAAAGTGAGGTCTGGCTGTTCACCGCTCGAGAGCCAATAATGAGGCAAGGTTGGTGGAAAGGAAAGTTGGCTTTATTTCAGATGCTGGTAAGGTAGGGAGGGTGGGGAGGTTTGGAGGGTGTCCAAACGCCGATTCCCCGCCACTGACAATCAGTGGACAAGATCTTTTATAGACGGGGGAGGGGCTACATGCGGAAACAGTACCGTCAGCCCTGACGGTCATCTTGAAATTGCTCATGTGGCGGTCTGACCAGCGTCATCTTGATTGTTTTAAGTACAGTTAATCTTCAATTCCAGGGTCGGTTTTTTCCCATTTCCTTGAGGCCAGTTCTCGGAATTGTGGCAGCTTCTGTCATGTCTACAGTCTGGGCATGATGTAGTTAACTTCTTCCACCTGGTGTGGGTTTCAGTATCTATAAGACAGCTCACAGGATGTGGCTCAGAACATTATCTGTAGCCCTTGAGAGGGAACTAAAATTCTTTGTCTTTGCTCAGTGACTAAACTATTATTGTTTTGTTCTGTTTGACTGCTTTTCTTTGCTCCTGCATTTTTTCACTTCTCTGGTCAAACTTATTCTTTGGCTAAAGTTTTCTACAGACAAAAGGCAGACTGAGGACATGGGGGGCAAGGATCATAGGGTCCTGCTCCATTTCAGAGAGAGGAGTTTCTTAGAGCTTCTGTCCTTCCAGCCACTTTCTGTGGCTCCACACACAGAGGTAAGAAGTGTGCCCTGCTTGGGGAGAGAAGAGGGCAAGGAGAGGAAGGGCCAGGAAAGAGTCGGTTCCATGGTAGGAGGGAGAGTTAGGGAAGTTTTTGTTTTTATTTTTTGATGTTTTCTTTTTTTATGTCTTTTTCATTATTTATGACTTTGTTGTTGTTGATCTTGTTTGCTGTACCATGAGGTCATAGCAGTCCTTCCTGTAATAGAAACTGACAGCATATAGAGACAGAACTCACTGATGACCATGCTTGGGGGCTAGAAATACATACATGTACAGAGCGAGAAGGACAGTGAAAGGATTTAGTTTACCTGTGAGAACCATCCCGCGGATGTCTCATATTAACAAGTGCAAAATATAAACAAACACATAAACCCTGATCAAAACGAAAGCAAGTAAAACTACCTAACATTAAAACACAGTGTAAGCAGCCGCATAGTACAGGGAGATCAGCTCGGTGCTTTGTGACTACCTAGAGGGGTGGGATAGGGAGGATGGGAGGGAGATGCAAGAGGGAGGAGATATAGGGATATGTGTATATGTATAGCTGATTCACTTTGTTATAAAGCAGAAACTAACACACCATTGTAAAGCAATTATACTCCAATAAAGATGTTAATAAATAAATATTTTTTTAAAAAGAAAAGGAAAGGACTATCACATACAGAAATGTGGACATGTGAAAAATAAATAAAACTAGTCTTTGGAACAAAAACAATAAATAAATAAATAAAATGCATAAGAGCAATGAAAAAAATAAAACACAGTGTATAAAATGGTGTGAGAAATTTAAGTCACTCGACAGTCTTTTAGTCAAGAAAAAGCTGTGTTTGTGTCCTTTTAAATTTCACCCTGAAGGGCTTGCAGAAGTGATGGTGATTAAAGCTGCCAGCCTTGTTCCATCTGACAGGGGATGCAGTTCAGAGTGGGCCAGTGCTCCTTTCTCATTCTCCGTTTTGGTGGGCTTTCCTGCCAGCGTGTTGATGCCCTCCCCAAGCTCCGCACTGTGCCATCCTGTCTGTGCTGCTGAGGCGGTGAAAACTGTAGGGAAGAGAATCAGTACAAGAACACACCGCTTGAGTCTGCTGTTGCTGATGAAACTGAGCGGTGTCCTGCGATGGGAGCCACTCTTCCCCACGGTCTTTTTGGGTGAGTTTGGTGATTGCTCGTCTCTCCTGACCTCACTCCATTCTGTGATGTCATCACTGCTCAGAGAGGTTTCCTGGAGCCAACATTCTTTTCTTCTAAGGCATGCAAAGGGAAACTTTACCCTGGCAGCTCTGTAGGTCAGATGCCAGGAGGCTTGATGGGTTCCTCTGCTCTGTGTTCACAAGGCCCAGCTAAGACGGCAGGGCTGGATTCCTTTTGAGAGCCTCTGGGGGAGAATTACTTCCAAGCTCATTCAGCTTGTTGGCAGAATTTGGTCCTCTGTGCTTGTGGGACTGAGGTCGTGAATCCCTTGTCTGCTGGTGGCTGCCGTTGTTCTCAGCTTCTAGAGGCTGTCCCCAGGCTTTGGCTCATCTTTCTCCATCTTCAAAGCCATCAATTGCCAGTGGAGTCTTTCTCTTTCTTCCAATCTCTCTGACTTCTGAGGGCTTGAATTTCTTAATAATTTTTGAGCCAAGGGACCCATGTTTTCATTTTGCAAGTTATGTAAGCTGACCCTGGCCAGTAATGGCTCCACCTCTCCCACAACACTTGAAGGAGGCCCCAGAAGCCATTCTCAGAGCAACTTACTTCACTCCATACTTGTCCAACGTGTACGTGTTGTCTTCACCCATGATCTTGAGCATCCACAGGGCAGGGGACAGCTCAGGAAGGGAAGAAAGAGAGTGGGAGTTGGCACAGAGCAGAAAGGGACCCCCCAGAGCAGCCCCTCAATGCTCATAGCAAAGCAGGTCAAAAAGCTGAGTCTCCAGGCCTCTTAAAGCAATGGGCTGTAGGAGAGATGCAGGGTTGGCCAAGGTGGTGTTTGGTGGGCCAGACAGAGGTGGCCAGGGGCTCATCCAAAAGAGAGACAGGAGGCCCCATATTGGGCCAAGGAAAACTCACACTGGAGCCAGAGCTCTGTGTACTGCCATCAACCCTGACTTGACCAAGACCTGCTTCCCAAGGCCACACCCCCACCCTGCCTTGGGCCTCAGTTTCTTCCTTGGCCTAATGAGACTGGTGGTAAGCCCTGCTTACCTGACTAGAGTGCTGTGAGTTCAGAGGAGGTGGATGTACAGGAGCCCTTTGTACCCTGAAGGACCAGACACACAGGTCACATCCTTGGACTCAGGTCTCCACAGACAGCATGTCCATGGGAGGCTGTGAGGAGGGACAGGACACAAGGGGCCCCAGGCTCCCCCCACAGTGTGGTTTCCATGACCATCCCAAGGATTACTGTTAGGGTTGTTGCTTTGGTGACTGGATGGACCCCAGGCACCCCACTCAGTGGTGCCACTGGAAGAAAACTCACTTCGATGAGGTTGCCCATGGGCACACAGGTGACCATCATGGCAGGGAGCCATATAGGGAGCCCCTTGCTTCACCAGCTTCAGGGACAGCAGGGGGATCTGTCTCATGTCCACTTCATAGCCAGGGTTTCACACCAACACAGCATGGCTCTCACCAAACACAGCTCTAGCCCACCCAAAGTCTTGCCACCCAACAGCCCTCCTAGTCTCCATCCCCATCCAATCTACAATCCCACCTCCCCAGGCTCTTCCCTTGTGTGTTGTTTTAATCGAGCTCTATATCTGAAAGGAAGTTCTCCGAAGGGCGAGGGGTTGTTGCTGGAGCCATGATCAGTGGTTCTTAACTGATAGTGAGCAGTCAGAAAGGTGCCTTTAAAATCTCCAGATTACTTTCTTTTGTTTTGTTTTTTTTGTTTTCTTTTTCTTTTTTGGTTTAATATTTGTTGGCTTCCAAATTACTTTTTGGAAATAAGAAAAGCAGGTGCCACCTGGATCTATTGAGTTGGATCTGGGATCACGAGAAAGGTAGGGCTGAAGAAATGGAATCAAAGGAAATTGTGTTCTGATCTCCAGTCCATCCCTCTCCCCAGGAGTTGGTTCCTTCTCTCTTTACTTCCAAAAGCGCGTACTAAACGCCAGAACCTGGGTGGAGCCTCTGGAGGGGCTGTTTCTACCTTCCCAGGGCATC
Source organism: Delphinus delphis (assembly GCF_949987515.2). Taxonomy (NCBI): domain Eukaryota; kingdom Metazoa; phylum Chordata; class Mammalia; order Artiodactyla; family Delphinidae; genus Delphinus; species Delphinus delphis. The sequence continues at coordinate 64,487,192 of NC_082692.2, forward strand.
CACGAGCAGACTTAAGACCTCCACTAGGACATGCCAGTCTGTGGGGAGGGACCACGTAGGCACCCAGGAAAGGTGGAGGGGTGTGTGGGCCTCGTGTGAAGTGCCCTGTCTTACTCGAGCCTCCTGGAGGTTGATGTCTTTATAGGCTCAGCCCACTTCTTGCCGAAGCTCGTGGTCTCCAGGAGGCAGACCCTGAGATCCTGGGGGTTTGCAGGTCTTTGTCCTGGTAGAAGAATGAGGGAGGATGTGCCTTCTCAGATGTACCCGAGGCATCCAGAGTCCCCAGGCTCTGGGGAGAGAGCACCCTCTGTCACCCTCTGGGGATAGAACTGGCCTCGGCCCCCAACTGTCATCTCTACATCCATGTCCCCAGTAAAACCCACTCACAGGAATGGTACCCATGCCCACCAGTCTGCTACATGTCTGGGGCTGGCTGTGAGCATGGCCCTCTTCTGCAAAGCTCAGGCACCCTCCCACTCAGCCTCCACCCGGGCCCAGCTCACCTTATCACACAGCCCCAGATGCTGCGGAGAGGAGCTGGTTGGATGTTTGTTGTCGTGGCTGGTGGTGAGATCCGGAGCCGGAGCCTGGCGCAGGCTGAGGTCCTTGGACAGGGAGGTAGGTTGGCCTCAAGCTTGGCTCTGCAGCAGCAGCAGCAGCACAGTCGCCCTGATGCCACCAAGTATTCTGGCTACAGTGTGGCGGGTGCAGCCTCTGTTTGGTTTTATGTACCCACCCCCAGAGAGGGGTGGCACTGCCCTCCTGCCAGCTGGCCTCCTTCACCAAACCCCAGGCTTGGGAAACCCCAGCTGGGCTGAGGGCTTTCCAGGGGGATATAACCTGCTGCAGCTCCTTGCTTCACATGAAGTGGGAAGTGGGAAGGAAGACGCTGACCCAGAGCAGAGAGAGGGTCCTGACACTCAGCCCTGACCCAAGTCTTCACCCTCACAGCAGCCGTGGCTGCCTTCCCTACTCACTGCAGAGGGCAGGAGGGAGGGCCGAATTCCCTCCCCTGGTCCCTGTGAGACGACCAGCATGGTGGGTGAGTCGGGGCATTTGGTCCAAGTCTTGCATCTCCTGTTTCCTGGATGGTAGATCCTTATTTGAGTGATTTAACCTGTAGGTTTCATTTTCCCCATGAACTGGACAACTCAGGGAGCTGGTGGGTGTTCCCCAACGTTTTGGGACACAGCAGCCTGAGGTCCAGTTCCCCTTCCTGCCCAGAGTCTCATGACAGGAAGGATGGCTGGGAGGAGCAAAGGAGAGGGGCGCTGCAGGATCAGGCCTCATACCTGAGTTTGTTGGGGTGAAAGGTGCATGAGGATTTCTCAAGGACCAGATGTGGAGTCAGGGGTAAACCCACCTGGGGACAAGGGCTGTGGTTTGTCTCCCGAGAAGACCTCCGTTCTGACAGGCTGTAAGGACTAAGCCAGGAGAGCCAGACTGGAGGCATGGAAGGCAGGCCCCCACCACGGGAGTTGCAGTCTATGGACCTACACAGGATCCAGAGAGGATGGGGAAGGGGACTTCAGTCAGAAGAGTGAGCAAATGCAAAGTTTCAGAGGCAGGAAAGCACAGGGAGGATTTCAGCGTTACCTAATAGCCAGTAACCATGTGTATTGCTAATTATTTTCTACTGTGATCACCTTCTTTTCCTCCTTTGACATGGGGAAAGGACACAGCTTGACCAAGAGGCCACTGGGGCAACACCTGGACTGTGAAACCAGGTTGCACAGAAGCCCACCTCTCCTTCCTTCTCCAAGGCTGAGTGCGCAACCAGCGCCATCCTTCCCGGTTGCCACCTTCTGAGGTGCCCTGGCCATGCCCCCAAGAGTCCCGCAGGCCGGCTGAGTCCAGGAGCTACCCCAGGCCTCACAACCACATGGTTATTCCTCCAGAAAACTGTACAAGAATCTCCTTCTTGGCCTGTGGCCCCTCTATTGCTTTGGCCCATGACCTTTCCGGCTGTGTTCTCACCAACTCCCACACTGACCCCCCAGCCTGGTGTCTCATCCACAGCACTGGACAGGGAGCCACTTGGGGTCAAATCAGAAGAGACTTCCTGAGGCTGTGGGAGCCAAGAGGAGGAGATGCCATTTCTGGATGGAGGTCAGGGAAGCCTTCCCCAGGCGGAAGGGCAGGGCAAGCAGAGGGACCAGGCGCAGAGATAGGGAAGAGCAGGGGCTCAGCGCTGTCTGGGTGGCTGCGGTGGATGGGGCAGCCTGACACCTGAGGCCTGCAGGGCAGGGGCTGAGGACAGCAGGGAGCATCAAGACCCAGACCCTGATGCCCCTGCCTCAAGGCAGCGGGGGAAATGGCCCAATCAGTGCTTGGCCTGAGCCCCTAGACAATGGTGTGGAGGGCGGACAGTGGTCTGGGGAGAGCCTGGAACCAGAGAAGGTGGAGTGTGGAGGCTGTGGCTACACTTGAGAGAAGACGGTGGTAGGAGCTGGGCTGGGCTGGTGGGAGGCCAGAGGGAGTGTCCTCAGGAGGAAGAAGGAGCAGGTGGGGCTCCCAGGCTTTCAGCTCAGGGCTCCTGCGGCGGCACCCAGCCAACGGCAGCCAACAGCTCAGTGCGGACAACCAGGGGCACTCATGGGAGTCTTGAGCTCAGAGATACAGACCAGTGATGTGTGTCCCTGATAACTGGTATCTTGAGAAGGGGTGTCCCCAGGAATGTGTGAGGACTGGGAGGAGAAGCAGCCCGGATGCACCTGTGCCAGCCCTGCCTGTTAGGAGGAGGGTCCTTGGAGGAGACCGAGCAGGAGCCATGGGGGAGGCAGGAGGGCACCCAAGAGAGTGGCAGCAGGGGACAATCGGTCAGTTTCTGGAGGAAAGAGGGGCTCCACCGCCTGTGATGTTAAAGATAAGGCTTGATGGACTTCCCTGGTGACGCAGTGGTTAAGAATCCGCCTGCTAATGCAGGGGACACAGGTTCGACCCCTGGCCCATGAAGATCCCACATATCACGGAGCAACTAAGTCCGCACACCACAATTACTGAGCCTGTGCTCTAGAGCCCGTGAGCCACAACTACTGAAGCCAGTGTGCCTAAATCTCGTGCTCCACAACAAGAGAAGCCACCGCAATGAGAAGCGCGTGCACCGCAACAAAGAGTAACCCCTCTCGCCACAACTAGAGAAAGCCCACACGCAGCAATGAAGACCCACTGCAGCCATAAATAAATAAAATTAAAAAAAAAAAGATAAGGCTTGAGCATGGCCTCTAGTTTCAGGGAGGGCTGTCCCATTGCAGTGGCCTTCACGGTGAGATGGAGCAAAGAAGTGTGGTCAGGGTATAGATGATCCTTTCTCAGGCTTGGCTGGGGAGAAGCCAGGGCAATAGGCCACGTTTGGTGGGGTCGGGGGAGAGGAAATGTTTTGGCTGAGAAAGCAGTGGAGAAGAATCAAGGAGAGGGGACAAATGGAGCTCACTGTCTGAGTGCTGAGTGCAGAGAAAAGGATGGTGTGGGCTTTGCATCTGCATAGGGATTGGCTGGGTGTGTAAGTCCTTAGCTGTGAGTGGTACTGTCAACCACTCATCAAATGTTCATTGACTGCCTATTGCATGCCAGGGAGTGCCTAGAACTGGAGGTTCAGTAGAGAATACACTTTGTCACCCTGATTCCAGAGGAGGCCGGAGTGTGGAGGCAGAGGGGATGTAGGACAGAGCCTGGTCCTCCCTCTCCTGGAGGACTCAATGCTCTTGAGCAACCCTGCCTGTGACACTCCCCATGGGCCCCAGGAGAGGCCAAGACATTGTCAGGGAGATGGAGAAATCATTTCTTCATCTTCACAGGAGGCTTCCCTTGCCCACTGCCCAGCAATCCCGTGAGGCAACAGCAGGGGCTGAGGCAAGTCCAGCTCACAGCCGGGGAGGAGATCAAGGATGGGACAGGTCAGGAAGACGCATGGTTGGGCCATTGCATCAGGCCCACGAAGGGCATAAAGGAGGGTCCTGCGTGCTGGGAGGAGGCCGACTTGGGGACCATGGAGACTCAGAGGGCCAGCCTCGCCCTGGGGCGGTGGTCACTGTGGCTACTGCTGCTGGGACTAGTGGTGCCCTCGGCCAGCGCCCAGACCCTCAGCTACAACGAGGCCGTGATTCGTGCTGTGGATCAGCTCAACGAGCGGTCCTCAGAAGCTAATCTCTACCGCCTCCTGGAGCTGGACCTGCCTCCCAAGGCCGTGAGTCAGGAGGACCCTGGGGAGGGGGCTGTCTCCCGCCAGCCGTGGCCACGCTGTCACCGCCTCTGCTCAGGCTGTACCTCCTGTCAGGAAGGGACTTCTCCCTCTAGGTGGGCTCCCACCTCTTCCAGGAAACCTTCCCAGAGCTGGGTCCCCTCCCAGCCTGAGAGCTTCCTGCCTTAGCATCTCTACTGTGGGAACAGGCGCCCTGTACACCCTGTTCGGGCTTAAGGGGCTTCTGGGAACTCCAAGGATGGAGGGGGGGTCCTTGACTCTGTGATGTGACTTCCTGGCTTTGGTCCCCTCTGCACTTCTTTGTTCCCTACCAGGGAGGGCTCTGCTCAGCCTGGTGGTTACCGTGATGAGGCTTCTACCTGCAGGCGACCCCTGACTTCCCTCAGCCCCTCAGAGGTTCAGGTGCTGTTGTCAGAGCTGGTCTGAGGTCCGCTCCTGTTCTCTGTGTGCCCGTGAAGCCTGGAACGGGCTCTGTCCCTTCTTCCATGCACCCAGCACCAAGCCCAGGGCCAGGCACACAGGAGGGGCTGGAGAGGCTGCCATCTAGGTGGGGGCAGGGAGACAGATCAGAGAAGGAAGCATGAGCCCAGGCCCAGTCTCCCCACGTTGATTCTTGACCAGGATGAGGACCCGGACACCCCAAAGCCTGTGAGCTTCATGGTGAAGGAGACCGTGTGCCCCAGGATGACCCAGCAGCCCCCGGAGCAGTGTGACTTCAAGGAGAATGGGGTGAGGCTGGGGGCTGGGGGCACTGGAGGATGCTTCCCAGGGATGTGAACAGGGGGCTTCCGGGAAGATTTTCAGCCCCTGGGTGAGGCTGGGAGTTTATGGGCTGGGGGTTCCAGTTTGACCACGAGCCTCCCCTTCCAGCTGGTGAAACAGTGTGTGGGCACAGTCACCTTGGACCAGGACAGGGGTAACTTTGACATCACCTGTAATAAGGTAAGTGGCCCCTGTGTGCTGCAGGGGCTGCTGAGGGTGGGTTGTGGAACGTCCTTTGGACCAATTACCTGCTACCCCTTTGAGGGCAGAGAAAGGCCCTCCTACCTGGCCCCTCCCTCACCCGAGCCCCAGGCCTCCAGGACTGGCTCTGCCATCCCTTAGAGCAGTGGTTCTCTAAGTGGGGTCCCACCCAGGAACTTGACAAAAAGGCAGATTCCCAGGCCCCACTCAGACCTCCTGAATCAGACTCTGGGCTGGGGCCCATCCATTTGCATTTTCACAAGGCCTCCAGGGGATTATGACTGCTGAATTTGAAAGGCACTGACTGGAGCTTTCATCCCCTGCTGTCATCCAGCTTTGATGGGTTGGGCTTGTGACCCTGGGAAGCCCCTTGCCTTCTGTGGGCCTCAGTTTTCTCTTCTGCCTGTATGTGTCGGGATTCAACACAAGCTCCACAGGTCACAGCCTGAGGGTGAACTGGGGCCCCAAGGATCCTGGTGTGGCCCTGGAAGAGGGAAGTCCAGGTGGGGAGGGGCCTTGTGTTGATGCTGGTCCAGTACAAAGAGCAACCTGTTTCTTCCTGGTTCACAGGCCCAGAGTGTCAGGATTACAAAGCTACCATGGGCGCCACCACAGCCAACGCAAAGATGTCGCATAATAGTGATAAGAATGTGCCGGTAATCAGCACATCAAGGCTTTGCATCATGAGACAGAGAAGAGTCCTAATCGTATGCTTATTCTGGCTCAGGCTACTGGACTCTGAAAAATAAATTCTTGTGAAATCAGTATCCTCCAGACTTCAGTTTCACTTGTCTCCCCTCCTCCCACTTACCAAGGTTCAATCCGTAACTCTGGGATGCCACGTGTGTGTGTGTGTGTGTGTGTGTGTGTGTGTGTGAATGCAGGCACGAAACAGAGAGATGGGTGAGGCAGCTGTTCCTTCCAGGAGGGCATGGGGAGGGGCCAGGGCCAAGAGGTCCAGCACAGCGTCTCCATTCTCGGGTCCCTCCTGTGCCCTTCACACGCCTCTGCCCTCCTCCTCCAACACCCAGTAAGAACTTAAGGAGACCTGCTCTGTGTGCAGTGCTGGTGGGGATGCTGTCCCTGCTCACATGGAGGTGACAGTCCAGGAGGGGCCAGGCATCTTGTTAAACACTCACAGAGATGCAGTCCAGACTCAGGGCTAAGCCTACAGGTACAATGGCCATGAGTCTCATGGACAGGAAGGATGGCTGGGAGGAGCAAAGGAGAGAGGAGATGCAAGATCAGGGCTCATACCTGAGTTCGTTGGGGTGAAGGTTGCATGAGGATTTCTCAAGGACCAGAAGTGGAGTCAGGGGCAACGTGCCTGGGACAAGGGCTGTTGTGTCTTTCCTGAGAAGACCTCCGCTCTGACAGGCTGTGAGGACTAAACCAGGAAAGCCAGATGCTGGAGGAAGGGAAGGCTCTCCCCCCACCATAGGAGGTGCTGCCTGAGAACCTGGCAGGGGACCCTCCTAAGGATTCAGGGAAGGACGAGAAAGGGGACTTCAGTCTGAAGAATGAACACATACAAAGGTGCAGAGGCAAGAGAGCACAGCGACAATTTCAGGGTTACCAGACAGCAGTAACCATGTGTATTGCCAATTATTTGCTACTGTGATCACCTTCTTTTCCTCCTTTGACATGGGGAAAGTACACAGCTTGACCAACAGGCCACTGGGGCAACACCTGGACTGTGAAACCAGGTTGCACAGAAGCCCACCTCTCCTTCCTTCTCCAAGGCTGAGTGCGCAACCAGCACCATCCTTCCCGGTTGCCACCTTCCGAAGTGCCCCAGCCAATTGCCAAGAGTCCACAGGCCTTCAGTCACATGGCCATTCCATGGAAGACTGGATCAGAATTTGCTTCATGGCCTCTGGGCCCCTCTAACACTTTGGCTCATTATCTCTCCCAGTTGTGCTCCCTCCACCCCCGAGCACTGGCCATCCCGGCCTGGTGACTCAACCAGAGCACTGGACATGGAGTTACTTGGGGTTAAATCAGAAGAGACTTCCTGAGGGCTATGGCAGACAAGAAGAGGAGATGCCTTGTGTGCTTGAAGGTCCCTGAAGCCTTCCCCAGGCGGAAGGGCAGGGCAAGCAGAGGGACCAGGCGCAGAGATGGAGAAGAGCAGGGGGTTCAGCACTGTCTGAGTGGTTGCGGTGGATGGGGCAGCCTGACACCTGAGGCCTGCAGGGCAGGGGCTGAGGACAGCAGGGAGCATCAAGACCCAGACCCCGATGCCCCTGCCTCAAGGCAGCGGGGGAAATGGCCCAATCAGTGCTTGGCCTGAGCCCCTAGACAATGGTGTGGAGGGCGGACAGTGGTCTGGGGAGAGCCTGGAACCAGAGAAGGTGGAGTCTGGAGGCTGTGGCTACACTTGAGAGGAGAGAAGACGGTGGTAGGAGCTGGGCTGGGCTGGTGGGAGGCCAGAGGGAGTGTCCTCAGGAGGAAGAAGGAGCAGGTGGGGCTCCCAGGCTTTCAGCTCAGGGCTCCTGCGGCGGCACCCAGCCAACAGCAGCCAACAGCTCAGTGCGGACAACCAGGGGCACTCATGGGAGTCTTGAGCTCAGAGATACAGACCAGTGATGTGTGTCCCTGATAACTGGTATCTTGAGAAGGGGTGTCCCCAGGAATGTGTGAGGACTGGGAGGAGAAGCAGCCCGGATGCACCTGTGCCAGCCCTGCCTGTTAGGAGGAGGGTCCTTGGAGGAGACCGAGCAGGAGCCACGGGGGAGGCAGGAGGGCACCCAGGAGAGTGGCAGCAGGGGACAATCGGGCAGGGGGCAGTTTCAGAACACAGAGTGTCTCCAGTGCCTGTGGAGATAAAGACGAGGCTCGAGAGGGGCCTCTGGATCCAGTGAGGGCTGGTCAGCCTGCCATGGCCTTGAATGTGAGCCTGCAAAGAAGTGTTGTCAGTGGTGTAGATGACCCTTTCTCAGGCTCCTTTTGGAGAGGGGCCAGGACAATAGGTCGTGTTTGTCAGGGACCGGGGACAGGACATTTTTAGACTGAGAAAGCAGTGGAGAAGAATCCAGGAGAGGGGGCAGACAGAGCTCACTGGCTGAGGGCTGGGCCCAGAGAACAAGATGGTGAGGGCTTGACTGTCTGCCTATGGACTGCTGGATGGATAAGGCTCTAGATGTGGTTCGTACTCTCCTCCATTCATCAAAGCTTAACTGAGTTCCTACTGGGTTCAAGGCAGTGCCTGAACTTGGAGGTTGCTGTTGAATCACTCCTTTACCCTATTCCTGAGGAGGCCAGAGTGTGGAGGCCGAGGGGACGTAAGACACAGCCGGGTCTTCCCTCTCCTGGAGGACTCAACGTTCTTGAGCAACCCTGCCTTTGACACTCCCCATGGGCCCCAGGAGAGGCCAAGACGTTGTCAGGGAGATGGAGAAACCATTTCTTCACCTTCCACAGGAGGCTTCCCGCTCCCACTGCCCAGCAATCCTGTGAGGTAACGCACGGGCTGAAGAAAGCCCGGTGAACACCCTGGAAGGTAGCCAGGGATGGGGCAGGTCAGGAAGGCTCCTGGTTGAGCCTTTGCATCAGGCCCAGGTTGAGCATAAAGGAGGGTCCTGCGTGCTGGGAGGAGGCCAACTTGGGGACCATGGAGACCCAGAGGGCCAGCCTCGCCCTGGGGCGGTGGTCACTGTGGCTACTGCTGCTGGGAGTAGTGGTGCCCTCGGCCAGCGCCCAGACCCTCAGCTACAACGAGGCCGTGATTCGTGCTTTGGATCAGCTCAACGAGCGGTCCTCAGAAGCTAATCTCTACCGCCTCCTGGAGCTGGACCTGCCTCCCAAGACCGTGAGTCAGGAGGACCCTGGGGAGGGGGCCTGTCTCCCACTAGTGTTGGCCACACTGTCATCCCCTTTGCTCAGGCTGTACCTCCTGTCAGGAAGGGACTTCTCCCTCTAGGTGGGCTCCCACCTCTTCCAGGAAACCTTCCCAGAGCTGGGTCCCCTCCCAGCATGAGGCTTCCTGCCTTAGCATCTCTACTGTTGGAACAGGCGCCCTGTACACCCCTTTTGGGCCTAAGGTTCTCTGGGAGCTCCAGGGATAGAGGGGGGTCACTGGCTCTGCCATGTGACTTCCCTGCTTTAAGTCCCCTCTTAATTCGGTGTCCCGCTACCAGGGAACGACTCTGCTCAGCTTGGAGGTGCCAGTGATAAGGTCTCTCCCTGCAGGCGACCCCTGACTTCCCTCAGCCCCTCAGAGGTTCAGGTGGTCTCATCAGAGCTGGTCTTGTGCTGTTCTCTGTGTGCCCACAAGCCCAGGAGTGGGCTCTGTCCCCTTCCCCTGTGCACCCAGCACCAAGCCCAGGGCCAGGCACACAGGAGGGGCTGGAGAGGCTGCCATGTAGGTGGGGGCAGGGAGACAGATCAGAGAAGGAAGCATGAACCTCAGCCCAGTCTCCCCACTTTGATCCTTGACCAGGATGAGGACCCAGACTCCCTGAAGCCTGTGAGCTTCACAGTGAAGGAGACCGTGTGCCCCAGGACGACCCAGCAGCCCCTGGAGCCAGTGTGACTTCAAGGAGAATGGGGTGAGGCTGGGGGCTGGGGGCACTGGTGGATGCTTTCCAGGGAGCCTAATACGGGGCTTCGGGCAAGATTTCCAGTCCGTAGGCTGAGTTTGGGAGGTGATGGTCCGGGGGGTTCCAGTTTGACCTCGAGCCTCCCCTTCCAGCTGGTGAAACAGTGTGTGGGGACAGTCACCCTGGACCAGTCCAAGGACCAATTTGTCATAAACTCTAATGAGGTGAGTGGCCCCTTCTGTGTTATGGAGCTGATAATGGGTTGGGTTGTGGAACATCCTTTGGACCAATTACCTGCTGCCCCTTCGAGGGCAAAGAAAGGCCCCCCAACCCTGGTCCCTCCCTCACCCGAGTCCCAGGCCTCCAGGACTGGCTCTGCCATCCCTTAGAGCAGTGGTTCTCTAAGTGGGGTCCCACCCGGGAACTTGACAGAAAGGCAGATTCCCAGGCCCCACTCAGACCTCCTGAATCAGACTCTGGGCTGGGGCCCAGCCATTTGCATTTTCACAAGGGCTCCAGGGGATTCTGACTGTGCTGAAGTTTAAGAGGCATTGACTCAAGTCATGGGCTTTCATTTCAGCCCCTGCTCCAGTCCAGCTTTGTTGGGATGGGCTTGTGACCCTGGGAAACCCCTTGCCATCTGTGGCCCCCAGTTTTCTCATCTGTCTGTGTGTATAGGTATTCAACCACCTGCTCCAAGTGTCACACTGGAAGTTGATTAGGGCTCCAAGTTTCCTGCAGTGGCCCAGGAATGGGGGTGTTCAGGTGGGGTGTGGTCCTGTGTTAATCTTGAACCAATCCCCAAAAGAAGCCTGTTTCCTCCTGGTTCACAGATTCGGACTGTGGGGCTATTTCGATGGCTGGGTGACTTCCTCCAGAGAGGTGGGAGAAGATAGGCAAAAAGACTGAGAGATTTGGTCAGAGAATCAAAGATATCTTTGGGATATTTCAGCCCAGTGAATACTGCTAAGAATCAGCTTATCCTGGCTCAGACTTTTGGACTCTGAAAAATAAATTCTTCTGAAAACAATTTCCTCCACATTCAAATTCACTTATCTCCCCTCCTTCATCTTACCAGGACCAAGTCCTTAACTCTGAGAGTCCTCTTGGGTGTGTGTGTGTGTGAGAGAGAGAGAGAGAGAGAGGATCACTCCTGTCAATACAGAGATGGGTGAGGCAGCTGTTCCTTCCAGGAGGGCATGGGGAGAGGTAACAGGGCCAAGAGGTCCAGCACAGCATCTCCATTCTCGGGTCCCTCTCGTGCCCTTCATACACCTCTGCCCTCCTCCTCCAACGCCCAGTAGGGACTTAATGAGAACTGCTCTGTGTGCAGTGCTGGTGGGGATGCTGTCCCTGCTCACATGGAGGTGACAGTCCGGAGGGGCCAGGCATTTGTTAAACACTCACAGAGACGCAGTTCAGTCTCAGGGCTAAGCCTGCAGTTACAATACCCATAACGTTTTGCTTCCTCTTGACAGTCGTAACTCTGGAAAAGTGTGCCCCTCATGGCTTTTCCTCTGGTATTGAACACATCACTGTGGCCGTTCCTCAATGCCGTTCAAACAAAAAGCAACCACACTCATTGAAAGAGGGATCAGATTTGTGGTTAGAGTATGGGTGGAGATTGGATGAAGGTTGTAAAAAGTACAAACTTTCAGTTATAAGATACAAAAGTACAGGGATGTAATGATGACTATAGTAACACTGCTGTGTGGTATAGTTGAAAGTTGTCAAGAGAGTAGATCCTAAGAGTTCTCATCACAAGTAAAAAAAAACATTTTTTTTTTCTTTTCGTATCTATATGAGATGATGGATGTTAATGAAACATTGTGGTAATCATTTCACAATATATGTAAGTCAAATCGTTATGCTGTACACCTTAAACTTATACAGTGTTGTATGTCAGCAATATCTCAATGGAACTGGAAAAAAGTACTTTTTAAGAGTGTAAAAGGATTATTGCAGCAAAAAGTTTGTGAACCGCTGCCCTAGAGAAACTCTCCATGGGTGTGCAAGGAGACACACAGGATAACAACCAATTGGAATACTGGTCTAATTTTACAATAGATACCATACAGCTGTGAACAAAAATGAACGGATTACCGTATATCATTAAAGAAATTGTGCAAAATTAGCTAGTAGATACGTTATAAGGCTATTTATAGAATGTTTAAGAGCATGGAAACAAGACTACGTTTTGCTTAAACATTTATAGAATGTTTAAGAGCATGGAAACAAGAAAACGTGCGGAGGAGAAATCAGCAGGTTAACGCGAGAATACAGTCTTTCTCCGACCCGTGGGGGTCGCGTTCTGTTCCGAAACTACGCTTCCCGGCAGGCCACGCGCTGCGCCGTGACGCACTTCCTGCAGATGCACGTCCTTCCCTCTGCACCGCCCGTGGCCAGGGGCGGGCTGTGAGATCGCTTAGCGACTGGACGCCGACGGTGGTACTGTTATTGCCGCTTTGCCTACCCAGGCGCAGATGTGGACCTCGCGGGAGCAATTCCAGCTTGGCAGTGGACGGTGAGTCGGGCGAGCTGGCGAAGTGCTAGGGCGAGAAGAGGGTGACCGCGCTCCCCGTCTCCCCCCGGCTCTCCGACCTCAGGCGCCGGGCTGGCGTGGGCGGTATCCGAGGCTGAGGCTGGTCCTTCAGGAGGTGTGGAGATGGAGGGTGCGCGCTGTGGGCTGTGCAGCTCACCCCTCCCGACTGCTCGCCTTCTTTGTGGTTGGGGCGGGGTTTCCTCCCTTGGTGTCCAGTACCCTGTCCTCGTGGTTTGCAGCTACCTCTCCAAATCTCCCCGCCTCGACTTCCGCCGCGGGGGTCCCGTTTGCGCTCTCCACTCCGGCAGCCGTTGGTTGCCAGTGACTATTGAACGCTTCAGGTGTGGCTAATGCTACTGATGAACTGCCTTCTTAATTTTACTTCCAGTTAATTAATATCTATCTGAATAATGAAGAAGTCTAAAACATTTTTCCATCAGACACAAGGTTATTGTTTTGCTGAGACTATACTTCCCTTTAATCCTTGAAAATTTAACGTCTTTTTGAGATGTACTGTAAGTGTCAAATGCACACCTGATTTCCAAGAGATGGTTGGGGGGATTTCCCTGGTGGTCCAGTGGGTAAGACTCCGCTCCCAATGCAGGGGACCCGGGTTGGATCCCTGGTCGGGGAACTAGAACCCACATGCATGCGGCGCCTAAGAAGTCTGTATGCCGCGACTAAAGATGCCGCAACCAAGATCCCGCGTGCTGCAACTAAGACCTGGCGCAGCCTAAATAAGTAAATAAAATAAATAAATATTTTTTAAAAAGAGAGAGATGGTTGGGAAAAAAGTATAAACTATGATAACTTTTTAACACTATGTGTTGAAATGATAATATCTTAGATATGTTGGGTTAAATGTTATTAAAGGTAATTTCACTTTTTATTTTTAAAAAGATTTATTTATTTATTTTTGGCTGTCGTTGGGTCTTCACTGCTGCGCGCCGGGGCTTTCTCTAGTTGCGGAGAGGGGGTTACTCTTCATTGCGGTGCGCAGGCTTCTCATTGCGGTGGCTTCTCTTGTTGCGGAGCACGGGCTCTAGGCGCGCGTGCTCAGTAGCTGTGGCTCACGGACCCTAGAGTGCAGGCTCGGTAGTTGTGGCGCACGGGCTTAGTTGCTCCGCTGCATGTGGGATCTTCCCGGATCAAACCCGTGTACCCTGCACTGGCAGGTGGATTCTTAACCACTGTGCCACCAGGGAAATCCCTAATTTCACCTTTTAAAAAACTATTTGAGAAGGCTACTAGGGAGTTTTTTGTTTTTTGTTTTTTGGCCTCACGGCAGGGCAATGCGGAATCTTAGGTCCCCGACCAGGGATCGAACCCATGCTCCCTGCAGTGGAAGCGTGGAGTCTTACCCACTGGACTGCCATGGAAGTCCAGGAAATTTTAAATTACATGTTTGGTTGGCACTGTAGCTCTCATATTGCTCTTGGATAGCGCTGCCCTGTGAGAAGGGATATTTTTGCATCTGGTAGAGACTTCATAGCCTCTTGGGGAAGGCTTCCTAGAGGAGCTGATGTGTCTGGAGGGCATTCTTACCCTGTCTTGTCTGAGGGGTCTGTATCTACCACATTGCATGTTTCTGTTGGAGGTTCCTGCAGAATTTCAGCCCCTTTTCCCTAGCCACCATGAGCCTTCCTGGGGTGGGTTGTGCTGTAGAGAGAAAAGTAAGGACATGATGGTGATTTGAGAGCATGAGATTGGAGGAGGATGCATCTCTCACAACCAAATGTCTCCTGAGACTCATGTTTTCTTTTCTGCCAAGGTGAAGAAGATTCTAATGGTTTGGTTTTAGAAGCCATGTTTACACTTTTAATAGATACTGAACTGCCATGTAGATGGTAGTTTGCTCCCACCAATTATTAAAGAGGCACTGTTTCCTCACTGAGTTGAGATGCCATATTTGCCACATACTATGATTAGATTGCCCTTTCTTCCACCCACCCACCCACCCACCCATCCATCTATCCATCCATTCATTCTTCCATCCTTCTTACTCTGCAGTCTGAATTGTAGATATGACCAATCTGTGATTGGCCTGTATCATGAGGGAGGGGGGAAAAAACCTTAATTGCTTTTAGGCACTTAGATTTTTGGAGGTCACTTGTTGCCAGAGCATAACCTAGCTTATCAGTCAGATAGTAATCCTTTTCTCCATGTCAGTCTGAAAAGTCTGGCTTTTTCAGTGTGAATTCTAGACGTCTGGTCACTCTGCATTTTCATTCAGTCATTGGCTCGATAGGCATTTATTGAAGCAGTGATAAGTGAAGCTGCTCTGAAACCAGAAGCTTAGATACTAGGGTTGGCACTGCCACTTGGGAGTGATACAGTCTTGTGAGCAAGTGACCTGACCTCCCAGTTCTTGGTTCCCTCTTTTGTGAGATAGAGGTAGCAGCAGTATTTACATCATGGCTTTGTCATGAAGATTAATGAAGCAGTGGACTTAGCACGGTGCCTGGTAAGTGGTACCTGCTTAATCAGTGTTAGCTACTGCTAGTGGTAGTTCTGGAAGGAGAAGAGCTGTGTAGGATAAGTTATGCTGAAGTAATAAATGACCTCAAATCTCAATGGCAGTCTAACAACAGCAGTCTAACTGGAATCCTATCTAACCCTTAGTGGGTTAGCTTCGGCTCTTGGGTTAGCTTTGGCTCTACTTCGTGTCCTTTCGATCCATGACCAAGGGTGAAAGGGCAGACCCTATGTGGGCAAGGAGCACTGTGACAGAGGGAGAAGAGTAAGAGAGATGAAACCACACGGTGGCTCTTAAAGTTGCTGTTTAGAAGAGAGACATGTCATTTGCACTCACACTTCACTGGTGAGGCAAGTCACTTGTATGTGCCTGATGTCAGTGGGTGGGGAAGTGTAACTCTTGCAGAGAAGGAAAGCAAATACTTGGGAATAGCACAATCCAGTCTGAGGAATTTACCCTAATTGCTAGGATTACAAAAATGTCTGAAGAATTGTATTAAGCACTGTCAGGGACAGGTAGCTGGAGGAGTCCTGGAGAAAATAGGATAAGTCGGAAAAAGACTGTAAGAACATGAAGTTATATCTGGGGGCTTTCTTCTTTCTGTTCCAGCTTTTATAGATTGGTGAGAACAAATTGGCATAGTCTCAGGGTCAGAGTTTCCTCTCTCCTAAAAAGTCATATTGAAGAACTTCCCTGGCGGTCCAGTGGTTAAGACTCTGCTTCCACTGCAGGGGTCATGGGTTGATCCCTGGTCGGGGAACGAAGATCCTGCATGCCACGTGATGAGGCCAAAATAAATAAATAAATAAATAAATAAATAAATAAATAGTCATATTGAAAAGAGTTCAATGTATGCATCCCCTTCTTTCTATTCTGTTTCATTACTCTATCGCTGCACTACTGCTAAAGCACTTTACTATGGCTTGATAGTGTGTTGTCATATTTTAGAAGACAAGTCTTCTTAGTCTTTATTTTCATAATTTTCTTGACTATTCTTATATATTTTCTTTAAAGGAATTTTAGAATTATCTTGTCTAGAGCCATAAAAAATCTCTGTTGTGATTCCGACTGGTGTTGCATTGAGTTTATTTAATTTGGAAGGAATTGATTGGCTTGCAGTATAATTCACCTTGTCCAGAAGCATGGTATGACTCTTCATCTACCTGCATATCCTATTATGATCTCCTGAATAAACTCACATTCTAGAAGGGAGATAGATGGAGAAACATAAATGTAAACATGTAGTGTGGTGTGATTGAGAAGAGACCCAGGTTGGACATAAGAGGGAGTTACACCTCTGCCTGTGACATTGGAGTATGAGTCAAGGCTTACTGGAGCAGGAGAACCTGAGTGGTCACAAAGTGACAGTAGTCAGCAGTGGACTGAGACTCTAGTCAAGGAGTCTGCAGCACTTCAGGTTCTGTAACGGCAGTTCCCTAACACTGCTTGCCTTTCTCTGGGCCATGTTGCTGGAGGTCTTTGACTCAGGTTTGTGGTGAGACAGATAATGCAAACTTCTGATGGGGTCATATGCCTTACAGATACTGAAATGGAAGATAGACAGCTTCCCAGAAGACACTGTAGGGCCTGCGGTTCTACCTAACTGATGGGACTTGGTTCAAAACTCAGTATTGGGCTTCCCTGGTGGCACAGTGGTTGAGAGTCCGCCTGCCGATGTAGGGGACACGGGTTCGTGCCCCGGTCTGGGAGGATCCCATGTGCCGCGGGGCGGCTGGGCCCGTGAGCCATGGCCGCTGAGCCTGCGCGTCTGGAGCCTGTGCTCCGCAACGGGAGAGGCCACAGCGGAGAGAGGCCCGCGTACCGCAAAAAAAAACAAAAAACAACTCAGTATTGTAGAAACTCCTTAGAGCACAGGGAATTGACTACAGCTGGAACCTAGACCAGCGGAGCCAGAAGCTGGGCATTGCATGCCCTGCACAGGGTCTGAGAATAGAAGCCCAGGTACTGTTCCGTCATGGCCATGGTATTACCTGCCGCTTCCATGAAGAGTTGGAGACGTGGGAGTAGTGGGGGTTGTTGAAGTCTCTGCCTTAAAAGAAATAGTATGCTAATCATGGGGCTTATCCAAAGTGGCTGAGCTATTTGGTGCTAGCAGCAACCTGATAATCTAGACCTTGGGCTGCTAGCTGAGGACCTGATCTCTTCCCCTCCCCTCTCCTCCTCTCCTGTTCCTTAAAGATGGCTGACAAAGGCCAAAGTGTGATGGGAAGAAGGGAGGGAGGCTGTGCCAAGTGGTCCTGAGTGAGGTAACTGGCGGGAGCCACAGTGCTCAGGTGGCTTTGTAGCTGGGCACTGCTGATGGAGGGGAGCCTCTGGCTGCTGTGTGGCTCCAGTAGGGGCCTTTCCCTCTCTGGCACTCACACCAAGGCAGGTATGGATATTGTGGGGCTGAGGGTCTCAAGTTTTGGGGGACTTTGGGGATCCCCCATTAAGGTATGTTGTTCCCATTTGTGATTTTCCAGGGGGGCAGGGGGTGGTGCTTGTGGAAGCGGAGCTGGAGGAGGTGGCTCCCCCTCTCTGATCAGGCCCGTGATACTTCCTTGTAGCCAAAGCAGCAGCCTGTGGGCTACATAGCTACAGCCTGTGTGGTGGATGCTCAGAGCTTCCCTTGATAGACTAACAGGTGAGTCAGTGAGCTGTGTCCAGCAGGTGGTACAAGGGTTAAGAGAATGTGTGGAAAGATTTAACAGTGTAGGATTGAGGCTGCTATATTTAGAAGGCCTGCTTGCAAGATTGGCCCTTTGCTGGCATCTGGGAACTTGGCACTTGACCTATTCCCTAACTAACAGGTATAGTTCACTGTACTTTGACACCTGCCTTCCTTCTGGGAGTCTGGAATTTTTATAGCTTCTCAGCAGAGGGTGCCTACATGACTTACCCCCAATAAAAACCTTGGGCACCTGAGGCTTTAGTGGCCTTCCCTGAGTAGAAACACTGCACATACGTTACTGAATTTTTCACTGTTGGAAACTCACTTTGTCCCCTTTTGGGAGGGAGAGAGCATGAGGAAGCATGTGCATGGATTTCTCCAGACTCTGCCTGTGTCATTTTCCCTTGCTGATCCTGTTGCATATCTTTTTTGCTGTTATAAACCCTAACTGTGACTACAACTGTGTTGAATCCTTAGAGTCCTTCTAGTGAGTGAATGGGGGGGGTGATCTTGGGGACCCCTGATAAAGGGATCCAAGTAAATGTAATTTTGGTATCAGTGCCAGAGAAGTTTGGAAGCCAAGGCATTGAATGCCTAGCACCTGGCTGGGAAGCTGTGCTTGAGCCAAGTTCTCAGCAGGGCCAAACTTTACTCTTTCGAAGTGGCCAGAGTTGAACCCCTGGACTTAAGGAGTCGATGAAAGGAGACACTACACAGTTCAGCAGAGGGGAGAATACCAGTGGGAAGAAAAGAGTTCCGCATCACCCATAGGGCCTATAGCAACCGGTACTCCATTGCCAAAGATGCTCCCTTGCCCTAGTCCTAGAGACCACTGGCACCCCAGAGACCAGTGGCGGCTGCAGATCAAGTTCATCACTGTCTAAGAGGGAAGGTGTCTAGACCTCTTAAGTTATAGGCAGGAGCGGATGGGCACTGAGGTATTGAAGGGGAAGATGGGATTGGCTCTGACACTCCAGTGATGCCAAAACTCTTTTGTGGAACCAGGATTCCATCTGAAAGCCTAGCTGTCAAACCTGAAATAGTGACTGTGTCTCCAACTGGGAGAGGCATAGTTCCTCCCCAGTGCCCCGCTCAAGTCTGGCAGATATGAGTCCTGTGGATGTCTTTCCTGTCAAGTATTCAACTACCAAGTCCTTGAGGCAATGGGCAGTATCTAGGGCAGGCCTGGTATGGTAGTCCCCTGCTAGCCGCTACCATACCCCAGACCTAATGGAAGATGTGGGACCCCAAAGAAGCAATTCCCTGTGCCCAGGATATCCCATAGGAGAGCTTAGAGACCCTGAAGGAAGTTGCAGAGGACAGAGACTTAAGGGCAGTGAGGGATCAGGACAGGTCTTCATCTGGGAAAATGCAAGGGTTTTCCCTGGTGGCTTGTCATGGTGGTGTTCTGGAAGGCTGCCTTCAAGCACCAGGTCATTTCTGGCCTGACCTGGGTCCAGTGTTTTGGTGATGGTGAGTTCTCTGAGGTGTCTCTGAGCAAGCAGGTGGCCCTGAGACTGCTCAGCCAGTACTTTAACCTGGCTACCTTCAGGAACCTGGTTGCTTATAGGAAGGCCATGTACCAGGCCTTGGAAAAAACCAGGGTATGAATTGGCAGGCCCTTCTCAGCAGTCTTGAAGAGCTGGAGATCAACCAGAGTCCATGTTGGAATGGGCCCATAGGGGCTTCAAGCTGATTGACCTCCAAACCAACAACTGACTAGCTGGTAAACTGAAGGTGGGTTGTGCAGGCAGTGAAACATGGAATCAAAAAAAAGGAAAACAGGACCTGAAGACGCACAGCTGCCATTTCTGACAACTGCCTGCCATCTGAATGCCAAAAGTCAAATTGCTACAATAATGGCAAAGACCTCGGGAGAAGACCAGAGTCCAAAGCAAATAACTTTGGATATAACAAACAAGTGCAGTCTAGAATAGGGCTTGGCAAACTTTTTATGTAAAGGGCCAGATGGTAAATATTTTAGGCCTTGTGGGCTTCATGGTTTCTGTAGCAATTACTCAACTCTCCTGTTGTATGAAAGCAGCCAAATAGGTAAATGAATGGACATTGCTATGTTCCAATAAAACTTTATTTGTGGACCTTGAAATTTGAATTACATATGATTTTCATGTGCCATGTGATAATATTCTGTTTTTTACTTTTTCAGCCGTTTAAAAATATAAACACTTCTCTTAGCTCATGAATGGTATAAAAACAGGCAGTAGACCAGATTAGTTCTGTGCATAGTTTGCCAACCCCTGGTCCAGCACTTAGCTCTTTGTCCTGTGGTAGGGGCTTCTCTGTCTCCTTCTGTCCACTTTTTGAGGATGGGCTCTACCTCTGCCCAACGTGCCAGGTCCAGTTCAATTGAAGGACAGTAAAATTGAAGAAAGTAGAGACAGTAACCACCATGTTGAACTTTAAAAGGAGAATGATTTTCCCTGTTGTCACGAATGGCAAAGATATTTTGTAGTACACTGAGCTAGAAAGGATCTTTGACTTCCTTGAATGCTGTGCAGAGTGTCCAACATGGACAGAGGCACCTGCTGGTGAAGTCCTGGACTGTGCCTGTCATCCAACACCTCTTGCCGCTCAGTGGTCTCATGATGGGGAGAGAGGATGACACCTAAGAGTCAGTTGAGGGATCCTCAACTGTGTGAGGCTCAACTCCGCTGTGTGAGGCTACTCTGTGTACCTCAGTTTTCCTACCGGCTTAGTGGGATCAGAGCCACCCTGTCTCTGGCAGGGGGAGGCTCTGAGCAGACTGAGGAGCCACCTCCTTGTGTGCTGCTCAGATCTAGCCACTGGGAGTGGTCAAATGTGGTACTCATTTTTTTCTTCTAAAACTTTAGAACTTGCAATAGTAAGATTACTGGATTTTTTTTTCCTCTCTTGCATTTATCTTCAGGAACCTCGTTGCTTATAGGAAGGCCATGTCAGAAAAACAGTAGCTAAGTCACTCAAACCACAGTGCTAACTATGGTTGTGACTTGACAAATTGCCCAAGATCCTTATCAAACAACACTATAGTTTTATTTTTTAATTTTAAACTGCTTCATTTTTCACAGGGATGTGCAGTTCTGGATGAACGTGTAGATTTGGGACATTTTACGGGACAGAATGATGGTTTTCTAAGGCATGTAGGAGGCTGTATTGTGTAAATGTCTTTCTTGAATCATCTGACACATTCTCCTCAGCTTAGTACAGAAGCCAGGGTTGTTGTTGGGGTCCATTTCATTTAGAGTGTTTCCCCAGATGGTGATTATTTCAACAGAGCTGACGTCATCATCACTTTGAGGGCCTTTTTTTTTTTCCCAATACCGAGGACAAGGCCACCCTTGGCTAAATCCCTCCAACTAACCACACTGTAACCCTCTGAGGAGCCCAAGAAGGAGTGGGTCAAATTATAAGCTTCCATATATCTTGTAGACAGGTATGCCTTATCAGTATCTCCCTCTCTTTCTCACTGATGTGGGGGGTGTCAAGGAGGAAGCTTAGGGCTACTGCTAAGACCCTCCTTTAGTGATGCCTTCCGCAGGGATCAGAAACATGTTCTTTTTATTTCCTCTCATTGAAGAGATGGCAGGGAAAGCTTAAGCTTCCACCCAAGATGGTTTCGTGTGTGTGTGTGTGTGTGGTGGTGGTGTTTTTTTTTTTTTCTTTTTTGAGTATAGTTGGTTTACAATGTTGTGTTAGTTTCAGGCACCCAAGATGTTAAAGCCTTGCCTTTTAAAATTCCATGGTAATTTGGTTTTTTTTAATAAATTTTTTTATTTTTTTTGGCTGTGTTGGGTCTTTGTTGCTGTCTGCAGGCTTTCTCTAGTTGCGGCGAGTGGGGGCTGCTCTTCAGCGAGCAGGGGCTACTCTTCATAGTGGTGCACGGGCTTCTCATTGCAGTGGCTTTTCTTGCTGCAGAGCATGGGCTCTAGGCATGTGGGCTTCAGTAGTTGTGGCACACAGGATCAGTAGTTGTGGCACACAGGGTCAGTAGTTGTGGCTCGCGGGCTTTAGAGCACAGGCTCAGTAGTTGTGGCGCACAGGCTTAGTTGCTCCATGGCATGTGGGATCTTCCCGGACCAGAACTTGAACCCGTGTCCCTTGCATTGGCAGGTGGATTCTTAACCACTGCGCCACCAAGGTAATTTGTTTTTAAGGGGAGTAAGGCAAGCTGTATTTTAGAAATGCTGTTGTAGTGGTCTTTAATACCTTCTACTCTTTACTAGTGCTCTTGTATATAAAGTAAGGAAAAACGTTGAAATTTTAAAAATTCATTTTTCTTAAATCACATTTATATTTCTGTGTATAAAATTTTCATAAACTTTTTTTTGGGGGGGGTAACTGGAGCCATGTAACAAGTATGGGAAAAAAAACTATGCCTTGTCGGAACAGTTTTGCTGGTTTTTAGGGTGGAAAGATGATGGGTACTTAGAATTTACCATATTATATTTAATTAAGATCAGTATTTCTTTAAAAACATAAGTAAACAGGGAAGGGGTGTAGACCGTAGAGGTTAACTCAGGCGTTATGGTGAGAGGTGAGAGGAGCTGAGGTCCTGGATGGGATAAGGAGGGGCTGAGACTTCTGGTTCAGGTGAGAAGGCACAAGTGGCCACAGCTGAGACTCAGAAGGGTTCTCAGGAATAATCCTGATAGGCCTGGGTTCTCAAGGCTGCTGTTTCTTCCCCCAGTTCTGTCTTTTAAGGACTCTGCCAGACTTGGTAAAGAGGAGAAGCCTAGATATCTGGTGAGTTGGGGCCACCTTTCTCTTCTCTGAAATGCTAGCTTATTTCTCAGAGATTCAGCGCATCTCTCTTTCTTGGGGAGGGAGGCAGAGATGAACACTGAGGTGGCCATCAACGTTCATCAGATCAGCATTCACGCCTGTGTTTGCCGTTGTGCTAGGCACTTTAAAATGATTTCTGCATTTAGTTTTTTTTTAACTTTTTGAGCTTATAGAAAAACATAACTAAGTTTAATATGAAGAATTTAGGGCATTCTAAAACATAAGGGTAACTTTTAATAAAAACGTGGGGTTATTAACGTCCTAAAATGCACTATTAAAGTTCCCTTCATCAGAGTTCACACAAATAATTATATTACCTTAATAGTATCTCATAGTCTGGTCTTATACACTGGACTTCTTTTTAACTATTACTGAAATTTTCAAGCATATCTAAAAGTAGAAGAAAAGAGTTAATGAACCCTTATGTATCCATCAACTTACTTCAGTAACTATCAACTCATGGCCAGTTTTATTTTTATTTTTTTATTTTTTTGTGGTACGCGGGCCTCCCACCGCTGCGGCCTCTCCCGTTGCGGAGCACAGGCTCCGGACGCGCAGGCTCAGCGGCCATGGCTCACGGGCCTAGCCGCTCCGCGGCATGTGGGATCCTCCCGGACCGGGGCACGAACCCGCGTCCCCTGCATGGGCAGGCAGACCCTCAACCACTGTGCCATCAGGGAAGCCCTCATGGCCAGTTTTGTTTCATCTCCAACCTTACTGGATTATTTTAAAGCAAATTTAAGACATGGTACTGTTTCATCCATAATTTCAGTCCTGTGTTTATCCTTAAAACAACTTTATGAGGTAAAGAGTGTCCCCCTTTGGGAGACGTCTGGTTCAGAGGGATTTCGTGACTTTCTTATAATCACACATGAACACCTAAATTGAACTCAGATTGCTCTGACTCTCAAAGCCATGAGTTTTCTGTGAGGCCTTCTTGACTTTTTTTCGTCCTAGAAAACTATTCAATGATAAAAAGAACATGGAGAATTCACCTTCTTGTTCTGATGCTTCATCCCACCCTTGCTCCCCTGATCCCGTCTTCTTTTCTACACCAAAAGTATAATTTACTAATTCTTGGGTACAGGACTGTGTAAAATGCTGTGAACTAGCCAAACAGAATGTAAGTACACTGTCCTTATTCTCAAAGAGCCAGTAGTCTTTGGGAAATAATGCATAGAAATAGGAAATAATGACACCTGGTAATTATGATGAAGACAGTTAAAACGAAATAGTTCAGGGAAAGACATGACTAAGTGTTAGCCCATAGCTGTTAAAACAATGCACAGCCACAAAGAATGGTCTTAGGTTTTGGATTGACAATCAAATTAATGGTACACAATGCATTTTAACTCTGCATTAAGTCTAGGTAGCTTCGTGAAAGGATACAGGACAGAAAACATAGCAGCTACATCACTGGTATTTTCCTCAGGGAATTTTGCATTAGCGATGGTCAGTTTCCACGCCCTAGGACCACAGATACCAACCTTGATTGTCAGAGATGAGAGTGACTTGGGAGCAAATCACTTTCTAACAAGGAAGTAACTGCCTTATTTCTGCTGCCTCCCCAACACTTTATTGAGATTGCTTTGTATAATCTAGGTCCTTTGCATTTTCATTTAAATATTAGAATCAGCTTATCAGTTTCTACAGTGAGATTATTATTATTTTTATTTATTTATTTATTTTTTGCGGTACGCGGGCCTCTCACTGTTGTGGCCTCTCCCGCTGCCGAGCACAGGCTCTGGACGCGCAGGCTCAGCGGCCATGGCTCACGGGCCCAGCCGCTTCGCGGCATGTGGGATCCTCCCAGACCCGGGGCACGAACCGGCGTCCCCTGCATTGGCAGGCAGATTCCCAACCACTGCGCCACCGGGGAAGCCCCCAATGAGATTATTTTTTAATATAAATTTATTTATTTATTTTTGGCTGCGTTGGGTCTTGGTTGCTGCGCGCGGGCTTTCTCTAGTTGCGACGAGTAGGGGCTACTCTTTGTTGCGGTGTGCAGGCTTCTCATTGCGTTGTCTTCCCTTGTTGCGGAGCACGGGCTCTAGGCACGCGGGCTTCAGTAGTTGTGGCACGTGGGCTCAGTAGTTGTGGCTCGCAGGCTCTAGAGCACAGGCTCAGTAGTTGTGGTGCAAAGGCTTAGTTGCTCCGCGGCATGTGGGATCTTCCCAGACCAAGGCTCGAACCCATGTGCCCTGCATTGGCAGGCGGATTCTTAACCACTGTGCCACCAGGGAAACCCTACAATGAGATTTTGATTAGAATGGCTTTGAATTTTTACATCAGTATGGGGGAGAACTAACATCTTAACATTATTGAGTGTTCTGGTCCATCAACACAGTATATCTTCACTTATACAGATCTTTATCTTAGGAATCTTACAGTTTTTGATGTACATGTCCGGCACATATTTTGTTAAATTTATCTCTCAGTATTTCATTTTTGTTTTGATGTTAGTGTATTGGAATGACACTATTTTTTAAGGTTTTTTAAAATAAAAATTTAATTTAAAAATAGTTTCAGATTTACAGAAAAATTGCAAGGGTAGTATATAAAAAGAATTCCCATATATCCCACATCTAGTTTTCTCTGTTATTAACATCTTACATTAGTATGGTATTCTTGTCACAATTAATAAACCAATTTTTATGTTGTTATTAACTAAGTCCATACTTTATTCAGATTTCCTTAGTTTTTACCTAATGTCCTCTTTCTGTTCCAATATCCCATTCAGGCTATCGTACTACATTGGTTGTCATGTCTCCAAGGAGGTGTTTAGGTCAGATATTTTATAGATTGTCCTTTAATTGGGATTTGTCCAATTTTTTTTTTTTTTTACATTTGGGACATTTATTATTACAAAAATAAACATCCAGCGTTCCTGTAACCAGAGAAAGTAGGTACAAATCCTCATTATTTTAGGCGTCACTTTGAGTAAGAGATACTGTTTTAGTATTCTTCAGCTGTCATACCTGAATATCACAGATTGGGTGACTTAAACAACAGACATTTATTTTCTCATAGTTTTGGAGGCTGGAAGTCCAAGATTAAGGTGCCAGCAGGGTTGGTTTCTAGTGAGAACTTTCTTCCTGGCTTGCAGATGGCTGCCTTCTCACTGTGTGTCCTCACATGGCCTTTCCTCTGTTCACATGCACATTCCTGGCATCTCTTCCTCTGTTTATAAGGACACCATTACTTTATGACCTAATTTAACTTTAACTATCTCCCGAAAGGCCGTGTCTTCAAATGGAGTCACATTGAGGGTTAGACTTCAACCTATGAATTTTGGGAGGATGCAGTTCAGTCCATAACATTCCATCCTCGTCCCCCCCACTCACATCCTTCTAGCATGCAAAATACATTTACCCCAATCCAACAGCCCCAAAAGTTTTAACCCATTCCAGCATACTCCAAGTCCAAATTCTCATCTATTTATCATTGAAATCAGGTATGGGTGAGACTTGATGTTTTTTCTGATTAGACTGAGATACAGTTTTCTGGGAGGAACACCACAGAGGTGAAATACTCTTCTTATCACATCATGCCAATGGTAGATAGTATCAGCATTACTTACCACTGTTAATGTTAACCTTGATCATTTGGCAGAAGGAGGGTTGTCAGGTTTCTACACTGTAAAGTTACTACCCTGCCTTCCCCATAACTTATACTCTGGAAGGAAGTCACTATGCAGAGCCCACTTGAAGCGTGGGTACAGTCTACCTCTTGGAGGGTCGAGTAACTACATAAATTGTTTGGAATTGTTCTGCATGGGAAATTTGTCTATTCTCCTCCATTTATTTATTTATTTATTTGATTTATTCATTTATTTATATCAGTATGAGTCATGGTTATGTATTTTATACTTTGGGTTATAACCCAGTATCACTTTATTTTGTTGCTCATATTGTTTCAGGAGCTCTTTAGTTGGTTCTTGTGTCCCTTTGACGTACTCCCATTATTGTGGTTTTTTGCCTTTTTTAAGTACTTCCTTACTTTCTGGCTCTACAGTATGCTCCAGGCTCATTTTGTTTATGTCCTGCTCCAGTCCTCAGATCAGCCGTTGCTCCTTTCATTGGAGAATGATATTAGAAACCAAGATCTGTATGCTAGGTGCGCCCTTTGCTGCTGGAGTGTCATTGATTCCAGGCCCTCTCGGCTGACAGAGAAAAGAAATGTGATTGTGTATACTAATCTCTGTATATACTCGTTTATAAATATTTCTTTATGTAATTATATTAAGCTAAAGATGAGTTTGTTCTGATGCCTCCAGCTCAAATCCATTACCACATGGATCATTCTAGCCTCCTCACCTTGCTTATTTATAACCTCCCACCAACAGTGAGAAACCTGACTTCCACTATTCACCATCCATTCACTTAATTTTTCAATTCCAGTTTATAAGTATAGTGACTTCAGAATTGTTTACCTGTGCCCCTGTGGAAAACAACTTTATCAATTAGCATATAGTACTTATTTATATATAGTTCCTTTTGTCTACAGACGCCACTCATTTCCAAAGTAAGCTACTTAGATTAGCTCCTTTTTTCTCCACCACCTTTAGGGAGGTTATTTCACATATTTGTAATACATTTTTTTCACATTCTTCATTCCATCCTGGGATCCCCTGACCTCCTAAATGAATTTTTAAAATTTACACACATTAAGGTTTATACTTTGTGCTGTAAGGTTCTGGGGTTTTGATAAGTGCATAGTGCCATGTATCCACCATTACAGTATTGTGCAGAATAGTTTCACCCCTCTAAAAAAAAATCCTTGCTTCACCAGCCAAACCCTCCTGTTTTTTTTTTCCCTTTGGCTGCACCACACAGCACGTGGGATCTTAGTTCCTTGACCAGGGATCGAACCCGTGCCTCCTGCAGTGGAAGCGCAGAGTCTTAACCGCTGGACCGCCAGGTAAGTCCCTGATTTTGTTTCTTTAGCCTGTTTTTAAGGTGAGTTACATTGATTGCTTTTCAAGTGTTGAACCAGCTTTGCAAACCTATAATAAGTCCCCCCTGGTTGTGGTGTATAGTTCTTCTTATACATTTTTGGGTTTGATTCACTTGTATTTTGTTGGGGGTTTTTGTGTCTGTATTCATGAGATATACTGATCTGTGGTTTTCCTTTCTAATGTCTTTGTCTGATTTGGGGTATTCTAATGTCTTTTCTGGTATTAGGATAATGCTGACCTCATAGATGAGTTAGGAAGGGCTCCCCCTGCTTCTGTTTTCTGGAAGAGGTGTGGAAGTCTTTTGTGGTACAAAAGTTTTAATTTTGATGAAGTCCAGTTTATGTATTTTTTCTTTATGGATCATGGTTTTGGTGTCATGACTAAGAACTCTGCCTAGCCCTAGGTCTTGAAGGTGTTCTTTTATATTTTCTTCTAAAAGTTTTATAGTTTTACATTTAAATCTAATATCCATTTTGAATAATTTTTTGTATAAAGTATGAGGTTTTAGGTTGATGTTAATTTTTTTACCCATGGATGTCCAGTTGTTCCAGCACAATTTGTTGAAAAGACTCTTCTTCCTCTATTGAACTGCTTTTGCACCTTCATCAAAAATCAATTTGATGTACTTATGTTGGCTTCTTTCTGGGTTCTCAGTACTCTTTCATTGATTTGTGTCTATTCTTCCACCAATATTATGCTGTTTTGGTTATTGTAGTGACCAAATAGTAAGTAATAATTTTAATATCAGGTATAGTGACTCTCTCACTTTGTTCTTCTGCTTCCTTTGCCTTATCATATAAACTGTAGAATAAGCTTGTCTGTATCTACAAAAAATCTTGAGATTTTGATAGGAATTGTTTTAAATCTATAGGTGATTTTGGGGAGAATTGACATCTTCACTGTGTCAAGTCTTGCAAACCGTGAACATGGTGTGTCTCTCCATTTAGTTAGATCTTTGCTTTCTTTCATCACCATAAAGACTCTGTACAAATTTTGTTAGATTTATGTTTTAGCTATCTCATTTTTTTGAAGTGATTGCAAATGGCATTATGTTTTTAATTTGTTTCCATGTGGTCATTGCTAGTATATAGGAATGTGATTGACTTTCGTGTGGTCATCTTGTATCTTGTGGCCCTCATGGACTCATTTATTAATTCTGTGATCTATTTTGTAGATTATTTTGGATTTTCTACATAGACAACCATGTTATCTGCAAATAGGGACAGTTCTGTTTCTTCCTTACCAAATGTCTATGCTCTTATTTCCTTTTCTTGCCTTATTGCCCTGGCTGGAGTGTTTGATTACTTTTTGAGAACCAAAAATTATTTATCTTTAAAGTCAGTTCTCACTTAAATATAAAACATTATACTGCTTAATTATAATAAATAGTAATAACAAATATTTACTTCATGTCAGGCATTGATCTAAGCACTTACTAATTCCTTTAATCCAACAACCCTGAAAATAGATGTCATTATCAAACCCATTTTATAGATGTAGAAACTAAGACAGAGCGATTATGTAAGTTACCCAAGGTTACATATTTTATAAAGTAATGGAGCTGGGATTTGGATTTGTGGCATTTGGTTCTGCAGGTTGGGTTCTTAACACATCCATTGTGCAAAAATCCTGGCTTTCCTTCTAGCTGAGCCAGTCTTATGCTTAAGTGAGGGAAGTGGAGGGAGAAGAGAAAGCAAGAAAGAAATGGAGAAGTTGCTGGAACATGAAAGACACAAGGTGTGAGCAAGAGAAAGTGTGAGACCTGATGTAAGAAGAATAGGGGAAAGATTATTAAGAATATGAGGACCAGAATATGCTAGAAGAAGCTGGTCATGGAAAGCTTGAGAGGGCCCCCACGCCATTCCCCCCATAGGTCTTGACTGCCTAATTGTGGGTCCCAGCTTGTTGTCTAGACATATGTCTTCCCTCCTACACTATACAAAGCCTGACTGCCTGGGCTGTCAGGGTGTGTATTTGACATCCCTCCCCAAACCCACACACCCAGTGATTTCTGTATTTATACCTAGTTTCCCACTCTCAATTCAGCATCATTATTATTCTTTACTCCTTTTGCCACTTCTGTGTATTGGATTTTAAATCTATTTTAGAACCTAGCTCTGAAGCAAGACTGCCTAGAAGCTCTGGCTTGGTAACCTTGTGGCTCAGTCCACCACCTCAGCCCTCCAACTGTGGTCTTTGATGTGACAGAAGCTTAATTAGTTTAGTTGTAGAACCTGGAGTATACATCGCCAACTCCTAGGGTGTGAAAAACCACTTAGAAGGTGGGCTAGATAGAAGACTGAAATAGACCTGAGAATAGGAGGAAGCAAGTCAGAAAATAGGCATTCAGGGTGATCAAAGATAGCTGAGAATGATGTACACATGTCCCTCAATTCCACAGACTGAAGGAGCTTGGTAGTTAAAAATCTAGGGCAAGGCAGTAGTGACACAGACAACCCAGAGGTTGCAGCAGATGGTAATGGATTAAATAATGCTTGAATTCAATAGAAGTAAGTAATTTGGTGACTACCATGAGACTTGAGGGCAACACCACCTTTTAGGCATAACTAAAGAGAGAAAATGTCTCTGAATATACCTATTCTAATAAGAAGAGACCTGATGAGAAAGCATGTGGTATGGTTCTAGTATGCAGAAAGTTGAAGCAAGGTTTCTGAGACTTGGAAGAAATAAAGAGGTGAGAGAAAACTGGTGCATGACGGAAGAAAAAGCAGCTTGCAGTGAAGAGAATAAGGGCTCTGGAACCGTGAAGGACTGTTTTCCAGTCCTGTTGTTTTCTTGTCATTTGGAGAAGTTCTCTGGGCCTCAGTGTTCTTTCTCTGAAATAAAGACTGTAATATCATTCTTACAGTGATGATCTTGCGATGTAGTTTCATAAAATGTAAATATGTTCCTTAAAAATTTTTCCATAGGTTAAGGTTAAACTTCATTTAACTGGAAATACCATTCTCAGGAACCACTACTTGCCATCCTCCCTGCCAACCATTTTATGTATTCAAATATTGCCCTACACATTGAGCGAGAGGTTGGAGGGCTTTACAAAAGGCAATGTCAAAATATATACAGTGATAGGGATCTTATAAATCACTTTTCTCAAGCAGAGAAATCTGTGTGTGAGTGTGCGTGTGTGTGTGTGTGTGTGTGTGCGCACGCACACACCCAGTGACCTTTATTAAGCTGGCCAGATGTTCAGTACATAGTTAAGTCTTTTTTTAAAAAAAATACATTTATTTATTTATTTACTTTTGGCTGCGTTGTGTCTTCGTTGCTGCCCGTGGGCTTTCTCTAGCTGCAGTGAGTGGGGGCTACTCTTTGTTGCGGTGCGTGGGCTTCTCTTGTTGTGGAGCATGGGCTCTAGGCGCGAGGGCTTCAGTAGTTGCAGCATGCGGGCTCGGTAGTTGTGGCTCACCGGCTCTAGAGCACAGGCTCAGTCGTTGTGGTGCAAGGGCTTAGTTGCTCCACGGCATGTGAGATCTTTGCGGACCAGGGCTCAAACCCATATCCCCTGCATTGGCAGGTGGATTCTTAACCACTGCAGCACCAGGGAAGTCCCATAGTAGGTCTTGACCAGGCTGGTTCACTACAGTGCCCCACCTTGCCTCCTTGCCTGCGCTCCCCATCTCACCCAGACCCCACACATAGAGGCACCTCTCAGAACCCACACACATGACTGGTTCAGGCAGCAACTGTCTACTCCTGATGAATGCTCTTAGGCGTAAGCCTTCAGAGCGGCCGATAATTTGGCAATTAACCAGCAGGCTGAAGGAATACAGTTTGAATCCTTTGATAAAGCTTGGCGTGCCTCAGCACTATCTCCTTTTGTTCAGAGAAATATATTTTAATCAGTGTTAACAAATACTCATTCTAGACCTGGCATGAGGCACTCACATTTTTCTCTATAGTCCGAGCTGCCTCTTATTTTTTCTCTAATCTTCATCATTTCTTAATGCCCAGTATAAGCCCTGCCTCTGTGCTGCCTTTCCTTACTTCTGTAGCTTGTCTTCTACCCTCCATTCGAATTTCATCCATTATAAGTTGTCACATTCATACTCCTGAACTCTGCTTTAATGTTTTCTCATTGATTCAAAAATAATTTTCCCAATTAAAATGTAAGTGTTTTAGGGCAAGGAGTGTGTCTTATAGATTAGTCCTGCTTTCTGCATGTTATAACACCAAACCAAGTGTGGAGTAATGCCCAACCCTGCAAACCCTCAGATCCATTACTTATGTAGTGAGATTCTTCAGGACAGCCAGTTCCATTCTCCATGTGAAAATTGTTGGTGACTTGATGAGTATGAATTTGTTGGTTGATTTAGGGACCAGTGAAATTCGAGGGTGTGGTTGTGATTTTCACTGAGGCAGAGTGGAAGAGACTGAGCCTTGAGCAGAGGAACCTATACAAAGAAGTGATGCTGGAGAATTTCAGGAATCTAGTCCTGTTGGGTGAGGGTATGTTCTCTTTCCTTAATTTTTCCATTCATATATTTATTGACCATATAGCCAGCCAATGTTCTAAGCTGTTAGAACACATCTCTGAATAAAACAATAAAGCATTTTTTTGGTCATTCTAGTATAGTGACATATACAATAAATAGCATATATAAGTAAATTATGTATGTTAGAGGATAATAAGCTCTACATAGTTTTAAAATATGTATAATATATACAAATATAAGTAGAGCAGAATAAGGGGGATCCAGGGTGCCGGGGTGTAGAGGCAGGGGTGGGTGATCAGGGTAGGCCTCTGTGAGGAGATGGGTGTGAGTAAAGGCTTGAAGGAGGTAAGGAAGTTAGATATGTGGATGTAGTGGGAGACTCTTCTGTGCTGGGGAACAACCAGTGCTGAGACCCCGAGATAGGAAAGGAAGGAGGCCGGCGTGATCAGAGCACAGAGAGCAAGGAGGAGAGGAAGGTAATAAGAGAGGCCTCTCTGTGTCCTAGAAGTTAAAAAAGCTTATAGTGTAATTAAATCTGTCCGTTTTGTGTTTTATAGGTTATTTGATATTATAATCATATTTTTCTTCATTTATTTAAAACCTGAAACAGATTATTTGTCTAGGATGGTAAATACAAAATTATTCTGGATATTCCTGCATTCTTAAGAGTCCTGTTTTCAGACTTGCACATAAATTTCTGTCAGAAGCTTTTTCAAGAATTTTCTCTATTTGGCATAGCTATGAATTAATTAGTTCTGATTTATTTTTGTCTGCTTGGATCTGTTACGAACTGTTTTCCTCGGTTTGAAATGGCCCAATTTCACTCCATTTGGCTTCTGACCTAGTTTCTCCATCTGTCTCAGTGAAGAGTCACCCATTTAAATTTGCTTTCAGCTGGCCAAACTAATTTGGTCTTGTTTTTACCTTGTTTCGTCTGGTGGTCTTCTTCTCTGTCTCTGTGCTCATGCATTTCATTGATTCTGAGAACTATATTAAAATTATCTCAAAGTAAATTAATCTTTACATGGAAACTTTGGATCCTGTTGGGTCCATTTCATACTTCAAACTGTTTTGCTGCACTTGATTCATCCTTCCTTTTCTCTATATATTTTTCTTTTATTGATGAATTACTTAAAACAAATCCCAAATAATGTGACATACCACTCCTAAATATATCACAATGTAACTAATAAATAAGGACTTTTTTTTATATGTAACCACATTATCTGTAGGGCTTCAGTATCATCTGACACTTGGTCTATGTTCAAATTTACCTGATCATCTCAAAAAAGTCTTTTTGAGAATTTGAATCAGGATCCAGACAAGATCCACACATTCCATTTTTTAAAAATATTCCTTAAATCTGTATCAGTTCTTCCTCCCTCTTCTGGTTTTTCTCTCAAGGCCGTGGATCTGTTTGTAATTCTCTGAATCTAGAATATAAATCTATTTTAGATAATATTCTAAAGTAGTTTTTACATAGTAGATCGTAAATCAAGGGAGAATAGTTTTGAACTTTATCAAGAAGTGTTCACCAGAGACTTCCCTGGTGGCGCAGTGGTTAAGAATCCGCCTGCCAATGCAGGGGACACAGGTTCAATCCCTGGTCTGGAAAGATCCCACATGCTGCGGAGCAGCTAAGCCCGTGTGCCACAACTACTAAGCCTGCGCTCTAGAGCCTACAAGCCACAACTACTGAGCCTGCATGCCACAACTACTGGTGCCCACATGCCTAGAGCCCACTCACCACAAGTAGAGAAAGCCCACGTGGAGCAGTGAAGACCCAATGCAGCCATAAATAGATAGATAGATATCTAGATAGATAGATAGATAAAATGCCATTTGCAGAAAAAAAAAACAGACGTGTTCATCAGCATGAAGAACATGGGAATTTCCCTGGTGGTCCATTGGTTAGGACTCGGCGCTTTTACTGCCGTGGCCCGTGTTCAATCCCTGGTCAGGGAACTAAGAACCTGCAAGCCGCGCAGCACGACTGGAAAAGAAAAAAAAAGAAAACATCACATGACCAATGGCATTGCTGGTTGTAGTGTTTGAGTTACCACCCATACAGCACACCTATGTCTGTCACCAATATAGTATACACATGTCATCAGTAAGGCACATCCATGTCTGTCTGCATTTGTAACTGTCATGTCCACAGTGATCTGCCTGTAGCTGTAAGCATCTCATTGCTTCATTATGTCTCCTAATGTAGTCCTGTGAAATTCATATTGAAATACATAATTTTTTATTGTAAATTACTTGCTTTTATTTCTCTTTTATATTTTGGTTAGGGCATTACATTCTTTTTTAAAAATTCTGTGTATGGGGACATTTTATTAAATATGAATCTCATTGCAAGACAGTAAATGAGATGTTACAAGACATAGACTATGAAAAGGAGCCTTTGATTCTGACAGTATTGAGAACGTGTCTGTCTTCTGCCTAACCTTTTAAGTTCTTTCTTAATTAACTCTGTTCCTATCACTTATTCATGCAAAAGTATTTATTAACTATTATATGTTAGGTCCAGTTCTGGGTTCTTGGAATATACCAGTAGTATATCTGGGAGAAGGGTGTTCCAGACATCGGAACCAGCCAGTGCAAGGCATCAGGAGGGAGTTCAGTGTGACTCAGATTGGAGGGAATGAAGGATGGAGTATAGATGGAGTCAGAAAGCCGATAGGTTGTGAAAGAATGTGGAACCCAGTGGGCCACTCTCAGGGCTTGGTTTTTACTCTGAACATTACGGGGTTTCTTGGGTTTTTTAAAAATAAGGTAAAGAGTTCTATTTATTAGGAATGTAGAATAAAGAAGGAAGAGATTGGAATGGGCTTTAGTCACCTGCTCCCATCCCATTCTTCTATTCCTGATCCCAGGGCAGAACTCTCATGGCTCTAGGGAATACTTCCTTTGGATGGATGAGGGTCCTGGCAAGATTGGTCTCAGTAGATCCTCTGGAGCAGCATGGCTTAGCCACCCCTCATTCTGTCCTGAGAGTAGTCAGTGCAGTTGGACTGGGTGTCTGGAATCTCCTGATCAGGAGATCTGGATGGCTTTGTAGCCCTAGACTGTGGTCAAAGCCCAGAATACCTCCTGTCCCCAGATTTAATCTATAGGCCAAATTTGGTTAGTTTTTCCCCAAACAGATTGTTCTATGTCAGGGGGTTTAATTCTCACTGGCTTCTTTTCTCCAGAGACCTAGTCAAAGCAGCAAGAGTCTCATTATTTGCTTCGAAGCTTTTTTTTTTTTCCCCCTTAAGGACAGGTTTAGTAGAAAATAATTCTTTGTATGCTGATTAGTTCAGAGTTATCTGTGGTTTGTATAGTATTTAAGAGCACATCCCAAACCCTGTTTTGTTTCTTCTTTCTTTGTGACTGTGAACAAGTTACTTAACCCTGCTAAACTATTCTCTGCTGCCTTCTGCATTGGAGACACCAGACTGAGTGACTCCTACATCAATCCACTCTTTCTTCTCATAGGAAAAGTCACAAAGTACGTTCCCCTGTAGGTCATAGGATTGTTCTCTCTTGTTGGAAATAAACGGTTGTAGCTGTGTGTGTCAGTGTAACTGGTTATGGCTTAGGAGATAATTTTAGTGTAAGTGCAGATACAAAGTTGAAGATGCCTCTGATACTTACTTGGAAGATTATTTATTGGAATAATATATAGAATAATAGGTTCTGCTGTGGGTTTTTTGGGGGGTTTTTTTGATTCAAGTAAAAGATGTAAAATGTAAAAACTGACTACAGTACATAATCTGAATCTAATCATAGGAAAATGTCGGCAACATTCTATACATATTCTAGAACATGAGGAATGTTCCCTAAAAAAAGAACCCTATTCTTCAAAAATGCCAGTCTCATGAAAGAGACACTAAAGGAAACTAAAGAAACATGGAAACTAATTGTAATATCTGATAGTAGACTAAATCCTGTACTGTAGGGAAAATGCTATAAAGGACATTATTGGATCAATTGACAAAATTGGAATATATATGATAGTTAAAGTATTATGTAAATGTTAAATTTACCAGAGTTCAAGCGGAAGTTTTCGTGGGGCAACTGAGAAGGACACAGTTAAGATGGAGTTTCCAGCCCAGTGAGTCTGAGGGCCAGACCGTGACCCCATAAAGCATGATCTCCTGTCCAGACTGTGGCAGGTGTTGAAGCAACTTTCAAATTCTGCCCCTACTGTGGAAAACCTTTACCTACAGAGGAGCACGAGGGGTCCCAGACCTTTGTCAAGCTGTCTATGTCATCCTCCCAAGCTTGGACTCCTCCCCTGAAATCTACATTCATATATATCAGACTGCCTGCTTGACATGTATTGGATGTCCCATAAGTGTCTCCACATGCCCAGAACTAAGCTCCTAATATGACTGCCGCCCCCGCACCTGCCCCTTCCATAGACTATCCCATTGAGGTAACAGCAGTTCAGCTTATTCAGTTTCTCAGACCATGAAGTCATCCTCAAGTCCTCTTTCTCTCCCACCCCATGACTGCAGCGCTCCAGCAGATCTCATCATCTCTCCCTTTAAAAGTCAATGCCGAGGGCTTCCCTGGTGGCGCAGTGGTTGGGAGTCTGCCTGCCGATGCAGGGGACACGGGTTCGTGCCCCGGTCTGGGAAGGTCCCACATGCCGTGGAGCGGCTGGGCCCGTGAGCCATGGCCGCTGAGCCTGCGCGTCCGGACCCTGTGCTCCGCAGCGGGAGAGGCCACAGCAGTGAGGGGCTCGCGTACTGCAAAAAAAAAAAAAAAAAAAAAAAGTCAATGCCGAGGGCTTCCCTGGTGGCGCAGTGGTTGAGAGTCCGCCTGCCGATGCAGGGAACACGGGTTCGTGCCCCGGTCCGGGAAGATCCCACATGCCGCGGAGCAGCTGGGCCCGTGAGCCATGGCCGCTGAGCCTGCGCGTCCGCAACGGGAGAGGCCACAACAGTGAGAGGCCCGCGTAACGAAAAAAAAAAAAAAAGTCAATGCCGAGGACTTCCCTGATGGCACAGTGGTTAAGAATCCACCTGCCAATGGAGGGGACACAGGTTCGATCCTTGGTCTGGGAAGATCCCACATGCCGCGGAACAACTAAGCCCATGCACCACAACTACTGAGCCTGTGCTCTAGAGCCCACAAGCCACAATTACTGAGCCCATGTGCCACAACTACTGAAGTCTGTGCGCCTAGAGCCTGTGCTCCACAACAAGAGAAGCCACTGCAATGAGAAGCCCGTGCACCACAATGAAGAGTAGCCCCCACGTGCCTCAACTAGAGAAAGCCCGCATGCAGCAACAAAGACCCAACGCAGCCAAAAATAAATAAATAAATTTATTTTAAAAAAAAATTTACCAGAGTTGATAACTGTATTGTGGTTATGAAAGTGAATATCCCGGGCTTCCCTGGTGGCGCAGTGGTTGAGAGTCCGCCTGCCGAAGCAGGGGACACGGGTTCCTGCCCCGGTCCGGGAAGATCCCACATGCCACGGAGCATCTGGGCCCGTGAGCCATGGCCATTGAGCCTGCGCGTCCAGAGCCTGTGCTCCGCAACGGGAGAGGCCACAACAGTGAGAGGCCCGCGTACCGCAAAAAAAAAAAAAAAAAAAAAAAATGAATATCCCTACTTTTATGAGACACACACTGAAGTATTTAGGGTAAAGGGCATTGATGTATGCAGTTTACTCTCAAATGATTCAAAGAAAAAAATATATATACATATATGTATACACACATATACATACATAACATACAAATGTTAGCAGTAGGTAATTAGGGTAAAGGGTATACAGCTGTTCTTTGTATTGTCCTTATTCTTGCACCTTTTCTGTACATTTGAAATTATTTCCAAATAAAAAGTCCAAAGAAGTTGAATGGAAATATAGGTCTGGTGAAGCATGTCTTGGAGAGACAGACATTAACGGCTGTGAATGATTAATGGGCCAGATCTTACTATAAGACAAGGAAGAAAAGCCCAGCGAGCCCTTCCTCTGACTACTTTGACTGAAAACTTTCTTCTTCAGCAGATTCAAAGCCAGGAGTCCGTCCCTGGCCCCTTTGCCCTCTGCCCTCTGGCCTTTGACGGTCAGCAATTTCTCAGCCACCATGAGCTCTGCAGTCATCTTATTCCATATTCATGTGCAGGAAATCAACTCCAACCAGGGGATCCTTGCCCAAGTGACCACCAGCAGCGGCAGCAACAACATTCTGATAAAAACCACTGGGGTGCCAAAGCAGAAGATCAAGGAATGGGATCTACACCTTTGTTTTGGAGCATAAATGAGAAGGGGACTTAAGTGGTTTTCTCTAGCCCACCCCAGGGACCACCAGTAAGCTCTCAGGGAGGCAACAAAGTGTTGAAGGTACAGCTCAGTCCAGCCCAGAGGGTAAGCTCTGGGGAAGCAGACAACATTCCTGAGAGGGTAGAACTCTCAGGATTTGGAGCAGTCAGGTTTAGAGGTGTGGACTAGGTTTTAGCCAGAAGTCAAACCTCTTCAGACACAGGCTGTCACGAGCGGAGATACCTCCTGTGCAGAAAGTGTGGGTGAAGCTTTAGCAGGAAGTCACATCTCAACAGACATCAGAGGACACACAGGGGAAAAGCCTTATATATGTGGGGAGTTGTGGTCAAGGCTTTATAGATAAGTCACCCCTCTACAACCACCAGAGTACACACTCAGGTGAGAAGCTTTATGTATGCAGGGAAGTGTGGGCAAGCTTTTAGCCACAAGTCACACACACACAAGGGAGAAGCCCTTTGCATGATGTGTGGGCGAGGCATTAGTGAAAAGTCAGACCTCATTAAGCACCAGAGGATTCACACAGGGGATAAGCCTTATGTGTGCAGGAACTGTAGCCAAGGCTTTAGGGTGAAATCACACCTAAATCATCACACACCACAGGACATGTTCAGATGAGAAGCCTTTTGTTTGCAGGGAGTGTGGGTGGGGTTTTAGCCACAAGATAATCCTAAACACACACCAGAGGACACCCATAGGAGAGAAGCCTTACGAGTTGCAGGGTATGTGGGCGAGACTTCAGCCACAAGTCAGCTCTCAGCACGCATCAGAGGGTGCACTCAGGGGAAAAGTCTTATGTGTGCAGGGAATGTGGGCAAGGCTTTAGCCATAAGTCAGCCCTCATCAGACACCAGAGAACACACTCAGGGAAAAGCCTTAGGTGTGCGAGGAGTGAGTATGACTTTAGCAACAAGGCAGTTGGCAGCCACATCAGAGGGCACACTCAAGGGAGAAGCCTTGATTGTGAGGTCGTGTGGGTGAGGCTTTAGCTGGACATCACTCCTTATCACAGAGCAGAGGACATGCTCAGAGAGAAGCCTGACAGGGAGTGAGGGTAAGGTGTTAGCTGGAGGTGACCTCATGAGAAACACTGGGAGTCAAATCTCTCCACCATCCATTACCACCCTGCTAGAGCTCTGCGAGGGCTTCAGGAACAGTCTTCTGACCCCTTACACCCTCTGTGAGTGTGAAGATGGCAGAGGTCTAGCCTCTGAGAACAGAGCTACCAAGTGATGGTGCTCTTGGAGAAGTGGTCTTTGCTTCTACCTACTTCCTTCTTCAGCTGTGTCCTTCTGTTGGCTTCTATGACACTTTCCTGTTCTATTTTTGTCTACATCTCTAGCCTTTGATGCATCCTCTTTTTTTTTTTTTTAACATCTTCATTGGGGTATAATTGCTTTACAGTGGTGTGTTAGTTTCTGCTTTATAACAAAGTGAATCAGTTATACATATACATATGTTCCCATATCTCTTCCCTCTTGCGTCTCCCTCCCTCCCACCCTCCCTATCCCACCCCCGATATCCCTGTGCCATGCGGCTGCTTCCCACTAGCTATCTACCTTACGTTTGTTAGTGTATATATGTCCATGCCTCTCTCTCGCCCTGTCACAGCTTACCCTTCCTCCTCCCCATATTCTCAAGTCCATTCTCCATTAGGTCTGTGTCTTTATTCCTGTCTTACTCCTAGGTTCTTCATGACATTTTTTTTCTTAAATTCCATATATATGTGTTAGCATACGGTATTTGTCTTTCTCTTTCTGAGTTACTTCACTCTGTATGACAGACTCTAGGTCTATCCACCTCATTACAAATAGCTCAATTTCGTTTCTTTTTATGGTTGAGTAATATTCCATTGTATATATGTGCCACATCTTCTTTATCCATTCATCCATGATGGGCACTTAGGTTGTTTCCGTCTCCAGGCTATTGTAAATAGAGCTGCAATGAACATTTTGGTACATGACTCTTTTTGAATTTTGGTTTTCTCAGGGTATATGCCCAGTAGTGGGATTGCTGGGTCATATGGTAGTTCTATTTGTAGTTTTTTAAGGAACCTCCATACTGTTCTCCACAGTGGCTGTACCAATTCACATTCCCACCAGCAGTGCAAGAGTGTCCCTTTTCTCCACACCCTCTCCAGCACTTACTGTTTCTAGATTTTTTGATGATGGCCATTCTGACTGGTGTGAGATGATATCTCATTGTAGTTTTGATTTGCATTTCTCTAATGATTAATGATGTTGAGCATTCTTTCATGTGTTTGTTGGCAGTCTGTATATCTTCTTTGGAGAAATGTCTATTTAGGTCTTCTGCGCATTTTTGGATTGGGTTGTTTGTTTTTTTGTTATTGAGCTGCATGAGCTGCTTGTAAATTTTGGAGATTAATCCTTTGTCAGTTGCTTCATTTGCAAATATTTTCTCCCATTCTGAGGGTTGTCTTTTGGTCTTGTTTATGGTTTCCTTTGCTGTGCAAAAGCTTTGAAGTTTCATTAGGTCCCATTTGTTTATTTTTGTTTTTATTTCCATTTCTCTAGGAGGTGGGTCAAAAAGGATCTTGCTGTGATTTATGTCATAGAGTGTTCTGCGTATGTTTTCCTCTAAGAGTTTGATAGTTTCTGGCCTTACATTTAGGTCTTTAATCCATTTTGAGCTTATTTTTGTGTATGGTGTTAGGGAGTGATCTAATCTCATACTTTTACATGTACCTGTCCAGTTTTCCCAGCACCACTTATTGAAGAGGCTGTCCTTTCTCCACTGTACATTCCTGCCACCTTTATCAAAGATAAGGTGTCCATATGTGCGTGGGTTTATCTCTGGGCTTTCTATCCTGTTCCATTGATCTATCTTTCTGTTTTTGTGCCAGTACCATACTGTCTTGATTACTGTAGCTTTGTAGTATAGTCTGAAGTCAGGGAGCCTGATTCCTCCAGCTCTGTTTTTCGTTCTCAAGATTGCTTTGGCTATTCGGGATCTTTTGTGTTTCCATACAAATTGTGAAATTTTTTGTTCTAGTTCTGTGAAAAATGCCAGTGGTAGTTTGATAGGGATTGCATTGAATCTATAGATTGCTTTGGGTAATAGAGTCATTTTCACAATGTTGATTCTTCCAATCCATGAACATGGTATATCTCTCCATCTATTTGTATCATCTTTAATTTCTTTCATCAGTGTCCTATAATTTTCTGCATACAGGTCTTTTGTCTCCTTAGGTAGGTTTATTCCTAGATATTTTATTCTTTTTGTTGCAGTGGTAAATGGGAGTGTTTTCTTGATTTCACTTTCAGATTTTTCATCATTAGTATATAGGAATGCCAGAGATTTCTGTGCATTAATTTTGTATCCTGCTACTTTACCAAATTCATTGATTAGCTCTAGTAGTTTTCTGGTAGCATCTTTAGGATTCTCTATGTATAGTATCATGTCATCTGCAAACAGTGACAGCTTTACTTCTTTTCCGATTTGGATTCCTTTTATTTCCTTTTCTTCTCTGATTGCTGTGGCTAAAACTTCCAAAACTATGTTGAATAAGAGTGGTGAGAGTGGGCAACCTTGTCTTGTTCCTGATCTTAGTGGAAATGCTTTCAGTTTTTCACCATTGAGGATGATGTTGGCTGTGGGCTTGTCATATATGGCCTTTATTATGTTGAGGAAAGTTCCCTCTATGCCTACTTTCTGCAGGGTTTTTATCATAAATGGGTGTTGAATTTTGTCAAAAGCTTTCTCTGCATCTATTGAGATGATCATATGGTTTTTCTCCTTCAATTTGTTAATGTGGTTTATCACATTGATAGATTTGCGTATATTGAAGAATCCTTGTGATGCATCCTCTATACCCCACTTTAAGTATTACTCAGGGTTCAGTCTCACCCTCCAATCTGAGGGACTCCTTAACCATGTCTCCTTCCTAACCCTCCAGTTCCAAACCCAGGTCCCTTTAACCACACCCCCAAATTCTTCAGTCTCAGGATCTAAACCTCAAAACCATGCTATTTGGCCCTCCAAGGACAGGGATAAGGTTACTAGCAATACCCCACCATTGGCCTTCCAATACCAGGTTTTAGGGTTTTTAACACAGCCCCTCCTGAGCCCTTCAATCTCAGTGCCCAGTCTTTTAGCCACACTCTCACATCAGTCCTCCAGTAATTGTTGTAAGGCTCTTTGAACCAAACCCACTCTCACTTATCTTACATTCCCAGGCCCCATGTGGCCCAGGTTCCTGAGTGTTCACCTAAATTTATTCTTGGCCCTAGTGCTATATGTCAGTGGGTATACCCTGGAGGGCTGTCTGCTCAGGCCCCAGTGTCTTTATTTGCCAAGAGGATATTTGCCACAGAGAGGGAGGAGAGAGATTTTTTGTAACACCCCCCACCACCACCACCACCAAAATCTGGCTTGGTTTGGGGCTGGAGGAGAGATAAAAGGGGTTCTTGGTCCAGATGCCTTTGTCCACAGCCTCTCACTTGGAAGTGGTTGTCTCCAAGGTTAGCCTGGTAGGGGGTAAGGGCTGGGAGCACCTGGAGTGTAGGTTCCCCCCCACACTTCAACTCAGGCACTACTGCCCGGTCTACCACCATAGTGCTGCCCCTTTTCCCATGGCCTTAGCTAAAAGCCACAGAGGGAAGTCTGTGTTTTCTCTAGGGGTTGCCGAGCAGAGAAGGGGGGGCCCCTCCACCGTCATTCCACGTGACCTCAAAGCTGCTTTCTGATAGGGCAACAAAAGGGGGAAAATTAATAGTCTCACACCTTGCTTTAAACATGATGGGAAAAAAATGTTTATTTTCTCTTAAAATCCATGTAGAAACTGTAGAGACAGCACACAAGTCTGGCCCAGCAAGACCACTGTCAGGCCCAGAAATCAGGGAGAGATGCAGAGGGGACCTCTGTCCAGGTGGGTGCAGATAGCTTTGGATGTCTTCCAGTCAGGAGTCACTCCTTCATGGACAGGGGTTAAAATTGGCCCCATCTCTGCAATGATAGTCTTGAGGTGTTGTGAGATCTTCACAATAAAGGATTGTGGGAGGAGACGGGATGGGAAAAGGAGGCAAACACTTCCAGGACTGTTGGGCTTCATAGAATTTCCTGCCAGGGAGGAATAGCTGGATTTTTGCTGTAGGGGCTGGTGGCTCATTTCTTTCTTTCTTTCTTTCTTTTTTTTTTTTATAAATTTGTTTATTTATTTATTTTTGGCTGCATTGGGTGTTCGTTGCTGCACACAGGCTTTCTGTAGTTGCGGTGAGCGGGGGCTACTCTTCATTGCAGTGCGTGGGCTTCTCATTGCAGTGGCTTCTCTTGTTGCGGAGCATGGGCTTTAGGCGCACGGGCTTCAATAGTTGTGGCTCGCGGGCCCTAAAGCGCAGCCTCAGTAGTTGTGGCGCACGGGCTTAGTTGCTCCACGGCATGTGGGATCTTCCCGGACCAGGGCTCAAACCCGTGTCCCCTGCCTTGGCAGGCGGATTCTTAACCACTGCACCAGCAGGGAAGCCCTGGTGCCTCATTTCTGATGGGTGATAAGGCATCTCAGACTCAGGACTGCAGGACCTGGTAAGTAAAACTGAGATCAAGGCAGCCCCTGTGTTCTTGCTGGCCTTGTCCTTCAACCTCACCCCAAAAGTACTCGGCTTTGTCTCTTTCGGGGTAGTTTCATTTAGCCCTCCAAATGCCTCGCCCCTTTTTCTTGAGCTTTGTCCCCCCCGCGCAGATTTCTCCTTTTGTTTCCCAAATTTTCTTCTAATGCTGAAGTGCCCACATGGTGGAACCATGGGGAGGAGGGACCTCTTTGGCTTTGGGAGGGACCAGAGAGGGCACCCAAGGGGCTACTTGCTGTATCTGCTTGTTTCCCAGCTTCCATGGGGGTGAGGATAGAACCTTTCAACGTCAGCTCAAGTTGCTGTCACTGATTCCCTACCTTCCGCCTCCCTGGGTAATAGAGGCACCCCTACTACCTCACCCTACTTTCGCACAGTTTTAACACGTCAGGGGGTCTGCATTTAGAGCCACTTTCCCATGGGGCTTTGTGGGAGTGATCTCTCGACTCCATTCCAGGGGTCCTGGTTTTCTGCAGCTGTTTCCATCATCATTCCTTCTTTTCCCTTGGCTTGTTGCCCCTACTTTCCACATCTTGAAGAGGGCATGAAGAGCCCTTCATACCCTGACCTCAGTAATACCTATTTCTGGGCCTTAGTGTGAGAGGTGGAATTAAGGCCCCCCAAACTGGCTTCTGTTATTCAGATGCTGGGCGCTAGGGTAAGCCTCTTCAGGAGAGGAAGAGAGGAGGATGGCCATGAGGCCCAGGCATTTGTGAGTCATAAGGGGATCATGGGCTCTCAGAACCTTAGAGTCCCAGACTCATGAATCCTAAGTGGCTCCTGGAGAACTGGGATAAAGGGAGCATCACATTAGGCATCCAAGGCTGCTCATTTAGGCAAGTGAATCCCACTCTTCATCTTGACCTTGGATGATTCAAGGACTTATGTTCCCCAGGGCCATATATGACCAAAAATAAGCCTCTGGGAGAATTTGTGGAATGATGAATTCATGGGAGGGAATTCTTGGGTAGAAGAGTGTTTGAACTTGGAAATCCCAATTTAATGAGAAAGGATTTTGTGTGGTGGAAGGCTGACAGGTGAGAAAACTTGTGAATGTTCTAAAAGACACTGTGAAAGAAGTATCTGTCTTTTGACATATCCAAATTTTGCTGGATTTCTATTTTACTCCCTATTCTCAAGCTGAACCTGTACTGAAAGTATTTTTAATTTTAAAATTTATTTTAAATTATATTTTAATAAATTTTATTTGATTTTAAGTGAAACGTATGCAAATGTAGAAATAGAAAATGAATTTACTTGATTTCAGGTTGAGACAAATACATACAGCCATCTGCTGTAAAGAATCATTTTTAAATTTTAGAAGTTATTCTCATAGGAAATAATGGTCACATAGAAGGTGTATCTGCATCTGGGAGATAGTAGTTGC
This sequence comes from Delphinus delphis, assembly GCF_949987515.2. Classification (NCBI taxonomy): domain Eukaryota; kingdom Metazoa; phylum Chordata; class Mammalia; order Artiodactyla; family Delphinidae; genus Delphinus; species Delphinus delphis. The sequence goes on from NC_082692.2 coordinate 64,532,037, forward strand.
ACAACATGCAGTATCTGTTATGATTTTGTTTTCCCACTATCGAACTTATCTTTGGAAGATGAACCAGTTCTTGAAGTCCAGCTCTCAATCCAGGGCTCTTTCCTTTCTGTCCCACTGACCTTGTCCACTCTGAGTTTTCCAACAGCCGTTAAGTCTTTAAAGCTGTGATTTCTCCTGCTCCTGGGATTCTATCTTGTGTCTGTTGAACCAGTCGGAAGGACAGATCACTTCTGTATATGTGACAGTCCCTAAATGCACATGCATATTCTCATTACAAGCGTGTAAAACATCACATCAGTTATGCAGTCAGCAGTGAAAGCCACAGTGACAATACATTGGGTCAGCTCAGAAGCCCCACTCCCAAGGTCACTTTAACTGCCCTTCCCCACTGTAAACCCATCAACTGAATTTGGGTGCATTTTCCCCCCTTTTGGAAGACCATCCAAGTAGTTTAGTACATGTACATCAGGGGCTAAAGCCACAGCCACCAGGAGACCAGGGAAGGCAGAGTCCATGGGGGACAGCAGGGAGGCTTTTTTCCTTCTCTGGGTTCTCACCCCAGGGTTGGTGCTGCTACCCCTCCCTGTGTGCCTCCTGGCATCTAGTGAGCACCTGGGTGATCTGTATGGCTCCATGGCCACCATGCCACCGTGACTCTACACTGCAGTCCTCAGTGCTTTTGGCCACACCTGCACTCAGCACCCCCTTCCCTCCCACAGGACCAGGTAGGACAGTGACTTAGGCACTTGTGCCCAGCAGAGATATAAAAATTTGAACCTCTCCTCTTTGAAAATACCCCAGGAACTTCCCTGGTGGTCCAGTGGTAAAGAATCCGCCTTACAGTGCAGGGGATGTGGGCTCAATCCCCAGTCAGGGAACTAGATCCTACATGCCGTGGGGCAACTAAGTCCGCGTGCTGCAACTACTGAGCTTGTGCGCCTCAACTAGAGAGCCTGCGTGCCGCAAACTACAGAGCCCACACACTCTGGAACCTGCACACCACAACTAGAGAGAAGCCCGCACACTGCAATGAGCCTGTGCGCTGCAACGGAAGATCCCGCATGCCTCAGCGAAGACCACATGTGCCGCAACTAAGCCCCGACGCAGCCCCCCCAAAAAAAATTAATAATAAATAAATTAATAAATCTAAAAAAAAAGAAAATATCCCAGCTTACTTGAACAGCATGTGGCCTTTGGTCCCCCTTGGGGACAGGGAAGCTTGGTCCCTCCTGGAAGCAGCTGCAGTTGGGATAAAGAGGAAGGGAATGTGGAGAATGCTGCTCTGTGCCAGTATTTCTCGCTTTGCATTTCTCACTTTTAAGTGGCTGCCTCATGGTTCAACCAAAGGAACTTTGGTTTCTGAGTGTTTTCACTCCTCAGAAAGTTCTGTCTTCTTTGCTGACATTTACTTCAGCTTTGCAGACCGCTTGGCTAAGGATCACCTTTCAGCTTGACTGCAGAGCTGTCTGTCCCATTGTCAGAGCATTCTCCCCTTGTCTCCTGGAAGAAAGTAAGCAACAATCAAGGCCACATCTAGGGGCTTGTTACAATCCTACCTCTCACCAGTCAGCCTATAAATTTTTATCAAGAGGTAGGACAGTGGGGCCCCACTGGGCGAGAACATTTTCTGATAGATCCCAGTACCATATCCCTGGAACTGGCCTATGGGATCCTTTGCCCTTCTTCCAGAAAGCCATGTCTTTATCACAGCATCACATCCTCATTGCCAAAGGAACATTTAGAGGGATGCTTAGGACTCATGGTGGATTGTCCACAAGTAAAGAAGAGAGACAAGGAAAAAATCCAAATATATGATGTTGGTAACAAGAACAACCAGTCTTTTGTAGGTGAAGAAATCAGAAACGTAGATAATTTGCCCATGTTCACACAACTAATAAGGGGTGGTACTTGGATTCAGCTTGGTATTCAGGAATAAGGATTCCAGGGTAGCATACTGAAGGTTTCCAAGGTGGAAACCTCTGTGATAGGGTACTGCAGAAATAGCACCTGGCAAAGATTTGTGCTTTCTGTGCCTAGAAAGGCCCTTTCCTTGTTACTGGGGGTGGGAGGGGCATGGAGGAGGAAAGGGGGAGATCCTTTAGCCAAAGAGCATCACAGGAAGCATACACTGAAATAATGCTATGACTAACTGGGTCATTTGGGGCTTGTCATGGTGGTGGACCACCAGGAAAACGAAGAGCTATCGTATGTAAGTAATCAACCTTGATCATCATGAGTTGCTGACATTGCTTCTCCCCAAGGGGAAGGGAAGAGTACATCTGATCCCAGGGGATTCTCTGATGTGCTTCATACCCAGGGATAATCTTCAGTGGACCCTAACAGCAGTCAACTTTTACATCAGGGTGAAACATGTAAGGGATCAGACGCTTTAGAGATAAAGGTCTGTGTTTCCCCAGTATATAAGCATCTTAGACCTGTAAGTGCTGACTCCGGGGAGAGGAATTATAGTATGGTTGGTAAAGGATGGAGATAATAAGAATCAGTTATGACCTCATGTCTAGTTGCAGTAGTGGGAAATGGCGGGGGGGTTCCCCACTAATCGGCTTATGTTGAGTCTTAAATAGAGATTGTGGCTCACCAGCATCTTGCCTGGCTCTGGGATATGCTGAGCTACACGTAGACCAAAGCATGAACAGGGAAGGATGGCCTTGGACAACTTCTATACTCCATCTCTTGGCCACATCCTTACCATGGCTGTTGCTGAACCCAGGTGAAATCAGAGAGCTCCTTAAGTCCATTTCTCTTGTGTTCGTCCCAGGAGCTTCTCTACTGATGTGGTGCAGGAAGCCTTTCTGGCAATACGCAGATTTGGACCTGCAGGGGAGTTCAGTCTTCCTGTGGAAATGCTTAACAATGGATGATGGAAACCAGTGGGCAGGACCCCAGCTTCTTGGTCTCTGATGGGAGGGAGAGGACTTCCAGCTAGATAAGAGGCCAGTTGTCCACAGTGGTGACCACCTCAGTACCCCTTTCTTGGGTTGGCTTTCTCTTCGCTGTTTTACTCTCCCAGTGCCTCCACTCTTATTTTCTGAGATCACTTCCCAGAATAAACTAGCTACATATAAGCCCTCATTTCCTGCTATGCTGTTATTTCAGGAGAAAAAAAGGCCACTCAACTGTGGCTACACTGCCAGTAACCCAGTTACCACCCAGTCTTCCATAATAGTACCTTTGTAGCGACAGGCAAAGCTGAAAGAGGAGAAAGACTCCATGAAAGTCTCATCTTGTCCACAGTTCCCAGGCCTGTGAGTTAAAAATCCTAAACCACTAACTAGATGACCAACGCCCCCCCCCCAGCCCACCTGCTTATGCAAAATGCTCTGAGAGAGACAGGAGGAGCCAGTTACTCCCAGGACCCCAAATAAGTGTGTAGCTCTTGATGCCCACATGGAAGAGACTTATCTCTGTTTGTGAGAAAACTTTGGACCACAGAGGTTTATATATAACATGCTTTTCAGAGGGACTCAATCACATGAGGATTGTGGCTTCTACTTCTAGGGGGAAAACTGCTGGAATTTCTCAACTTCCATCACTCTTTTTTTCTTTTTTTTTTGTACACGGGCGTCTCACTGTTGTGGCCTCTCTATTGCAGAGCACAGGCTCCGGACATGCAGGCTCAGCGGCCATGGCTCATGGGCCCAGCCCCTCCGCGGCATGTGGGATCTTCCTGGACCAGGGCACGAACCCGCGTCCCCTGCATCGGCAGGCGGACTCTCAACCCCTGCGCCACCAGGGAAGCCCCATCACTCTTGATTTAACTCACTAACATGTTTCCTTAAGCCTCCAGCCCAGCTCATTTGAGCCACACACCCTCCCTGCCCTACCCTGCCCTCTGCTCCTTTGGAAACCTTCTTCCTCGGTCATCCAGGCTTCTCACTGTGAGAGACTCAGGCAGTCTTGGTCCTCCAACCCTGAATCCTAGCTTTGTACTCCACTGAGCTGGGCTTCTGTCTGAGCTGTCAAAGGGCCTATTTTATTTTGTTAATGCGTTCAATGAATCAAAGTTCTATTTCTGCTAGACTAATATTACAGTCACTTTCATAAGAAATCAGTCGAGTACTTTGGCCATGGTGCCGTTTCTGTGTTCTACATTCCCTACAGAGGACAGGAATGCTTACTTTAACCTCAGCATAAAGAGTGTGAGATCAACTTACGTGATTTCATTTGGTTTCAACTGCTCTTGGTAAAGTGGTAACTAGAATTGTGTCCTACCCTAATCATAATCTATCAGCTATCTCTGTGCATTACCTAAGTTTATATATGAGAAAGCCACTTTTAACTGTACAGTCTTGTCAAAAACATCGTCAGTAATTAAATGTGCTAAAATAGACAAAGGAAAATAGTGTGAGATTAAGTCATACACTGAGAGGTGTGATTAACTTAACTCTTTCTATCTGAAATCCAAAGAAGGAGAAGAAGAGATCATTTAAATTGTCATTTATTGAGATCTTGGGTTTTTGACCTTATGTGCATGAGTTAGTTTAATCCTCACAGTAACTCTGAAAGTTAAGTATGACTTTCTCATTTAACAACTGAATTGAGTGGAGACAAATATAGCTAAAGTCACATAGCTAGAAAGTGATAGAACCAGGATTTGAATTCCGATCTGTCACCAAAGCTCCAGCTTCTAATCCCTGCACCTCCTTTCCAAACAACTTGAGAGGAAACACTGTGTTCACCCGCACATTCTACCTTTCAAATAACTCAGAACACCCTCACCCCAACCACAATCTCCAAACTGCTGACCTGTTCGTTCATATCTTCTTGTGCACACAGGTTTGCCACCAAGTGGGAACCCTCCATTGTCCTCTCTGTCCATTTGTTTCTTGTGTCCAGTTTAATCCTTGGATGATTGTTTCAACTATTTACTTGCTAAGACTAAATATTCCTTGTCCCTTTGATCTTTCACCAAGCCTGCTCATGAAATCCCTGATCTTGGATGATTCCACCAATTGCACATTTCATGGCTGCAACTCACCACAACACATGACAAGGCATGCAACTCATATTCCAAATACAGGGTCACAGAGTTCTTAATTTGCCCTCAGAAATGCCTCGTAATTCTATGTCTCATGAGTCAGTTCCCTTTCCCATGCTTCATAAGTATTATTTCAAACCTTTTCATGCTTTATGAATTTCATCTTTCCCCTCACTTTCAATAGATGGCTTTGACTCCTGTTTGACAAATGAAAGAGATATTGCTGAAGAAAGAGCCAACATCCCCACAATGAAACATGCAAGCATTCCTATGCCTCTCTCCTATAGTGAAGGAGGAGCTATCTTTAATTCCAAAATTGACCTTTTCCTCTAAAGTGTGTTTGCGTCCTAGTCCCTCCTGCTTCTCAGGAATTTTAATGATTCTAAATTATGTTTATTGTAAACCAATCCGTCTCTAATGACTCTACTTCCTTAGCATTTAAGCATGTTCAAATTATTACTATTCTGAAAAATTCTCTTCTAATCCCATTTTCTTTCCATCTACTGTATCTCTTAACAGACTTGGAAGTAATCCCCATTTATCCACTCTTTCATCCCAAACACTTCTCAGTCCTCTCCACTCTTTTCTGTACCCACCATTTAGTGGACACTGTTGTTGGAGCCCAGCAATAATATTTTTTAATCCCCCTTTTTGCTCAGTCTTCATTTCTCTTGCAGCCTCAGCAGAATTTGATTACCTTTTTCTTATTCCTATCCTCTCCCCACACTCCTTCAACTGTTTTCCAGCTTCTGTGGTCACCCTCAGCCTTTTGTAGGGTACTTCACCACCACATGCTGGATTGTTTCAGTCCCAGCATTCTCCTGCCTCCCCTCCACTCCGTGCACTCTGTTTGCCAGTCACATCCATTCCCTTCACTTAAATCTCTAGTCATTTCACTCTACTCAGTCACCAAGGATGTCTTCTCTACAGTGGCCATATAAGTGGGGACTGAGGGGCACGTGGAGCAAGAAATATTCACAGGTACAGAGCTTTAAGGATTAGATATGAAAAATGGAGGGAAGGAGAGTGCTTCTTCTGGCTGCTTACCGATAGCTGGGGCTCCTGATCAGTCTCTCTTGTCAGTTTGCCTGGTGTTTTCAGCTGGCCTTTGTTTAGCTTTGCGGGGGAGAATGCCACAACTAAAATATCCCACATGTTGCAACTAAAAAGGTCCTGCATGCTACAGCTAAAGATTCCACATGCCACAACTAAGACCCGGCACAGCCTAGATAGATAGATATTTAAAAAGAAGAAGAAAAAGAAACCAACCAGTCTCCTCTTGAATGGTGAGTGTGCACGCCATACCGTAATGGGCTGCTGAGAAAATGGGGGTGAGCCTGTCAGTGCAGACAACTGATATGGACTTGTCTGTACAGAGATGAAGAAACAGGTAGCCAAAGGCGAAAATGAGGTTAAAATGATTTTGAAAAATGGGAGACACCAAAACATGTTTGAATTCAAAGGGGAAGGACTCAGTGGAGAAGGGTAAAAGTGCAGTAAAGACTAGACAACCAAAAAAGCAAGGAGATGGGATTCAGAGCAACATGGAAGGACTGGCTTAACAGGAAGCAGGACCCATCCTATGTTGTAACAGGAAGATAGAAGAAGATGGGAGCATATGTAGACATACACTTACAGATTCAGTTGTAAGAAGATTCTCTAAGACTCCTAGGTATCCCACTCTAAACCCACAGGTAGTACGACAGTATAAATGCTTCAACCCGCTGTCTTCCACACAAAGTAAGCTCCCTACCACTCCAGAGCTACCGCTCTTGCCAAGGTCACAGCGATCTCCATGCTGCCATACTTAGGGGGTACTTTAAGGGCTTCATTATTCTGGACTTCTCAACAGCATTCAACATTGCTTCATTATCTAAACACTCTTTTCTCTTGACTTTCCTGATCCACACACCCTCGGTTTTTTCCTTCCTTCTCTGGCTATTTCTTCATCTCCTTTGTTGGCTTGTGCAAGTATTTGTTTTCATAAGTTCTATATAAATTCAAGGCTCCTCACTACTTTCAGTTTGTAGATTGTCATGGTAATGGCCCCCAATGATTCATACCTCCCACTGTCCATGCCCTATGTGTGGACTCTGGGCTTGGCCATGTGACTTGGCCTTTGTCAATGGGATATCAGCAAACATGACACAAGCAGAAGCGTGATGAGCTTGTGAATGGGGGCCTGCTCTCTTGGAACCTTGAAACAACCATGCTATGAAGCAGCTCAGGATGAAAGACCACATTGGACCCAAATGCTGAATGCAGCCATGTGAGTGAGTCCCAGTGAGCCCAGCAGAATCACCCAGCCAATCCACAGACACATAAGAATGAATCGTTGTTATTGTTGTTGTTTTTTAATATTTATTTATTTGTTTATTTTTGGCTGTGTCAGGTCTTAGTTGTGGCACATGGGATCTTTCACTGCGGCACGCGGGCTCTTTGTTATAGCGCATGGGCTTCTCTCTAGTTGTGGTGCGTGGGCTCTGCAGTTGTGGAGCACGGGCTCCAGAGCACATGGGCTCTGTAGTTTGTGGCACATGGGCTCTCTAGTTGTGGCGCATGGGCTCAGTAGTTGGGGTGCGCGGGCTTAATTGCTGCATGGCATGTGGGATCTTAGTTCCCCGACCAGGGATCAAACCCATCTCCCCTGCATTGGAAGGCAGATTCTTAACCACTGGACCACAGTGACATCTCTAAGTCATTGTTTTAAGCCACAAAATCTTGAGGTGATTTGTCATGCAGCAATAGATAACTGTCATCCTCAGCTACAGCAGAGACATGGCTAGCTTTAGTGGCTTTGTGCAAATCAGAAAAAAAAGTGAGTCATAACAATATGCCTCTACTGGGCAGACATACTTTTGTTCAAACAAAAGGTGCCCCTTCTTCCAGGATGCAGCCCTGTGCCAGGTGCACAGCATGGATTTGAGCCCACAGTCAGCTCCGTCACTGGGTGCCTCATGCACTACATAAGCTGCACACTGTGTGTGAACCTCCTGGGAGATTTCTTCACGATTCTCCCTTTTTTTAAAAAAATTAAATTATTTTATTTATTTATTTTTGGCTGCGTTGGGTCTTCGTTGCTGTGCGCAGGCTTTCTCTAGTTGCAGCGAGCGGGGGCTACTCTTCATTGCAGTGCACAGGCTTCTCATTGTGGTGGCTTCATCTTGTTGTAGAGCACAGGCTCTAGGCGCGTGGGTTTCAGTAGTTGTGGCATGTGGGCTCAGTAGTTGTGGCTCGCGGGCTCTAGAGCACAGGCTCAGTAATTGTGGCGCACGGGCTTAGTTGCTCCGCAGCATGTGGGATCTTCCCGCACCAGGGCTCGAACCTGTGTCCCCTGCGTTGGCAGGCGGATTCTTAACCACTGCGCTACTAGGCAAGTCCCACAATTCTCTCTTTACTTAGCATAGACCAGAAACTTGACTTCAGGACAGATTTAATTATTCCAGTTAGGGATAGAGAGACAGTACATAGAGTAGTGCTCCCAGCCTGCAGGATTCAGTAGAATACTGACTTTTATTAAGGAAAATAGACCAAATGTTGCTAATACGGTCACTGCATTTTTCAGGCAAGTCAGTTAGGCAAGCCCCTCCTTGAAAAAGGATGAACAGTTCTCAGAAAAAAAGGAGCCATCATTCCTCTGAACCACCCATGAACATTTCAGAGAAGAGGTAGATAGAGAGTTAGATTCTAGAAGAGGTAGCAGTGAGGAGCTAGGCTCTTATGCAGGTGGCGGTGCCCAGCAGAGATGGCACAATGAGCCCCAGGCCTCCCTGGTCCTAGGAGAATGCTCTGGACCAGAGGTCTGCAAGAAAAGGCTGGGCAACACCATCACTCTTCACAGACCAACAGGCCTGCGTCAGGTTGGCCCTGGGCCTCCTGTTCCAGCTGCAAAGTGGATGCCTCCCTCTGGATTGTAGCGCACAGGGCCACAGCGCAACTGGGGCTCCTCTTCCTCATACCAGCGCTGTTCACTGAAGTCGGGAAAGAAGGCTGCGATCTCTCTACTGGCTGAAACCACAGAGTCTGTAAGGGAAGGTAAAAAAGAGAAGGGGTTCTCATAGGGAGTTTAGGATGGAGGCAAGAGGCAATCATAATCAGGTTCAGAAACCAGAGCCTATACTTCTCCTGCCCCTAAGTCCTGGGGCCGCATCTGCTGAGGTGGCCACAAAGGGCCAGAAACACAACTGGGAAGAAAGCTCACTGAGGGACCTGGCTCTCAACCCCACCATATGCCTGCCCACCAACCTCAAACCAGCTTCGCTTATTAAATACAGTGGACACAGGAGGCAGACTCACCTGAGCCATGGGTTGTATTACGGGTGTCAGTGAGGCCGAAACGCCCACGAATTGAATCTGGAGCCACGTGGCGTGCTCGAAACACTCGGGTGGGTCCCATCACTGTCCTCCAGAGCTGGATGGCATCCTTGTGGGCGAGGATGTAGGCTCGGATTGGCCCACTGTGAATAAATGGAGCACACGTCAGGAATCTGGCTATCGGGTCCAGGAGGGCATACCATGAGTAGAGCACAAATAAAGGCACACTGGACATCCTGAGAGTCTCCTTGCCTTTCTAGTTGAGTGCCAATACTGCTTCAAATAAAAGGTGATGGAAGGCCACTGCGGATGATCAAGAAAGGCCACAGGGATCAGAAGAGTTGCTAGGCAGCATTCAACAATACTCTTCTACAGCCCCTGGAGCAGTTAACTACCATGGGACAAGTGGCCACAAGGTCAGTGTTGGCCCAAGCCCATGTTTCTTCAGACACTTGACACTGGTTACAAGTTTAAAGAGTGGCAAATAAAATTAACAAATCTATTTAGGGGGCAGGGGAAAGAAGTCTCAGTGGATGAAGATGTTATAACCAAAATGAGAAATACCTGGCCATGAACTCCACCAGCCGCTGATAGAAAAAACGCCCTGCAAAGAGAGTACCTTCATCAAGACACTGGTGCCAAGAGAACTTTTTATACTTCTGACTCCCTATTTGGAATGATAAAAACTGTTTTAGAGAAAAGAACAAGGACCTTGGCGTCTGACATACCTGGGTCTGAATCCAGGCTCTCCAACTTGCAACCTGTGTAGTTTCGGGTAAATCATTAACTTCCCTAATTTAGTTTTCTAATTTGTGTGCTGGGGACATAACAATACCTACTTCATGGGGTTGCTGGGGAATTAAAAGAAATCATGAGCCTTTGGACAATGTCTGACAGAGTAAATTGGTAACTAGTGATAGTATCAGGACATAAAACTAAGTTACTTGTTGGGACCATGACGTAGAACCCTCCTAGAAAACATTTAAAAAATACTGATAATCATGAAAAGTTTGTGTGTAAACCAAGATTTTAGAAGACTGGCTGCAATTTTACGGTTCGTAGGTCAGAGAGAGCCTGACGTTGTGTGGCCAGGTAAAATCTCTCTTGTGATAGAGAAGCCTCCCACTCAAGAGGACTGTTGGTCCTACCTTCATGCTCTTGGTAAAACTTCTGGCAATCTTCCTTTCTCCACAGAAGTTCTCTCATTCGTACAATAAGGAACTTGTTGCTCAGAATCTGCTGATGAACAGCCTGGATAAACACCACCCCAAAGATAAAAGTCAGTCAGAGGGACCATTTGAGTGAATGGGAGACCCAGGCAGACCAAAAGAACCCTGAGGACCCTTCAGAGCCTAGGACTTGAGGGTCTGTCCCATTGGTGGGTCAGAAGAAAAGAGACGCCCTGTTGCTGTCTTGAAGATGGAGTGAGCCATGTGATGAGGAATGTGAGTGGACTCTAAAAATGGTAGGCCCCACCTGAAGGCCGGCAAGGACATGGGGGTCTATCTCAGTCCTATAACCACAGAAACCAAATTCTGCCAACCTGAATGAGTATCAAAGTGGATTCTTCCCCAGACCCTTTAGATAAGGGCCCAGTCAGCCAATACCTGGAATTTGGCTTTGTGAAACTCTAAGGAGAGAACCCAGCCCTCAGCCAAACCTACTGGACCTCTAAATTCTAGAATTGTGAGATAATGAGTGTTGTTTTAAGTTGCTAAGTTTGTGGTAATTTGTTACACATTAGTAGAGAACTAATATACATTGTCTTGAGGTTTGGTTTTTATTATTGTATTGGATCCTTTCTTATATTTTATATCTGTCCCAGTTCTCCAGTAGATTTTTAATGTATATTTATTTTTGGCTGTGTTGGGTCTTCGTTTCTGTGTGAGGGCTTTCTCTAGTTGTGGCAAGCGGGGGCCACTCACTAATCGCGGCCTCTCTTGTTGCGGAGCACAGGCTCCAGACACGCAGGCTCAGTAGTTGTGGCTCACGGGCCCAGTTGCTCCGCGGCATGTGGGATCTTCCCGGACCAGGGCTCGAACCCGTGTCCCCTGCATTGGCAGGCAGATTCTCAACCACTGCGCCACCAGGGAAGCCCTCCAGTAGATTTTTAATCTCCTTATGGTCAGAGTCATGGCTTCTAACTTTGCCTCCACACCATCTAGCACAGGACTGTGTTGTCAGTCTTCGCAAATGGCCCTATGGCACCTGAAACAAAAGCAATGCCTCCGACATACAGTAGAGTCTTAGGACTTGTTCTTACCTCCAGAATCAGTGGGTGAGCAACTGCATCAGGCTTGATCAGAGCCAGAGTAAGCTGGAGAGCCTGAGGGCTCCGTAATATCGAGGTCATCTCCCTCCTGCCATCAGAGAGTCAGATAAGAGACCCATCAGTGCTGCACTCCCCACCCTTCCTGTTCTGGAGCCGAGCAGTTTTGCAAGTCAACCAGGGCTCTCACTCTTACACTGATAAAGCACACGACAGTTACTTAGTATTTAATTTGCCCATTTGGGTTCATGGAGCTGAGGGAAGGGAGTGGTAGAGGGGCCATTCAAGTTGCCCAGTGGAGCACATAATCTGGTTAGTGCAACTGTAAACCTGCGAAAGAGTGACCCATTCAGAAGTTCAAGTTTAAACACGACCTGTCTCTGGCGATACTCCTGTCCCTTCCTTTCTTTTGTGTTTTACTGAGGATTTACAATTTACATTCCTAAAGAGCAGCCACAAGGGTACAATAACTGTTCCCACAGTGCCCTCCCATCAATTATAGAATTTGAAGATTGGATGGACAAGAATTGGGATCTTGCCAGGATACCCCCCAAAAAGTCTGCTGGATACATACCATTTCTTACCTAATCTTACAGATAAGTCAGGATCTATCACGCCCAAATCAAACCCTTTAATACACTCAGCTGTCCTCAGTGGCAGGGTTTGCAGACATGCAACTCCAAGGTCAAAGACAAGTTGTAATCATTTTGTATCTGAAGCAGCTAAAACTGCCTGGCACAAAGGTGCTTAATCAATTTTATTGACTAAATGAACCTATACAGTCTTATTCTATTCATCTTCAGAGAAAAGAACAAGACACTATTTCTAGTGTCTAATCATGATGGTGTAAGAGCTCAATAAATAATTGTGAAGATGATATAAAGAACATAAAAGTATTTTATAAACTGGACTAAGAAAACTTGAGATCTCTTCCAACTTTGAAATTCTATTTACATGTAAGAAATTGATCATCTCTGCAGGACTAAGGTGTCAAAGATTATCTGGTGGAACCCCTAAATTTGCCAACAAATACAGAGAAGGCTTCCATGAACACACAGGGACAGAGTCTGGACAACTGTCTCTTTATTCTTAGCCCGAAAGTAGCCTGACAATCACATTAAAAGCAGTGCTAGGGGGCTTCCCTGGTGGCGCAGTGGTTGAGAGTCCGCCTGCCGATGCAGGGGACACGGGTTCGTGCCCCGGTCCGGGAAGATCCCACATTCCGCGGAGCGGCTAGGCCCGTGAGCTATGGCCGCTGAGCCTGCGCGTCCGGAGCCTGTGCTCTACAATGGGAGGGGCCACAACAGTGAGAGGCCCGCGTACCGCAAAGAAAAAAAAAAAAAGCAGTGCTAGGGTCTGGCCCAAACGGAGAAACTGTGCCAAGGTCTCTCCTATTCATGTCCCTTCTACAGCATTCAGCTTGATGCTCTACTCAATCCACAAAGCTAAGCACAGTCTAACCAGTACAAGATCAGCCAACCCAGTTTCCCTAACATCCCAGGTGGTGAGTAACCCAAAAGCGAGCAGAATCTTTGCCATATATCTAGGGAGCGACACCCTTGGCACCTCCCCTTCCTCACCCTCCATATCCATGATATCACTGAGTTCTGGCAATTTTACCTAGCCAGTGTATCTCAAATCCATACAATTCTCTCCTTCTTAACTGCCACCACCACAGTCCAAGACATCATCAACCCCCTCTGGACTTCTGCAACAGCCTCTTCAGTGGTCTCCCAGTTTCTACTCTTGCTACCCTCTACAATCTGTTCTCCACATAGCAGCCACAGTGAACTAAAAATGCAAATCTAGTCATATCATTTCCCTCCTTAACCCTTCAAAGTGTACCCTGCTTTTATGATAAAACCCCAGAGCCTTATCATGTCCTACTAGGCTTTGCATGATCTTATCCCTGCATACCTCTCTAGCCTCATCTGGAACTCCACACTCCTTAACTTGCTTTTGCTCCAGCCTCAGCTCCAAGACATTCTGGCCTGACAGCCTTTGCCTGAGAAGTTTTCACAGTCCAGAAAGTGCTTCCTCTGGTTACCTCCTAGTCACCCACTAGATCTTAGTTCACTTCCCCTGTTATACATTCTCATGGCTCCTTTCACGTTTTCTTCAGTTAGCTCTTCCCAACTAGAAGGTCAGCTCTATGAAAGCAGGGATCTGTTTCGCTCACCATCGTATCCTCTGTACTTATGCAGAGTGCCTAGCACATAGATGGTTCTCAACAGTATTTGCTGAATGAATCAATGAATGAATCTGATTCAGCTATTCCAAGACCAGAATGCTAGGGGCTATCCAGCGGAGGACATGGTTCCTTTCCTAATGCCAGCTAAGTTATGCCTGTCTTGGACCTTGGTTTACAACAAATGTTAACAGGTCGAGAAACTTGCTCAACATAAAAGTCACTCGATTAGAGAATTATAAATTTTAGAAATTGCCTGGGCGTTTGCCCCCACAACAGAGGCGCCTATTCTGCTTCCTGGAAGGCGCCAGTCATGCCTCTCATCCTCCCAAGCGTGTCGGAGACCTGCAACCCGTCAACTCGGCTTTCTGCTTCCAACACCTGAAGCCCCGCCCCCCAGACTCACAGCCTCAGCTCTAGATACCGCCCTTTTCCCCACCCTGCTCTTCCATTTCTCTGGGCCTGCAGCTGCGCGACCCAGGCCCCTTGTACCGAGACCTAAGGCCACGCTAGATTCTGAGCTATTCGGAGCCCCAGTGTGCTGGAGTTCGGGTCCGAGTCACCTGATCCTCCCGCCGCGCAGGCCGGCCACCAGGCACTGCGATAGCTAGCCTTCGGTACTAGCGGGGTCCTTCAGGCATTCGGCCGGGCAGCCTGCCTCAGGGTCCTTGCCCGGTGAGGCGGAGTGCCCCCCAATCCAGGAGGCCCTGCAGCAGGAAGGCCCGCCTTCTGGTGGCCCTTGCTTCTCTCCCGCACTTGGTCCGAGCCTGGCTTGGGCGCCCCCAGGCGGAAGGGAGGGCCAGGCCTGCGGCCCTGCTCGGGGAGGTGGCTCAGAGAGGACAGCATGGGCGTTTCAAGGTGGCAGCCTGGTAGAGAACATGCGCGCCAGCGGGGCCGCCGGAGTGGGCCTGGCCCCACTCGATCTCTCTTTTATTATTTATCTGGGGTAGTGCCTGGCATATGGTTGGTGCCCAGTATTTGTCGGAGGGACGCGGGAGACAAAAAACTTGTGTGCGCTGAATCACAAGTTCAGAGGCAGCCATTGAATCCTCTTGCACTGTTGGTGGGAATGTAAATTGATACATCCACTATGGAGAACAGCATGGAGGTTCCTTAAAAAAATCAAAATAGAACCACCATACGACCCAGCAATCCCACTACTGGGCATATACCCTGAGAAAACCATAATTCAAAAAGAGTCATGTACCAAAATGTTCATTGCAGCTCTGTTTGCAATAGCCAGGACATGGAAGCAACCTAAGTGTCCATCAACAGATGAACGGATAAAGAAGATGTGGCACATATATACAATGGAATATTACTCAACCATAAAAAGAAACAAAATTGAGTTATTTGTAGTGAGGTGGATGGACCTAGAGTCTGTCATATAGAATGAAGTTAAGTCAGAAAGAGAAAAACAAATACTGTATGCTAACACATATATATAGAATCCCCCCCCCCCAAAAAAAAATGGTCATGAAGAACCTAGGGGCAAGACGAGAATAAAGACGCAGACCTACTAGAAAATGGATTTGAGGATACGGGGAGGGGGAATGGTAAGCTGGGACAAAGTGAGAGAGTGGCATGGACATATATACACTACCAAACGTAAAATAGATAGCTAGTGGGAAGCAGCCGCATAGCACAGGGAGATCAGCTCGGTGCTTTGTGACCACCTAGAGGGGTGGGATAGGGAGGATGGGAGGGAGGATGGGAGGGAGGGAGACGCAAGAGGGAAGAGGTATGGGGACATATGTATATGTATAACCGATTCACTTTGTTATAAAGCAGAAACTAACACACCATTGTAAAGCAAGTATACTCCAATAAAGATGTTTTAAAAAGTCTTTGAGCACAGAGGGATATGTGGATGCGAAGGAGCATAGCTAATATGGGGGTGGTGAGGGAGGATTCTTGGTTGGAAAGCAGGTGTACATAGAGCATGAGGGAAACTAGTCATAAGGCCCTTGAACATGTCGCTAAGGCATTTGGGGTAGGGTGTGGGATGGGGTTACCATGGAGTCCACTGAAGCAGTCCAGGGTGAGGGGATGAGAACTGAGGGTATTCGTGGTGTGTTGTATAATGTATGGAGAGGGTGATGACAGTGGGTATGGAGAAGGGACAGTGTGGCAGGTTGAATAAGGGTGGTACTTTTTTTTTCTTGGAGAGAATCACTGAATTTGAGAAGAGTGAAAACAAACTATAAATGTCATCAATTAAAAAACATTTTTTTAAACTGATTTTGTGCCTGCATGTACATGTGTTGCACTCCTGGAATGTTGGAAGGAGGGTCTGTGGTTCTGGCAGCTTGTTTCCACAAGGTGTCTTTGGGAGAGTCCATTTCTTACCTGTCTGGCTGGTGAAGAAGGCACATGTCCATTGCTGCCTTCAGAGGATGAGAGTAAACTTACCAAGTCCCACTAACCCAACATTTAGTTTTAGCCTTTTTTCCCAAATGCACAGGGTCCAACTTTGTTTCCCACCTTGATCTTCATTTACATGCCTTTGGGCTATAGAGATTTTGCTGATTTTTAGGCCATGGCCATTAATTCACCTTTGTGTCTCTCTGTCTTACACACACTGTAGAAGGTTTTAGTTCCATATTTTATAGTTGCTTTGACCATCCTCAAGAGTAAGCCTATGTTATGAAAGTACGGGCAGATGTGATTTTAGGGGGAGACTCAATAAATAACACCCTTTTTCTAAACCGGGGCTCATAACTAACGGAAATAGAGGAACGGCAGGCAGGTGGAGACTAAATGTGAACTTTATACTGATGGAGCTGTTGAAGAATATAACTTAGTGTGAGAACCTAATGCACCTGCCTTCTAACCGTGTGCTACCCAAGTTCAATACCTAGTCTCTTATAAGCCTCACTTAAAACAACAGCAACAACAAAATCTAAATAGTTGACAGGACCTATAAAATTATCACAGCATTCCCTCACATTCACAAAATTACTCCCCAGCCCCTAGCAGATATAGCAGGGAAAATTTTGTCCCTAGAAACCTGTCAAAAGATACTCAGTTATATCTGTGGGAAGGTGAATAAGCTGGAAAATTCTTGATTCAGTTTTGCTGGGACTGAAGTAATTCTGTACCAGTTATGACTCTGAACTTGTAAGTTTGAACTCAGTTGGGAGAATCACCCATTAAGAGGTTAATTATGACTTACGTTCATTGTATCCAGAGGGACATCTACCTGTGTCTAGTCTTGTCTCTAGATAGTGGTATTTAAGACAATGCTGCCTTCGTGCAGTGTTAATTTACAGTCGTAGCAGCAGCCCCAACCAGGTCTTCTTTGAGATTTTTGAGATGTCTTTCTTTTTCATCCAGCATATTTAAATTACTTAATACCATTTCCCCTTTGGGTCCTGTGTTTCTGGCACCCCAGGACCGCCTTGAGGGTGGGCTCTAATGACACAGCTTCCCTAGCCCCCTGTGAGCAGTCCTCAGGGGCCACTGCCTTCTGCTGTGGAGTTGCTCATGCCCAGGACACCTGTCTCCTGTGGGGGGCTGGGGGGTGGAGTTCCTTTATCCGGCATGTTTCAGTTGAGACTCATTCTCAGCAGGTTTTTTTTTTTTACCTGAATCTGCTGTCCTGAAGTTTGTTCTTCCAGGGACCCAGTGAGAATCAAAACCTTTGCTATGTTTTCCTCAAGATACTGTCCTCATCTTCTGAATGTGTCAGGTGAGGAGTAGCATTGCTTATAGGCACTTCTCTTTGAGGGTTTTTCTCTCTACTGTCCCTGTACTCCTTTCCAGAAGGCTCATTGAGTTTCTAACGTTTTATTGTTGGAGAGAAGGAAGACCCATAGGGCTGGCTGGCCCTTTGCTGGACTGTGGATGGTGGGGAGGAAATGCAATTTGCCTCTCAGCTGTTTTCCGAGATGTCAACTTTCTCTTAAGAAAATATCTCTTCCATTGTTTTCATTCTTGCACTGCTCCTAATCTGATATGGCAGGTTTCTAAAGCTCTGCCTTTCTTCCTGAACATATGTGATTCTTTGAGACAATGTTCAGGCCTAGGTTTTTCTCATTATCTTTTCAACTTCTGTGGCTATGGTCATCTCATTGAATGTTTTTTCTACTTTAGTCTAAGAAGATGGCATGTTTTGGTGGTAACAGGGCACTGTTTCTTTTTTGTTATAAATAAAACCTACCACTCTTTTACAATTGAAGCTGCAGTGTAAATCTCAGAACTGTAAAACCATGGCCAGAGTTTTTGAAAAACAGACCATCAGGCGGGGAGTGACCCTTAATCCATGTAGGAAAAAAATGCATGCGTTCCTCCAATTTTGTCCTTTGGCCTTGAGTATGGCTGAGAACATAAGGGATGGAATCTGGGACAACCTTTCCATGCTGCCTGCTAGGCTGGTACTAAAGTTGTGTTCTTAGCATATGTGGAACTTAATTGTGACTTAAAGCCCCTGGCCTGTCGAACCAGCTAAAAATCATAGTAAAGGGCCAAATAATTGTTTTGCCTCTGATGTCTAAAAGGCCTGTAGAGGGAAAGACTTCCCCGCAGTCAAATCTGTGCCTCCGCAAGGCTGCTTCACTGAGATCCCCTCTGGTGCTTAGGGTCTGCAGATGCCCCACAAGGCTATGGGTGTGTGCTAATGAAACCGTGTGAAACCGTGTACCTCAGATTGGGACTTGAACCCACGTGCCGGGACTCAAACCCAGCCTAAATCCAGAATGGGACATGCGGCCAGGACTCGAACCCGGCCAAAACCCTGATTGGGACTTGAACCCGTGCAGCCGGCCAAAACCCACAGTCTTCCAACTGAGATCACACACCTGGTTTCAGGACTTAATGAAGCTCAGGTTCTTGATGTCTCATCGCAGAAAGAATTCAGTGAGAGACAAAATGATAAGTAATAAGTGGATTTATTTAGAGAGAAACACTCCACGGACAAGAGTGTGGGCCATCTCAGAAGGTGAGAAAGGCACCAGACTATGGGGTTGTCAGTTTTTATAGGGGTGGGTAATTTCATAGGCTAATGAGTGGGAGGAATATTCCAGCTATTTCAGGAAGGGGTGGGGATTTCCAGGAATTGGGCCACGCCCACTTTTTGATCCTTTTGGTGGGTCTTGGAACTGTCGTGGCACCTGTGGGTGTGTCATTTAGCTTGCTGCTGTGTTACAGTGAGCGTACGCAGAGGCTCAAGGTCTAGTGGAAGTTGACTTGCCCTCCATCTTGGACCCATTTGGCTCTAATCAGTTTATGTCATGTCCTTGGGCTATGTCATTCTTTCGAAGGTTGTGCCCTGCCTCCTTCCCTCCTGTTTCACTAAGGCCAAGGCCAGTGTTGGCCTTACATTCAACATGGCTAACTTGAAAAGCATTTGAAGTGCCTCAAATACTGGTCCCATCATAGCCTCAACTTACATGTGATGTTGTGATCCCCACATTTCCTTACCTGGTCTATGTTTTTTACATTCTCTGCCAAATCATCAGATCCTAACATTCCTTTGAATAAATCTTATTCCTCCACCCCTGCCACGGGCAGCGCCTACTCCTGTAAAACTTCCGACACAGAGTAGCAGAATCTGTGGCTAAGTGGTTCTCTAAATAAGGGAGGAGGAAGGAGCCATGCTACAATTGCCTGGCTCTCTGTCCCTGAAGCTTCAGCCAGGAGAGCAGAGGTGTGCCAAGAGGCCAGGAGTGTTCAGGGGAAATCCTTCCTCGTGGACCCAGGGGATCAGGCCAAGAAGCATTTATTTTCTAATAGTAATAGTATGAAAATAACATACAGACAAGTTGCAACCGGTATGTTTGGCAATTAGTCAAAAGCTTGACTTCAAGAAGAAAATAATTTCAGTTTGGGATGTGGTGAGTTTGCAGTGATAGTACATTCAAGCAGAACTAGCTTGTTGGTGATTGAGTAAGGTTAGGTTTAGGAGTTGTCAAAGAGGGGATGGCTGGAAATATGTGTGGACTTAAAAATTATTCACAACCTAAAAGTTATGTTTCATTCGGTAGGAATTTTTAGGACCTCAAGCCCAGGAGGCAGCATCTCAAGTAACCCTGAGAAAACTGCTCCAAGGAGGCGAGGCAGGGAGCCAGGTTATATAGACGTTTTGTAACAAAGGGCCGGTAGTCAGGAAAATCAAAACATTATTGTTAATTAAAGAAAACCAGATATCCCAAGTTAAGGAATTTAGCCTTTTCTATGTACAGGAAGATGCAAGAGTCTGGGCTCACTGAAATCATACCTGTGATACGCACCTCAGCTATCTGGGGCTAGTATCCTGTATTTTCACATCCTGAGTTCCCTCAGAGCTCACCAGCTCTCAGGAGGGCTGCAAGTGCAGATGACTGTGACATCCTTTGTTTACTGATATGGCAGGAAATATTCCATTTCTCATATGTCTGAAGAATTGACCATGGGAGAAAATGCAGACAGAAAACAGAAGGCCAAGAACCAATCCTCCCCTTGTCAAAGAATAATTTTAAAACTTTTACTTTATACAAGGGAAAACGATTGATTGATTGATTTAATCCAGCAAAAGCGAAAACAGGATTTCTATAAGAGAAAAAGTAGAGAGGGAAGAAGGAAAATTGCGTATAGTGTTACCAAGTCCAAGCTGTGTCTGCTCGCCACACGACAGGCCAATAAATCGGAGAGGTGTTGAGGCAAGAAATAGGACTTTATTCAGAAAGCCAGCAGAGGGTTTTGGATGCCAGTTTCTTTTCTAGCACAGAGAGGGGGAGGAGATGAGGAAGTAAAGTAAAAAGACATACGTTTTGCAAATATCCCCTGTAATGGCCAGCCTCAGGGAGGGGATGTGTTAATTTCTTCTTTCTTGCAGCCACCCACAGGTGGAACAGGGTCCGGATGTTTCCCTGAACAAAGGCACTTTGGTTTAACATTCAGGCAGAGGGGCAGGGTTCCTGAGGCAGGCCATTATGTATAGACAGTATACTTTTAGCGAACAAAAGTAATGGGAAGCAAAGGTTAAACTAAAAGAAACAGATTCAACATGTTGTCAGACTTGTCTCTTCCTTGTTACAGTAGTTTGAAAATTGTGGCTTTTGTTTTCTGCCGATAAGCTGCTGATTAGCTAGCAGCCAACAAAGAAGCCAGTTACGGTATTCTGCCCTGGAGCAAGTGGATGGATTACTAAATAATACAGCTTCACTTGGTTGTAGTTTCTCCAGAAGACCTTAGAAGATTAGCTCAAGTGTATGTGTCAGGCAGTCTCTGGATAAATACTGTCTATCAATATGCTTTGTAAGCACCTTCATCATAGTTCTGCCAGGTCTGTACTATTTCCCTTATCAGAATTTCTGAACTTCTGCCTTTTAGTCAGCTTCAGCTCTAATCCAAATTGGCCCTGAGGACTTCGTGTCCTTCTGAGGCAGTAACATGGTTTGAATGTTGTGTGAGGGGAATGGCTGTTTAACAGTATTTAGACCCCTGAATATTAAACAGCAGAAGATGGCAAAAAGAGCAAGGGAATCCTAAATACTATTCAACATATTTAGAACCCATTTCATATCCAGCTTACTTATTGATCTGTGTAATCAGGAGAATAAGTCCCAAGGACTGGTTTAGTCAAGTTTAGCTAATGAAGTGGCTTGCTTTCTCAATTGATTGATTGTTTTACTTCTGTAATATAAACGCTGGTATTAAAAAAATATGTTAGCAGTTGCACAGTCCGCATTTTAGCAGGTCAGTATGTAGTTGAAGACTGTCCTAGCCAGTGAATTTATTGTAGTCTATTGGGCCTCCAAGGTTTGAAATACCTTAATTTGCTGGGGGGGTTTTTTTGTTTGTTTTTGGTTTTTTTTGGCCACGCCATGTGGCATGTGGGATCTTAGTTCCCCAACCAGGGATCGAACCCATGCGCCCTTCAGTGGAAGCGCGGAGTCTTAACCATTGGACCGCTGGGTAAGTCCCTTAATTTTCTGTTTGAATCATAGTTGAATTATGAGTCACCTAGCCAGGGTAAAAGGTCTTTGTACAAATCAGTGAAATCCAATGTCTTTGGTCCCTTTTGATGAGTAACCGTGTTGGTCTCTCAGTAACATGAGAGTAACTGAGGGTTTTGTTTTGAGTACTTGGAAAAACTAGATAATAAATTGAGGAGTTGGAAATTGGCAGTGAAGGACAAAAAAATTAACATAAAAGGAAAGAGAAAAGAAAAGGAGGAAGAGACAAATAATAAAATATAAGGGAGGAAACTGTCTACCAATAGTATTATCTTCTTGATTGGTAAAATAGCAAAAGGAAACTGTCTGCTTCTAGAAGCCATCTGCTTCTGGAGGCCCTTTAGTGAGCCTCAAAGTTGGATCACTACGTGTTTAAACTAGGAAGCTTATATCCTTGGTTGTATGTCTAATAGCTTAAGAACAGTATTTGTGATTAAGAGCACCTGAAATAGTCCTTTCCAGTGAGGTTCTAAGACTGACTGATTGTTCCTAAGTGTTCCCACCTTATCAAAGAAGAGACACTGATGTATCTTAGTGTGTTTGTGTCCTCCTGTTTCTAATAGGCCAGCCTCTACCCAAGGTGGCCAAAGCAGACATCTCAGTAGCACTCCCAGGGGAGCCAGATGCTAAATGGGACTTAGCCTTTTATAAAATAGGTGTTACAGCCAGCCCCAATCTAACAGGTCCAACGGCATTAAATCTTTCTCACTGCATCTATAGAAAAGACAAAGCTTTAAAACTTAAGTTGTTCAAGAGTAATTTTTTCCTTCTTACCTTATAACCTAGTCACCAGGGCCATTAAATTTTTAGGTAAAATTTTTTTCCTGATTTCTAGCTTTAGGAAAAAATAATCCTAAAGAGCCAACATTAAGAAATTTAAAATTTTTTAATATATATGTAAAAATATACATATGTGTGTATATGTGAACACTTAATACAGCAATATTCTTTCTAAAAGACAATTAGAATAAGATCTTATTCCATTAGATTTTAAGATACCTCCTAATCTTATTTATTAATTCCCTTCAGAGGCAGACAAGGAGTATTTGTTTATTTGCTCCAAATTTTTGTATTTATAAAGTGGAAAGTTTTATCAACTTCTGAACAAGTTAGAATAGTTCACTGTGACAAGAGCAGAATCTGTAGAAATAAGTTCTGTTATCTACCTCAAATGCTGATTACGTACATCGCAGTCAGGTCCTTCTGAGTGGTTTTATGGTCGTATTCTGAATTTGACACAAAGTGTGTACTGTCAGCAGGACTTCTGTGTCAGATTCATACATCACCAAGATCACACTACACAGTGCTTAGATTGCACCACCGGAATGAGAAAGAGACATCATTATGTAAACCATGCTGGGACTTTTTTTTTTTTTTTAATGTTTATAGACTTTGTATTTGAAATCTCACCATACAGCTTCAAGGTGATATTAATGTAATTCTAGAATTAATTCATATTAGAATATTTCAAATGCAAAGGAGCAAAGCTGAATTTACTTGTTGGCACTGTGCTTAGTTTGAGTTCACTGTATAAATAAGACCTTAGATAAATTGGTGAGCGAACCTTATTTCCGAGGCAACTCCACCAGAGTGAACCTAGAATAGGAGAATTATTTGAGAGTCAGTGATGCTTTTGTTTAAATGTTTTGACTAGTTGTTAGGAGACATAGTCCACTATGGGCCCTGAGCATCCCTGTACATTCTGGTTGAGTGTTCCCGACTGCAAGGCTGACCCATTTCTGCTACTGAGAAGTACCTGTAGTGGGTCATATAGGCAACTAAGTAGGTCAGAGTGACCACCACATAACTGCTCGTCTCCAGGGGAGGGATTCTGACTGACTTACTGCTTGCTACAGTGTTTGCTGCTTGCTCAAAAGAGCTGTGCCCTTGTCCCTGGGTTCCTCTCTTGTAATGGAACGCACGGTGTGTGTAGCTGTTACCTGGTCCTCCACATTGCCCTGTGGGAATCGGGGCTTAAGGAACCAGAGCAAATAACCTGACATTCTGGATATTACTTTTGCTGAGAGTAATAAACTCTTATCTCTGATTCAGTTTTGTGACTTAACATCAGTATTTTTGAAACTAGGGTAAAATCCATGGCTCTTCACAATTCTTGACAATAGTTACCCTGAAAGTAGGAAAGGGGAAGATTAAAATAGAGGAAATGGCATGAATATTCACACAATGAATAGATAATAAGCCCCTGATTGAGAGAGATTATTTGTTTTAAAAACACTGATAGACATTTCTGTCTAGCTTTGAATCACCATCTCTGCTGACAACTGCTAAAACAAATATTTTCTGCGGAAAAAAAAAGTACACTTACAATACCTTCACACTCACGTTTTTTTTTTAAATTAATTAATGGCTGTGTTGGGACTTCGCTACTGCGCACGGGCTTTCTCTAGTTGCGGTGTGTGGGCTTCTCATTGCGGTGGCTTCTCTTATTGTGGAGAACAGGCTCTAGGCACACGGGCTCAGTAGTTGTGGCTTGCGGGCTCTAGAGTGCAGGCTCAGTAGTTGTGGCGCATGGGCTTAGTTGCTCCACGGCATGTGGGATCTTCCCGGACCAGGGCTCGAACCCGTGACCCCTGCATTGGCAGGCGGATTCTTAACCACTGCGCCAGCAGGGAAGTCCCCCACACTCACTTTTTAGATGAAATGTATATTGTTTTCTTTTGCTGTTAATGTTGTAAACTGAACTTTTGATCCCTTGAACTCAACTCCTGTCATTAGCCGTCAAATTTTCCAAAAGACTCAGGCATAATTCTTGGTTCCTTTCTTTGCTTCATTCCCCTCAACAATCTGTTAGCCAACCTTTTGGTTTTAACCTTCACCTGTATCCTGAATCTCATCCCTTCTTACCATTTCCTAGCCCAAGTCAGCCTCATCTCTACATGGATTATCTATTCTTACCCTTCTGTGGCTTATTTTTCATACAACCACCAGATTCACCTTTTTAATGCATAAAGCAGTTCACATCACTCCTCTGCCTAAAGAAACTGCTGTGTTTTCCCATTCTACTGAGAACAAATCCAAACTTCTCACCATGGCCCTTAAAATACTGTGTGACTTGGCTTTTGCTGACCTGTGTGCCTTCACAAACCACTCCCCTCACTCCTACCATTCCACTACCTTGTTCCCACCTCAAGGCCCCCGCAGGAAGTGCTCACTGCCTGAAAGCTCATCTCCCCAATATTTGCTTGATTCACTCCTTGGCCTTGTGTCATCTCCTCAGAGAGGCCTGGCCAGACTTTACTATCTAAAGCAACACCCTTTCTCATCATCCTCTTTCCCATTACCCTTTTCTGTTTTTATTCTGAGGACTTGCACCTAACTTTGTTGCTTTAGCCCACCCTTTCTTCTGGCCTTACTAAAGAAGAGAGCAGAATCTGGCTAGCAACCCTCTAGCCGTATCACTAGCTTCCTCTCTATATGTGTGGATGTGTGCGTGGATATATGACTAGAAATCTACTGAACACAATTAGTAAGATTGCAGAGTGCTTCAGAGGAGAAATGGTGGTTTCCCTGAGCCAAGTAAAGAGGACCCCAAGAGCCCGACTTGCAGATACAGGATAGTGCCTGCAGGAGAGGGAGATTGGCATATCCCTCCCCTACTGATTCCTTGAATCTCAGGGCCTGGTGTTGTCCTGGTCAAAAGGGGCGTGCAATTAGAGAGTTGGCGTGAAACCTTGACATGTTATCTCCTGGAATTTGGGGCTTATGTGACCATAGAACCTGCTGCCTTCTGTCTACTTGGAGAACCTGCCCAAAGCAAGGAAAAAGAGGGAGTTACCCTCACCCTGCCTCCCTAACTGTAACAAATCCCAACCCTAGTCCCTAACCTTACCCTAAATCTTATTTCCTAAGCCCCTAACCCTATCACTGACAGTGATCTAACTTATTTGACTTGTAACCTAACCCTAGCTCATCAGACCCTGACCCTGACTCATTCTCTTCTGAAGCTGACGTTGAAACCATGATGCTTGTCCTTAAACTCAAGTCCTAAACCTTAGGCCCTTGGTGCTGCTCTAGCATCTAACCCCACCCCAGTCCCTAACCACCACCCAAATATCTGACCCTTGATTTGGACACTTTTGATCCCTGACCACCACTCTAACCTTAATATCTCTGATACAAATTTCCAACCCTAACCCAAGCCCTAGCCCCTAAACTCATAACCCTTTAACACCTAGATTTTGTTTCTAGATTCTGAGCCACTGATATCCTCTAACCTCCTAATCCCAACCTCTAATCCCTAAACACCAACCCATAAATTCTAACCTCTGATTCTGGAATCCTAGACTCCCAACCCTGACTCCACAAATGACAAGCCAGTACTTCACTCAGCTATGAGCCACAGACAAGGGGAGTTGTAGCAACTCAGATTATGCACAAGTCAGATGACACAGTGAGTGAAGGCCAGCAAATTAATCCACCCAACACTGAACATGAGACAATAGGAACCCTAGTAAGCCAGAAAAACTTCCCCAAATACAGGATATGATGGATAACAGCAAGCCTGAACAAACCTCCAAGTCTCAGAAGACGGGCAATGAAAGTCCCAGTCATTGTGGCCACACCTCTATGTCCCAACACAGCAACCTCACTCAGCAAGTCATCCCAACCTTCCCAAGATGGAAGAGAATAGTCCTTAGTAAGTTGCAAAGCTCTCAGTCATGAGATGGGTGGCTCAGTAAAGCCCTGCCCGAGGGCACAGCAAAAGAAACCTCAGCAACACAGTAACCACCATGACCCAGGAAATAAGTTAGCCAGCATTGCCACCGCCACCCCGTCTCCCTCGCACAATCATGTGGACTCCAGGAGAAGCCCTAGCAGACCAGCTAGCAACTCAGCTGAACAGGAGACAGGAACCCTATGTGAAACGAGCTCCTTCCCAACTCATTAGGGAAAATAAAACAGTCCAATTTTACAATGGGCAAAGGACCTGAATAGACATTTATTTTAATTTTTAAGTTTTACTTTAATACATACATATTTTTATTACAAAGATGTGATCAATAAAATGTTTTTCAAACATAAAAAGTATTACATTTGGATAACATTTTATGGGGAAGTGGAACATAAATATAAGTTATAAAAGAACAGTGTAGAATTACCGAATTTTAAAGAGCTCATTCATATAATTTTATTTTTTTGAATTTTTGAATTTTAATTAATTAATTAATTTTTTATACAGCAAGAATAGACATTTTTCCAAAGAAGATATATGAATGGTCAACAGGTACATGAAAAGATGTTCAACATCACTAATCATAAGGGAAGGGCAAATCAAAACAACAATGAAATATCGTCTCACACCTGTTAGAATAGCTGTTATTGAAAAGATAAGCGATAATAAATGCTGGCAAGGATGTAGAGAAAAGGGAACCCTTGTGCACTGTTAGTGGGATGGTAAATTGGTATAGCCACTATAGAAAACAATGTGAATATTCCTCAGAGAGTTAATAGAACTATCGTATAATCTAACAATTCTGCTTCTGTGAATATTTGCAAAGGAAACGAAAACATTATGTTGTACAGATATCTGCATCCCCATGTTCATAGCAGCATTATTTACAATAGCCAAGACATCATGGAAACAACCTAAGTGTCCATTGATGAATGAATGGATAAAGAAGTTGTGAGACCGTGTGTGTGTGTGTGTGTGTGTGTGTGTGTATGAATAATTCAGCCATAAAAAAAGAAGGGAACCCTCCCATTTGCAACAACATGGATGGACCTTGAGGACATTATGCTAAGTGAAATAGGTCAGACAGAGAAAGACAAATACTGAATGATCTCATATGTGAGATCTAAAAAACAAACACACACAACAAATTCATAGAAAAAGAGAATCATTTACTGAAGAAGCAAATCAGTGAGTTTGATCATAGCTATTGGTTCCCTCCAGCACTAGCATTCTCCTCTAAAGGGATATAAAGGCAGTCGTGTTTCACTTGATCATCTGGGGATTCAGTAAGTTCTTTAACGGTAAGTTCAGGATTTTTCCTGCAAGGGAAATATGTGCTTAGATAAATTAAATTTGGGGAAATTAAGAGAAAAACTACCATACTGGTAACTATACCCATAGTCCATCAAGAGGAATGCTGAGCAATTATTCTATGAATTAAGGCAGTCTAGAGACATCCTAGACATTGAAGAAGAACAAAAGCACAAAATGGAATGGAATGAGAAGAGTAGAGCTATGGATGTGGATGCTTATGTGATTCTTTGGACCCCAGAAGAGCCTATAGGAAATTCCGTGGGGCAGAAAAGGTGGAGGGTAGACAGTGGAGTTGACATGAAGCAGAGTCTGGTCAGAGGCACATAGACTGTTATTTGAGGCATAGAAAGTGGTGTAAAAGAATAGAGTCTAGAACTGACCCTCCAGGTTCAAGACTCAGCCCTGCCAGTCCCTGGCTCTGTGGCCTTGGGTAAGTCACATCTCCCTCTTGACCTCTGCATCTCTGAATATGAAATGCAACTAACAGCAACATCTTCCTCATGGTGGGGGCTGTGAGAAACACAGGAGAGGAGGTGCAGGCAAAGCATGTGACAGTGCAGGACACATGGTTGACTATCAGTCAGTGATACTTGTTAGTCCCCCTGTGAGAGATACCATATTCTTTATGATCTTGTCAAGAACAGAGTTTCTGGGGGAGGGCGGGGAGGGATAAATTGGGGGATTGGGATTGACACATACACACTACTATATATAAAATTGATAACTAATAAGGACCTACCATATAGCACAGGGAACTCTGCTCAATACTCTGTAATGGCCTATATGGGAGAAGAATCTAAAAAAGAGTGGATATATGTATATGTATAACAGATTCACTTTGCTGTACACCTGAAACTAACACAACATTGTAAAGCAACTATACTCCAATAAAAATTAAAAAAAAAAATAAACAGAAACTGGAAAAAAAAGAGTTTCTGTTCTGGTTTGGTGAAGGACTGTGGGGAGGGGCCGCTATTCATTTGTTCATTCATTCATTCATTCCCTTTCTCCTTACACCATAGCCAGCCATTTTAATGATTTCAGTGCATATCATTTTGTTTACATGTGTTTGTGCAAAATATATATTTGTGTTTGTTTATTTTTAACTTATGTTACAATGTTGTGTTACTTGTATTCGTCCGTCCCTTGCTTTTTCTCTCAGTGCAATGTTTTGATATCTACCATATTGCTAAGTATACATCTGATTTATTCTGAAAGCTGCATAGAACTCTATACAGCTCTAACCTTGATTTCTTGACTAGTCTCACCCAGGCTGCCCCCGAACCTGCTGCCTGCCGCCATGAATAACTGCGGTAAACAAGTATGTCACTTTACAAGTATGAGAGAATTTCTTCGTGGTAAATGCTAGACCATCAGATACATATATATTTAATTACTTACTTTGCATCGGAAGTGGTAGATTGCTCCTCAGAGTGACTGTAACAGTCTTCCCTATTACCACAGATAGTGAGAGTACAGATATTTTCAACACATCACCAGCATTGGACATTACCCAGCCTTTTGATTTTTGCTATAACAGGTGCAATTGGTATCTCATTGTTTTAGTTTGAATTTGTCTGGTTATCCATATTTTGAACATCCTTCATATGCTAATTAGTCTTTTATCTTTATTATTCTATAAAACCATGGCCTCTGCCTATTTTTCTGTTGGTTTATTGTGTATTTTCTTATTGCTTTTTTGCATATACATTCCACATATTAGCTTGTTGTTTTTAGGTGTGACAAATATCTCCTCTTGTTCTGCCAGCTGTCTACTAACTTATCCATAGTGTCCTTCATTTATCAAAGATCTTCAATCCAACTGCAATATTGATTGGGAATGAAATGAACTTTTAGAAGAGTATAGAAACTAGCATAGTCATAATACTTAAGTTATAATCTAGGAGCATGGACTGTCCATTTATTCATATATTTTCTCTTTGGAAATCTTGAGTATTCTTATTCTTTTTATTTATTTATTTATTTTTGGCTGCATTGGATCTTTGTTCCTGCGCGCGGGCTTTCTCTAGTTGCAGCGAACAGAGGCTGCTCTTCGTTATGTTGCACAGGCTTCTCATTGCGGTGGCTTCTCTTGTTGCGGAGCACGGGCTCTAGGCGTGCGGGCTTCAGTAGTTGTGGCACATGGGCTCAGTAGTTGTGGCTCGTGGGCTCTAGAGCGCAGGGTCAGTTAGTTGTGGCACACGGGCTTAGTTGCTCCGCGGCATGTGGGATCTTCCTGGACCAGGGCTTAAATCCATTTCCCCTGCATTGGCAGGCGGATTCTTAACCACTGTGCCAACAGGGAAGTCCCAGGAAAAGAGTCCTTTGAATCCCAAACTTTTACAGGCAATAAGCAGACTTCAAAAACTACTCAGCTGGGCTTCCCTGGTGGCGCGGTGGTTGGGAGTCTGCCTGCCGATGCAGGGGACACGGGTTCGTGCCCCGGTCCGGGAGGATCCCACATGCCGCGGAGCGGCTGGGCCCGTGAGCCATGGCCGCTGAGCCTGCGCTTCCGGAGCCTGTGCTCCGCGACGGGAGAGGCCATAAGAGTGAGAGGCCCGCGTACCAAAAAAAAAAAAGAAAAAAACAAAACAAAAAACTACTCAGCTACAAAATTGGGCTACCATATATGGAAAAGGAAAGATGACTCAGAAGACAGAACCAAAAGCCTAGAGTGAAGCCAAGAGTCATGAAGAATCTTTCCCAGGCCTTGACTCCTAATAATGCCAGCATGTTCTCTATTGGATTCCAAATTTTCTGTGTAGAGGTGATTCCTTGGTGTTTCCCACCACCCCAAACCACCTAATTTTTCCACTTTCTCCTTTTTGAATGTGAGTGTCTATAATGTTATCCTGTGCCTGCCCTACCGTTGTATTTCGGGAATGTAGGGGACAAAAATTCGAATACTTAGTTCTAAGATTTTCACATCGAGATGAACTGAATCTAAAGAGCCTCACCGAGGCCTAGATCCTGTATTTTGAATGATGTTGTAATGGTATGAGATACTTGGGGGTATTGGGAAATAGTGAGTGTATTTTTTTTTTTTTTTTTTTTTTAGCGAGTGTATTTTGAATGTGGGAGAGAGGTAAATCATTAGGGGGTACAGGGGGTACTATGTCAGCCAGCCTTTAAGATGGCCCTCAATATTCCTTGTTCTATAGTATTCATGATCTTATGTAGTCCACTCCTGCATTGAATAGGGCTGACTTTTGTAACCAATACAATATTGTGGAAATGATGGTGCATAACTTCTGAAGCTAAATCATAAAACACTCCTTCTCAAGTCACTGGCTCATAGAAAGCCAGCCACAATGTTAGGACACTCGAGAAGCCCTACAGATAGGTCTGTGTGGTGAAGTACTGAGGACTCCTGCAGTAGCCAGCACACATTCGCCAGCCTTATGAGTGAACCATCTTGAAATTGGAACTTGGCTTCAGCCTCACAGGAGACTGAGCCAGAACTACCTAGCCAAGCTGCACCTGAACTTCTAACTACCAGAGATAACAAAAGCTTGTTGTTGTTTTAAGCCACCCAATATTGGAATAATTTATTATACAACAGTAGATAATACTACACAGGCAAACTGTTACAGTGTTAGGAATCAAAATAGTGATTACATTGGAAGGTTGGGAGAGTTAGTAAATAGAGCAAGAACAAGAAGACATAGAAGCAGTTATATTGATCACTTTGTAATAATTTATTGAACTTTGTTCTTTGCTCTTGTACGATATACTTCACAATTTTTAAAAGGCTAAAGAAAAGTCTAGAAGGGAAACTCTTCTGTCTTGATTGCAATGTACAAGGTTGTTGACAGAATAACAATTATAATAGTTGATGACTTTGAACTCTTACAGTGTACCTGGCAGAATTCTAAGTATGTTTCATGTGTTGTGAAATGTAATACAACAGCTCTGTAAGAAGCCACAGGCGTAACTTGGGGAATATCACACTGCTAGTAAGAGGCAGAACTGATTTGAGCCCAGGTAGTCTGATGGTTCTTTATATCAATCATGTAGTGAGTTCCTGCCTTGGAATATATTGCATAGTTCCTTTTCCATGTTCACTACCTCTTAAATAATTGAGATGTTTAAGAGAACTGTCTGCTTCTTTTCCCAGAAGCAAGAAATGGATCTAATTTGGAAGAGGCTTCCAAATAAACAGGGGCAGGTACTACCAAAAGCAATCTACAGGTTTAATGTGATCCTTATCAAATGACCCATGACATTTTTCACAGAACTAGAACAAATAATCCTAAAATTCATATGGAACCATAAAAGATCCAGAATTGCCAAAGCAATCCTGAAGAAAAAGAACAAAGCAGGAGGCATAACCCTCCCAGGCTTCAGACAATATTACAAGCTATAGTAATCAAAACGGCCTGGTATTGGCACAAAAACAGACATATGGATCAATGGAACAGAATAGAGAGCCCAGAGATAAACCCACACACCTACGGTCAATTAATCTTCAACAAACAAGGCAAGAATACACAATGGGAAAAAGACAGTCTCTTCAGCAAGTGGCGCTGGGAAAGTTGGACAGCCGTGTGTAAACCAGTGAAGTTAGAATACACCCTCTCACCATACACAAAAATAAACTCAAAATGGCTTAAAAACTTAAACTTAAGACATGACACTATAAAACTCCTAGAAGAGATCATAGGAAGAACATTCTCTGACATAAATCATACCAATGTTTTCTTAGGTCAGTCTCCCAAGGCAATAGAAATAAAAACAAAAATAAACAAATGGGACCTAATTAAACTTACAAGCCTTTGCACAGCAAAGGAAACCATAAACAAAACAAAAAGACGACCTACAGAATGGGAGAAAATATTTGCAAACGATGCGACTGACAAGGGCTTAATTTCCAAAGTATACAGACAGCTCATACAACTCAACAACAAAAAACCCAACATCTGAATCCAAAAATGGGCAGAAGACCCTAAATAGACATTTCTCCAAAGTAGACATACAGATGGCCAATAGGCACATGAGAAGATGCTCAACATCACTAATTATTAGAGAAATGCAAATCAAAACTACAATGAGGTACCATCTCACACCAGTCAGAATGGCCGTCAGTAAAGAGTCTACAAATAACAAATGCTGAAAAGGGTGTGGGAAAAAGGGAACCCTCCTACAATGTTGGTGGGAATGTAAGTTGGTGCAGCCACTATACTGGAAAACAGCATGGATGTTCCTCAGAAAACTAAAAATAGAATTAACATATGATCCAGCAAGCCCACTCCTGAGCATATATCCAGACAAAACTATAATTCAAAAAGATACATGCACCCCTATGTTCATAGCAGCACTATTCACAGTAGCCAAGATATGGAAAAAAACTAAACATCCATCGACAGAGGAATAGGTAATGAAGATGTGATACATTTATACAATGGAATACTACTCTGCTATAAAAAAAGAATGAAATAATGCCATTTTTAGCAACATGGATGTAACTAGGGATTATCATACTAAGTGAAGTAAGTCAGAAAGAGAATGACAAATACCATATTATGTCACTTATATGTGGAATCTAAAATATGATAAATGAACCTATCTATGAAACAGAAACAGAATCATGGACATAGAGAACAGACTGATAGTTGCCAAGGGAGAGGGCGTTGGGGGAGGGATGGGGTGGGAGGTTGGGGTTAGCAGACGTAACTATTATATATAGAATGGATAAACATCAATGTCCTACTATATAACACAGGGAACTATATTCAATATCCTATGATAGGGACTTCCCTGGTGGTGCAGTGGTTAAGAATCCGCCTGCCAATGCAGGGGACACGGGTTCGATCTCTGGTCCAGGAAGATCCCACATGCCGGGGAGCAACTAAGCCCATGCACCACAACTACTGAGCCTGCACTCTAGAGCCCGTGCGCCACAACTACTGAGCCCACATGCCACAACTACTGAAGACCGCGTGCCTAGAGCCTGTGCTCCACAACAAGAGAAGCCACCGCAGTGAGAAGCCCATGCACCACAATGAAGAGTAGACCCAGCTTGCTGCAACTAGAGAAAGCCCGTGTGCAGCAATGAAGACCCAACACAACCAAAAATAAATAAATAAATTTATTAAAAAATATATATATCCTATGAT
The DNA here is from genome assembly GCF_949987515.2 of Delphinus delphis. Taxonomy (NCBI): domain Eukaryota; kingdom Metazoa; phylum Chordata; class Mammalia; order Artiodactyla; family Delphinidae; genus Delphinus; species Delphinus delphis. The sequence continues at coordinate 64,565,867 of NC_082692.2, forward strand.
AAACCGTAATGGAAAAGAATATTTAAAAATATATATGTATAGGGCTTCCCTGGTGGCGCAGTGGTTGAGAGTCTGCCTGCCGATGCAGGGGATACGGGTTCGTGCCCCAGTCCGGGAAGATCCCACATGCTGCGGAGCAGCTGGGCCCATGAGCCATGGCCATTGAGCCTGCACGTCCGGAGCCTGTTGCTCCGCAACAGAAGAGGCCACAACAGTGAGAGGCCCACGTACTGCAAAAAATATATATAGATATGTATAACTGAATAACTTGGTTGTACAGCAGAAATTAACACAACATTGTAAGTCAAGTATACTTCATTAAAAAAAAAACACTTGCAGAATGAAACAATGGCAGTAGGTGTGAAGAGTTCTTTGAACACGTGAAGTGTTACTCTCATTCTTTAGGGTACTATGATCTGGTCAAGCCCAGCAGTCTAGTATCATGCATCTGGTGACCCTCCTTCAGATGCATCTTGCATTCATGGTGGATTTGGAGGGAAGTGTCACAGTGTGGAATTGTTGGGATGAGGATGTTCTGGAGATCCTCACCATGCCTCAGGCCTGTTTTTCCCTGGAAGCCTTTCTCACAAATTATGGCCCATTGCTGATGGTAAGTGAACCCTGCATCCTGAGGGGGCCCACAAAACAAAATGCCTGCTGCGTTGACAAACGTTGTTGGCCCTATTACATCACAATCTGTCTTCTTTGAGTTATTCTTATCACATACCCTGAGGGTCACAGTATACCAATGAATGTTGGCCATGCAAACTTCCATACCATCTTGGCCTCTGATCTGCTTCAAGTACATTTCCCCAGTCATTCTTCTAAAAAAAATTTTCTCTGAATTATTTCATACCTATGTCTCTTCTTTCAAGTGTGCATTATTGTATAGTACATGAACTTGGACTATGTGTGGACAAGGCAGTATGGTTTTGGGGACACTCTGAGATAAAACAATAGTATTGATGTAACAATGAGTGAGTAATTATCCTTGAGAAGAGTGCTTTGGTGCTTAGAAAGTATTATTTCTTGGGATTATCCCAACAACTTTGTGAGGCAGGCTGGTCAGAGTTGTTTTTTTGTTTTTTTTGTTTTTGGCTGCATTGGTTCTTCTTTGTTGCACGTGGGCTTTCTCTAGTTGCAGCAAGCGGGGGCTACTCTTCGTTGTGGTGCACGGGCTTCTGCATGGTGGTGGCTTCTCTTGTTGCAGAGCATGGGCTCTCGGCACGCCGTCTTCAGTAGTTGTGGCACCTAGGTTCAGTAGTTGTGGCGCACGGGCTCTAGGACGTGCAGGCTTCAGTAGTTGTGGCAGGCGGGCTCTAGAGTACAGGCTCAGTAGCTGTGGCGCACAGGCTTTGTTGCTCTGTGGCATGTGGGATCTTCGTGGGCCAGGGATCGAACCCGTGTCCCCTGCATTGGCAGGCAGATTCTTAACCACTGCGCCACCAGGGAAGTCCCTGGTCAGAGATTTTAATCTCCATTGTGTGATTAAAGAAATAGTAGCATATCTTGCAGCTGACAGTACTGTCTCCTGTATAGTTTAGGATTTCATGTCTCTTTCCATTGACATGATAGTGATGCTTTGGTTTCAGGTAGGCAATTGTGAAGGTGACATCTACGCATGGACAGGGCCTGAGTTAAGGAAAGTTTCTAAAGTTAATGCATTTAGGGACTTCCCTGGTGGCGCAGTGGTTAAGAATCCGCCTCCCAGTGCAGGAGACACGGGTTTGATCCCTGGTCAGGGAACTAGATCCCACATGCATGCCGCAACTAAGAGTTCACATGCCACAACTGAGGAGCCCTCGAGCCACAACTGAGGAGCATACATGCTGCATGCAACTAAGACCCAGCACAACCAAAATAAATAAATAAAATAAATTTTTAAAAATACCTTGGTTGTTTAGTGCAGCATTAGTTGTAATTGCTGTTTAAATTACTAGGGTATAGCCACATAATGGACTGTTGTGCAACTGGATTTTTTTTTTTAACATGGGCGAATTCTGATTAGAAAAGAAGTTATTTCCAGTGTTTTTGAGGCAAAATAAAGTTTTTAAATAGACATAATTAATATATAATTAAGCTTAGCAGATTTTCTTTCATATTAAAAAAAATAAATTTATTTATTTGTTTTATTTTTGGCTGTGTTGGGTCTTTGTTGCTATGCGTGGGCTTTCTCTAGTTGCAGCAAGTGGGGGCTACTCTTCGATGCAGTGTGCGGGCTTCTCATTGTCATGGCTTCTCTTGCTGCAGAACATGGGCTCTAGGCGTGCGGACTTCAGTAGTTGTGGCACGCAGGCTCTAGAGCGCAGGCTTAGTAGCTGTGGTGCATGGGCTTAATTGCTCCACGGCATGTGGAATCTTCCCAGGCCAGAGATCGAACCTGTGTCCGCTGCATTGGCAGGCAGATTCTTAACCACTGCACCACCAGGGAAGCCCTCTTTCATATTTTTTGCTCTCTGATTCATATGTAATAAAACTTAGACTACTCTGAAACATAAAGACCTATTTCCTTTTAATAATTTTATATTTTTCTATTTATATAAAAGTCTTTTAAAATCAATTTTCTAAATTGAAGTGCAGTTGATTTACAACGTTGTGTTAATTTCTGCTGTACAGCAAAGTGATTCAGTTATACATATATATAGATTCTTTTCTTAATATTCTTTTCCATTATGGGTTTTTTTTTTTTTTTTTTGGCTGCGTTGGGTCTTCATTGCTGTGCACAGGCTTTCTCTAGTTGCAACGAGTGGGGGTTACTCTTCGTTGTGGCAGGTGGGCTTTTCATTGCAGTGGCTTCTCTTGTTGCGGAGCACAGGCTCTACGCACGCGGGCTTCAGTAGTTGTGGCACATGGGCTCAGTAGTTGTGGCTCGCAGGCTCTAGAGCGCAGGCTCAGTAGTTGTGGCACATGGGCTCAGTTGCTCTGTGGCATGTGGGATCTTCACGGACCAGGGCACGAACCTGTGTCCCTTGCATTGACAGGCGGATTCTTAGCCACTGTGCCACCAGGGAAGTCCCTCCATTATGGTTTATCGTAGGATATTGAATACAGTACCCTATGCTATATAGTAGGACCTTGTTGTTCATTCATTCTATGTATAATAGCTTTAAAGTGCTAAACCCTACCTCCCACTATATCCCTCCTCCAATCCTCTGACACTTGGCAACCACCAGTCTGTTCTCTATGTCCATGATTCTGTATCTATTTCATAAATAGGTTCATGTGTGTCATATTTTATATTCTACCTATAAGTGATAACATATGGTATTTGTCTTTCTCTTTCTGGCTTACTTCACTTAGTATGATCATCTCTACTTGGATCCATGTTGCTGAAAATGGCATTATTTCATTCGTTTTTATGGCAGAGTAGTATTCTATTGTATATATGTACCATGTCTTCTTTATCCATTCCTCCATTGATGGACATTTCTGATGTTTCTATGTCTTGCCTATTCTGAATAGTACTGCTGTTAACATAGGGGTGCATGTATCTTTTTGAATTATAGTTTTGTCTGAATATATGCGTAGGACTGGGCTTGCTGGATCATAAGGTAATTCTGTTTTTAGTTTTCTAAGGAATGTAAACACTGTTTTCCATGCTGATTTCCAATATAGTTGCTGGAACAACTTACATTCCCACTAACATTGAAGGAGGGTTACCTTATCTCCACACCCTCTCTAGCAATTGTTATTTGTAGACTTTTAAAAATGGCCATTCTTTCCGGTATGTGTTGGTACCTCATTGCAGTTTTGATTTGCATTATCCTAGTAATTATCGACCTAGAGTATCTTTGGTAAACTTTTGTTTTCAACAGGGCTAGTAAACTTAACCTTTAGAAATTCGTTTCTTGAAGGTTGGTCCTCTTTTGAATTCCTTTTCGATTACCTGCCCCAGGACATTTCTTAAGGGCAGGCGTCATTTACAGCCCCACAGGCCTTGTGAATATTGAGGGCACAGTAGGCACCGGTTTTCAAGTTGCTGTTACAAGAAATGGCCACAAGGTGGCAGCATTTCTTCCTGCCCAACGCGTAACTCGGGCAACCAGAGCCTTAGGGAAAAGTCCTGTACCTGGGTTGTAAATTAGAGTGGGCTGTGCCAGGACAAACACCCCAGGGCTTGTGTCTCTTCACATCTTTCCCCTTAGCCTTCACCCTCCAGGCAAACCCCCACCCCTGAAAAACCGCCTCACTGAGGGTGCTGTCATCCGTAGGTGGGGCAACTCAAAGGAAGGAGGCTGGAGGTGGGAACCGCTCACCAGGAGACGTGAAACCAAGAGACACTATTGCTGCCCAGAGGGTCCACCGTCCTTTGGGTGCACTAGGCTTCATGTAGCTGTTGGAGGGTCCGGCTGGATCTGGAGACTGTGGTCCCATTCAGAGGGGACCAGGCACTTCAGGTGCAGGGGGAGCGCTTTTGCTGGCACATCCTCCCCAGCTTCCCAGACAGTCCAGCACTGGGACCCAAGACTGCTCTGGCTCCAGGCATGTGACACCAATCCAGTTCAACGAGGGCTGATGGGCATGTAATACGCTCTTCTTTCCTTCTTTTTTTCTTTTTTTCTTTTGTTGTTGTCGTTGTATTCTTTAATTGAATTTTTATCTTATATTGGCATATAGAGGATTTCCTGTATTGTGTTTGTTTTCAGTGTGCAGCAACATGATCATGTATACCCATACATGTGTCTGTTATTTTTCCAGATTCGTTTCCCACACATGTAAAGGTTATTGCAGATGCTGAAAGGGCTCCTCGTGCTCTACAATAGGTCCCTGTTGGTTATCTGGTTTACCTATCTTAGTGTGTGTATGTTAACCTTAGCCTCCCAATTTATCCCTCCTCATCCCAACTTTCCCCTTTGGTAACCATAGTTTGTTTTCTAAGTCTCTGAGTCTGTTTCTGTTGTGTAAATTAGTTCATTTCTATCAATTTTTAGATACCACGTCTAAGTGACATCCTGTGATGTTGGTCTTTCTGTGTTGGACTCAACTCAGTTAGTATGATTATGTCTGCCTCCATCCATGTTGCTGCAAATGAAATGATTTCATTCTTTTTGATGGCTGATTAATCTTCCGTTGTATACATGTACCACATCCTGTGTATCCATTCATCTGTCGGTGGACATCTTGGTGGCTCCCGTGTTTTGGCTATTGTACATATGCTACACTGAACATTGGCGGGCATGGGTGTTTTCGAGGGCTTCTTTCCTCCAGGTATATGCCTTGGAGTGGGACTGCCAGATCATATGGTAGCTCTCTTTTTGATTTGGCAGGGAACCTCCACACTGTTCTCCATAGTGCCTGCGACCAGTCTCCATTCCCAGCAACAGCGCTGGAGGATCCCTTTTCTCCACGCCCTCTCCCGCAATCATTCTTTGTAGACTTTTGATGAAAGCCATTGTCACTAGTGTGAGGTGATACCTCGTTGTACTTTTGATTTGCCTTTCTCTACTTATTAGCGATCTTGAGCATCTTTTCCTATGCTTTTGTTTTCAACAGTGGGAGTAAAATTGCCCTCTTGGAATTGGCTTCTAGAAAGTTGGCCCTGCTTTGAATTGTTTTTTGATTACCTACCGCAGGACGTTTCTTTCTTTCTTTCTTTCTTTTTTTTAGGTTTTTTTATTATTATTTTGAATATTTGAATTTTATTTTTTTATACAGCAGGTTCTTATTAGTTATCTATTTTATACATATTAGTGTATATATGTCAATCCCAATCTCCCAATTCATCACACCACCCCCCACTCCCCCCGCCACTTTCCCCCCTTGGTGTCCATACATTTGTTCTCTACATGTGTGCTGCAGGACGTTTCTTGAGGGCAGGTGTCATTTACAGCCGCTCAGTCCTTGTGAATATTGAGTGTCCTATAGGCACCTGCTGTGAAGTTGTTGTTATGGGAAATAGCCACAAGGTGGCAGCATTTCTTGGTGCTCAACTCTGGTAACTCGGGCAATCGGGGCCCTATGGAAAAGTCCTGTTTCTCGGTTGTAAATTAGAGTGGGCTCGGTGAGAACAAACACCCCAATGCTTGTGTCCCTTGCCATCTTTCCCCTTACCCTTCACCCTCCAGACAAACCCCAATCCCTGGAAAATCGCCTCGCACAGAGTGTTGTCATTTTTCGGTGAGGAAACTCTAAGGAAGGAGGCTGGAGGTGGGAACCCCCCGCCAGGAGACGTGAGACCCTCTTGCAGCCCAGAGGGTCCACCGTCCTTTGGGTGCACTAGGCTCTGTTTAGCTGTTGGAGGGCCCTCCTGGATCTGGAGATTGTGGTCCCATCCAGAGGGGACCAGGCACTCCAGGTAAAAGGGGTTCTCATTTGCTGGCACATCCTGCCCAGCTCCCCGACAGTTTGGCCTTTGGACCCAAGACTGCTCACGCTCCAGGCATGTGACACCATTCCAGTCACCGAGGCCTGCCCAGAATATAGTAGAATATAGTAGACACTTCTTTTCTTTTTCTTGTCTTTAATTGAATTTTTATCTTATATTTGAGTATAGAGGATTGCCAATGTTTTGTTTGTTTTTGGTGTGCAGCACCTTGATTCAGCTATACCCATACATGTGTCTGTTGTTTTGTGGATCTTTTTCCCACATATATCAAGGTTATTTCAGAGTGTCAAACAGGGGTCCCCGTGCTATACAATAGGTCCATGTTGATATATCTAGTTTACCTTAGTGTGTATATGTTAATATTAGCCTCCCAATTTATACCTCCTCACCTCCTCAACTTTCCCTTTTTTTAACCATAATTTGTTTTCTATGTCTGTGAATTTGTTTCTGTTTTGTAAATTAATTCATTTTATTTCAGTTTTTAGATACCACCTCTTTGTGATATTGTGTGATATTTTTCTGTTTCTGCCTCACTCCACTTAGTATAATGTCCAGGTCCTTCCATGTTGCTGCAAATGGCATGATTTCATTTTTTTTTCCAGCTGATTAATCTTCCACTGTATACATGTACCACATCTTTATCAATTCATCTGTCAGTGGACATTTTGGTGGTTCCTGTGTCTTGGCTATTTTACATTGTGTTGCAGTAAACGTTGGGGGCATCGGTGTTTTGGAGTGATGGTTTTCTCCAGGTATATGCCCAGGAATGGGACTGCCGGATCATATGGTAGCTCTCAATTTTTAATTCTTTAAAGAACTTTCATAATGTTCCTTATCGTGGCAGTACCAATTTTCTTCCCCACCAACAGCGTAGGAGGGTTCCCATTTCCCCATGCCCCCTCTGGCATTTAATGTTTGTAGAGTTTTGGATAATGGCCATCTTTCTAGTGTTATGTGATATCTCGTTGTTTTATTTTGCATGTCTCTTACAGCAATTTGAACATCGTTTCATATGCCTGTGTCTATCTCTATGTCTCTTTTGGAGAAATGTCTATTTCTGTCTTCTGCCCATTTTTTGATTGAGTTGCTGTTTGGTTTTTTTTGCTTGTTTTTTTGGTTTGTTTTTAATTGAGCAGTATGTGCTATTTGTAAATTTTTGATATTAATCCTTTGTGTTCGAATCATTTTCAAATATTTTCTCCCATTCTGTGGGTTTTGAATTTAATTCGGTCCCATTTGATTTTTTTGTTGTTGTTCCCATTAATCTAGGAGATGGATCAAAAACCTTATTGCTGTGATTTCTTTCAAAGTGTTCTGCGTATGTTTCCCTCTGAGTTTTATAGTATCTCATCTTACATCTAGGTTTTTAATCTATTTTATTTTTTTTGTATGGCGTTAAAGAAATTCTGATTTCATCGTTTTACATGTAGCTGTCTTGTTTTCCCAGCACAAATTATTGAAGATACTGTCATGTCGCCATTGTATATTCTTGCCTTCTTTTCCTAGATACACAGACCATATGTGCATGAGTTTATTTTTGGGCTTCCTATCCTATTCCATTGATGTACATTTCTGTTTTTGTGGCAGTACTATACTCTCTTGATTACTTTAGCTTTGTAGTATTGTTGAAGTCAAGGACCCTGATTCCTCCAGCTCCCTATTTTTTTCTGAGGATTGCTTTGGAAATTCTGGGCATTTTGTGGCTCCATGTAAATTTTAGGATTATTTGTTCTAGTTTTCTGAAAAATGTTATGGGTAATTTGATAAGGATCGAAATAAGTCTGCAGATGGTTTGGGTAGTATGGAAATTTTAACAGTATTCAATCTTCCAATTGAAGAGTATGGGATATCTGTCCATTCCTTTGAATCATCTTCAGTTTACAGTGTTTTATACTTCTCAGCATCTAAGTGTTTCACCTCCTTGATCAAGTTTTTCCTAAGTACTTTTGAATGCAATTTTAAAAGGGAATTTTTTTTTAACTTTTTCTTTCTGATATTTTTAGTGTAAAAACTGCATTAGATTTCTGTATGTTAATCTTGTATCCTGCTACCTTAATGAATTCGTTTATCAGTTCTAATTGTTTTTGCAAGGAGTCTTTTGGGTTTTCTATATAGCATATCATGTCATTTTCATATAATGACAATTTTACCTCTTCCCTTTTAATTTGGATACCTTTTATTTTTTTCTTATCTGATTGCTGAGGCTAGGGGTTCTACTACTATGTTGAATAGAAGTGATTAGAGTGAACATTTTTGTCCTGTTCCAGCTTTTAGGCAGAAGACTTTCAGGTTTTCACCACTGAGTATTATGTTGGCTGTGGGTTTGTCCTAAATGTCTTTTATTATGCTGAGATATGTTTCCTCTATACCCACTTTGGTGAGTTTTTATCATGAATGGATGAATTTTATCAAATACATTTTCTGTATCTATTGAGATAATCATGTGGTTTTTGTCTTTTCTTTTGTTGATGTGCTGTATCACTTTGATTGCTTTGCGTTTGTTGACACTGGGATGGATCCAACTTGATCATGGTGTATGATCATTTTTATGTGTTGTTGGATTTGTTTTGCTAATTTTTGTTTAGGATTTTTGCATCTATATTCATCAAAGATATTGGCCAGTAATATTCTTTTATGATAGTGTCTTTGTCTTGTTTTGGTATCAGGGTGATTGTGGCTTAATAGAATGACTTTGTCTGTGTTCCCTCCTCTTCAGTCTTTTTGAAGAGTTTGCTAAAGATCAGTATAAGTTCTTCTTTGTATGTTTGATAGGATTTCCCAGTGAAGCCATCTAGTCCTGGACTTTTGTTTGAAGGGAGTTTTTTAAATTACGGATTCTGTTTCACTTCTAGTGATTGGTCTGTTCAAATTATCTATTCTTTTTTAAAAATAAATTTATTTATTCATTTATTTAATTTTTTGGCTGCATTGGGTCCTCACCGCTGCACACAGGTTTTCTCTAGTTGCTGAGAGTGCGGACTTCTCATTGCAGCAGCTTCTCTTGTTGCGGAGCATGGGCTCTAGGTGCACAGGCTCAGTAGTTGTGGTGCATGGGCTTAGTTGCCTCAGGGCCTGTGGGATCTTCCTGGACCAGGGCTCAAACCTGTGTACCCTGCATTGGCAGGCGGATTCTTAACCACTGCGCCACCAGGGAAGCCCCTATCTATTTCTTCTTGATTTAGTTTTGGTGGGCTGTATATTTCTAGAAACTTGCGCATTTCTTCTAGGTTTTCCAATCTCTTGGCATATTACTGTTCATAGTATTTTCTTACAATTTTTTTTTTGTTTTGTATCTGAGGTGTTGGTTGTTATTTCTCCTCTTTCATTTCTTATTTTGTTTATTTCAGTCCTCTCTCTTTCCTTCTTTGTTAGCCTGGCCAGAAGCTTGTTAATTTTTTTTTATTCTTTCCAAAAATAAGCTCTTGGTTTTATTGATTTTTTATTGTTTTTTATGTCTATTTTATTTATTTCCTCTCTGATCTTTACTATTTCCTTCCTTCTGCTGACTTTAGGTTTTGTTTGTTCTACTTTTACTAATTCTTTTAGGTGGTAGGTTAGGTTATGTTAGGTTTTTCTCATTTTTTGAGGAAGGCCTATAATGCTATGAACTCCCCTCTAAGAACTACTTTTGCCGCATCCCATAGATTTTGTATGGTTGTGTTCTCATTGTCAGTTGTCTCAGGTATTTTTAAATTTCCTCTGGTTTCATCGTTGACCCATTGGTTTTTTAGTAGCATGTTGTTTAGTCTCCATGTAATCCTTTTCCTCCTTTCTCTTTCTGTGGTTGATTTCTAGTTTTATGCTGTTGTCATTAGAAAAGGTGCTTGAAATAATTTCTATCCTCTTAAATTTGTTGAGGCTTGTTTTGTCACCTAGTAGGTGGTCTGTCCTAGTGCACTTGAAAAGACTATGTATTCTAGTTTTTTGGATGTATTGTCCTGAAACTATCAATTAACTCTAACAGTTCTATTGTGTCATTTAGGGTCTCTGTTGCCTTAGTTTTTTAATATAAATTTATTTATTTATTTTTATTTTTGGCTGTGTTGGGTGTTCGTTTCTGTGCGAGGGCTTTCTCTAGTTGTGGCGAGTGGGGGCCACTCTTCATTGCGGTGTACAGGCCTCTCACTGTCGTAGCCTCTCTTGTTGTGGAGCACAGGCTGCAGACGCGCAGGCTCAGTAGTTGTGGCCCACGGGCCCAGTTGCTCTATGTGGGATCTTCCCAGACCAGGGCTCGAACCCATGTCCCCTGCATTGGCAGGCAGATTCTCAACCGCTGCGCCACCAGGGAAGCCCTCTGTTGCCTTATTGATTTTCTATCTGGAGGATTTCTCCACTGATGTCAGTGGGATGTTTTGGTCTCCTACTATTATTGTGTTCCCATCAATGTTTTCCTTTATGTTTGTTACTCTTTGTTTTATGAATTTAGGTGCTCCTATATTGGGTGCATATGTGTTAATGAGTGTAATATCCTCTTCTTTTATTGATCCTTTTTTATCATTATATAATGTCCTTCGTTATCTTTTTTTATGGCCTTTGTTTTAAAGTCTGTTTTGTCTGGCATGATTATTGCAACCCCCAGTTTCTTGCCATTTCCATTTGCATGAAATATCTTTTTCCATCCCCTCACTTTCAATCTACTTGTCTCCTTTGCCCTAAAGTGGGTCTCTTGTAGGAAGCGTATTGTAGGTTCTTGTTTTATTATCCAGTCCACCACTCTGTTTTTTGATCAGAGCATTTAGTCCATTGAGATTTGAGGTAATTATTGATAGGTATGTATTTATTAAACCTTGTTTTCTAGTTGATGTATTTCTTCTTTTCTTTTTCTTGTTTTTCCTTTTGTGATTTGATGGTTTTCTTTTGTATTACACTTGAGTTCTCTTCTTTTTCGTGTTTGTGCATCTTCTGTAGGTTTTTGATTTGTGGTTACCCTGGTTTTCGACTATGTTAACTCATTACTTTATGTACTTGCTTTAGACTGATAGTCATATAAGCTCAAACACAGTCTAAAAAAAATCTATATTTTCTTACTCCCCTCCCCCACATTTTATGATTTTGATGCATTGTTTTACATCTTTGTGTTTATCCTTTTGCAGTTTACTGTAGTTATAATCATTTTCATAATCTTTGATTTTTTTAAATTTAGGTACTGGCTTATTTAAGTGATCTACAATCCTTTAACATATTTGCTTTTCCTATTGTGATTTTTCCTTTCCTATCGGTTCTTGCTTCTTTTCTATTTAGAGAAGACCTTTCAATATTTCTCTTAGGAGAAGTTTAGTATTGCTGTATTCTTTTAGTTTTTGCTTGTCTGAGAAATTATTTCTCTCCTTCTATTCTAAATGATAATCTTGCTGGGTAGAGTATTGTAGGTTACAGGTTTTTCCGTTTTAGGACTTTGAATATATCTTGCCACTCCCTTCTGGCCTGCAACGGTTCTGTAGAGAAATCAGCTGATAACCCTATGGGGATTTCCTTGTAACTAACTCTTTGTATTTCTCTTGCTGCCTCTAGAACCCTCTTTATCTTTAATTTGCCATTTTAATCATAACATATCTTGGTGTGGGTCTGTTTGGGTTCATCTTGTTTGTGACCTTCTGTGCTTCCTGTACCTGGATATCTCTTTCCTTCTTTAGGTTTGCGAAGATTTTAGCCATAATTTCTTCAAATCCACTTTTGATCCCCTTTTCACTTTCTTCTCCTTCTGGAATCCCAATTATGATTGGCACCTTTTACATTATCCCATAGGTCTTGTATATTGCTTTCATTTTTTAAATTTGTCTTTGTCTGCTCTTCTGATTGATTTCTATTGTTCTTTTTTCCAGAACACTTATTGATTTTTCTGCATTATTTAGTTTGCTGTTTATTGCCTTTAGCTTGGTTTTCATGTAGGCAACTGAGTTGTCTAATTTCGATTGGCTCCTTTTTACAGTTTCTACCTCCCTATTATAGGAACTGCATTTCTATTGATAGCCTTTCTTAATTCCTTCAGCATTTTTATTGCCTCCCTTTTGAACTTGAGGTCTAATAGACTGGAGGAATCTGTTTCATTGTTCTTTCAGGGGATTTTTCTTGTTCTTTTAATTGGGAGTGGTTTCTCTGCTGCTTCATCTTACTTCTATTTCTGACTCTGTGAATTTAGGAGAAATAGTTATCTACTGTGGTCTCAGAGGGCTATTTTTATGTGGGAGTGTCCCTGTGTAGCCTGCATGAGTCGAATGTGTTTGATGTGAGGGCTGTTGTCGGTATGGATGCCTGCCACATATTTCTTAAGGGTGTGCTAGCCATTATCCCCTTGACAGGGTGTGTGACTGTTGTTGTGCTGACCAGAGCTTGCACAGGATATTGGGTGCGGGCAACTCTTTGCTCTGTGGTTGTCACAGCCCTCTTGGGGGTAGGGTTTTCTCCCCAGTTGTTGGCATACAAGCCCCCAGATCTGGTTCTAAACTGTAGTTTGAGGTAGGCAGGACTGGAGCACTCCCATTGGGAAAGGAGCCATGAGTACTCCCCTGCAGGAGCTGTCCAGCAGGGAGTGCTCTCTGAGATGTTGCCTGTCACCCAGAGTGCACACTCTTGTTGGCATGCCCTCAGCCCCGCCTCAGCTGTGGGAAAGCTGGCAAGGACGTCCCTTGGGCACTATGCTCACAAAGCTGCCAGGGTAAATCCCCAGAAGCAAGCATCCACCGGGAATAGGCTCAGATTGCGGCCCCACCTCCGCGTGTGGACAACCCACCTTGCGTGCTCCCAGAGCTCAAAGAGGCAGAGCTGTGCCCACTGTGAGCAGAAGGAGTCTGCTGTGGTGGGCCCCACCCCTCCCTTCATGCATGCTTTTGACAATGTGGCTCCTATGGCGGACCCAGGCTCTGTTGTGCACACACCCCTAATCGTGACCCAGACCATTCTCCAGGCCCTTCAGGCTGTCTCCATGCAGCCAGACCTAGTCCTCACACTGGGTCTGCCCGCTGAAGCCTGAGTTTCAGCACCCAGCCCGTGCGCTCCAGCAGACATGCATCTCAGGCTGGGGAGTGCAGCGAGGGGGCCAGAACCTCTGGGCTGGTCTCTCTGTCCTGCCTGCAGGAATCCAGCTGCTGCACTCTCCTCTGAGCCTCTGAGGCTGCCTGTCTGTCTGGGCTGATCTCCCAGCTGGTGAAGAGGGAATATTCCCCCTTTCACAGCTCCCTCCCAGGGGCACAGGTCCCATTCCCAATTCTTTTTCTTTTTTCCTTTTGTCCTACCGGTTACATGGTGATCTTTCTTGCAGCTTTGATTGTATGAGATCTTCTGCCAGTGTTCTGTAGGTATTCTGTGAGAATTGTTCCACATGTAGGTGTATTTTTGATATCTTTGTGGGGAGAGGTAAGCCCTGTGTTCTTCTATTCTGCTATCTTGATCCAATAAATTCTTACTATATCAGTAAGTGAAATCATGGAGGGGTAACTGGAACCAGCACAGTGCAGAAGAGTCCTAGTGAGGGTGAAAGTGTGAAGTCAGATATTAGAAAAAGAGCACCAAAGAGGGGAAAGTGTAGAAGAGGGCATGTCAGGAGTGGAGAGAGAGCTAAAGAAGCGAATTTGATGGAAATGTGTGAGGAGAGAGTAAAAAAGGAAATACAAGAAGAAGAGATTTTTTTCACAGTTAAAATGAAATGAGACACAAAGTGAGGCAGCTGTAGCTAAGATTAAAAGCAACGCAGGAGTAAATGAATAAGAAGAAGGAAGAGTTGATTCAAAGAATTAGAGGTGGGGGAAGGAATTTTGTGATAGAAAATATGCTAAGGTGAGGGAAGCGAGAGGAGACAAAAATAATAGAACAGCATCAGAAAAGGAATGTGAGAGGAAATGGGTGTGTAAAGTCACGGAGGCAAAAAAAAAAAAAAAAAAAAAAGTCACGGAGGCAAAAAGACAAGACAGGAGGAGGCCTTTGTAAGGAAATTCAGCCAGTTTACTGATAAGCAGGCACACGTGGATGGGAAACAGGGCAAGGAAAAGAGAGGGATGTGCAGCAGCTGGCACTGCAGTGATGCATTAAGTAGACCTGATGACATTAACGTATGAGACAAGAAGTGAGAACAGGCGCATTAAACCGAACCTCCATAATTTCTAAGCATAGGAAAAGCTGGAAATGGGAACAGAGCAAAGTGAGTACAGAGCCTAGGACAACGTAAGGAAAGAAAGCAATGGATGGTAAGGATACGGGCGGAGAGAGGGGCAGGCTCAGGGGAAGGACAGAGGAGGGGGGACAGGACAGGAGCTGAGCAATAAAGAATCAATGTCAAGCAAAGACAATATAGCCACCCCTCCACTTTTGCTGTTGGCTGGTGCTGCTCAGGCAGTTGACCTGCCTTGGGTGATTTCGGCCTCTAGAGGCCGGTCTTTGGAAGGAGAGGCAAAAGCCCTCACCACGGTCAGGCACGTGGGTGGAGGCAGAGCTGGTTGAACCTGGGGATTCTGACGACAGCAACGTTGACCAAATTGCTATATAACCCCTCAGAAAGCATCTATGACAACTAGAATAAATAGAGGTCAGAGAGCAAAGGTGGAACAATTTACAAAGTTTCAAGAGTAGGATGGCTTTAGAAAACAGGAAAAGAAATAAAAAGAATGCAATGGTCTTAGTAAGAAAAGAGAAGAATGGTTAAGAAAAGGTAGTGAGAGAATAAAAATTGACATGGGTTAAACAAAGAGAACAATGAGAAAAATAGAAAGTAAGATAATACGTGAGAAAGATGACAGAGAATACTCAAATGGAAGGAGAATGAAGAGAACATTTTTAAAGGTTTTGAAAGAGAAATGAGAGAAGGGGCTTCCCCAGAAGTGTATCCCTAGATCTCCAGCTCAGGCCTGAGAAGAGAGACTTGGCTGGCTGGTGTCCCTGAAGCTGAGAATGCTATGGAGAGTGATCACATGGTCCGGGGGACAGGAGGGCAACCTCATCCCACAGTGGGATGTGATTATCGTGTCACCCAAAGTGGATCTTACCAGATCATGGTAAGGTCTCTAACATCACGTCAAATTAGCCTATGGTGAATTAGCCTGCCAAAAAGCCTACTGTGAAATATAGAAGCTAATTACATTTTGGGGACACCACCTTTTCCAGATGTGCATGTTGTGTGAATGAAAACTCTGATATAAACTCAGGATGTAAGTCTATTCTGTTGAAGCAATACGTTACAAGTCAACTTGATGAAATACAATATACAATTTTTAAAAATGATTAGCTAACTTCTGCAAATATATGAACTATTTAAAGGAAAATGAAATAGATTCTAGTATGGCATTTAAATATCTACCACAATTATTTAAAGGAATATTCATTTATGGTATACATATAGGTATAACTGAATCACTTTGCTGTACAGCAGAAATTAACACAACGTTGTAAATCAACTATACTTCAATAAGAAAATTGCACAAGGAGAATATTCGTGTATGTGGATAATGACAGAAAAATGTAAACAAGGTAATATTGGAGTGGGCAATCTATAAGTTTGTCGACTTATTTTTTTTTATAAATTTATTTATATTTTATTTTTGGCTACGTTGGGTCTTCGTTGCTGCATGCAAGCTTTCTCTAGTTGCGGCAAGTAGGGGCTACTCTTCATTGTTGTGCACAGGCTTCTCATTGCAGTGGCTTCTCTTGTTGCCTAAGCATGGGCTCTAGGCACTCTGGCTTCAGTAGTTGTGGCTTGCGGGCTCTATGGCACAGGCTCAGTAGTTGTGGCATGCGAGCTTAGTTGCTCCGCAGCATGTGGGATCTTCCCAGACCAGGGCTCGAACCCATGTCCCCTGCATTGGCAGGCGGATTCTTAACCACAGCACCACCAGGGAAGTCCCGATACTATAGTTTTTAAACTATAGTTGATTTACAATGTTCTGTTAGTTTCAGGTGTACAGCAAAGTGATTCAGTTATATATGTGTGTGTGTGTGTGTGTATATATATATATATATAAATATATATAAAAAAATATGTGTATACATATACACACACACCTTTTCAGACTCTTTTCTATTTATTAGAAGATATTGAATATGGTTTCCTGTGCTATACAGTAGGCCCTTGTTCTTTTTTTTATATATAGTAGTGTATATATTTTAATCCCAAACTCCTAATTTATACGCCTTCCCCTTTCCCCTTTGGTAACCATAAGTTTGTTTTTGATGTCTGTGAATCTACGTCTGTTTTGTTAAAGAGTTCCTTTGTATCACTGTTTTCAATTCCACATATAAGTGATATCCTAGGATATTTGTCTTTCTCTGACTTACTTGACTTAGTGTGATCATCTCCAGGTCCATCCATATTGCTACAAATGGCATGATTTCATTCTTTTTTTATGGCTGAGTAATATTCCATTGTGTGTGTGTGTGTGAGATATATGTATATGTCATCTTCTATATCCATTCATCTGTTGATAAACATTTAGGTCACTTCCATGTATGCACTATTGTAAACAGTGCTGCCATGTATGTTGGGGTGATGTATCTTTTCCAATTAGAGTTTTCCGAACATATGATCAGGAGTGGGATTGCTAGATCATATGGCAGTTCTAATTTTACTTTTTTTTTTTTTTTGCGTTACACCGGCCTCTCACTGTTGCGGCCTCTCCCATTGCAGAGCACAGGCTCCAGACGCACAGGCTCAGCGGCCATGGTCATGGGCCCAGCCTCTCCACGGCATGTGGGATCTTCCCAGACCGGGGCACGAACCCGTGTCCCCTGCATCGGCAGGCACACTCTCAACCACTGCACCACCAGGGAAGCCCCTAATTTTACATTTTAAGGAACCTCCATACTGTTCTCTATTGTGGCCATTACCAATTACATTCCCATCAACAGGGTAGGAGGGTTTGCTTTAATGATATTGTATCTTTAATTAAAAGAAATAATGGAGGTTAAAAACTCATTCAAATAAATTTATATAATACTCTTACCAGAATATTGCTTTCAGGAGAATTAACATTTTTCTTTCTTGATGTTGTAAAATGTACCTCAGATTAATTGACATAAACTTGATAAGTAGAATAAAATGAAATATTTAAAAAACATAATTTTACAAAATTGAGTTATTTGTAGCAAGGTGGATGGACCTAGAGACTGTCACACAGAGTGAAGTAAGTCAGAAAGAGAAAACAAATACCATATGCTAACACATACACATGGAATCTAAAAAAAAAAAGTTCTGAAGAACCTCGGGGCAGGACAGGAATAAAGGAATAAAGACGCAGACATAGAGAATGGACTTGAAGACATGGGAGGGCGGAAGGGTAAGCTGGGATGAAGTGAGAGAGTGGCATGGACATATATACACTACCAAATGTAAAACAGATAGCTAGTAGGAAGCAGCCGCATAGCACAGGGAGATCAGCTCGTGCTCTGTGACCACCTAGAGGGGTGGGATAGGGAGGGTGGGAGGGAGACGCAAGAGGGAGGAGATATGGGGATGTATGTATATGTATAGCTGATTCACTTTGTTATACAGCAGAAATTAACACATCAGTGTAAAGCAATTATACTCCAATAAATATGTTAAAAAATAAAACAAAATAAAATAAAAACCATAGATTTAAAAGTAGTAAAATCTGTTAATATGGAAATGAATATGTTTCCGGAGTTACAATGACTTCTAAAAAGAAAAGAAACTGTAGAAAATGTGTGACTTGCTGATAAGAAGGACAAAACCATTCACTCAGAAGCCCAGCTTTTAACTGTACCTCAGTAACTCCTTAAAGGAAATTATCACTTGATAATTTACACAATAGATGTTGAAAGGTATTCAAATAGACTTTAAGGGAGGAAGTTATTACTAGAAATAAAATGTTCAAAATGATCAAAACAGAAAGATATACAAATTGTAAATATTTATAACTCGTTTCAAATATGTGAACCAAAACTTGACAGAAATAAAGGAGAAATACATGAAGCTACTGAAGGGGCGAGGAGTAGAAAGGAAACCACAGGACTGAATGAAGTACAAGGAGATGGTGGAAGAAGCAAGAAGCACAGAAGGACCCGCACTGGGCCACCCAAAACCCAGGAAACTGCTCCAGTAATGGAGACAGGAAAGCACAGGGGCCCAGACCACATGCACGAGCCTGAGCACAGGTACACTCATAGGGAAATGGTAAGCGTGGAGGAGAAGGAGAGGCAGTAAATGGTATCTGCCCTCCTGAAGCCAACTACAAGAGGTAAATTTTACACCACCACGTTAAAAAAAAAAGGACATGAAAAGATCTTCAGCATCCTAATTCTTAGAAAAATGCACACCAAAACGACCACAAGGTATGATCGGGCACTAGTCATCATAAAGTCTACAAACAAAATGCTGGAGAGGGTGTGGAGAAAAGCAAGCCCTCCTCTGCTGCTGCTGGGAATGGAAATGGCTACCAGCCACTATGGAGTACACTATGGACGTTTTATAAGACACTAAAAATAGAGCGATTATAAGATCTGGCAATCCCACTCCTGGGTTTATGCCACGAGAAAACCATCCTTCGAAAAGACACCTGCAGACTTCCCTGGTGGCGCAGTGGTTACGAATCCACCTGACAATGCAGGGCACACGGGTTCGATCCCTGGTCTGGGAAGATCCTACATGCTGCAGAGCACCTAAGCCCATGCGCCACAACTACTGAGCCTGAGCACCTAGAGCCCGTGCTCTGCAACAAGAGAAGGCACCGCAGTGAGAAGCCCACGCACTGCAATGAAGCCCCAATGCAGCCAAAAATAAATAACAACATAAAAAAAGATAGAAAATTAACCCTTTGAAAAGAAGAAAAAGACACCCACAACCAACATTCATTGCAGCACTATTTAAAATACCCGAAGCATGGAAGCACCCAAAATGTCCATCGACATAGGTATGGCTACACAAGATGTGCTACGTATATACAATGGAATATTTCTCAACCCTAAGAAAGAATGAAATCATGCCATTTGCAGCAACATGGATGGACCTGGAGATGATCCCACTAAGTCCCACAGAGAAAGACAAATATCATATGATATCACTTATAGGTGCAAACTAAAACTTGATACCAAGGAACTAATTAACCAAACAGAAACAGACTCCCAGACGTAAAAAAACTAACTTAGCGTGACCAAAGGCAAAGTTGGGGTTGGGGGGGAGATAAATTAGGAGGTGTGGATTAAAACATACACCCTAATATATGGGATAATCAACAAGGACCTACTAGACAGCAAAGGGAACTCTCCTCAACACTCTCTAATAACCTGGAATGGGAACAGAATCCGAAAAGGAATAGAAACATGTATAACTGAATCAGTTGCTGTACACCTCAAACAAACACAGCATTGTAAACCAACTGTACTTCAATAGAAGATACAAATTACATTAGAAGAGAAAAATGAAAACAAGTGCCTACTCTAGTCCCCTCAGGCCTCAGCGGTCTGGGCTGGTGTCACATCCCTGGAACCTGAGCAGGCCTGGGTCCCAAGGCTGGACTGTTGTGGGGCTGAGGGGACTGGGGAGGATGTGCCAGCAAATGAGCCCCCCCGGGGACCTGCAGTGTCTGGTCCACTCGAAATGGGACCACAATCTCCAGATCCAGGCAGGCCCTCCTATAGCTCAACCAAGCCTAGTGCACCCAAAGGAGGGTGGATCCTCTGGGCTGCAAGAGCTTTGAAACGTCACCTGGTCTCCACATCTCCTGGTGTTGGGGTTTCCACTTCCAGCCTCCTTCCTTAGAGTCGCTCCAACTACCTAGGACATCACCCTCAGCACAGCACTTTTGCAGGGGTTGGGATTTGACTGGGAGGGTGAAGGGTAAGGGGGAAGAAGTAAAGAGGCACAAGCCCTCGTGTGTTTCTTCTGGCACTTTGCACTCTGATTTTCAACCTGGGAACATGACTTTTGCTAGGCTCAGGTTGCCCGAGTTACCAGAGTCGGGCATGAAGAAATGCTGCCGCCTTGTGGCCGTTTTCCGTAACAACAACCTTAAAACCAGTACTTAGGGGAACTTAATATTCACAAGGCCTGTGGGGCTCTAAATGACCCCTGCCTTCGAGAGATATCGCGCAGTAGGTAATAGAAAAAGAATTCAAAACAGGGCCGACTTTAAGAAGCCAGTTTCAAGGGTAAAATTATATTCACATTAAAAAAAAAACCCACATGAAATGATCTCAGCATCGCTAGTTGTTAGAGAAATGCAAATCAAAACGACAACGAGGTATCATAGGGCACCAATCATCACAAAGTCTACAAACAATAAATGCTGGAGAGGGCGTGGAGAAAAGGCATGCCTCCTCCACTGCTGCTGGGAATGGAAATTGCTACCAGCCACTATGGAGGTTTTATAAAACACTAAAAATAGAGAAATCATGAGATCCGGCAATCCCACTCCTGGGTGTATGCCCGAAGAAAACCATCCTTCGAAAAGACATCTGCACCCCAACATTCATTCCAGCACTATTTACAATACCCAAAGCATGGAAGCACCCAAAATGTCCATCGACATAGGTATGGCTACACAAGATGTGCTACATATATACAATGGAATATTTCTCAACCCTAAGAAAGAATGAAATCATGCCATCTGCAGCAACATGGATGGACCTGGAGATGATCCCACTAAGTCAAGTAGGTCACACAGAGAAAGACGAATATCATATGATATCACTGATAGGTGCAATCTAAAACATGATACCAATGAACTAATTAACCAAAACAGAAACAGACTCCCAGACTTAGAAAACTAACTTATCATGACCAAAGGGGGAAAGTTCGGGTGGGGGGAGCGATAAGTTAGGAGGTTGGGATTAATACACACAGACACACACAGAGATATATGATAATCAAGAAGGACCTACTGGATAGCACAGGGAACTCTACTTGATAATCTGTCCTAATCTATAAGAGAAAAGAATCTGAAAAATAATGGATATACAAATATGTATAATGAATCATTTGTTGTATACCTGTAACTAGCACAACATTGCATATCAACTATACTCCAATAACATTTTAAAATTTTAAAAATAAGTAAGCTTGGGGCTTCCCTGGTGGCGCAGTGGTTGAGAGTCCGCCTGCCGATGCAGGGGACACGGGTTCATGCCCCGGTCCGGGAAGATCCCACGTGCCGTGGAGCAGCTGGGCCCGTGAGCCATGGCCGTTGAGCCTGCGTGTCCGGAGCCTGTGCTCCACAACGGGAGAGGCCACAACAGTGAGAGGCTCGCGTACCGCAAAAAAAAAAAAAAAAAAAAAAAAAGTAAGCGTAAACGCTTTTGTACAGCAAAACGTCCATAAACGAAACAAGACACCATATGGTTTCGGAGAAAATATTTGCATATGATGGAAATTTGAGGGACTAATTCCCAAAATATACAAAGAACTCATACAGCTCAACGTCAAAAAAACAAACAACCCAATTAAAAAATATGCAGAAGACTTAAGTAACATTTCTCCAAGGAAGATATCCTAATTACCAGCAGGCACATGAAAAGATGGCCAACATCACTGATTATTAGAGAAATGCAAATCAAATCCACAATTGATGTATCACCTCATACTCGTCAGAATGACCATCGCCAAAAATTCTACGAATAGGGACTTGCCTTGTGGTCCAGTGGTAAAGAATCTGCCTTACAATGCAGGGGACGCGGGTTCGGGTTCGACCCCTGGTCAGGGAAATAGGATCCCACATGCCTCAGGGCAACTAAGCCCTCGCACCGCAACTACTAAGCTTGCGCACCTCAACTGGAGTGGGCGTGCAGCAAACTACAGAACCCACGTGCTCTGGAACCCACGCACCACAATTACAGAGCCCACACACCCTGGAGCCTGCACGCCACAACTAGAGAAAGCCTGCACGCCACAACTAGAGCAAAGCTCACGTGCCACATGATCCTGCATGCCTCAGTGAAGATCCCGCATGCCACAACTAAGACCTGACACAGCCAAAAATTAAATAAATAAATAAATAATAAATCTTAAAAAAAAGTCTACAAATAATAAATGCGAGAGGGGGTGTGAGGAAAACAGAACCCTCCTGTACTCTTGGTGGAAATGTAAATTGGTGCAGCCACTATGGGGAATGGTATGGAGGTTCCTTAAAAAAGTAAAATAGAGTTACCATATTTTCCAGCAATCCCACTCCTAGGCATACATCCAAAAAAGATGAAAACTGTAATTCAAAAAGATACACCCACCCTAGTGTTCATAGCAGCACTATTTACAATAACCAAGAAATGTCCATGGACAGATGAATGGATAAAGAACATGTGGTATATGTATACAATGGAATATTACTCAGCCATGAAAAAGAATAAAATAATGCCATTTACAGCAACATGGATGGACCCAGAGATTATCATGCCAAGAGAAGTGAGTCAGACAAAGACAAATATCATATATCGCTTATATGTGGAATCTAAAAAAGTGATACAAATGAACTTATTTACAAAACCGAAATAGACTCTAGACATAGAAAACAAACTTACGGTTACCAAAGCGGAAAGGAGGGAGGGATAAATTAGGAATTGGGGATTAACAGATGCATACTACTACATATAAAATAAACTGAAAGGACTTACTGTATAGTGCAGGCAACTATATTTAGTATCTTGCAATAACCTATAATGGAAACAATCTGGAAAAAAATATATATCAATTACTTTGCTGTACACCTGAAACACTGTAAGTCAACTATACTTCACTAAAAAAAAAAAAAAAAAAAAGATACGGAGCTCCTGGTCCTCTAACTGGATAATTACTCCGATATTTAAGTTGGTGAAAGTTCACTTAATGAAGCAAGTCACTCCCTAATCTCTTTAAGGTGTCCCCAGTGATGAGAAACGAAGGTCCTTTGCATACTAACATGTTTTATGGGTAATGTAGTAGGTGAGGGCACTCTGCAGTCTTGATCAGAATAAGATTGATCAACCTGAATGACAAATGTCCTACACTGAAATTGTGGCCAAGACCCAATTAGAATCCTTAAGTTCTGTCAGGTTTAGAATCTCCACTGGCAGCTGTGGTGTTTGAAGACTTGTAAGTTCCTGTCTTACTGCGCAGGTTTGTGTTCTTTGTATCTTTTACTAGAACAACATTCTGTGAGGGCTGAGACATGATAGTGAATGACTCAACATGTTCAATAGTCACAGCTGCCAGGCGTGCAGGTACATGGTTTTCCTCTCCCCAGAGCCCTCACCTACCCTGTTATAGGCCTCCTAGGACCTGTAGGGGCCTGAGCCCTGAACAGAGGCACGAGTCTTTCACGGCCCCTGTGGTGTCAACCAGGCTCCCTCCCTCTCTGGGCCTGCTCGACGTCCACTCCAAACTGAATTCCCCATTAGCCCTGCTCCCTGAGACTGTCACAATGGGGGATCAACTCCATGGTTTGGCCAGAAGGAGTCAGACCCATTCTGAGCCACTACAAAGACCTGGCAGGAGCACGCATTTGAAGTACTAAAGCTCACACACCGGAATGACAGTGCCTCACTGCTGGCTGACCTGCCTCTGACTGTGGTCTGGACATCAGGCAGAAATGAGGAGGGAAGGACATTAGAGCAGAGAATAGCAGTGGTGACTACAGTGGGCATGGACACACCAATGTGGCTCCTGCCATCTTAGGGACGAGGACCTTGAGAAGGCATTATTTAGGGCCAATAAGAGGGAGGGAAGAGGACTCTTCCTGGACTCATATCAGCCTGTGTCTCTTCAAACCCCCAATGAAGACCCCTAAGTTGGGAGGTGGGGCCTCTGTGTCAGAGGGGAAGGAAGGCTAGGGGGTCTCTGGGCTATAAGCAGAGAGCCATGGGGGAGAACCTTGTGAGGACCTGAAGGCTGGAGGGCCATGGACTCACCTCTGTTCAGTAGGCTCACCTCCTGTGGAGGCCAAGGGTGGTCTCAGTCAAGGGGGCATCAACCCCCAGCCGTGTAGACCCAGCCAGCAATACAAGATCCAGCTGAGACAGTCTCGAAGCTCACCTCCAGCTACAAATCAGGAAACCCAAACAAGGTGGCCTTGACGCAGGCAGACATTTGGGTTATCTGCACCCAAAATACCTTGACTTAGAAGACAACCCAGTAACCAGAAGCCCCTCAGAACAGCCCAGGCTACAGGGGTTCAGGGCGTCTAGAAACTACTGAGGAAAAGGGCCCCAAGATCCACTCCACCTGGAGCAGTGATGCCATCCTTTCCCAGTTCCTTTCAAAACAAGTGCAACAGGAATGGAGAAATCTGAACACTCAAATTGCCGATAAGGCAGACCTTGAAGAAACCACAGACCCCTGCACCTTGGGTTTCAGGCCCGCCAGCCCCGTCCTGGATGGGGTTCTCACTTCCTTCACAGCAGCTTTGACGCCAGCAAGCCCTGTGCAGGAGTCAAGGAGAACCCAGCCAGCCCTGTGATCTGGAGCATTCTGTGGGCGCCATGAGACCTCCCAGAGGCTGCAGATCCCATCTCCCCATGGTGCCTGCCAGGCACAGCTGCCACCCTCCAGCTAAGGGAGGGCTGGGCCAAGCCCACATCTCAGACACCAGACAGTGTGTTATCCTTTAATGAAGAGCCAGGTCAGTAGGGCCACCATTCTCCCCGAGGCCCCCCTGCAGCAGACACCCCTCACTCCTGGCTGCCTCGGTGGCAGGGTGGCCCTGAAGCAGCC
Source organism: Delphinus delphis (assembly GCF_949987515.2). Lineage (NCBI taxonomy): Eukaryota > Metazoa > Chordata > Mammalia > Artiodactyla > Delphinidae > Delphinus > Delphinus delphis. The sequence goes on from NC_082692.2 coordinate 64,590,808, forward strand.
AGCCCTGCTGAGAGGTCAGTTTGCAGCAGCCTAGGAAAGGCATTCATCTCTCGGACCTAGGAAAATGGCAGCAGCAACATGGCCAGTGGCGGCTAATGAGGTCAGGGATGGTGGAGGAGGAGGGCGGGACAGGAAGTGGGGGCTCTCCTCCTTCCTCTCTGAATTCCCTGGGATAAAGGCCAGTGTTCAGGAGCAGTACAGTCTCCCGAGGGGCTGGAGGCCCTTCCAGCCACTCTCTGGAAGCCCTTAGTCCCCAGTTTCCCTCAGACTAACATCACACAGAAAGGAGCCCGCAGGGTCACTGGCCTCAGGGTCACCACTCCATCAGCCTCAAGGCCCCACGCCTGCGAGATGTCCAGCAGGGCCCAGGCCAGAGCCACCAGGAGACTTGGAGCCACCTTCCACTAACTCCGCTGGGCAGGCACTACAGGCATCTAAGAAGGTGGTTTCTCTCCCTCGTGGTTCCGGGGCTGCCCAGGCGGGGCTGAGGCACAGCAGGCCAGGGGTTCTCCAAGTCCCTACAGATCTGTGACCTTGTTTTCTACAGCCGCTGCGATCTGCTGGAGCCGATAGCCCAGCTGCATCTTCTGGGCCGTGCCATCTTCCTCCAGGGCAGTGATGATCTGAAACACAGAGACCAACTCAGCAGGGGGAGACCGTCAGCCTGCCGTCTGCCTTTGCCACAGGCTTCAATAGGCCTCCACAGCTACTGCAGCAGGTGTAGGTAGGGGCCCGAGAAACCCTGTGAGCTGCCGCACTCACTTCCTCAGGGCCCCCTCGGGGAGGGGATGATGACAGCAGAGTCACTGTGGGGTTTTAAGGATTAGTGAGGTAGGGAATGAAGTACTTTACTCAGTACCTAGCACTCACGGTAATGCATATCACCTCCCCAGTAAAATCGTTTGAGGCCAACTTCACCCACCATGCTGGTCTTCTCCGCCACAAACCCCCTGGAAGCCCTGCTCCACCCATCCTGGCTCCCCCGCCCACCAGGCAACAAGCAGTTCCTAAATTCCTACATGCCGGGTGCTGGACAAGGAGCAGGGACCCAGCAGTGATGACAGGTACGATCCCTGCCCTCGTGGGGCTCACTGGATGGGAGACAGGTATTGACCAAACACGGACAACTACATAACCACAAGGGGGGCTGCCACAGAGGGAAGGGTGGGAACAGGAGGGGCTTGCCGGTCACGCCTCCACAAGGGGACAGCTGTGTCACACGGCCCTGCCTCCCCCACACCGGCACCCACACTGTTTGGAGCAAGGCACCTGGACTTCACGCTTGCGCATCACGCCTGTGTCAAATGCCTGTCCCCACTCCAGGCCTGAGCCATGAGGCAGGGCCCTCATCGCTCAACAGCAACGGCCACATCCCTGGGGCCACGCAAACATCTGGGTAGATGATTCCAGCAGGCACTCAGTGGGTTGACCGGTGGGCGCTCTGATCCTGAGGCCCAGCCCAGGAATCCCCCAGAAAGCCCCCTTACCGGCTCTGTTGTGCCCTCATCTGCCCCAGACCCTGTGCCCAGACCCTCCTCTCTGGCAGCGCATGCAGCCCAGCCAGGCCCACCCCCCCAGAGATGGCCTGCACAGCACACTGCCACATGTGGTCTCAGGTAGGGCTCTGAGGGAGCACAAGGTCGGGGCACAGGTGGCCGCTGTGTGTTCCTTCCAGCACATCCTGCACACCATCTCCAGGCCCTGGTAGATCCCCAGCCATCCATCACCACCACCATGCCCAGGAGCCCGGCTGAGGAGCCCGGATGGGAAGGGCGGCAGCAGGTAAGAGCCGGGCCACTACCAGGAAGCACACCTGAAGAACACTTCCCGAGCGCAGGGCTCAGCCCCCCTCCACCACTCTGTGCCTGGGGGAGACCCGAAGGCCCCACACTTGCGTCACAGAGCCAGTCACCCTCTCGCATCATCCTGACCATGCCCAGGTTCTGCCCACCTGGTCATAGTATTTGTTGATATACTTGTAGAGTTCGTGCAGGGCCACTCGCACCCCCAGGTCTCCAGAGTAGTTCTAGGGAGGAGAGACGAGGTTACAGAGATAAGGGGTGCTGCCAGCCACCAGAGGAGGCCCAGGACCCCAGGCAAGGGGAGTGGGGAAGAGGGGGCTGGGAGGTAGAGGAAGGAACAGGGCCCTGCATTGGGAAGCAGAGCCCCTCCACAGACAGGGGATGCCAGGCTAGACGTGCTAAGCTGGGGACAGGATAGGACCAAAGGGCCTCCTTGGTGGAGAGAGCCTGGATCTGTAGTTTCACCATGGCCTGGGGTCTCCACTGGGGCTCGGCCTCTCTCCCCCTCCAGGCTCCAGCTGGGACCCTCTGGCATCCCAGGCAATTGCAGAGCCAGGCAGAATAGGTGCTGCTCACAGGCTGTGACCCAGCATAGTTCTGCTGTGATCTCATTCAAGTCTTTCCTGAGGTCACACCCAGGTCCCTCCATGGGGACATCTCTGAACCTCAACCTCCTCTTCAGGACAATGGAGTTGATATCACCTAACTTGTAGAGCTTTAATGGGAATCAAATGAGAAGTAATCAAAGCCCCCACGCACGGCAACACCCCAAAACTGTAGCTGCTATTGTTAATGTGGTTGTGGTCATCATCATCGTGGTTTCAGATTTACATTGTTTATAAATTCCCCGGACTGGACTGTTTGGAGGCTGTTTTAGGAGTAGGTGGGGGCATGTCTATAGTGCCAAGGAAAGCAGAGCAGTAGGAAGACGTGGACAGGCTGACCCAGGCAGTCCTGGGGCTGAATCCCTGCCACCTCGCTGCCTTGAAACTATGGTCCACAGACCCCGAGGGGCTGCAGAGGGGCTGCAGACATCTAAACACCTGGCTGAGTCAGGCTCGGTGGCAGCTGCCAGGACAAGGCCCCTGCTGCTCTCTGATGAGACACTGGGAGCCCTGGTCTTTTACAGAGGCAGCGGGAACACTGTGCTGAGGCCCCCAGGGCTTCCCTGCAAAGGAGCAGTGTGAAGGGGGCAGGACCCTTGCAGCAGAAGGCCTATGCCCAACCCAAGAAGCAGAAGGAGGGCCATACCCGGGACAGCTCGGCCAGGATGGAGTTCATCTCTTGATCACTGGCGGGGATGGTCTGTCTGATGTCTGCATAGTACCTGCCAGAGATCATGGGTCCGGCAGCCGCTGGGGAAACAAACCCCTCTTCACCCCACCAGGCCCACCCCTGGGCCTCAGCTGTAAACACCCACCAATCCGTCCAGCCATTATCCCCCAGATGCAATCCCTTTCCCTCGTACCTTTCCACCATCCGTTTGTACCGGGGAATATCCCGAGCATACAGAAGTTTGTTGATGGGAGAGTCCTGGGTGCCAGCAGGTGAACGGTGAAAGGAAAAGAAGGATGAGAGCTCCTGTTAGGGTGACCAGCTGTCCCAATTTTCCCAGCACTGTTTCAGTTTTAAAACTAAGTCCTGAATTGCAGGAAACCTCCTCAGTCCCAGACAACCCGGATGGTTGGTCACCCCACCTCATTCCTTCTGTCACCCCTCCCCCAGTGTCCCATCTCTGCCGTCATCACCTTGAGCTTCCCCCCATCTCACTCCAAGGTCATCTCTCAGCTCCACGTGCCTCCACCCGGACCTGGCAGGGAACTGGCATGCAGGGTGGGAAGGGTGCAGTGCTGTGTGGAGCCCTAATACTGCTTCTCCAAGTGCTATTCATTCCCCATGTAATCATTTTAAAAATCAGGAAACTAACCCCGAAATTTAATTAAATTGCCCCAGACCACCTCACTCCTGTGTGGCTGAGCTGGGATTTGAAGCAGGTCTCTCAGACCAGGGCCCACAATCTAACACAGCCAATACATCCTCTAGCACCGAACCGGGCTCCAATCCCAGCTCTGTCCCAGTGGCTGTGGGCGGCACACTTCCATTCTCTGGACCTGCTGCCTCATCCTACAGCTGCTGGGAGGGTGAGGCAAGACTGCACTGCCCCCTGTGAGCAAGGGGGTGAGCGCTGGGCCTGAGGCAGGATGCCTGCTTCTCAGCAACTCTCCATGGGTGGCTCTTGGCATCCTGGTTTGCACTATTCCTGAGCTACCCAGGAAGCATCTGCAGTGCTGCTGGGAAGGGGAAGCAGTGTGAAGATCAGGCAGAAAAACCCAGCTACCATACAGCACACACCCTGGAGGTGACCCCTGGGTCCTGGTGTGGCTCTGTGGTTCTCAGCTCATCGCAGGCAGAGTAATGAGCGCAGGCAGAGGAAAAATGGCTTACAAAAGACAGCACTACAGAGTGGAACTTTCCATCTTGTTTCCCCATGGAGAACTCTCAAGAGGTCCCAGGCCCAGGGGTCGAGGCTAAGCAGAGTCCGTTATGCAGAGCCACGACAGCCCTGCCTGCTGGGTGCCTGAGCAGTCATAGTGGTGACCCCATATCTGTCACAGGACTCTCTGGGTCCTGACCACTGTGACAACATACCTCCCCCTCTCTGTGCCACCAGGCAGCCCTGACCACCTCTCCTCCATGCTTCCCAGCTCCCCTGTCAGCACACCCCTCCTCGCCTGGCCCTCCCCTGGACTCTGCTCCCTGTACTGCACGGGCTGGCAGACACTTCCACTGCCCTTGGGAATCAAATCTCCGAGCTGCTGGAGCAGCCTGGAGCTGCTCTGCGATTGTAGAATCCAGGGGCTCACCTCCTCCAAGTCTCAGCTCACCACCGCCAGAGGCCCGGGGTGCGTAAGGAACCCCTCCCTCTTCCTCACCCCCACATCCAACCCACAGCTTCTGCCTGCCCTGTACCCTCTAGTCCCAGCATGAACCTGGCCACCGCTCGTCCCAGGGACAACACAGCTTCCTCTCTGGACGCCAGGCTCCAGTCCATCCACTGCATGATTGCCAGGAGGCTCCACCTAACTCTCAGGTCTGACCACCCCCTTTGCCCTCAGGGTGAGCCCTTGCCAAGTGGCCCTGGCCTCCTGCCGCACCGCCAGCACTCTTTGCTCCACTTAACCCTGTGAATCAGCACACGTGCCCCCTGCCCTTGCTCATCCCTGAAGGCTGAGGCACGGCCACCTCCTAGGGAGGCCAGGGACAAAGCCTGTCCCCGGACCTGCGGTCAAAGGCCTCCTATATCCTCCTCCTTGACATCCTCAAGAAGGCCTGGAGTCTGTGCACCACAGCACTCTCCATCCCCGGCTACGCTGCCCCACCCACCTAGACCCTCCCGGTCCACCCCAGCCAGCTCACCCGGCCCAGCTTGTGGTCAGCCAGGGTGCAGGCATCCATGAAGGTCTGTGCAATGACCAGGAACACTGCATCCATGTTATCAGATGTCTGCACGTCGAACACAAACTGCGGGTTTTTTATGATATTGATCCAGAACCTCAGCGGCAAGCTGTGGGCGGGGCAGGTGTGGCCAGTGAGTGTGCTGGGGAGACAGGAGAGAAGACCCCGCACATGCTAGGCCCGCTCCGCCCCACCCCCACCTGTTGGTCTTCCATATATGGACGGTGTCCTGGTCCGAGATGCCATGCTGCTGGGCCTGCTCATCCAGCAGGTCAAAGAAGTACTTCACAGCGAGCGGCGCGGGACGGCTGGTGCTGAGAATCACCTGGAACAGGTCATCCACAAACTTCTGCAGGGTGCCCTGCGGATGAGGGGAAGCACAAGAGATGCAGTCAGCAAGGGGACCTCAGCCCAGCCCAGCCCAGCCCAGCCCAGCCCAGCCCAGCCCAGCCTCAGATGCCTCGTGACACCAGGCCTGTGCGAGCCCCACATACTCCCAAATCCCACTACCTGTCTCGTCCCTGCCCCCAGCCCCACCTTCATGGACAGCAGGCGGGTCAGGTAGATCTCAGGGATGGCCTTGGCTCGCTCCCGCTCCCCGCCCCGGAGGCTGCCCCTCCGAGGCCTGGGCGGCTCCGGCTCCTCGCTTGGCTTCACCAGGTGCCAGGGCCGGATGCCCCCCTCGTCCACATCCTCCAGCATTGGGGTCCCTGTACCAAGACCTTACAGCTTGTCACCCCTCATCAGGTGCCCCCTGCCCTAGACCCCCGGGGTCCTGCCAAAACCTGGGAGTGGGGGCACCTGGTTAACGGCTTCTCTGGGTGGAAGGGAAGTAGACACAAGCCCATCCTGAAGTCCAGAGGACCTCACCCCGTTACTGGAGACTGGGCAAAGCAAGGGTAGAGGACTGCGATGGCAGGGGTGGGGCGGGGGGGAGGGTAAGTACTCACTCTCTCCAGGGACATAATCCTGGCTTTCCCGGAGGACATGCTTGGTGAGGCAGGGGACGAGGGCCACAGTTGCTCCGTCTGGGACCTGTGGACCACAGTTGGTGACCCCTCCACCAGCCCACCCCACCACAGCCTTCCCCCAGCTCCCACCCCTTCCACCTTATAATGCTGCAGGGTGTTCAGGCGCCTCCACAGACCCTGGACCTCAGAAGTCACGTCCTCGTCAGAAAGAATGAGATGCCCGGCCACCCCAGACCGCCATTCTGCAAGGACAAGGTGGGCTTGGTCCAGGGCTTTCAGAATACCCTCCCTGCACTGGAACCTGTCCCCTCTTCTACAAGGACACTGGCCCCTCCATCGGGGCAACCTCACCCAACTTCTCTGAAGTCCAGAAACAGGGGCCCCTCACCAGGTGACAGGTCGTCCCTGTAGAGGTGTTCCAGAGCCCACCTCCCCTGGGTGATAAGCTGACCCCGTAGAGCTGGTTTAGGGCCAGCCTAGCCCTGAGGGTCCCCAGACCACCCTTCCCCTCTGCCCTCACCGACGTCCAAGGTGCGGGGGTCTGGCCGCTGGGCAAGAGGCACTCCTTTATAAAGCTGGTCCAACATCTTTTCCTTGGCCTGGGAGATGGTGTCACAGTCCAGGACCTTCACAGGCACGCCCTGGGCTTCTCCCGCTCCAGGCCCCACAGCCAGTAGTGCATTCAAGGTCTATGCACGATACATGGGAGCAGTCAGGGCTCATGCCACATGTGGGATGACCAAGATGCAAGGCCAAGGCCAGGGACAACCCATAAGGAAGCCACTGCCTCTGACCTCCAGGCACCAAACAATCACTCCTTGTCTCTTCACCCGCCTGCCTCCCCAGGGACAGCAGCTCCCTCCACTCTGTGGCCCCAGCACCTGGCACAGAGCACTAATGTCTGCTGGGTGAATGGCAGAAAAAATGGGAGAGCACAAGTCCCTCTGAACTCTGATCCTCAGGCTCCCGGCGCAGACAGGCTGAGGCACCTGAGGAAGCCCGCATAAGAAGTGGGGTCTCCACTAGCCAGAGGAGCAGGCCTGGCGGAGCCTGAATGGGATTTTCCCAAAGGACCTCCACGTGGGCCACGAAGAGGAAAGTTTCCCAGAGGGAAACAATGGGCAGGTCTGCCAGGGTGACTCCCAGCTTGGTGGGCACAACCATGCCCCTGGCAGGATGCTAAGACCATGATCAGGCAGACACTCAGGCCCTGACACAGCAAGGACCCGGACGGGCCCCGGGCAGGGTTGGCTGCTCCCTAGACTCTGGATGTGGCCACCCTGACCCCACCCCAAACCTGGGGAACCTCTGAGGTCCTATCTTCAAGATCTGGCCCTCAAGCCTCTATCCTGCAGCCAGCTGGAGGTTAGGCTGGCTCAAACCAGATGCAGACACCCACACAATCCTACGTGGTCACCCTCCTCACCTTCATGGGAGACTGACTCACCAGCAGGTTCTCTCTCTCCCCCCCTCCCTCCCCCCTCTCCCCCCCTCCCTCCCCCCCCCTCACCAGGGGACGGTACTCCACGTCCTCTCGGAGCAGGCGGTTGTCATTCAGGGTGTATTTGGCTTTGCCAGTCACGCTGTCTACCGGCCCCTTGTCCACTTGATGCTTAATTCCACGGAAAAGCATGTACAGAGGCTCCCCTACCGAGTCCTGGGAGAGTGGCGGGCAGTTAGGACACCCGGGGCAGGGGACAAGCATGGGATGGAGGTGCTGGGGGAGGGGACAGGACGCTGGCCGCAGAAGGCTTAAGGTGGCTGAGGACATACTGGGCAGGGGTGCCCAAGCTGTGCTGGGACAAGAAGCTGTGTGGTTCAGAGTCCTGACTCTCCCTGGAGGGGAGCCCCACCCACCTCTGCCTCACTCACCCTCACGAAAGTGTAGAGGCAGATAGACATCCAGTTGGTGAGCAGCTTCTCCACCACGGTCTCTGTCCTGGGATGACAGGAAAGAGCGGGCAGAGTCAGCAGGTGGGGACCCAGGGCTTTCTATTCTTCAGACCCCAGGCCCCAGAGGGCCTGACTCAGGTCTTGGCTCCAGCTGTCCACAGCCACCTGGCCCCCGTAGCGTCTTACGGGCATACAGACCTGCGCAGCATCAGCTTGGGGTTCTTGGCCACGTACTGGGCCACCAGGTCACTGAGCAGGGTGCGCAGGATGTCAGTGAAGTACTCAAGCTTCCCGTGCAGTGCCACGGTGAGCAGAGATGCCACGTAGGCGCGGTCCCGAGCTGAGAAGGTGCGCTGGCTCTCCAGGGTGTGGATGAACTGGCGCCAGGGAGAGGGGATGGGTGGGTGTGGAGGGCAGATTCAGAAACGGAGGGACTGAGAAGGGATGGGGCTGGAGGGTAGGGGGACCCCCTCCCCACCCCTGGAGGGCCCAGATAGGGGGTGGGGCCGGCACCTTGATGAGGAAGAGCTTGCTGTTAAGCAGGTTGGAGAGCTGCCCCAGCCCTTGTTCCACAGTGGGTCGCCTGCTCTCAGGCACGCCCAAGTCCCGGTGCAAGGGTGACTCCTGGTGCCCAGGGAAGAAGACCCTCTCGGCATACACCTTGTAGTCGAGGAAGGGGATGCCGCTGCCCAGAAGGTCACTGGTAAGATCAGTCATCTCGGTCATAAGGTCTGTTGAGCAGAAGAAGCCAGGTTTGGGCGCAGATCCCAAGGTGATGGGAGCAGGCTTGGGCAGAGCCCTGGAGCGTGGGGTCTTCGCAGCCTCACCTGTGAACTCCTTCTTGCAGCGGTCCCGCACGCTGCTCTCCAGATTCTCCAGCTGGATCTGCACCTTCTTATAGTCCCTCAGAGCCTGCTTGCTCTTCCTCCTGCTCAGCACCAAGGTCAGGGCAGGGAAGGCCAGAGGAGGCCCGAGCCCTTGCTGGGTCCCACCGGGCCCAGGCCTGCCCAGGCCAGCACAGTCTAACCCTGCCATGCCCAGCCAAGCCAGGGCCTAGTCAATAATTCAGCCTGTCCCATCCCAGGCAAGTCACACCCACCCACGACTCATCTAGCCCAGCCTAGCCCAGGGATCAGCAAACTATAACACGGCCAAATCTGGCCCCTGGCCTGCTTTTGTAAATAAAGATTTGTTGGAACACAGCCATGCTCATGTGTTTATATGTTGTCCGTGGCTGCCGCTGGGCTATAATAGCGGAGCTGAGTCACTGCCACCCAGACAGCCTGGCCCACAAAGCCCGAAATAGTTACTCTCCTGCCCTTTATAGGAAGTGTTTGCCTATCCCTGGTCTAGTCTACCCCTTCCCACTCCAGCCACACCTACTACCTGCCCAACCCAGCCACATCTGGCTGCACCCACCTGTACATGAGGACAATGATGATGACACCCAGAGCCAGAAGAGAGGTGCCCACCCCCAAGCCCACCTGGGCTGCCATGGGGAAAGCCACAGGGCTCTCGCCATCGTACTGCACGTGGCCCAAGGAGAAGCGTAGGTTCCCCATCTGCACCTGCACAGGGAGCCACATGTGAGCAAGAGGTCAGCGCACGCCCGATGCCTGCCCCGGCCCAGAGCCTGCCCACTGACCGTGAACTCAGGCAAAGCATCAGGCACCTCCCGGAGGGCATGGTGCCGGGGTAGGGGCTGCTCCACGGGGGGCTCGCAGTACAGGTGGTGCCGGGTCAGCGTCTTCACCATGCAGGGGCCGTCCCCTATCATGGCCACCACCTCCTCCTTGGACATTGCAAGGTCCAGATTCTCCCCCTGGAACATGGGGTCACTGATTGATCATTCAGAACTCTTCCTTGAGGGGAGGAGCTGATGGCCACTCAGATCCTATCTCCCCAAATGTGAGACGGATGGTCCTGAGACCCACCCCCAGGAGCAGGGCTGATGGTGCCTCAGCACCTCTTGTCCTGCACATGGGGTGACAGCCCCATGGATGTTTCCCAAGCTGCCCCCTGATCCTTTTCTGCCCCTCCCGATCCTTCTTCCTTGAGTCTTAACTTCTCCGGAGCTAAAAATCTGGAGAATATAAAGCTGTCCCCAGATCCTACGCAGTGACCTTACAAAGCAGAGCCCCTGCTACTGCGTGTGTCAGTACACACGCCAAGTATGTGTCCACATGAGACAGCCTGCCAAATGGGCATCAGCCCAGGCGCCTATTGTGTACCTCGCCGCCACTGCGTGTGCCAAACTATTTACATATCGTTATTCAGACACCTGCCATAGGGTATGTCAGGACCCAGACCACAGGACCTAAGCCCCGGCCAGGTGTGTCTGGCTAGGCACCCCGCCGCCAGCCCCCTCAGCACTCGCCATGTCCATCCACTGGCCCTTACTTTGCAGTCATGCCCCCTGTGCCACACACAGCAGTACCATCCGGCAAAGTGAAGGGTCTTGGGGCCCTGCCAGATCCCACTAGGAGCAGTACCTCCACAGAGAGCACACTCCCAGGCTTGTGCCGGAATGGTGCGGTGGGGTCCTCGGGGTTGAGCGGCTGCAGAGTGGGGTCGGCCTCATAGGAGAAGGGTGTGGGGTTCAGTGTTGCAAAGTCAAAGACCAGGTTTTCAAGGATGAATTCCACACGGACCCAGGGGTCCTCAGGCAGGCCTGGGAGGGCCGGCGTGCGGCACGTGATGAGCTGGGAGGAGTTCACGTGGCAAGGCTCCTCAAACTAGGGCAGAGGGAGGGAGGACAGGGAGGGCCTGCTGAGGGTGCACAAGGGGGGCGTCCAGCAAAGATGGGGACATAGCCTCCACTGGTACCCGCCACCCACAGCTGTCTAGGGGTGGGGGAGGGATGAGGGGCAAGGTGGGCGATGGCTAGCCCAGTGCAGGCAGGGGATGCCCTTGGGGCTCCTACGTGCAGGCCGCCACAGGAGGCTCCGGGGGAGCACGCCGTCTCTGGGATCACGCGGTGCCTCCACCCAAGCCCCTGGCCTGGTCCTGGCGCTCTCGTGGCCACAGTCACTCGGATTCTTGGTGTCTGCACCACGTCCAAATTCTGGCCACGGACCCATATCTCACGTCCTCCACTGAAAACACAGCCCATGAGCCACTTATGGCTTATGTGAACAAGGCTTTAAAGCACAGCCCAGTCCCTGATGTTAGGTCAGCTCCAACCCAAAGCCCCACGGCCCCTCTCCCCACCAGCAGCATAGGAGTCGAAGCCCCCCACATAGAGCCCTACAAACCCCCATATACTGGAGCTGCAAAGACCTCCCAATCGCATGCCATGCAGCCCTGCCCTCGGCCCAGCACCTGAGGAAGCTCTTGGCGGGGCCAGCAGAGGTGACATTGGGATCTGATGTGTACTCGAACTGGCTGTGATGAAGCCTCCGCTCAGCAGCCCCAAACCACACAGCCACGGGGAGTGTGGCAGGCGTGGGGTGTGGGCTGGTCTCACACCGCAGTTGCTCCGCCTGCTGCTCCAGCAGCCTGAGAAGGGAGGGAGAAGTGGCAGGCAGGCCCGACTGGGCCAGAGGGGCACAGGAAGGGGAAAGGGGTGATTCCAGGACACGGGACCCACTCGGGCCACAGCTCACTTCCCCCTTCAGTGCTGATTGCAGTCTCCACAAGTGACCCTGGAGGCTGCACTCCCAAGAAAGCCCCAGCTTCGAGAGGGGCTGGCCACTTTTTGATGGAGCAGACTTGGCCCTCTCCCCATTTCTGCTCTCCCTAGTATCCCACCCCTCCATCTTCTCCCCGGAGCTCAAGGATTTTTGCAGAATGAGGAAGCGTCCCTCACAGGTGACAAGGCTGGTCTCCAACTACCACTCGGATGTCCTCCAGCCGCCCGGTCAGAAGCTTGGAGCCATGCAGGGTGAGGTTGGTGCCCCCGGCTCTGGGGCCTCGGGCCGGGAAGATGGAATGCACCTTTGGGTCCTGTGGGAAGGGGACAGGGAGAAACAGACAGGCATCAGGCCAAGAACAGGGAGGCAGGGGGAGCAGACAAGGAGGCCCTGGGGTGGGGAGCCCCAGGGAGGCGAACCAATGGGCTGGGAGGAGCCACCTAAGGGGGTGGCCCATGGGTAGCTGGTGGGGACTCAACAGTCAGGCACCTGGTAGGCAAAGTCATGCTCTGAGACGCCGCGTCCTCTTCCTGGCACCTCCACCATCACAGCGCCTGCCACCTCCTCCCCGCTGGCCCCAGTGATACACACAAGGCTGTGGGCACAGGGCAAGCTGGGGTGCTGGGCCACACTAAGGGCCCTTCAAACTGACCCGGCCGCCCCCTCCCTGCCCCACTACATCACGTGTTCTCCCTGGCTCCCAAGATTGACAGAGATCCTCTTGCTTTGGAAGGAATTCCTTAATGACTCACCAGGAGGCTTTGGCCTCTGAGAATTAATATCTGTGGTTCAATCATTCAAGTCCACTCCCAGAGGCCCCTGACAAGGAGAATTTCTCTCTCTGTGGGGCACCAGCCCTGGTAAGGCTGGTGGCAGAGGTGGGTTGCTGAGCTAATGAGTGGGCCTAACCGGCCACCATCACCGTGGGCACAGCACCAGTTACAAGGTGGTGGAAACTTGATTTCCTCATGAAAAAACGTTCCCGAAAGCCTCTAGTCAGGTCTGGGGATGGACGTGAAGGGAAAGTGAGCAATCTAAGAAATGCTGGTTCTTAGCCAGGAAACAGAAGCTTGGGGCAAATTAATCTCCAGAATGTGAAGCCTGCAGTGGTTCGACTCTTTGTGACATTGTCACGGTCACTGCAAACACCCCGAGAAAACAGAACAAGCGAAGTGTGAACTACCCGGGAGAGGCTTCAGCTGGAATGTATTTTAATCACTTTATAAATCGGTTCAGAAAGTACTTTAGTCTCACGGTTCTAGAATCATTAACACTCACCTAAAGTTCTCAGTCATAATACATTCAGGGGGAAACAACATGCTCTAGCAGAGTCTTGTTGAAAATAAGACTGCAGGGTACTTGCCTGGTGGTGCAGTGGTTAAGAATCCGCCTGCCAATGCCGGGGACATGGGTTCAAGCCCTCGTCCGGGAAGATCCCACATGCCACAGAGCAACTAAGCCTGTACTGAGCCTGCACTCTAGAGCCCGCATGCCACAACTACTGAAGCCCACGCGCCTAGAGCCCAAGCTCCGCAACAAGAGAAGCCACCGCAATGAGAAGCCCGCGCACCGCAACAAAGAGTAGCCCCCGCTCGCCACAACTAGAGAAAGCCTGCACGTAGCAATAAAGACCCAACACAGCCAAAAATAAATAAATAAATACATTTTTTAAAAGAAAGAAAATAAGACTGTGGGACCCCAACACGGGCCTACAGATCCAGACCTCTGCAGGAAGTGGAGGGAGGTGGTCTAAGGACCTGCTCTGGGGGGTTTTGAACCAACTCTCCAGGTAACCCTGACATTCGGCAGGTTGGAGACCTGCTGCTTGTGGATGTCTCCTTCGCTGTGTTCTGCGTGTGCACATTTGGGACCCTGCAACTGCCAGCCTTGTAAGCCACAAGCCCTGGGAAAGTGGGAGGGGTCCCAGGGACTGGACAGAGGGGCCTGACACTCAGCAGGTGTGTCATAAGTCTATCCCCGTGAGGAGCCTGCCCAGGGCAGTGCTTGGGGAAGAAGGGTCAGCAGGTGGGAAGGTCAGCCGCAGAGCACAGCTGTCTGGGATCCAAGGAGCCTGCTACCACAACTATGCCCGTGGTCACTTGGAAAGCCGGGTGAGCACACCTAGGCAGTGCCAGGAAGCAGAGCTGCCTGTCAGCTCTGAGCAGTGACTAGACCCAGGCCAGAAACCTGCAGGTCTGTGCACAAAGCCAAGGCCTTGATAGTAACCCCAGCCCTGAGACACTGTGATCAGAACCAAGGAAAGGGGGAGGGGGAGGGGGAGGGGGAGGGCAGACGAGTAGTGGGTGGATGGCCCTAAGCAGGAAAGCCAGCTGTGAAGCCCGCGGGGTGCCCCCTGCTCCTGTCAGTCCAGCCCACTCACCTGCTGGACACCTCGTACTCCTGAGCGTCCACAGCACAGGGCACTCCAGCCACCCTGACCGTGTCCTGCACGTCCTGCACGTGTTGGCCCAGGTTGGAGCCCCTGATGGTGACACGGGTGCCTCCGTCTACAGGCCCAGTCAGTGGCTCCACCTGTTCCAGGACAAGGATGGCTCACCTCCACGCACCTGTTGACCTTTGGCAGCCTGGAGAGACAGCCCCAGCCTCCCACCTTTTGGGACACTGAACCCATAGCACCCCGAACCCCTTGAAGGGATGCTCCAGCATTTCAACACACCGAGTGGATGAGGGGTGCTGGGCACTGGGTGACCACAGCCTCAGCCTCGCCACAGGCCTCCTGGGCCACGCAGCGTGGATGCTTCCCCTTGCACCACACACAGCCGTATTGGGGCATGGCAGTTTGGCAGCGGCTGCAGTCCTCGTGTCCCACGGAACAATCATACAGCACCACTGGGGGCGGAGAGACGAATGTGAGAGGCAGGCCAGGAAGAGCCCTGTTGCCACCAGCCAGTCCCAGCAGCCCCGGGTCACTCACCGTGCAGCCCATCCACACTGTCCACACGCAGATGGCCAGCCCGACGCAGAAACAGCCCCACGCGGAGCTCTGGCTGTAGAGCCTCATAGCTGAGCTGGAGAAATGGGAGTGGGGTCAGAGCCCAGGGTTAGGGGAGGCGTCAGGCCTGGGGAGACGGTGGTCAGAGAAAGGACCAAAATGACTCATGGGAACACAAAGCCAGAGGCCAGAGCTGGGATACAGGACCCCATGGGGCACAAGGTCAGAGGTCAGAGCTGGGGTACTAGGACTCCCTCGGGGTCACTCAGTCAGAGAATGGGCTGGGATGAGTGCGGTGCAGCCAGCTAAGCTTGGTAGCCAGCCTGTGGCTAGTGCGCCCTTGCCCACCCAGGACTCGGGATCTGTACCTGGTGCTGCTGGCAGGTGACATGGCACCGGGTATCTGGAGGCAGCTCGCATTCGACCCGGGCCTCAACCACCACCTCGTGGCCCTCCAGCTCCATCACACACTCATGGTCGCCTGGGCTGTCCTGGGGACAGAGGACACAGCTACGGGGGCAGCTTCAGAAGCCAGGCCTGGTGAGCCCCACAGGGCCCCAGCACAGTCCCCGGGTTGGGACTGAGACCTGAGGCCGTGCCCTCCCCTGCTCCCCAGGACTCGCGCATAGTTTGCCAACAGCCAAGGAGGCCACAGCAACAGCTGCAAAGAGGACACACTCACCTGGAAGAGGCGCAGGTTCCTGCCCAGCAGTCGCACTTCTCGCTGCACGTGGACCGGCATCAGGCTGGAGCCCTGCACACTCTCCACACAAGGGCAGGAGCCTGCCCCCAAGGTCATCTCCTCCTGCAGGCACCAAGCGCCAGGCAGTCTATGGAGCCCACCTGCCGCCTCATCCCTTTCCCAGGCACAACCCCGGGGCCAGGCCAGCGTGAGGCAGCGGACGCCCCCCTCCCCTCCATCCTTCCCCTGCAGAATCGCAAGGTGGCCAAGAGGCTGCATCTGTCCCGATCCCCTCCCCTGAGGCCTCCTTCCTGGGCCGGGTCTCACCAGCTCCCAGAGCCCAGGGGTGTCGTACTGGTAGTCAAGGCTGGACAGGAGGATGAGGGGGGCGGGAGGGCCCTCGTGCTCAGCAGAGTCTCCATCACCTGAGAGGAGGGTGGAAGTGGAGAAGGCGGGCGTGTCACCCCCTGTCCACTCATCCGCCTCGGGCAGCTCGCCGCCTTCTCTCATGAGCCAGTCCAGAGCAGGCTTCGTGGAGCCAGCGGCCCCTGGGAAAGTGGTGGCGGGAGCCGTGCTGGGGGGCTGGTCCAGGGGTACCGCAGAAGGGAGAGCCTCGGGGCCAGGCTCTGCAAGGGCGGGCGGCAGTGCTGCTGCATCTGAGGGCGATGGGTGGGAGGCCAAGAGGTCCTCGGCGGTGGCCATGGGTCCGAAGGCTGTAGGGGCAGGGACAGCGGTTCCAGGCCTCTGGCGGGGGCTGGGAGGAGGAGGGGCCTCGTGGAGAGGTGAGCCCGTGGAAGCCGAGGCAGGTGTGGGGCCGGGACCTGCCCACGGCCCCCGGGGGCTGAGCAGGGAAGGCCTGGCCCCGGGGGGGACATCCAAGGCTGTGGCTGTGGAAGGAGTGTCCACAGGAAGGGCGTCAGGAGTCAGGGCGACCGTGGCCCTGGGGGCTGTGGGTGGGAAGGAGGTGGGTGCGTCTCTTGCAGGAGGGGCTGGGGAGAGGGGCGGGCTCTGAAGGGGGAGGCAGAGAAAGACAGGAAGGGCCACTCAGCAGGCAGGTGCGGGAGCGGGCAGCAGGCAGGCAAAGGGTGTGTTAAGAGAAAAGGAGACCAAGGAAAAGAGAAACAAAAACAGCCCATTAATTCTCCAGAGGGGAAGGGGAGGGCGCGCTCTAGGGGCGTCTATGGCATCTGTGCCAAGGTGGGGCACGAGGCCAGACCTCCCCTCCTCTCAGCTACAAACGTCCTCTCCCGAAACAGGTGGGACGTTGACAGCCGTCCTCCAGTGAGTCCGTCACACACAGCAGCTCAGGTGCTCACGACAGAGCACCCGGGGCAGGCAGACACACAGACCCCAGGCCATGAGAGAAACCCTCACAATGGGGAGCCCGAACCCCCCCTGGGGCCCGGTCAGGAGTTGGGCTCACCTGTCGGCTGACCACCATGGGCCCAGCATCACATAAGGCCTTGTGCGTGCACAGGTGCTGCCAGACGCACCAGTTACACCCCCAGAGGCTTCTCACGCAGGCCTGGCACCTGCACAGAGCACAGCCATGGGGTGCGGATCGCCACAGGGCAGCCCAGGGGCTGGGGGTCGGGGTGAGGAACTCACTGTGCAGACGGGCGGAGCAAGGTGACGGCCATGCAGTCATAGAAGGAGAGGGAAGCCTCGGCAATCACGACGGTGCCAAACCTGAGCTCCAGGCTCACGGAGACGTGGTCTGCAGAGGGAGGAGCGAGCTGGGCTGAGGAGCAGGAAGGGGCACTCAGACCCCGAGCTGACGTCCCAGACCACACAGGGTGGGTTTAGCACTCTGACCAGGAAGGGGTGCCCAGGGTCGGGAACACAGTCCACAGGGTAGAAAACAGGGACTTTAGGGATTGGGGACCAGAGGGGACCTCAGAGAAAGGCATCGCTGCAGGACCCTTTGCCTGGATTCACACCTCATCCTGATCACACCCCTTGGAGCAAGATGGGAGGAGAGCGGGGCTCCCAGGCCCCGGGCTGGCTCCTTCTCTCACCCACCAGCTTCTCTCGGCAGCTCTGGAGCCTCACTAGGGTCTGGGGAGGGGCACATCACACCAGAACTGGTCAGCAGGGCAGGACTCTGGTATTCCCCAAAGTGGCAGGAATAAGACTCCCCTGGCCACAGGGGTGGCAGATCGGGTACCGACAAGAAAACCTGCGAAGAGAGGCCAGGACATGCTGTTGGAGCCACTGGGCTACAGATCAGGGCTCCGTTTACAGGCTTCCAATGTGGGCAGGCACCAGCGGCCACCAGCCCCCAGTGACCACAAATACCCTCCAGCCTGGATTAGTAACAGATGGAGAAAGCGGAGCCCCACGAGAAGCGACTTGGGCAAGGCCATGTGGTACTTAAAATTCAAGGTTGTAACCCATCACCAGAGCTCCCCCCGGCCAGGGCTCCGCCTGCTCTGGTCTTCACCTCCCTCCTCTCCTCACGGCTGATGTTAGCAGGACTCAAGGTTGCCACTTGCAGACAGCCCACCTCAGGCTGGAAGCTCCACAGCCACCGCTCTAAGCCCTGGCCCCGAGAGCACTCGGAATGGCGACTGCACCTGGGCAAGAATGACCAGTGTCCACCTGTGACCCTCACGGGGCCACTGGCAGTTCATGGGGCAGGGACACCTACAATCCTACGGACCTGGGCAGGATCCTCAAGTGGGCCACGACAGGCCTGGCAAGTCAGGGTGGAGGATAGGGGTGAGAGTAGGGCGTTGGGGCATCCAGGGGTCAAGGGTTGAGAGTCAAGGGCCAAGGACCAGAAACCCTGGACAGGGCAGGAGAATTGAGGGCATGAGGCTGGGGTTGGGGTGGGGCTGGGGAAGGGGCCAGGGTCGGGGGAGCGCTGACCTGCCGAGGAGCACACACCACCCACAGTACGGGTCCCTGTGAGCCAGGCAAGATGCACAGTCCAGGTGCTGAGCACAGGAGGCCACAGGAACCTTGAGAAGCTACAGCAGCAAAGAGGACTTGAGGTCAACAATCCAAGCACCAGTGGCTCTCCACATATGGGCCCCCAGCTCCCCCGAGGCCCCTCCCCGCAGTCATGCCCTCCCTGGCTGGCGCGTGGCACTCACCGTGCTCTGGGTCATGACATACAGGTGCTCGAAGGCCCCATCAAAGATGAGGTCTCTGCTCACCGCAGACCCCTGCTGGATGATCCGTGTGGAGTACGGGTGGCCATCACTCCCTGGGCCCAAGTAGACCTGAGATCAGAGACCACAAGATCTGAGGCCCAAGGCCCTCCCCTCTCACCCCAATAAAATAATTTACAGAATTTCCTCCTAGAGAGTACAGGTCACACCACCCGTCCCCAGAAAGAGGAACACAGGTCATCTCTCCCAGCCAGGGCCAGGGACACATCACATATCTCACATCGCAGCCCCAGGGGTCTCAGGCGTAGCTCTGCCCAGCCTGGGTCCCCAGCAGCCTGTCGCCTCCAGATCCTGGGGCAGGGCCCAGTACCTCCTGTGGACTCACCTTATGCAGCTGCCCTTGACTGTCACCCAGGAAAGCAATGGTGTGTCCATCTTCCACAGTGATCGCCACGGCTGTTAGCTGAACCCCTGGCCACTCCAGAACTGGCGTGGCTTCCAGGGGGACACGGCTGGCCATGGGGCTGGGCGTGTGGTCTGAGCCACAAGGGTAAGCATCCAGGGTGTCCTGCAGGCAGCAAGAAGCACAAATAAGGCCCTCCCTGGATAACGTCCACTGGCCCCTCCTCCCTGGACAACCCCACCCCTTCTCACCATCTCTGCCAGCTCTTGGCTCTCCCACAGCTGCGTTCTTAGCCTTGCCTCAGTGGCTTACCTCCACAGTCTGCAGCGGCTCCGACCCCCTCTTTTGATCCCCACATGCCTGGGGCCCCACTTTCTCCCATCCCTGGCCTGGGAGCTGCTTCCCCCAGTTCATGTACTCAGCCTTCTCCTGGACCACTTTTCCAAAGCCTCTCCAGCTTGCATCCTCCTCTCCAGGTCTACTAACCTGGGTCTCCTCCCACCTCTCACTGACTCAGTCCCCCTATATGTGGCTTCTACCCTTTTCATCCATCCTGAGACTAGAGCCAAACAAGTCTCAACCTCACCTGCCTCTCTCGCTCAAGAACCTAAAACAATAGATTCCATCCCCTCTACATTCTGGGTCCCTGCCCCATTCCCAAGAACCTCAAATGCCCTTTCAGTCCACCTACACAAATGCCATCCCTTCAGCGCCTGGTCCAAACCCACCCCTGCACAGCTGGCTCTCTGTCTCCCTGAATGCCACTCTTACCATAAGGTACCCATCCATCACCCAGACACAAAGGAATCACTTAACATCCATTGACCTGATCAGTAAATGCCTGGCCAGTGGCCTCAGAGACAGGGAAGGGCTGGGCGGTGCCAGGACTCACCACAGGCAGCTGAGCACAGTCGGAATTGACATCATACTCAATGTAGGCCACCTCCGCCCCATCCTCAGCGCGGCCCTCCCGAGTGTAGCAGGCATCACGTGTGCGATTAGCAAGGCGATCCACCTCATCCAGAGGGAAGGCACAGAGGGCAGAGGCTCCAGATGCCCCGGCAGCTGCCAACGGGGGCCGGCCCACAGTGGGGGGAGCGGCCGAGGAGAAGGCTGCAAAGAGCACCTCCCCCCGGGCCACCTCCGCGGACATGGCGACAGCCGCAGCCTGGATCAGCCCATAGCGGCTCCCCTGACAGGCCAGAGGCAACTCCACGTAGGAGTAGTAGTGCTGGTCCCGGAGGCACACACGGGACACATAGGCACGGAAAGCTCGAGACTGAGCTTGCAGGTCCCGCCGGAGAAACAGGAAGTAGGCACTGGCCCCGCGTGCAAAGGCGCTCACAAAGTGGTGGCTGTACTCGGAGAGGCGGCCCACAGCTAGCTTGGCCGTCTCCTCGTAAGAGAAGGCAGCCTGGGGGTCCAGCGGCCTTAAGGCGCGGGTAGTGATGGGAGGGATGCCTCCCCCCACACCCCTGCTGGTGTAGCCCCGCCCCACAAAGAGGAGGGGCTCCCCAGCCAAGCCCTGGGCCACCAGTCCCACCGTGGTGACGGCAGGGTCGTTGGCAGCCACATACTGGGTGTCCCCAGGTCGCTCTGGCCGCAGCAACAGCTGCCCGAGCTGCCCCAGGCGCCGCTGTTCACAGACCCCCTGGTGCACACTGCCACACACCACCAGGGCCCCAGGGCTCACCAGGAGCAGCTGGTTTGGGTTGTTGGTGGGCTGGGCCTGAGGGCACTCATCAGGTGTCACAGGTGGCAGACAGTCCCTGCTGTCTAGCACAGGGCCAGTGGACACAGTGGCCTCCAGCTGCAGTTCAGGGCTCAGCTGGAACAGGAAGTTGGTGGCTCCTAGGTAGAGGGTGCCTGAGGTGGGATCCCGCGCCAGGTGCTGCAGATGCGTACCATTGGGAGTGAAAGCAGTCGGTGGAGGGGGCTGGAGGGTGAGGACCCACCCGGCCCAGAGTGCCTGGAGAAGAGCTGGGCCGAGGGCAGGCATGGTCACCTGGTAGGGAGAGAGGTTGAGCGGGGCTCATGTGGCCGCGTGAGCACCGTGGGACCACTGGTGAGGAGTAGGACTGTGATGCTGCCAAGACGCCCCTCCTAACTCAGGGAGGGGGGAGCAGGGAGGACCAGGCTTAGATGGCACTGTGGTTAGGATGACCCCAGGACCACACACTAGCAAGAGGTCAGGAGACATTTTCCTGGAAACTTCAACGCTGCCCATTCTCTGTAAGCACTACTCTCTCAGGAGACCTGCACCCCACACCCCTCACCCTGCCCTGCCCTATGTCATAACAGGGTCCAAGGGTAAGAGGCTAAAGGGGCAGAGACATGGGAAACATCCCATTCCCAGGGACGAGGGCCTGGAAGGGGCAGGAGGGCAAGGGATGGGAAGAAGGGACCCAGAACCCCAAAGAGAGAAAGGCACCCTCTGCATGGATGTCAGTTTCCTGGGCAGAAAAAGGGAGGGCAAGGTCTCATGGGCCACCTGCATGTTAGAGTAGGGTAAGAATTGGATGAAGGGCCTTTCAGGCTAGGAATCCAGAAGGGTAATAACCACAGAACCAAAGGGCCAGAGAGATGAGGGGGGTTAAGGCTGCCAGGGAGGGCTTCCCTGGTGGCTCAGTGGTTAAGAATCCGCCTGCCAATGCAGGGGACGCGGGTTCGAGCCCTGGTCCGGGAAGACCCCACAGGCCGCAGAGCAACTAAGCCCGTGCGCCATAACTACTGAGCCTGCGCTCTAGAGCCCGCAAGCCACAACTACTGAGCCCACATGCCACAACTACTGAAGCCCGCGTGCCTAGAGCCCGTGCTCCGCAACAAGAGAAGCAACTGCAGTGAGAAGGCTGCGCACCGCAACAAAGAGTAGCCCCTGCTCTCTGCAACTAGAGAAAGCCCGCGCACAGCAACGAAGACCAAACACAGCCAAAATAAATAATTTTTTTAAAAAAAAGGCTGCCAGGGATAGGGCCTAAAAGGCTAGCTAGACCCCACCTTGGAGAGCCCTCAGCAGAGGTGGGAGTCACACTGCTCCCAGACACCTAGGTGTGAGGTCAGGCTCACCTGGCAAGGCCAGCTGGATCAGGAGACAACAGCATGCCCCGTGTGAGAGTCACCTAGCCAGGGAGAAAGCAGAGCATGAAGCTGGGGGTTGGGCTGCAGGCATTTGGGCTCCCCACCATGGAGGCAGCACAAAGGTACCTCTCCCGGCTGCCCAGTCTGCTGGTGGAGCTGGGCCCAGCCTGCTGGTGGAGCTGGGCCCAGCCTGGCCCTCGGCCACCAAACACATTCCACAGGGACGCCTCCTCAGAGCCTACAGAGGGGGAGGGCAGCAGAACCAAGCACCCTCAGGGCCTGGGAAAGGGCAGCTAGGAAGGAGCTGCGCGGCTGGCAGGGCCCAGTCAGGCCCCCACTTTAGTCCTGTGCCCCCTGCAGCCCGTTCTCGGCACTCTCCCATCCTCATCCTCTGCCCAAACTCTCCCCTATCAGGGTACCCTGGTACATACCCTCCACACAGGCCCGGGGCTAGCCTAGGCCCAAACCACCACCAGCACATAAGCAGACACATGCTCGCACACACCAAGAAGCATACATACCACCCACCCTGGATGCACACACCTACACACAAACACATGGGCACGAGCACACACACAGATGCATGCACATACTGCCTGTGCATAGCACACGGAGACACATGCCCAGAAATACAGGCAAACGTCCCACACAGACACGCTACCCACCTGCACTTAGACACCTGCACAAAGACACGTCCACAGAGACAAACTTTTTACACAAAGAAACATGCACTCCACACAGGCACATCACATGCACCCACCCACCCAAGACATACACACCACCACCCACTTTCAGACCCCACACACACAGACTCACGCACACTTCCCTGGTTTGAGCCCTAAGTCCTAGAGGGCTGCAGAAGCCAGGCCATCTCTTGCTATCTCCTCTCCTGCAGGGCAGGGCAGAGCAGAGCAGGGCTGGAGGGTGGGGGGCAGGGGGGATTGTCCTAAAGGAAGTCACCATACTAGATGTGCCCCACATCCCCAGGACCTTCGCAGACCTTGAGTGCCTGCTCTCCTCACAGACCCATCCTTGCAGGCTCCACCTGAAGCCAGGTGACACCAGCCACCTTTCCCAGACCTGGATGGTCTCCAGCCAGGAGCACCAAGACTGGTAAAGCACAGAGGACAGGGCATGCATCCCAAGCTGAGACACTTCCCCTACTTGCCTGTGCCCAGGCGGCATGGCCCAGCCCCTCCCACCACCCAGCTGCCAGTCTGCCTGTTCACTCTGTTCCCAGAGCTTCCCAGGGTCCAGGTTGGCTCCTTCCAGCCAAGGCTCCCGGCAGGGTGCTCCTGAGGCTGGCCCAGAGTGAGCAGGGCTGGGCGTAGGCTTGGAGGAGGGTCCAGCAGCCCGGTGGAAGCAGAGTACTGTGGCCACGGCCTGGCTGGGCAGTGCTCCCAAAATAGCTTGGGGGTTTCCATTTTTAGTGTGCAGAGAACAGGGCAGCTCTATGGGAGCAGGAACAAGGCAGCCTCTGTTTGCCACTGAGGGGGTAGGAGGAGGGGGCCGGCAGGGAGAGTCGTGAACCCGGCGAGAAGCCCAGGACTGTGGCAAGGCCAGGCTTCCCAGGAACCCCCCACCTTGTTTCCAAGGGATGGGGGGAGAAAGTTTCTTCCTCTGGGAAGACAGGGTCTGCCTGAGGATGGGCAGAGGCCATCTCCCATGCTCAGCCACTGCTCAGTCCCTCCTACCACCTCCCGCCTAGGGATGTGCCTTGGGCAGAGGGTCTGACCCAGCATTCGCTTACAAACATTTGCTCAGCGCCTACTTCAAGCCAAAGTTCTCCAGCCCTCAAAGGGCAGCAACCAGGACAATCCCTAAATGTAAAATCCCAGCTGGGTCGAGTGGCCCACAGGAAGCGGATGGGCAGGATCAGAACAGCTCCTGGCAAGGCCACATAGGATACTGGAGACCGACTCACGCTGGGAAAAGTGTCAGGCTTCTTCAATCACTGCCACAGGGCCGAGCAACCCTCGCCCTTCCCCACATACCATGGGTAGGAGGAGGACAAAAAGAAGAAGGACACATATTTCACTTAACCTCTGCCACCAGCCATAGAGCAGCTCCCAGCCCCTCCAGCTTACCCCCTCCCACCTCAGGGGAACTTCAAGCGATGTATCGGAGTACATCCCTCCTTCCAGAGTCTTTGGGGCACCCCAGGGGCTGGAGTATAAAGGTCAAGCCCTCCAGTCCACATGCTCTCCTGTGCGATCCATGCCAGTGCTCCCCCGCACATGCTCTTCGTTCCTGCCAGCCTGAACTGCAGGCTGTTTCACACTCCTCCGTGCCCACTCCCTCTCTATCCCATTAACTCTGGTGCCCAACCATCACCTCCCAGGGAAGCCTTCCCTGTCCCCCCATGCTCCTGAGGAGCCCACTACACATGGCCAGTGGACATCCCCAGCCACCACCCTCGTGTATATTGCAGCTCTGCCTTGGGCTCTCTAAGCTTCAGGTTTCCTATCTGGAGAATGGGAGGCGGGGCTGTTCTGACCATTAAACATGATATGGTGTGTGCCTGGCATTAGAGGCACCAACCAAGGCCACTCTTCTCCTTGTTCCACACTCCTTAAAACTCCTTAAAGGCAGTTCCTTGAAACTCCTTAAAGGCAGGGAATGTGACTTTTGATTCAGAGGCTCCAGTAACCAGGACAAACGTTAGCACAGAGCAGGTGCTCCTTACATGTTGAAAGAACCCTCATTTCACAGCCAAGAAAACCCAGCCAACAGGGGAGATATGGAACCCACAATCCTCTCCAAGCCACCTGGCTTCTTGAAGGATGACACAGGGTCAGCCCCACTTTTATTAATGACGAGGCCAGAGCAGGCTGAAAAGGCTGGTTTGGAGCTGGGCCTCAGGTCCCCAACTTACACAGCTAGGATCTCTTGCCCATTCCCCAGATCTCAAACCCCAGCCAGAGTCACAGCCAAAGCCTAGCTCTTCTGGGCCCACCTTTCTCTGGACCGCTTCAGCAGGGCCCAAGGCTGCCTAACTTCTGTCTGCAAAGAGCAAGCACCTCTCCCCGCCCTCCTGGGGCTGTCCTCACCAACCAAGAGGGCTTATAAACTCTGCCCTTCAAACTGGGAGAGGGTTCATATCCCAGCCCTCATTTACCGAGTCGCGGGGATTAGAGTGGGAAACCGGCCTTTCCTTTCTGCCCTCGCTCTGCTCCCAGGGTCCACCCAAGAGAAGTTACTAATTGACAGCGCAAGAGTGCACAGTGCTTACCCTGTTGTTTGTGTCGAGGTGGGGTGGGGGTGGGGGTGGGGGTGAGGGTCCACCATTTACCGGTGAGGACTCAAGGAGTGCTCATCAGTCACCCACCGTCAGTATATATAGGCGGATGGGGGGCTGGGGCTTCCCCTCTGGGGGTGCGTGGCAGGGGGATCACAGGCTGCCTTTTGTCAGTTGCGCCGAGCGCAGCCTGGAAAGGCTGTTACTACGTAGGGGAAGCCTCGACCTCCCCGTCGACTTTTCCCCGACCCTCCTCCCTCCTCCCCGACCAGAGCAAGGACCCCACCAGTGGTCCTGGGAGGGCGGGGAAGAGGCCGGCCGGTCCCGGGCTGAGGCGGCTGCGGCGGCGTTGGCGAGGAGGGGGCGCGGAGGAGCAGCTCCACCTCCTCTGTCTCCCAATCGCGTTACAGGCGGAGCCGCCAGAGTTTCCCTTCGCGCGGAGTAGTATGGTCCCAACTCTCAGGACCGAAGCCGACCACCATTCACACGGGCTGCCCAGGCCCGGCGGCATCGAAGCTCCAGGCCCTTCCATCCCGGGGATGCGCCGCCTCGCCCCGGTCCCACCGCCCCGGCCCCGGGCCCCGCACTCACCACCCGGCCGGGCCCCGCAGGACTAGCACACCGAGGCGGGCGCCGGCCGTTCCGGGCTCGAGATCTGCGCGCGCGGCGGCGGCGGCGGCGGCGGCGGCGACGGCGGCGGCCTTCCCCCCCCCCCCCCCGCCCCCCGCCGGAGGTGGGTCTGGCGGAGCCGCAGCTGTTACCCGGAGACCGAGGGGCGGAAAACTGCGGCCGCTGCCCGCCCCTCCCGCCGCGGCGCTGCCACCGCTGGGAACAAAGGAGACAAAGCCGCGTCGGCCGGGCCCGGCTCCGCTCCTTCCCCCCCCTCGCCCGCCGGGCCGCCCTCCCCCCGCCCGCCGCCCAGGCCAGGCCGGAAGCAGCCGGGAGAGCCAGGCGCGCGGCCCCAAGCCGCCCGGGACCCCGCATTCCAGCCCGCCCGGCTCTGCACTTGCCGAGGGCGGGGGACTACACCCCTCCTTCGCGGGGGCGGGGGGGCGGGGGGGGGCGGGCTGCACCACGGCGGTAGCCAGGGCAACGCGGACGGCGGCGGGAGGAGGGTGAGGAGCGGGAGCCCCAAGGACCAGCTGCCCCACCCCGCCCAGTCCCGCCGGGCCTCACCTGCGTGCCGCGCTGGAACCGGAATTGGGAGGCCTTGGGGATGGGAGGTGCCGGACTGGGGGTCGCGCTCTGCACCGCGCCCCGGCCTCTGCCTACCTGCCTGCCAGCGCCGGGTGGGACCCACGCCCCTCACCTGCCCCGCCTGTTCGCTAACCACCACCCCCGCTGTGCGGCGCCGCGAGCTCCCTCTTACCTGTCCAATACCTGGTTCCTGTGGTCGTCCTCCTCCAACTTGAACTCCTAGGCGCCTTGTTTCTCCCCACCGCACCAGGTCTGCCCACCGGCTCTACTCCCAGGACTCCCAAACAGCCGGCGTCTCCTTCCGGCCCCCACCTCTGGCTGTGCGGGAAGAGCGCAGGCTGTGGGGTTGGGCCTGGGCTTGCGCCATCACTAAGCCAAGTAACCTGACCCCTGCCCCCCAAACACACACGCCTATTTGCTGACCGCCAAGTGGAGGTGATACCACACCTAGCCCGGCTGTTAAAGGAGGGCACACCGCTGCAAAAGTGCACAAGCAAGGGCACATTTCCTTCCAGACCTGTACCTGGGCCCGCCCCAAGCTAAGAAGCCTTGGGCAAGTCTGGACTCCCTCACCTGCAAATACTTGGGCCTTCCAAAGGAGGTACACTTGGGTTCTCTCCTGAGGCCCAGGTGTGCCCTCTGCTGGGCCCTCCATACCTTGCCCTGCCCACTGCAAAAACTCAGGAGCCAGGACCTAGTCCATCCTATTAGGACTTCTGGAGAGCTTTGGCTCATGGCCATTGGGACAGCCTCTTGGGAGGCAAAATTTGTCACACAGAGATCACTCTGGAAGCCCCCAGAGCCTCCACAGGCTTGGGGGAGCCTCAATCAGAAGGTTCTGGTCATCCATACTGGCTGCTGTCAGAAGAGCTAAATCACAGGCACCCTCTTCCCACCTGCCACCCATCAAGAGTCATCATTCTCATATACCCGACTCTGCCTTCCAAATTCTCCCTCCCCAACTCCTCGGCTCGCTCCCTTCCCTCCACCTTCTCTTCCAACACCTGGGTCCATGACTCAGCACCTTGTCCCCACCAGGATGGCACCCCTTCCCTGGTTCCCTCGTCCCTGGCCTCTGGACATCAGAGTGGCCCTCTGGGTCCTCCACTTCATTCCCTAACTTTATGCTCCACAACTCCCCAACACCCATCACCACCTCAGCCAAGCTGCTGTGCTTCAAGGCCCTCACCCACCTTGCCTCTCCTGGCTGTGCAGCTTGTGGGGGGCCCCCTCCATGTGCCTGGAATCCTCCCCTCCCCAGACCCATTCACTCAAGTGCACACCCTTTAGGACCTACGTCACCCCAGAGGGGGACCTAGGACTTCCAAACCCCACAACACCCCTCACCTATACACAGACAAGTCACCTCCTACCCATCAGGAGGGTGAACATCCCAAGTGCAGAGGTCATTTCATCCCACGCCCTCCTGGGGAATCCATTACAAAAAGAAAACAATGCTGTGGACAGAGTGACCAAATGATCAAGGGACCAGGGGCTCAGAGGTTCACATCACCCATGGGGCCACTTGGGCCATGCCCACTGCCCAGGCCTGAGCACAGGCTCCCAAGAGGGAGGGCATCTCATGGAAGCACTTCTGGCTCCACAGGCCTCTGCTGTGAGTCAGCTCTGCCCAGCCCACAGAAGCCCCTACCTGCAGACCCTGCACACAACCTCAGTGCACCCTGAGAGGGTGGGTTCTCCAGACCCACAGTGCAAGCCGAGTGCCTCCCCACTGCTCCTGTTTAGTCAAGGACACACAAGGCCACCCATGGCCATTTATCCCAGGAGGTCAAAGGTTGCTGTTCTCCACTGAAAAGGAAGAGGTAAAGGGTTCTCAGGGCACTCTGCCTCCATGCCCCCCCAACTGCACCTCCCACCTCTGGGAGGTCCCTCCCCATCACTGCCTCACCATTCACACTGCTGGTGGGCTGAACTCTGCCCAAGGCTGTAGAGGTCAGCCCTAGGCTGTGTGTGGGACGACACCAGCCCAAGTGGTGCTGCCCAAAGCATTCTCTGCACCAGGGAACCAGACTGGCCACCAATCCCTGTAATTATGTCCCCAGCAATATTTACCAACCATTCCCCCAGTCTCTCTTCCCTGCTCTCCTCTGATCATTCCTCCAGTGTTAGAAACAGGAAGTTCTCCCCAACATGGCAGAGAAAGTGATCCCGAAGAGGGGCAGTAACCATGGTCACCAATGGGTGGGAAGCAGGCTAGGTTTTACTCACTGGAAATCATGGGCCACGTGACACAGGAGGGCTGGGCAAGTGGAGGACAGGCCAGGAAATCCAAAATGAAAATCCAGGCCTCAAGCGGTAAGTACATCCAAAATGATCCTGAACTGGGGGCAAGACCAAGAGATGAGAGAGGAACTAAAAGGGGGCGATTACCCTACTTCCAGGCCCAACCCTCGAGTCCCAAATCTCAATTTTCAATGGGCAAAACCCAGTCTAACAAATTACTTTAAATAAGACAAACTTAAAGACACTTTAATTGGACGTTATCACAAATTTTCGATAGTTAATGTAAATGAGTGTTGCCTGAAAAGCAAAGTATGTCTGCTGGTGAGCCACACAGACTCAGGCTGAGGTTGAGTGCACCCCTGAAGGCTCACTTCATTGCTTCATTCTCTAACTAAATCCACATCCATACCTCCTCCCTCTGGAGGTGGGTCCAGGGGCTAGCTGGCCCTGAACAGCATATACAGCACAGGCAGGATGGCCACAAATGTCACGCAGGTGACCAGTGTGCCATAGATGGTGTTCCTGTTGACCTGGGCTTCTAGCCTCTGCTCCATGTCTGACAGCCCCAAGATCATGCTCCCCTGTTCCAGCAAGGACCCAGACAGGGCCCCATCTGCCGGCTCCACCAGGCCTGGGTGCGCTGCAGCCTTTGCAAGCTGAAGCACCCCAGCCACTTGGCCCAAAGTCTCTTCCAGGCCATCAAGCTGCTCTCGTAAACCCTCTAGACATGAATGGACCTGCCTGGAATGGCTGAGCTGCTCTCTCAAGGCAGCTGAAAGGACCTCTGTGTCTCTGTCTCGGGTGGGGGAAGTACCTGCCTGGGACAAAGAGCTCTGCCCAGGCCCAGCTTGCACCAGGCCCCTCAGGTCTGCCACGAGGTCATGGAGGTCCCTCTGCTGGAGGGAGTAGCTGGACGCCTGTTCTCGGATGGCTTCCTGGAGGCTCACAGGCCCCTTCTGAGCC
Organism: Delphinus delphis; assembly: GCF_949987515.2. Classification (NCBI taxonomy): domain Eukaryota; kingdom Metazoa; phylum Chordata; class Mammalia; order Artiodactyla; family Delphinidae; genus Delphinus; species Delphinus delphis. The sequence continues at coordinate 64,620,436 of NC_082692.2, forward strand.
TCCAGAAGCAAGACCTTCAGCTCCTGTAGCCGCACACGGTTCACGTAGGTGGAGCCAGCCACACCAATCAAGGCCCCCAGGACTGACCCAATGAGGGACCAGTTCTTGGTCCTCTCAGCCCGAGTGCGCTCCTTCTCATGACTTTCCCGCACAGCTGCAGAGAAGAGGGAGAACTTCTCTCGCTCGGAGTCTTCGGCACGCAGATAGGTCATACGAAGCCTCTTCTCCTCCTGCAGAAGCAAAGCTGTCATATAGCAGCAACCTGGCCCAGCAGCCACCAGCAGATGTCCCACTACCATGTCCCCGGGGCTCAGCTTCACGTCTGGCACAGATTACATGTTCCATAAACACGTTGAATGAGTAAAGGTAGCATAAGCCTGGTCAGGAGGGAGGAGCAAAGGAACTGGGGGTGGTCAAGGTGAGTGGCACTATCCTCCCCAAGCAGTCTTGGGTCTGGCCGGACATGCAGTGGTGTCTACAGAATGTGTCTAACAGAAGGAAAGTGTCCGGCGCTCTCTGGGCCAGACCCCTGCATGGTGCTCCCTCCTCAGTAATCTGGGGTCCAGATTATACTGTCCTGGACCACTGATCCCAGTATTCCAGGAGGAAGTGCGTGGAGAAGCTCTGGAAGCCTGGGGCCCAGTCCCTCCACAGGGGCTTCTGGTTTACCTCCTCACCAGGTGTCTGACCCCCTAACTAGTCAGGGCTCCCACCTCGCCCCTCCATGACCTGCCAGGCTAGGGTCCCTCTCCAGATGAGGAAGGGGCCTACCTGCAACATCCTGTGCTCCAGAGTAGCCAGTTCCAGGTACTGGTTATCGTCTCTGGAGATGCGGTCCAAGCGGTCCCTCACCTCCTTCAGCTTGGCCTGCTGACCTTCCAAGTCCTCCCGAGCCTCCCGGACAAGCCCTCGAGCCACCATGAACACTTTCTCTGCCTGCAGAGAGAACAACAGAGGCCATTTGCCCCTTCTCTCCATGCCCACACAGCCTCGGCTCCATTCCCAACAAGACTGGGCGGAGAAGAGGTTAGTGGGGTGTCAGTACAAAGGGTGAAAAGAGAGTCCCTCAGACACATAATCCTGGCTCACCCAGTGGTCCTCAAAGTGTAGCCCCGGGCCCTGCCCATCAGAATCACCGGATTTGTCCGTTCAAGTGGAAATAACATGCCCCTGAGAAACCTGAAAACAGCTAAAGATGCATACAATCTGTGTCCACCAAACCCAGCTGACTCTAGTCTGACAAACCAGAGCAAGGCCCTTATGTTCTTAATCGGCTTCATGTGTGTTACCTTAGCTACAACCTCCCAACAACGCCAAACGCCATGACAGGCATTGCCCTGGCCTCCATTCAAGAGACAGAGAAACCCCGGCTCAGCCAAAGTGATGGCCTCCAAGGGGAGAGACAGCACTGTGCCTCAAAACCTCCGGCTAAACCCCAGGTTCTTCCCACCCCACTACACTGGTCTGCGCCTAGGTGGGAGTGGGAACAGAGATGGCGGAACGCATTTCCACTGCCACAAAGGACTTGACAACCACAGTCTGATGTTTCCCAGGGCCTCTACTTTCACGAGGGATGCTTTAATCACACATGGGGCTTTGAGGACACTGTAATGCAGCAACCCGCCAGGTAACTCTCACCACCAACCCCCAAGCAGTCAATGAAGGAAGTGCTTGCTGTCCTCACAGAAAGGATGTTAATGGCCCGGGACTCACTGGTACATAGCATACACAACAACTTGTTTACATGGGGGAGAGGAGGGCCCTTCACCCCGGTAGTATCAAAGCCAGGCTGTCGTGTGAGAAACGAGTCAGATCCCTCTCCTAGTGGTATGTGTTCAAGAAAAGGCAAATCTGGACGTGGCCTCCCAGCATCTGTGGCTGGTAATTTACTTGTCAGGAGCCTCCAGGCCACATTGCCCAAGTCAGAGGGCAGGGCCAACCACCCCAGCTCCCCTCCTCACCTCAGTCACGTTTCCCTGGGCCTCTCGAACCTCACTGAGTCCAACAAACTCTTCATATCTGTCCCACCAAGTCTTGGCCATGGAGGACGCCCGTTGCTGAATGCTGTGCCCCAGGGCTCCTCCCAGCGCTGTGAGGCGGTGGTACAGCCCGAGGGCCACCTCCTCAGGTCTTTTCTCTCTGGGCTGGCTGGGGCCTGGGCTGCAGAGAGTCCTGGTCATAAAGAGGTCCCTTCCAAGGAGGCCTCTCCGCACCAGTACGGGAGACACACCCACGACGTGCCGCATGGCCAGCACAGGGCTGCACCCTGTCATCGGGAGATCTGTGGGGGGATGCCAGAGAGATCAGCTCACAGCCGAGAAAGGCTGGGCTTAAGTCAGATCTCAAGTCCTAGGGACAGTTCTGAACTGAACAGTTTCCATTAGAAAGTCCAAACTGCGCACCACTCTGTTGGGCCCAGAGGTGGCAGCCACCAGGGTCAGGCTTCACCAGGTGCCCCCAGACAATGGAGCATGTCAGGGAAGAGCATATTTAGGAGCTCAGGCCTTCCATCTCTCTCCGTGACGCCACATGAACCCAGATCCTCCCATTCCACCCAGCTTCCCACAACCCCAGGTCTCTGTTGTGATCTGCATGAGAATCCTGGTGTCCAGTTTTCTGATAATCTCAAAGAAAATTCTTAAACCTGTGTTGTGTCCATGCTAACAGAGCCCCACAAAGATTCCCAAAGACTCCTAGGGAAACTGTGGAACTGACTGAGGGGATTTGGAGGAAAGATTTCTATAAATGACTATCAAAACCAGCTTCCCAGACTCCCTGAGGGCTGCCTCAACTCTGGCGAAGCAGTTTCGCTTCTGTTCTGGGACACAGGTCGTTCATGTCCCAAGGCAGAAAACTCTCTCCTCAGCTCTCCTCTGAAAAGACAATTCCAGGGGAAAACAAAGCAAAACAAAACAACCCAGATTTCTTCATAGAGGACAGCTTTTTTAGGTTTACACCAACTTTCCTTCTGCCCTTCAAGCCCAGACATTCCGGGTGACCAACTCCCAGACTCACATTTCTCACTTTCCATAAGCTTTCTTCCTTCTTTCCAACCTCAGTAACTGCCCAACAGGTTAAGTTTCTTTCATCTTTCCCTTTTCAACCTTGCTTTGATGTTTGGGCCCCAACAATCCTACTTCTCTGTTACCTGAACAGCACAGGGAGTCTCCCATCATCCAGTCAGGCCTTGCCTGAGCCCAGGAGCAGCAGTGAATTCCGAGGACCCCAAAGAGAGGGCCAGGTGACCCATGCTCCCGGGGCAAACCTGGGCCAGAGCACTCTGGTCTGGCCAAACCACCCCTGCCCCCAAGTACTGACTCTGGCTGTCAGAGTGACACCTGGTAACCAAAAGACCAGGCCAGAGAGAGAGGTAAGCAAAGGGAGCGGGGGACAGGAAGACTGACTAGAAGAGCTCCAGTTACAAAGAAAGGACCTCCCTGATGTAAGGCGATGAGCATCCCAGCCTCCTCCCCATGGTGCCATGCTTGGAGAAGCTCTGACCCTCTTGAAAACAAAGTTGCTTGGGTAGGGACATGCCTCCTGGCAAAAGCCTGAGCTGAGCGCCACAGAAGGGGACATCTCTGTGACAGTGGTTCCAAGCTGGTGCTGCACCCAAACCCCTGTGCCCCTTGCCTAAGGCCCAAGGGAGCACATGCTACCCATGGCCCAGCAGTCGGGCCAGCCTCCTAGGCCTCAAGGCCAGTGACCACTGCACACAAGCTGTGGCCTCACAACAATCCTGCAGGTGTACCCCTCATCAAAGCAGAGCACCCACCCTCCTCAGCAACGCTCAGCAGAAAGGTGTCCCCCTTGTCTATCACTACTTCTTCAGCCCTCTTCTCTCTTGATCCCACTCGACCACCAAGGTTGCTCTCCTGAAGCCCTGCAAAACTCCCACCTTGTCAGATCCAGCAGGTGCTACTCAGATTTCTTCTCCAATACCTCTGCAGCTTTCAACACCCTCTCATTTTGAAATCACCACTCCCCTCAGCCTCCTCCTCTATCAGCAGCCCAATCTTGGACCCTAGGAAGGTCACTCATCCCTGGCACAGAAGACAGCTAAAGCCTCCTACACAGTCATGGCTTCCTCCCCTGCCCCTCAGAGCCGTTCTTCACATGGCAAACAGAGGCTCTGTTACCTCCCAAGTCAGATCACATCCCTCGGTGCAAAACCCCCTGACAGCTCCCCTATCACCTGGCATGCACACCAGTCCTGCCATTGGCCAACAAGCCCCGGTCCTCTCAGCCCTCATCCCCTTCCTTCTCTCCATCCCTGTACGTACTCCACTCCAGCTTCCTCACCACGCTAAGCACAATCCTGCCACGGGGTCTGTGCCCTGCCATGTCCTCTGCCTGGACCGCTCTTCCTCCACAAGTCCAGTCACCTCACACTTACGTCTTTGTTCATACATCACCTCTTGATAAGGCCTTTCCTGACCACTCCCTCCTTGGCCACCTTACCTGCTTTCTTTTTCTCCACCAGACACACATATTGCCTTCTTCATGTACTGCCTCGCCCCTCACTAGAACATAAGCTTGGAGACAGCAGGGACTTGGCTTCGTGACGGGACACACCAACGAATCCCAAGTTGTTCCCCCACTCTAGTCCCTCCTCTCAGCCTCCCACCCAGCCTGTCTCCTGGCTCCTCCCCACTTAGATGTCTCACAGGCCCATCAACCAGCAAAGGGAAGATGTTCCTGGCACAGAGACAAAGTGGAACAGTGCTTGAAGTTGTCTAAAATCTGAAGGATGACCTGTGCAGCAGAGAGGAGAGTGGGTGGAGAGGCTGGACAGGTGGACAGAGGCCAAAATGAGCCCTGGGCCAAGTTCAGGACGCTGCCCCTCCACATCCATTCTCCTACTCCATCCAGATGACTATCTCCTACCAACTGCCCTTTTCGCAAACCTCCTGTGGCTTGAAAAATCATCTACAAAAAAGTTCTAAACTTGATTGTAGGGATAGCTGCACAACACTGTAAATATACTAAAACCACTGAATGGTACACATTAAGTAGATGAATTGTGTGGTATGTAAATCATATCTCAATAAAGCTATTACTAAAAAACAAACAGACAGAATTCTCTGGCAGTCCAGTGGTTAAGACTTGGTGCTTTCACTGCCAGGGCCGGGTTCAATCCCTGGTAAGGGAACTAAGATCCTGCAAGCCACGTGGCGTGGCCAAAAATAAATAAATAAATAAAACCCAAACAAACTATAATCGGACCTCTCCAGCCCACACCTCTCCTCTGAATTCCAGGCTCATTTATCGAACTGCTCACTCCATGTCTCTGCTTGGAAGGCTGATGGGGATCTTATCCTCCTCTCCCAAACTTGCCTTTCCCACAGCCTTCTCCATCTTGGTTGATGGAAACCAATCAGGCCCAAACTCTCATATCATCCCTAACTCTGCTTTCTCTCGCTCCTCACATCCAGTCCGTTAACAAATGCCACCTCCACCTCTGAAACTAAATCCAGAATCCCTCTTCCTCTTGCCTCTGTCACTGTTATCACCTGGTCCCAACGGCTGACATCTTTTGTCTGGATTATCCTAAGAGCCTCTGACAAGTCTCCCTGCTTCTACTCTAGCCCCTACTGTCAACAGAGCAGGCAGTGGTGCTTTCAAAACATGGTCAGACCATGTCTCTCTCTGCTCAAAGCCTGCAACCGTTCCCCATTTCTCTCAAGGTAAAAGCAAAAATCCTTTCCATGACCTACAGGGCATCCACCTCCTGGCTCTCATTCTTCTCTCCTCTCACCAGTCTCCTTTTCCTCACTCTGCTCCAGTCACATGGACCTTTTCCCCCGGTCTTTTTTTTTGACATAAAATTGACACACAACATTGTAAAAGTTTAAGGTGTACAATGTGATGACTTCACAAATGTATATACTGCTAAATGTTTACCATAACAAGGTTAGCTAACATATCTTTCACTTCATATAACTCCCAGCTTCTTTATGTTGCTGGAACATGCTAGGCTATTCCCACCTCAGGGGCTTCATACCACCTGTTTCCTATCTGTACTGCTTGCTCCCTTCTCTTTTTCAAGTCCTGCTCAAATGTCATAGCTGTCCACTCCCACCCCAGGACACCTTAACCACTTTGCTTTATTTTTCCCCAGGCACATATCACATGACCCGTGGTATGCATTTCACTTATTTACTTATAGTCTCACCCACCAGAACGGCAGCTCTGCCAGGGCAGGCACTGTTTTGTTCACTGCTGCATCCTCAGTGCCTAAAGTACACACATATAGCACACACTCAACAAAAATGTACTGGATGAATTAACAGAATTTGCAAAAATATCGCATCCCGGGCTATATTATAAAACCCCAACTCCTTCCGGTGGCCTCCAAAGCTCTAGAAACAGGTGGTCTAGCCCCCGCCCATTTCTGCTGCCTCCCTCGCATCTCCCACCAGCCACACTGTAAGGAATGCGCCGAAATTCAAGGCCTTTGCACAAGCCCTTCCCTCTACTTACAGTCCTCTCCCCGTGCACAGTCCCAGGCTTAGCGCTTGCGGTTAAAAACCACTCGCGGCTTCTGGATCCTCCCCGGGCAAGACACCCCACCTCCCCAGTACCTGGTGGGTTTTGCGCCGGAGCCGCAAACCCAAACGTGCGCCAGTCACTCAGTTGATCTCTGACCCTTTAGTGCCCGCCTCCGGACCGCTTCCGGCAGCGGGAGCGCAACTTCCGAACCAGGAGCCAATCTGCGGGCCCGCATGGAGGTATAGGCTCAGGGGGTGGGACGGAGAGCCCCGCATCCGGTGGAGGGTCTGGGGAAGGGGCGGCAGGCGCCATGTCGGGTCGCGGAGGTAAGTGAGCGGGGACGATGGGGTGGGGCGGGGCGGAGAGGGACGGGACCTGGCGGGGGCCAGGCTGAGCGTGCTCGTGTCGCACGCAGGTGGCAAGAAGAAGCCCCTGAAGCAGCCCAAGAAGCAAGCCAAGGAGATGGACGAGGTGAGGGCTGGCGCAGAGGCGTGGGCGGGCGCGGAGGGTCTGAGAAATCCGCCGGGAGTGAATCCGCTCTCCCTCTCCGTAGGAAGATAAGGCATTCAAGCAGAAACAGAAGGAGGAGCAAAAGAAACTCGAGGAGCTAAAAGCGAAGGCCGCGGGGAAAGGCCCCCTGGGTAAGTGAGGGCTGGGTAGAGCTCAAGCCGGACAAACGCCTGAGCATCAGTCTGGTTACGGGCCCGAGCATGTCCGTGTCCTGCCTCGTTGGTGAGTTGCGAGGTCCCTTTTGCTGGTGTCCGCTGTAGTGGACGGCCCTAGCCAGGCTTGGTTTCGCAGCAGCGGGAGAGGGGGCGGGAGTCAGACCCAGTATGGGCTTCTCTTGCTTAGGGAAGTGGCAGAAATGGAAATACAGAAATTTATATATCTCAGACACAAGTTAGTACAGTTGAGTTTCCAGATATCCTCTACAGTTTCTTGCTCCAAATTCGTATTTCACTGCTTCTTTGTTGCTTGTAACATTTCTTAATTTACTAATCGTATTGTTAAAACTCTAGCAAAATACTTTTGCATCCTGAGCCTTTTCACTGCTGGATGCGCCTAGTCTAATGGATAAAGTCCAAGTCTGTTGGCATACTATTGTGCTATATGTTTTTTTTTTTTTTTTTTTTTTTTTTTTTTTTTTTTTGCGTTACGGGGGCCTCTCACTGTTGTGGCCTCTCCCGCTGCGGAGCACAGGCTCTGGACGCGCAGGCTCAGCGGCCATGGCTCACAGGCCCAGCCGCTCCGCGGCATGTGGGAATCTTCCCGGACCGGGGCACGAACCCGTATCCCCTGCATCAGCAGGCGGACTCTCAACCACTGCGCCACCAGGGAAGCCCATGTGCTATATGTTTTTTAACTTAATTCTCTACCATTCTGCCTCTTTTTTGTCTTTGTGTAAGAGGAATTGATTACATATCAAAAGATTTTTTTAAAACCCGTCAGTCATTGTACTTTGTGCTTCTTAAATCCTGTTTACATTCATCAAAATAGGATTATTTTCTCAACAGTTATCTATACCCTATTGGATCACTGAGCCACCCTAGGGACAACGAAGGCTGGGATGGTGGGAGTGTCATTCAGCGTTTCCCAAGACCTCTATGCTAGTGGGTTTGAGTCATTTTTGTGTACCCACACAGCGCTGAGATTGTAGATATTGAGATTCCTTTTTGGAATGATGTGAGGTATCTTGCACCTTCCCTTAATCTGTGATTATGTATGGGGAGAAGCCCAACCCTTAGTGAAATCCTGTACTACTTGTTTCTATTGAGCATCATCTACTTTTTTTTTAAGGTTTATTTTGTCACAGCCCTTTAGGACTTCCATTTCTATATTAGGCATACTTAATTCTATAATTGTTTGTTAAATTACCTACCCTGTGCCAAATACAGTCATTTGTAAATTGGGTAAAATAAAGGTAGTGAGTAAATCAGATCCCAGGATCGTAATACAGAAGGTGATGTGTGATATGACACTTAAGAGTATGGACTTGGAAGTCAGGCTACCCAGCTTGGAATCCTGGCTTTGTCACATACCAGTTTATAACTTTGAACAACACCTAACACTGAGACTTTGTTATTTGTAAAATGGGTTGATAGGGGATGAGGATTAAGTGAGCCAGTCTGAAATACACAACACACTTGGGATCCAGACCAGTGCACAGCCATTACCCGTGCCCTGCCTTATTCTCATTCTACTTTTGCCCAGAATAGATAATACTGGGAAAGCCCTGTGCATGCTTGTATCCAAAACAATGCCCAGTACAAAGAGCTGGACCTTATTAGGATCCTTATCAGGCCCCTGGGGCTTCAGCCATAGAACTGTCTTTTTCCCTGGATGAGACTTTTTTTTTTTCCTTTTGCAGCAACAGGCGGAATTAAGAAATCTGGCAAAAAGTAAGCTGTTCCTTGTGCCTGAGGCAATGATGATCCTTAGTTCCATTCCTGTTTAAACATCTGGATTCCCTGCCATAACATCTGTTGCCACCTATAGCTAGAATGAAGTGTTGTCTTGGAACCTATTGTACATTTAAGAATAAACTTTTGTAAAAAAAAAAAAAAAAATCATACAGTGGTTCATCTTGTCTTTAGTTCTTCTCAGCCATTTCTACCTTAGCTGTGAGATCCGCATAAACCCAGCCCAGAATCCTGCCAAAGTGTGTTCTTAAGTCCTTGTTCTATCCTGAATTCTGTACCACCTGGAATTAAACCAACTCATTTGAAATGGCTGTTGTTTTCTGTGTGGTTATATACCCAACAGAATATATTACATGAGATTAGTGGAAGAATTTGTACTTTGGGAAGAAAATCTGTTCTTTCTGTTATGACATCCACATTACTATTTGTTTTAATGGGGTTGTTCATCTGTTCATGTAAGGAGTCTTGCTTGTGCAAGCCGGGCATGCACCAGTGAACAATTCCTCTTGCCAAGGAACTTCTCTATTGTTGGAGGGGAGCAGGACAAATACATATGATATGTGTTATGAAGGGCAAAAAGACTGGAGAAAGGAGAGATTCCTAAAAGTCTGTAAGAACTAAGCTTACTCTGAAGCCCCCAGGTCTGCATTTCCACTAGGGCTTCAGAACGGTCCTTGCTAGGTTCCCATTTCTTATACTCTACGTTCAACCCATCAGCAAAATCAAATCTGAACCCTTCATATTTACTCTTATACCACCGGACCTTCATTCTGACCCTAAAATCCCTCACCTAAATTATTGTAGTCACATCCAAATTTGTCTTCCTGCCGCTACCCTTGCTTCCGTACAGTCTAATCCTTATTCAGGACCCAGAGTGATCTCTAAACCATAAAGTTACATTTTGTCTCTCCCTGGCTGAGAATTCTTCAGTGGCTTCTTAGTGCAAAAAAAACACAAGTCCCTACAATGACCAGTGAGGCACTAAGGGATCTGGATGCCACTCCCTACCCTCTGGTGTCTAGCATTCATCCTCCTGATCAATCGTGAGCCACAGTGGCCTACATTCCAGTCAAGCTCCTGCCTCACTGTTATCACCAACTGGAAACTCCCTTCCTTTAGAGAACTGAAATGTCACATTAGTGAGCTCTTTCCTGACTGTAGTGGCAGTCCCAGTGTCTCTTAACCCTGTTGCCTTTTTCTCTCCTGACATTTGTTATCTACCACTTTTGACTCCAGGAAGAGTAAATTCCTGATACAACTATGGGAATAATGCGAATAACACTTAGCTTTCTCTGAGAATGTGTTTTCAAAAAGGGCTCTAGAACTAGTCTGAGATTTTGCTGAGTCAAAACTGGAAAAGGTTTTGATAGATTGAAGCCTGTATTATCATTCTAATGTACTTGATATTAGTAGAAAAAGAAAAACAGCCCACTTTGCTTCTCTCCCGGAAAGTTGCACAGCCAGCAGCATCTTTGGACTTAAGGGATTCCCTGTTGGACCTTGCCAGCTCGCACCCATCCCTGTGCTACTGAGAATAACCCTTCAGAGAGCCAGTGCCAGCACACCACCCCTGAGATTAAGCTGCTGTTTTATTTGGTAGAACCTAATCAGCATTAACACATGGAAGTATAATCCTGTCCCTTTACGGGACCAGAGTCTTGGAGCAATTAAGACAAGCATTCAACATTTGGGCAGCTGTCTGAGGGAACCTACCAATTACCTCAAAAAACTAAAGCCAAGTATTCAAGACCTTCTAGGCCCTGACAACCACTTCCCTTTCATTTACTGCCTTCACAAACATTCACAGGACACTCACAGGCCAAGTTTGGCACTGAGCATTCAAGGATGAAAAGTCTTGCCCCAGTTACTCTCCAACACCCTGTTCCTGCTAACTGTTGTGCACATGACTGCTGCCCGGTAAAATCCTGTCAGCCACTCAAGCCCAGCTTGAATCCTTGCTCCTCTCTAAAGCCTTACCTTCTCTCTCTGCCATCGATAATTCCTACCTGGCACTTGTGTGGCGTCCATTTCAGTGTTGTGTTCTTGTCTGAGTAGTCTTGGTGCCATCCTCCTTGGTAACTCTTTTCTTTTTTTAAAATTATTTATTTTTGGTTGCATTGGGTCTGTTGCTAAGCGCGGGCTTTCTGCCGTTGCGGCAAGTGGGGGCTACTCACCGTTGCGGTGCACGGGCTTCTCATTGCGGTGGCTTCTCTTGTTGTGGAGCACAGGCTCTAGGTGCATGAGCTTCAGTAGTTGTGGCATACGGGCTCATTAGTTGTGGCTTGTGGGCTCTGCAGAGTGCAGGCTGGGCTCTATAGAGCTCAGGCTCAGTAGTTGCGGCACACGGGCTTAGTTGCTCCGCAGCATGTGGGATCTTTCCGGACCAGGGCTCGAACCGTGTCCCCTGTATTGGCAGGCGGGTTCTTAATCACTACGCCACCGGGGAAGCCCTCCTTGGTAACTGTTGGTAACTTCCACTCAACCTGTAGGACAGCCCAGGTGCTACTTCCAGGGGGCCTTCCTTAACTTCCTGAGTTTCATTCATTTCTAAACTATGACCGTCGCTTGGGCCAAAAACACTCAAGAGCTCTCAGAGAAATGAATGAATATTAACAGCCTGAGCAGTTAGTTCCCACCCCCTCCAACACAGGCACACCATTCTCAGGATCACCCCTTCTCAGACCTTTCTTTCTCCAGACCTACCTCAAAGGTACACATTCAAAGCATTTACTGTTCTCAAAGATGTGTGCTCACAACAGCTCTAGTCATAACTTCCGCCCAGTCCCACTCTCCCACACTCCTCCCCAAGAGAGCCTTGGGGTATATGAGAAGTGGGTCTAGCTGGAGAACAGCGAGCTCACAAAGACCAAACCCCTGAATGCTCCCTGACTCGATTCACATGTGCACTTGTGAAAATCAGGGCGAACTCCTCCAAGCCCAGCTGTGTACCCTAAGTGATGCCAGAGAGCGGGCGCAGAGCCACCTGCGCGGTGGGGCTGGTGAGTTAGCCCAGGTAACTCGGTTCTCTCCTCTTAAACCACCCGCCTACTGGGGTCCCAGCCGTCGGTACGAAAGCGCCAGGCGGGGTGATGCCCAGAAGGGCTGGGAGCGACCGAGCTCCGCAGGCACCCAGTTGAGCACCGCGGCGCGGTCTGATTACGTCATTCATCCCCGCCCACCGACTGGAAGGTGATTGGCCTGTTGGCTAGGGGGCGCGGCCCCAGCGGCTGAGGCGAGCGGCAGCGCGCGATCGGTTGGTCCAGCCCTCCGGCCTCGAGGTTACAGGCCGGACTCGGTGCCTTCGGATACCGGCTGGCGGCAGGCATGGCTGGAATCCCCGCGCCAGGCAGCAGGAGGCGGAGCGGGCCCCCGGCACCCAGTTCTGGCCCGCCGTCCAGCACCCAGCACCCTCCGAGCAAGCGGGCCCGGGGCTTCCTCGCGGCCGCCCCCCCAGACCCAGAAGACCCATTCGGCGCGCACGGGGATTTCACCGCCGACGACCTGGAGGAGCTCGACACCCTCGCGTCACAGGCCCTGAGCCAGTGCCCGAACGCGGCTCCGGACGTGTCCAGTGAGTGCGCCTTTTCCCCGAGGGTGGTGCAGACCTCGCTAGACCCACTAGGTGGCTGTGGCTTAAGAACCCCACGACCGCTGTTCGGTGTCTTGAACTCACACTGCCACTTCACCTTTTAAAAATATAGGAACAGTTTGATTTAAGCAGCGGCGTGTCCCAAAAGGTCCTTTGATTTGGGGGAGAAATGTATCAGGAGTGTCAAACAGCCGATTTGGAATACCGAAAGCTAGGTTAACATTTTACTTTAGTTTCTATACTTTGGACCAGTAAGGTTCTTAGTTCTTAACAGAGATCCTTGCAACACGACTACCACCACCAGCAGAATCATCACTACCTACACATGGGGACCCATCATTATGACAGGTTTGGGAGGCTTTAGATCTAATGAAGACCACCTTTTCCCTTGGGCCGCATGAACATAAGAGGGGCCTGGCAGAGGCAAGAGATAAAAGAGATTCATTCTTTTATACAACCAATAAATCGTACTTAGGTGCCCAAACATTAGGAGCTGCAGACACTTAGCAATAAACAAAAGACAAAAGCCCCCTCCTTCATGGAACTTACCCTCATTCTAGTGAAGTCTTGTGGGGCTCCCAGGAAGAGAAATCTCTACATGGATGTCTTACATGCATCTTATATTCCACACAATCATTTCCTGGAAACCCAGTCATCCACCAGTATCTCCAGCATGGTGCCTGGCGAAGCATTCAGAAAACACTCAGAACATTTGATGACCAAATGTTCTGCATGGCAATGACTAGCACCACTCTCAATCATGTAGCACAAGGCAGGCAACAGCTCCCTTTCCTTGACCACGGATCTGATTCCTTTCCAAATCCTGTAACTTTACCTTCTTCATCCATCTCTGGAATCCATCCTCTCTGCATCATCTCTGCCATCTCCCTGATCTGTGTTACCATCACCCCTCTCCAGACAATAGTCTGCTAAATTGTTCCCACATTTCCAGTTATGACTCAAGTCAGAGTTTATACCACAGCCAGAGTGATCTTTTCAAAACTAGAATCTCTGTGTCACACACAGATACACGTGAACATCCCTACTGAAAGCCTTTAATGACTTCACACTACTTCTAGTATAAAGATCAAAATCCTTAACATGGCCAGCAAGGCCCAGCATGGCCTGTCCCTTTCCCTCTCCTTCTTTGGGTTCTAGCCACACTAACCTTCCTTCATTCCTTGAATTCTCCCTGCTTCCTTACAATACAGAAACTGCACATTGCTGTTTCTTACACACTGAGTGTTCTTTCCATCTATTCCCCATCGCCACTCACCTGGTTAGTTCCTGCCTGTTCTTCAGCTCTCCATTCAGTCATCACTTACCTGGGGAAGCCTTCTATTCATCCCGTTGGATCAAAGCCCCTATTATAGGCTTTCCTATATTTGCTCTTCTCTGCAGCTCTTATAACAGTTGAAATTTTACATTTATTCTTGTGTTTTTGAGTGTCATGTAAGCTCCATGAGTGTAAGGACTGTATCCATTTTGCTCACCATTGCACCTTTCTTTAGAGGCTAAAGCCTGGCATATTTTAGGTGCTCAGTAAATATCGTTGAATAATAGATCACTGAGTTCTGACCAGTGAGATTCCCACAGCACCTTTCAGCCTTTAGATGAGACTCTTAAAACTGGGTGCAGAATGGGGAGAGGGTGGCAGCTTCTGTTATTTCCTGAGGATTGATTCATGTTCTTATGTTGTAAAATACCTGTAGTGCTTACTAGATCTTTCTCTAATTTGCTTTCAAAAGTGATTGTCTGGCTAAAGTGGGAAAATGTTGGGTCCTAAAAAGTATACGGGAACTGCTTTTTACAGATGTTCATAAGGTCCCCAGATTAGATGGGATGTCAAAAAATCCTTCAAGGAAAAACAGAGAAACTGTTCCAGTTAAAGATAATTTTGAATTAGAGTTACTTCAGGCACAGTACAAAGAGCTTAAAGAAAAGGTAAGTGATTTAACTTGTGGCTTTTGTAGTTAATTCATTCACTTATGCATGTGTTATAAAGCATTATACAATAAAATATATAGACGTTTTAAAACAAGAGTCCACATTCATCCCCATGAATTGGGGGAAAGAAAGCCAGAAAATTTTGGTTGAAACTAAATCCTGAGATTCCTAACAACTAGGGCAAGAAAGGAAACACTGTAAACCATATACAAAAAGAGATACAAACTTTCTGTTGTAGCACTGAGATAAATTTATAGCCTATGTCTTATATAAGAAACAACATCATAATGGTTGCTATTTTCATTAGCAGTTTTGCAAAAAAGCAAACATTCTTCATATGACTATCTATAGGTCCCTAGAAAAACCAAGAACATAATGTAGAATTTTAGTTCTGTGAAGTGTGTGACCCAGATTGTTTAATACCTCTTAGAGCCTATAGAATCTGCATGCAGAAGTGACAAGTGTGTCCTTAAGCTATCTTGCTGAATATCCACTGTCCCAGGAATGGGCCTAGCAGATCACGGTGATGTCTGATTGGTACAGATATATTTTGAGCACTCTGGTCTGTTGGACATGTTTTAAATGTGTTTCTTCGTCTCCCCAGCTACATGTTGAAACATGTACATATATAATTTTCCCTTACAAACTTTTCACAACATCAATTTGGGATTTACAGATGAAGGCAATGGAAGAAGAAGTGCTCATTAAAAGTGGAGAGATTAAAATTTTACGGGACTCACTGCATCAGACAGAATCCATTCTAGAGGAACAGAGAAGATCACATTTCCTTCTTGAGCAAGAGAAAACTCAAGCACTCAGTGACAAAGAAAAAGAATTCTCCAAAAAGGTGACCCAGAACATTTGTTTTGCTTGTATGGACATCAGCTTTGCCTGCTCAATGAGTTCCTTTAGAAGCAATGACTAAAGTTGCTTATAGATCTTCCAGGAAGATTTCAACAGTTGTTTGTCTTATATACTTTCGCTACCAACTAATTGCATGTACTTTTCTCCAGGCTCTGAGGTTTGGAAAAGGACTTAGATGAAACTCTGCTTTGCTGTGGTAGTCTAAGTTACTAGCTCACACTTTGCAGAAACAGCTAAAATTAGTGGGTTTTTTGTTGTGTGTTTTTTTTGTTTTTTGGCAGATCAGAAACTCAGTTAACCTAGCTTAGGCCAAAAGAAAATGTATTGGCTTCCATAACTAGGTCTGGGAAAACAGGTGTGCTGGGGCCTCAGAAGACTCAAGATTTGCCACGACTCATCTTTATTCTCTGTACTATTGATAGGCTCCATCCTTATGGTAGAGGATGTGTTCTCCAGGGGCTCCTGGGCTCATATTTCATAGCTCCAGAGCAGACTGAAGACCTAGGGTTCTTTATCTCCAAGTTTTAAAATTCTGGGGAAGGCTCTAATTGGTCTAACCTGAGTCAGGTGCCTGCCTCTGAACTAGTCACTGTAATCAAAGAGATAATAGCTCCCATTCAAATCACATATTCAAAGGTAGGAAAATGATGTTTCTTAAGGGAAGGAGATACTGTTCTGGGGAGAAAAACAGTGGGTGTCCAGTATATTACCACTTTCCTTCACTTCCCAGGGCTTCAGACTTAAGAACGTGGGCTTATTCTGCCGTTACTTCATTCAGCAAACTTGGCAGTCTTTAAAGAAGCACTGACCTGTGCCCAAGACTAACAGCAGTAGTTGCCTTTCCATATACATGATGAAGAGCAATGGGTTTGCAATCAGACAAACCAGAGTTTGAATCTAGGCTTTATCCTATTCAAGCGGTGACCTCAGGGTGATGACTTATGCTCTATGACTCATTTCCCTTATCTGTTCCAGAAAATAACCAGAAGGGCTGTCGTGAGACTTAAATGGTCCTGCCCTTGTGTCTGGTGCTGTGCCTGGGAATGGCAGCAGTTACCATTGGCCAGAACAGCAGGTCTCCCCACACTGTACAAGGTTTTGGTAAAACTCTTCTAAATACTCAGCCCAGACCTTCAGGAAGACTTGGATTGTGCACCACTATATTCACTAAAAGGTCTACATGTTACCGTGAGATATGGTACCTTGTCAAGCTCTGTGCTGGGCATTTTACATTCACCATTCTTACTTAATACCCCCAACCAGGAAGACAGGTACTTATGTTACAGATAAGCTGGAGTTCAGAGAGGCTGAGTAAATGGTATTTGAACCCTCACAAACTAACCAGCTATAGTTCAGGTCAAAATATCTTTCTAGAATACCATGTCATCTTTCAGGAAGAAGGTTAAAGCTTGATATTTTAGGACATTTATGTCACAGCAGACTTTTATACTATCTCTCATTGCTTGTTTTTCCTTTACTATCCTGAGATTTTGAAGCCCAGAGCTGTTTCTGTATATGTGATGAGGCCTCTATAAGTATGCTTCTTTTGCCTTCCAGCTCCAGTCATTGCAGTCTGAACTCCAATTTAAAGATGCAGAGATGAATGAATTAAGGACAAAGCTTCAAAGCAGTGAACGAGCTAATAAACTAGCTGCTCCCTCCATTTCCCATGTCAGGTAATGATGGTGCTAGAGGGAGAATACAGTTTTGTATCGTTTAGAGTCTGAATAACAATGTCAGGCTAGTCCTGAACAAAGGTCGTTTAGACTCTGCCACT
The DNA here is from genome assembly GCF_949987515.2 of Delphinus delphis. Lineage (NCBI taxonomy): Eukaryota > Metazoa > Chordata > Mammalia > Artiodactyla > Delphinidae > Delphinus > Delphinus delphis. Next base: position 64,637,525 of record NC_082692.2, read on the forward strand.
GGGGCATAGATGCTCTTTCCTGAAGGCCTCAAAGATGGTTTGGATGAGACTAGAGTGGTTTGGGGCATCATAGCATAAAGGCCCCACACTCTAGAAGTGCTTCCTCCCTGTAGACTTTATAAACACAACACAGCTCCTCGGGATGAAAAGAGGCTGGAAAGATGCTCTCCAAACTTTTGGAGTGGACCAGTCTTCATTTTTATGTAATTTGTTTCAAATAAATGATTTTGCCCCAACTGTATTTCAGTCCCAACTGCTTGGAATATTTTTTCTCATTTGCTGTCCAGCAGTCCCCACCTTTGCTGCAGATGTGATCAGTTTGTTAATGGTCCGTCCTGTCCCCTGCCTGCCAAAGAAGTCTGGCACACTGTCAGGATCAGCCTTGAAATTTGAACAGTGTGGGTCAGGTCGTCTTTTTCTGGTATTAAACATTCTGCTGCCTTTGCTTATAATGGGCAGGGTGTGAAATTGAACTTTTCTTGCCTTGCGTAGCCCAGGTAAGACAGGAGAGCAGAGGGAGTCCATCCTCACCTCTTTACACCAACAGGAGTGCCTCAGCATTGTTCCAATCAGAGGGTTAAGACTGCTTCTCTAACATAAAGACCCTGGCACCAAGGCACTGGCTCAGTTTCCAAGTTGCAAGACACAATACACCTTTTTCTAGACCCTCTTTCTCCTGAAAATCTTTTCATTCAGTCCCTGACTATTATAAAAGAGGTTGTTCCAAACTAGTGGTTACCAGGGGGGAGAGGAAATGGGAAAAAGGCAATATAGAGGGATAGGGGAGTAAGAGGTATAAACTATTAAAGTATAAAATAAACTACAAGGATATATTGTACAACAAAGGGAATATAGCCAATATTTTATAATAACTATAAATGGAGTATAACCTTTAAAAATTATGAATCAGGGCTTCCCTGGTGGCGCAGTGCTTGAGAGTCCACCTGCCGATGCAGGGGACACGGGTTCGTGCCCCGGTCTGGGAGGATCCCACATGCCGCGGAGTGGCTGGGTCCGTGAGCCATGGCCGCTGGGCCTGCGCATCCGGAGCCTGTGCTCTGCAACGGGAGAGGCCACAACAGTGAGAGGCCCGCGTACCGCAAAAAAAAAAATTATGAATCACTATAGCATTTGCTTATAACTTATATAACATTATATAGCAACTATATTTCAATTAAAAAAAAAGAGGTTGCAAACTGAAAAGATGTTTTGGTGGAACTGGAAATAGTAATGGAGTTATAGCCAATTTTTTTGGGTGATTGGAAGAAGGTGGAAGCAAATGAAAGATTTTTTTTTTCAACAATTTGAATCAAAATGCCTTGAATTTTGCATTGCTGTCCTGACAAAGAATAACAAACGTGTAATAGATAAAATTTTTGGTCAAATCACCTAGATAGGAAAAGTTTAAAGTTTGTTAGAAGTTTTATAACCAGGTATTTTACATGGTGTTAGCAGAATCATTACTTTGCTTTCATAGTTAACTTTTTCCAGTCCTAGGAAAAGCCCTTCTGTGGTTATAAAGCCAGAAGCATGTTCTCCACAACTTGGAAAACCATCTTTCCCTACAAAGGAGTCTTTTAGTGCTAACATGTCCCTTCCCCACCCCTGCCAGACCGATCCAGGATATAAGTCCCTGATGGGCAAAGAGGGTAAGTCAGTCTATCCATCATCTATTGCTCTATATCAGACTACTCAGACTTGAGCCTTGAAACATTTGAGTATTTATTTTCTCCTCGTTTCTGTGGGTCAGCAGTTCTGATAGCACAGTGGGGATGGTTTGTCTCTGCGGGCACTGAAGCCTTGTAGGGGGCTGGAGGATCTATTTCAAGGTGGCTCACTCACATGTCTGGCAGTGGAATTCCTTTCCACATGTGGGCCTTTCCACAGGGCTACTTGGCTGATCTCATAACCTGGTAGATGGCTTCCTCTAGAGCTAGCAAACCCAGAGAGATAGGTGGAAGCTATCCTTTTTATGGCCTAGCCTCAAAGGTCGCATAGCATCACTTCTGCCACATTCTGTTTGTTAGAAGTTAGTCATTGAGTCTGGGCCATGTTCAAGGGGAAGAAAACTAGGCTGCACCCTTTGAGGAGAAGTGTGTCAAAGAATTTGCAGGCATATTTTAAAACCTCCAGTCAGCATCCATTGCCATGCCAGAAACACAGCTAGTATGCAGGAACATGTGCTCCTTTCATCGCCCAGCTGAGTCCAGACTGAGGGAAGGCTACTGCTTTCTAGAGAGACAATCTAGCATTAGTAGGTTTTCACTCTGAGACTGTGCTATGCCAGTTTATCTTACAATTCAGATACATTGCCTTTCTCCTACCATCAACCCTTTCAAGTCATTAGCATCACGCCACCCCTGAGAACTACAGCTACTAACATTTTTGATATTTAGCAACTTCAGGAGAGGTTATCGGGTGGTGTTATGAGCAGGCAGTGGAGCCCACCAGCCTGGCCGAGAGTCCCAGTCACACTGCTTACTGGCTTGCATGATTTGAGCAAGTCCCTTAACCTCTGTGCATCAGTTTTCCCATATGTAAAACAGAGCCAATGATAACACCTCCTGGTTGGGTTGCTGTGAGGAACAAGAGAGCTAGCATGTATAAAGCTCTTAGAACAATGTCTGGCACATAATAAGAATCATATAAAATGCTTTTATGTTATTGCCTGATTTTGAAGTGGGGCAAACAATTTAATTTTCTTTTCCTTTCCTTTCCTTATGCAAGTTCCTGTTTTATATGAGGAAGGCAAAGATGTGAAGGTTCTTGAGTTGCTTTGGCTCTTGTTTTGATCCAAAGTTGAAGAAGTAGAACAATGTATGTTTTAAACTCATTACATTTAAGAGTTTCTGATATACTTGTGCTTTTGTGTTCCAGTTTTGATTAACATATTATCTGTTATTCAGAGAATAAGACCCACAGTCTGGGAGATGACCCGATAAAGCAAGAACAGTCCCAGAAAAGGCTTATTGACAGCTGGATGCAGAGATCAAACACTCAAGGTACCAGAATGCCTGCTCCTTCTGCAGGAGGCCTTCCTGGGTCCAATCATCCTCTGTGATGCTGCAGTGGAATTGCCTAGGGAACTGTCCTGGGCTCAATCAGTACCCCAGGCAGTGCTTTAGAGGGTCCAGGGGAGTAGTAGTCTGTGGCTTAAGCAGAAGACTATAAAATGGAAGGGGCCAAGAGCAAGTATGCCTCCGAGCCTTCAGTACCCACAGGCGTCTCAAGGGAACTCAGTGGCAGTTTAGAGGATAGTTGGCATCACAGAAAAGCACTCTCATGTCAGAACCTTCTACAGTCACCTTGTCTTCTGCAGGCTCCATTTTGATAAACCTTCTCCTGAAGCAGCCTTTGATCCCAGGGTCATCCCTAGGTCTGTGCCACCTCCTGAGCAGTTGTTCTGAGGCTCCTACCGGCACCCTGTTCCAGCTACCCGGGCTTGGCAGGTAAGCATAATACTCCTAAAAAGCTTGTTTGGAAGAAGTTTCCAGGAAGCAAGTCCCTATCTGGTCCTGACCGGCCTAGGAGGTCTGCTCTGGGCAGGAAAACTAGAGAATTTAGCAGGCAGGTTGTTTGGGTCCCTTGACCTTATCTCCCTCTCACACTTGTGTGTTTTCTTTTGTGTCTATTGCTAGTACCTTGACTGGGATTTCAAGCCTGAGGACCACAGGTTCTTGTGATGGGTCATTTCCCCTCTTGGCCCTGAGAGAAGCACAGAACCTGGCACTTACTGGACTGAATCTGGTGGCCAGGAATGAAGGCTCCTGTGACAGAGACCCAGCAGAGGGAGGCGGAAGGGCCTTCCCACTCTGCCAGCTTCCTGGAGCTGTGCACCTCCTCCCCCTGGTACAGTTCTTTATCGGCTTACACTGCCAGGCTCTGCAGGATTTGGCAGCAGCCAAGAGAAGCGGAGCGCCTGCGGACTCACCGACACATCCCTCCTGTGTGAGCTCTGGGGTAGAGGCCAGCCCCGAGGACTCACTTTGCAACCTGGAAGGCTTCTCTGTGGCTTCACTAAGCGTTCTTCAGCACCTGGTGTGCCACAGCGGAGCAGTCATTTGCCTGTTACTATCAGGAGCAGGCGCCGATTCTGCTGCTAGGGAAGGAGACCAGAGCCTGGTTGACGGACATGGTCGTGGGGATGTGACCTCAGCCCCAGGGAGGCTTGCTGGTGACCAAGGCCAGCACCCACTATTGAAGATGCTTCTTCAACTTTTGGCTTTCTCTTCTGCAGCAACAGGTCACCTTAAAGCCAGTGTCCTCAGCCAGTGCCTTAAGGTTTTGGTGAAATTAGCTGAAAATGCTTCCTTTGATTTCCTGCCCAGGTATAACGCAGCATGGGAGTCATGATTCCTTGTGGGTCTTACCCGGCCTCTTGAGGTCTGTCCTGTGGCCCCTGTACTTGTTCCCATCTTGACTCGTCCATACTGCTCAGCTCTAAGCCTTGGTTTAGGTTCTTAGCTAGAGTTCTGAAGTGATGGGAAGTGGGGCCAGGAGTTAGAAGAACCAAGGAAGTGGTTTATTTGGCTTAGTTCTGCCTCTGGATAGTAGGTAAGCAAAAGAAGCTAGTCACTATGGAAGAGTGTCCTGCCCCCGAAACAGACAAAGGTTGAATCAAGAGGCCTTTGAACCTGGGACATGGATCAGGTGAAGACCAGATTTCAGAGCCACATTGAAGTTTAGTTTGGTGGGGTTCCCTGAAGAAGCAGAGGGTGTGTGGAGGGTCTGCAGCTACAAGCTGACCTTGCTGGGCATCTGCCCATCATCATGGTGTCCACCACTGGCATGAGCCACAGGTTACTTGCTCTTCTTAAGGTTTGTTGCAGAACACTGTTGTCGTAAATTCCTAGCTTGGGATTCCAGACCCTCAACACTGGGAGGGTAAACACCACCCAGCCAATCCCCTCGTCCTGTAATCCCATCTCCCCCTCAGCATTCCACCAAGAGGCCAGTTCCTCTGTTGGATGTCTCTTAAGCCTTTTTGTCTCTGAACTCAGAATACCTGTTTGCTAAAAACACTTCTGGATCCTGGTTTCCATATGAATATATTCTGGCTGGTCTGGTGCATCCTAAAGGTGGTGCTTAGAGCTAGACACAGTGTACTGCAGAGTAGTGTGAGCAGCAAGGTAGGCGTGTTACCATCACCCAGGTGCCTGGCAGGGGGCCCAGCTCATGGTGGCTGATTGCTTCTTTTTTTATTATTGAGTCTTCTCTTTCCTTTTATTTTTTTTAATTCCGTAGTGCTTTACAGTTTCCAAAAGTTTCACACACGATTTCATATAATCCCATAACAATGCTTTTTTTAAATCCCCTACCACTATATTGCCCTTCCTCCCTTCCCTCTCCCCACTGGTAACCACTAGTTTGTTTTCTGTGTCTGTAAGCCTGTTTCTTTTTTGTTGTTGTTGTTTGTTTTGTTTGTTTGTTTGTTTTTTTGTTTGTTTTTGCGGTACGCGGGCCTCTCACTGTTGTGGCCCCTCCCGTTGCGCAGCACAGGCTCCGGATGCCCAGGCTCAGCGGCCATGGCTCACGGGCCCAGCCACTCCACGGCATGTGGGATCCTCCCGGACCGGGGCACGAACCCGTGTCCCCTGCATCGGTAGGCGGACTCCCAACCACTGCGCCACCAGGGAAGCCCCTGTTTCTTTTTTGTTTTGTTCACTAGTTTGCTGTATTTTTTAGATTCCACATACGATATCATACAGTATTTGCCTTTCTGTCTGACTTACTTCACTTAGCATAATGCCCTCCAAGGCCATCCATGTTGCTGCAAATGGCAAAATTTTGCTCTTTTTTATGGCTGAGTAGTATTCCAGTGTGTGTGTGTGTGTGTGTGTGTGTGTGTGTGTGTGTGTGTACATGTACCACATCTTCTTTATCCATTCATCTGTTGATGGTTGCTTCCATACCTTGGCAATTGTAGATGACCCTGCTATGAACATTGGGGTGCATGTTTCTTTTCAAAGTAGTGTTTTTGGTTTTTTTCAGATATATACCCAGGAGTGGAATTGCTGGGTCACATGGTACTTCTACTTTTAATTTTTTGAGAAACCCCTATACTGTTTTCCACAGTGGCTGCACCAATTTACATTCCGCCAACAGTGTAGGATGGTTCCCTTTTCTTCACATTTGTTGTGTTCTTTTTGATGATAGCCATTCTGACTGGTGTGAGGTGATATCTCATTGTGGTTTTGATTTGCATTTCCCTGATGATGAGTGATATTGAGCATCTTTTCATGTGCCTGTTGGCCATCTGGATGTCCTCTTTGGAAAAATGTCTTTTCAGTTCTGCCCGTTTTTTGATTGGGTTGTTTGTTTGATGTTGAGTTGTATGAGCTGTTTGTATATGTTGGCTATTAACCCCTTATCGGTCATATCACTTAGTTATCTTCTCCCATTCAACAGGTTGTGTTTTCATTTTGTCCGATGGTTTCCTTTGTTGTGCAAAAGGTTTTAAATTTAATTAGGTCCCATTTGTTTATTTTTGCTTTTGTTTCCTTTGCTTTAGGAGATGGATCCAAAAAAAAAAAAATTTGCTGCTATTTATGTCAAAGAGTGTTCTGCCTATGTTTTCCTCTAGGAGTTTGATAGTAGCTGGTCTTCCCTTTAGGTCTTGAATCCATTTTGAGTTTATTTCTGTATATGGTGTTAGAGAATGTTCTAATTTCATTGTCTTACAAGTAGCTGTCCAGTTTTCCCAGCACCACTTATTGAATAGACTGTCTTTTCTCCACTGTATAGTCTTGCCTCCTTTGTTACAGATTAAATGACCTTAGGTATGTAGGTTTATTTCTGGGCTCTCTATTCAGTTCCGTTGATCTATGTGTCTGTTTCTGCACCAGTACCATACTGTTTTGACTACTGTAGCACTGTAGTATAGTCTGAAGTCAGGGAGTATGATTCCTCCAGCTCTGTTCTTCTTTTTCAAGATTATTTTGGCTGTTTCAGGGTCTTTCATGTTTCCATATAAATTTAAAATTTTATTCTAGGTTCTGTGAAAAATTCCATTGGTAACTTGATAACAATTGCACTGAATCTGTAGATTGCCTTGGGTAGTATAGGCATTTTGACAGTATTGATTCTTCCAATCCAAGAACAGGGTATATCTTTCCGTTTATGTCGTCTTCAGTTCCTTTCATCAGTGTCTTATAGTTTTTGGAGTACAGGCCTTTTGCCTCCTTAGGTAGGTTTATTCTTAGGTGTTTTATTCTTTTTGATGCGATGGTAAATGGGATTGTTTCCTTAATTTCTCTTTCTGATAGCTCATTGCTAGTGTATAGAAATGCAACAGATTTCCGTATATTAATTTTGTATCCTGCAACTTTACCAAATTCATTGATGAGCTCTAGTAGTTTTCTGGTGGCACCTGTAGGATTTATGTATAGTATAATGTCATCTGCAGACAGTGACAGTTTTATTTCTTCCTTGCCAATTTGGATTCCCTTTTATTTCTTTTTCTTCTGATTGCTGTGGTTAGGACTTCCAAAACTATGTTGAATAAAAGTGGTGAGAGTGCTCATCCTTGTCTTCTTCCTGATCTTAGAGGAAACGCTCTCAGCTTTTCACCAATGAGTATGATTTTTTTAAATTTTATTTATTTATTTATTTGGGCTGCATTGGGTCTTAGTTGTGGTGAGATCTTCGTTGAGGCATGCGAGATCTTTAGTTGCAACGCATGGTCTCTTCATTGTGGCACACGGGCTTCTCTCTAGTTGTGGCATGTGGGTTTTCTCTTCTCTAGTTGTGCGTGCAGGGTCCAGAGTGTGTGGACTCTGTAGTTGTGGCGCGCAGGCTCCAGAGTGTGTGGGCTCTGTAGTTTGCAGCATGTGAGCTCTCTGAGGCACACAAGCTTAGTTGCCCCGAGGCACATGGGATCTTAGTTCCCCGACCAGGGATCAAACCTGCGTCCCCTGCTTTGGAAGGTGGATTCTTTACCACTGGACCACCAGGAAAGTCCCTACCAATATGATGTTAGCTGTGGGTTTTTCATATATGGCCTTCATTATGTTGAGGTATGTTCCCCTCTATGCCTACTTTCTGGAGTTTTTCTCTTAAATGGATGTTGAACTTTGTCAAAAGCTTTTTCTGCATCTATTGAGATGATCACATGGTGTTTACTCTTCAGTTTGTTAATGTGGTGTATCACATTGATTGATATGTGGATATTGAAAAATCTTTGCATCCGTTTCTTACTTTTTAAATGAATGAATTCCAGGAACCACATTTTTAGCAGTTCTCTTGGTAGATATATCATCATTCTATTCCTGTTGAGCTTGTCCACAATAACATCAAAAAACAGCCATTTAATGGGTGCTTACTGCAGGCCAGACACAGATGCCTTCTGTTCACTAGCTTGGATGGCACCCTCAGAGCCCTGTTGTCTTCACGCCCAGTACAGAGCCTGGCTCACTGTGAGCACTCAGTGTTTGTTGAATGAATAAACCCCATGTTGAGGTAGGGAAACTTGTCTGAAACCCCAGAGGGAGTATGCTAGATCAGCCAGTTAGGCTCCTGAATCATTGTTCTTTTTTTTTTTTTTTGAATCATTGTTCTTGATCGCTGTCTGATGCCACCTCCCACACAGTGCTTCTCTGAATTCCTTCATGCTTGCAGGCTGAACCCCATTACCACACAGCTTCTTGTTCACCTTGTAGTAAAAGCCAGGGACAGGTGCTCCCAAGGCTCCATAGCAGTATACGATACAACATGAGCAGCCAGGCAGGCTGTGATCTCCTATGAAAGGCACCACTGCCCACCCAGGCTTGAGGGCACATCATCCCCTCAGACACTTGTCTTCCCACTGCATCTGTTTTAGGGGTAGGTCCAGCGTAGCTCCCCAGGTACTGGCATGGCAGGCGCTTTTGAACAAAAAGTTCTCATCCCCAGCTCAGCCAGGGCAGGATGACGTATTTATTGTGCATTTAGGGGCTGTGCCAAAAAAAAAAATTTTTCATTTAAAAAGGCGGCTCTGATGCTGTCAAAAATAATTTGGAAACCACTGTGTTGTATATAAAGATGGATTTTTTTAGTTTCAGGGGCCACTTCTGGCCTAATAATGAAATTAGGTAGTAACCGGTTAAATTCCAGTTTCCCACAAAGTTCCACACTCCCTGGTGACTAGAAACATTCAGCTTGTCTCTCATACAGGATTTGCTCTAAAATGAGTTCGCCCCAAAAAGACCTTGCTTCCTAATGGTGTACAAGGAATATTCTTAACCCTCGGTGCCGTGCGCCTGAAAAGGGACATACCCGCAGAACTGCCCCTCCCCCCACCCACGAGGCTGTGTGGGTTGAGCAAAAAGCAGTGCTTGTCTTTGGACTCGGTTCCTTGGTAATGAATGCGCCATCCCTTTGCCCCCAAGACCAGGGGGAGAGTGCCCAAGCCCCTCACCATGCACACCCTGAGTGTGTACCTTCTCATACGTGGCGGCAGAGGAGCTGGTGTTTCCCGACAAGTGGGGAAAATGAAGTCTTCCTTGCCCAGCGAGTGGTCTCATAAGATCCAACCATAGCCAAGTCCACATTGTTGCTGCTGATGCCTGGCCAGTCCTCTGGTGGTGGGCACAGGACGTTTCTCTCACACTCAAGTTGAACCTGCCTCCCTGTTTGGGAGCAGAGGCAGGAAGGAGCCCAAGAGTAGTGCAGAGGCCGGCACCCGAGGTCCAGGGGGGCACCTCGTATTTGCTGGGTGGCACTGTGCCAGGTAAGGGCCTGTCATCTATAAGGGATGACAGGCCCTGTCCCTCACAGCAGTCCCACAGTGAAGGGTAGTACCCACTCGTTCGCCTGAAACAAGTATCAGCAAGTAGGGTGGCATTTGAACTCAGGTCTGTCTGAATCGAGTCTCCTTTTTACTGGCCTCTTCAATTTCCTGTTGCCTATCGTGAAAGGTGAGGGTGAGTTATGGGATTGGGTTGGAGGTGTCACATCTCTCTGGGGCCCTGTGTTTCAGGTTCCAGTGCGTGTTCCGGGTGCTGCCACAGTGCCTGCGCCCAGAGACACCCCTGCCTAGTGTGCTGCTGACTATTGAGCTCCTGTCCCTCCTGGTGGACCATGAGAAGCTTGCACCTCAGCTCTGCTCCCACCCGGGTAAAGCAGGCCAGGGGCGTGCGTCTGGACTCCTGCAGCTTGGAGGGAAGGGTGGTGGCAGGGGCAGGTCCAGGGCCTCCTGAGGGCTTCTGCAGCTTGTACCTCAGGCACTGGGTGAGAAGGCGGATCCTGAGTGAGAGGTGGTGTGTCCTTTCCAGAAGGCTGCCTCCTGCTGCTGCTGTACATGTACATCACATCGAGGCCTGACAAAGCCGCCTCGGAGACACAGTGGCTTCAGCTGGAACAAGAGGTAAAGACACCAGAGCCCCTTTTGTGCTGCTCACCAACCCACCCCACCCCACCCCACTCCATCCCATGTAAGAGCCACTCTTCTCCTTCCTCTGGGAATTAAAGGAAGCTTTAATTCATTTTGGTAACACGCTGAGCCACTAGCAAGGTAAACTCATTTGGGGGGCTCCATACTACACAGATACAGTACAGTCGGAGCCCAGGGTATCCTGGGACTTGGCAAAGTTGCCTGGTGGCTGGAGGTGGGCACGGAGGCAGGTGGGTCAGTGGTGAGACACAGGTGTTAGTCCTGAGTGTCTCCTGGGAAGGTCCCAAAACACTACCACCTCTTGGATCCCATTAGTGCAGACAAGCAGTTGCTGAGGCAACTGGAGCTCTTGTAGAAGGCTGAGAAAGCCCTCCCTGTGACCAGGGCCTCACTGTGCCATGGATGGGACAGTCTGTTCTTGTTCTAGGCTGTGTGGCTCCTGGCTAAGCTTGCTGTGCAGAGCCCCTCCTCCCCAGTCACTGGTTCCAGCTGCCAGTGCAACGTGGAGGTGAGTGCCGGGGGCAGGCAGGGGCCGACAGTGGGCAGCTCTGCTGGTGAATGACAGGGCCCCGTGAGAGCATCCCATGCTCCTTCACCAGAGCTAGACCCTGGTGCCACTGTTCAGAACCTTCCTCACCCGGGTGGCTAGGAAAGATGCTGCCCAGCTAAGCAGGCTGTCAGGGTGCAGGGACCACCTGACCTGACCTCAGCCTGTGCCCTCCCTCAGGTAGTCAGAGCACTCACGGTGATGCTGCACAGACAGTGGCTGACTGTGCGGAGGGCAGGGGGGCCCCCGAGGACTGACCAGCAGAAGCGGACGGTGCGGTGTCTGCGAGATACAGTGCTGCTGCTGCACAGTCTGTCCCAAAAGGACAAGCTTTTCACTGTGCACTGCGTGGAGGTCCTGCATCAGTACGACCAGGTGATGCCAGGGGTCAGCATGCTGATTCGAGGGCTTCCTGACGTGACAGGCTGTGAAGGTGAGCCTGCAGGAGGGCCCCTCCCTGCCCCAGCCCACATGTGGAGTTTGCCCTGAAGTTCATGGACAAATCAGACTACCTGGCCTTAGGTCAGCAGTGCTCCATCCACACAGCCTTTGCCGGCACGGGGGCCATTTTTTTTCTTCCCTGTCCGGTTCTTCTCTCAGCATATCAGCCTGCCTTTTGCTCATACCTACTGAGTCGGCCTGGCAGAGCCACGGTTTTTCCAGAAACATCCCTGTCTGAATTGCCTTTGTATTATTTTGCTTGCAGTAGCTGAGGGAGCAAGGCCTGGGCGTGGAAGGGACTGCTTAGTTCCTGTGGGCCTGGTGGGGAGGAGAGGTGGGACCTCCCCCAGTCCCAGCACCTTCAGGCAGGACTTCACCACAGAACCCTCTTGTTTTTGGCTCAGAGGCAGCCCTGGATGATCTCTGTGCCGCGGAGGCTGATGTGGACGACCCCGAGATGGACTGTGGCTGAGGCCTGTGAGCATCGAGCCACATGGTGGCACCAACACCACCACTTTCCTTACCTCATCCCCTGATTAAAAGCAGTGACTGGCTGTTAAAGAAAAGGCCAGCCTTATGTTTCCTGAGTCTGATCTGTGTGGGCTAAGTGGGAGGGACAGAGCAGGAGGAGGACCCAGGGAAGGCTGAGATCCTTCTTCCTGTTCCTGGCCAGCAGCCCCACGGTAATGAATCTGCTTTGAGGAAGGAGCCCTGCCTTGCCCTGCCCTGCCTTGCCCTGCCCTGCCTGTGGAATTGTCCTGAGTCATCACTTTCGCCTGAGGCCATGGGAAGAAACCATTGTGTGGCAGGGAAAAGGTGGCCCTCAGCCCAGGCCTAAACCAGGGAGGCCTGGGAAAATGGGGCCAAGGGGTGGGTGCAAAATGGCCACGGCAGGGGCTCCCAGCAGGCTCAAGTCCTGGAGCTAGCCTGCCCCATAGCCCTGTCCTCCCGGTTTGAGGGCGTGAGGGCCCTGGTGCATTGTGCCAGCCAGCAGGCCCACAGCGAGAGGTCTGAGGAGGCCTTTGGGGATAGCACTGTGGGTGCCTGGGGAGGGACAGGTGTTGGCAGGAGGGACAGCCCAGGCAGGCTGACAAGCGGGGCGGGCCTTGCTCACACCAGCCGCTGGGCGGGCTCAGGCCGAGTTTCACTTCCCGCCACTGCTGCCAGCAGCAAGAACCAGCTGGAGAGCGTGCAGCACCCTGAGTCATTGCTGCCTGCCTGCTACTCGGTAAGTGAGGACCCCCGAGGGGAGGGGGTAGGGTGGGAGGGCATGGGTACCTGCCCCACCAACCCTCACCAGACTAAGCGGGCACTAGGGGGAGGAGCCAAGCCTTCCCCTGAACAGGAAACGGTGTGCTGGTCCCACTAAGAAAGCCACCCCACCCTCCCTGGCTTCCTGCCCTGGAAATGGGTCCTAGAGCTCAGCAACAGTGCCTGCCCATGCAGGGAAGGCCAGAGGGGTGCTCCTGCCCACCCCACCCCACTTGCCTTACTTCTTATCACTGGGCACTCACACACCCACCACCCACCCCATGCTCCTCCCCAGGCTCAGCGGCAGATACCCACCATGGGCTCGCAGGCCTTGCCCCCGGGTCCTGTGCAGACCCTCATCTTCTTGGACCTGGAGGCCACTGGCCTGCCCTTCTCCCAGCCCAAGGTCACAGAGCTATGCCTGCTGGCCATCCACAGATGGGCCCTGGAGAGACTTCCTACCCCTCAGGGGCCTCCTTCAACAGTGCCCCCACCACCCCGGGTGCTGGACAAGCTCTCCCTGTGTGTGGCTCCGGGGAAGGCCTGTAGCCCTGCAGCCAGTGAGATCACAGGTCTGAGCACACCTGTGCTGGCTGCACACGGGCGTCAATGCTTCGATGCCAACCTGGCCAACATGCTCCGAGCCTTCCTGCAGCGCCAACCACAGCCCTGGTGCCTTGTGGCACACAACGGTGACCGCTACGACTTCCCCCTGCTCCAGGCAGAGCTGGCTGTGCTGGGCCTTGCCAGTGCTCTGGAGGGCGCCTTCTGTGTGGATAGCATTGCTGCCCTGAAGGCCCTGGAGCAAGCTGACAGCCCCTCAGAGCACGGCCCAAGGAAGAGCTACAGCCTGGGCAGCATCTACACGCGCCTGTACGGGCAGGCCCCACCAGACTCACACACAGCCGAGGGTGACGTCCTCGCCCTGCTCAGCATCTGTCAGTGGAGGCCACGAGCCCTGCTGCGGTGGGTAGATGCTCATGCCAGGCCCTTCAGCACCGTCAAGCCGATGTACGTGGTCACAGCCTCGACTGGAACCAGCCCAAGGCCATCTGCTGCTACGGCCACGGTACCCCTGGCCAGAGCCAGGGGCACCAGCCCCAACCGTGGTGGAAACAGGAACCCTAAGCCCCTTTCCCCAGTGAAGAGCCCTGGAGCCCCACCCAGGGAGGGACTGCTGGCCCCACTGGGCCTGCTGGCCTTCCTGACCTTGGCAGTAGCCACGCTGTATAGGCTGTCCTTGGCCATACCCGGGCAGTAGGCCAAGAAGGAAATTCTGACTAATAAAGACCCTCCACAGCACCGAGTGATCACTCACTTCTACCCACCGTGGCAGCCTGAGAGCCTCCCGCACTTCTGCCCACACTGAGACACCTGGGGCCGGGGGCACAGGAAGTGGCAGTCTTTGTCCATCACCCTCCCTAGCAGGATGGTCAGACGTCTGAGCCCAATAAAAGTAGGGAAAACAAGGAACTTCAAATACTGGATGGAAATGATACCTAGCCTAAAACCCAATCCCAGCAGCCAAGAAAGGAGACAGCAGCTCCAAATAGTTGGATTTATTATAAACAAGGGTGCAGACCCTAGACTCCAAAACACATCAACAGGTACAAAGCTACTATGTGGTGAGACGTTAACGGAGGGATAGGGAACAGCGAGGTATGTGTCTGGGCCAAGAGCAGCCACCAAGGGTCCCCTCCACCTTTGGTCCAGACGACACCTTGGCCCAGGCGTCCCCACTGCCAAGACAAACTGTGGCCTGGGGTACAGGAGCTGGAAAGCCTGTGAGGCTGGCGCTGGGGAAGCAGGGACTATCAGACATCAGAGTTCCTCTGCTCTCTGGGGCAATTTTCCTCCAGGACCCAGGGGTTTCAGCCTCACAGCAACTATTACACACATTTTGAAACAGAAAACAGGCAAAATACTTAGCTAAAAGTAAAACAAAAACACTGCAGGGAGGACACCTGAGTGTGTAGGTGGACAGAGGCCACCCTGCCCACTTAAGGTGGCGGCCAGAGCCAACCAGGGCAGCCAGACCGAGGGTAAATGTGGGCCTCCAGGTGGTCCCAGGAGGGATGCAAGAACACAGACCAGGCACACAGCACTCAGGGGAGGGTGGGGTTCTGCCTGAGGCGTTTTGATATCAGGAGGCTGCCCACCCTCCACTGGGCATGGCACAGGCTCAGGGAGCTACGGGTAAGGGTTGAGACCCACCTGTAGCCAGTTCCCAAGCCTCACCCACCTGCCTGCATCACCCTCGGGTTCTTCAGAGACAAGCCTGGGGACAAGCCATGGCCTTGAGCAATGGCTAGCCATTCTGCAGAAACTGGAACACGTGTGCATCCTGCCGGCAAAAGTCTGTACTATCCTAGTGTGACAAGCCCCACTTGCTCTCCCTGGGGTGGTCTAGAAAAGAACTGTTCTTTGAATTTTGCTTGAGATTTCAGGAAGCATAATTTCGAGTGAGGAAGGCAACAGAGTGTGGTCCCAGCAACTCTGGCAAGAATTGTTCCCAGCCCCTCATTGGCATCACAAGAAGCCTCATGTACAAACAGGACACACACACCACGCACAGGGAGAAAAGGACCGCGCCTGCATACCCATTCACACACACATGACAGATCAAGTGGCAGCCAGAGATGCAATGTTGTGCTCAGGGGGCCGCCTTCGGGGGGTCCATGTAGGCTGGATTGTAAGGAGGCTGGCTTGCAGGGTAGGGCATGGCTGCACCTCCTGAAAATAGAGAGGACACTGGTTGGCGGTGGGCATGGCTGCAGGGGTTCCGGCACAGTTGGAGTCGGTAGGGGTACTCACCAGCCACTGTCTCATGGTAGGCGGGGGGGCCCATGGGCTGGGCCAGGTAGGGTGGTGGGTACTGTGTGGGGTACGGCGCTGCTGGCATCCCTGGCTGGGGGGGCATGGGGTGGTAGCCCTGGTACGTTGGTCCGGGGTAGCTGGGCGGCACACTTGGAGCTTGCGAGTAAGGGGTGTGCACTACTGTGGTGGCCGTGGTGGTAGTCACGACCGCTGAAAAGACAGTCCCAGTTAGGACCCTCAGGCCTGCCACCCCTCCCTCCAGCTCAGCTCCGTCAGGCCCCTGGTAAACCACGCCCACCACCCGCGGTCGGCACCCTCACACAAGGGGTCACAGTGGGGCAGGTGGGCTGGAGATGCTTACGACGCGGTCGGCGGCACATCTTGTACAAATAACAGCAGGAGCAGGTGAAGCAGATGATGATAGTGACAACGGAGAGCACAAAGATGGTCAGTCCGACAGCCACAGTCGTTCCAAACCTGCCAAAAAGCCAGTCAAGGCCCAGGGCCTCTCTCCCCTACCTAGGACCAGCAGTCCACACCACACCCATGCCCAAGGTGCACCCCTCTTGCCAGAGGAGACTCTGGGCAACACAGATAGAGCAACCTCTGGGGTATGTAGCTTGAACCTGTTTCAGCCTCAGGTGTTTCCTCAAGTGTAAAATGGGGTTGACTGAGAGTCACCCGGGGGGGCCCCCTGGCCACACCCTCAGGAGCACGGGAGAGAGTTCTTCAGGTGCCTCCCCCATACACACATCTTGTCTACCCCCACCGAGCCAGCGGCAGATGCCCATCGAGTACATGCCACAAGCCAGGCACTGTGTGGCTTGAACCAAAAACTCAGAGGTGGGCAAGACAGACCAACTCATGGCCTCTGGGAGCCCACAGATTATTAGAGGAGGCAGGTGTTGAAGGGAAAATGACTCAGGAAGCACAGGTAACGAAAACGGGGAGAAGTTCCAGGAAAGGGGAGGCTGGTGTGGCCAGGACAGTGAAGTGAGGCACGCAGCGAGCCCAGGGTAGGGCTGCTGGCCCCCGGAGTGACGGTGAGCTTGCTGGGTGCCAAGCACTGTGCCAGGTGTCCACATACACCCTCGCTCTGACCAGAAGGGCAGGTGGGTAAAGTAAGAGCCAGGCGGGGCTGGAGGGGCCCTGCCTTCTGAAGAGGCCGCCTCCCTGCCCACGCAGGCCCCTCAGCAAGGACCAGGACCAAGTGGAGAGCCCGCCCCCTGAGAATGCAGGCCGTGGTGCGAAGTTCACCAAAGCCGACCTTCAAGGGCACAGCCACAGCCCCAAGCTGTCCTCCCCTGTTCCCCGAGGCCAAGCAGTGTGCCAGTAAAAGGCAACTGCACCAAGCACATCAAAACGTGGAAGGGGCTTGGTGAGCTTTAGGCATTCGCCTCCCCTGAGGCCTGGGGGAAGGCTGGGCACCCCCCTGCGCCCCGCCTTGGGTGGAGGGTCTTCCACCTCACAGCCCAGACGGGCAGCACAAGCTCAGCAAGGCCCGGTGCATAGCTTTGGGACAGACTAAGGACAGACCCTTCACAATCCAGACTCAAAATACCTGACTGCGTTCGTAAAATAGGAGCCATTGGCCACTGTGAGGCCCAGAACAAGGCCCCAAGACAGGACCGTCAGGAGGTACCTTCCTGCCTAACCAGAGGAGCCTGTCACTGCTCCTCACCCACAGGCTCCTCCCAGACCCTCCACTGACCCAGGGATGTTGACACGCACACCCACGGTCACACGCAATCAATAGCACTCAACTGTAGGGTCACCACCACCGATCTCTAATCTCTCTTTCTCTCTCTTCTGTCTCTGACACACAGTATGGCGCCCAAGCTCACCCCATGTTAGCCTCCACCTTCACTTAGGGGCCTCCTGCACCCCCGGACTTCCCCTTTCCATCATGAGGCCACTCGGTTTCAATCTCCTCCCCTTTCCAGGAAAAGTAAAGCAAATCTCCTCGGCCCTCCCCTACCCCTGACGTCAGAGGCAGGAAGGAGAGATGCGGGGCCTCTTAAAGACACAGTGCGGCTGGCGGGCGCCCCAGGTGCTCCCAGCTGCGCTCCAAACTGGGGCCAGGAGTGGGGAGGAAAGTGCTCGGCTGTCTTCCCGGAGCTGCCTCCTCAGCCCTGCCTGCCCAGGCCCAGCTTCTCCACCCCACTGTCCAGGAGAGCACTACCACGGGGTCCAAGACATGCCCCGCCTAGGGTCCCCAAACCACGCTCCTGCTCCGCCCAGCTCAGCCGGCCAGCCCTGTTCCAGCGGTCCCCTCGATGGGCTCCTTCAGCCATCTAAGCCTACCAGCAGAGCCGGGGGCCCGCCGGCCCGTCCCCTCAGCTCCTCCTCTCCCACCAGCACATGCTCCAAGCCACAAACCTGCCTGAACCTGAACCTGCCTCACCAGGAAGATGCAGATGCCTCCCCAAGTCCCCTTGGCCACCCTGTCAGGTCTTATCTTGTCACTCCTGCTCGAAAGCCTAGTATGGCTCCTGTAGCTCCTGGGGTCACACAGGAATTTGCTTTATAATTTACTTGTTAAACTTCGTGTGATGTGTGTGTGTATCTGTACTTTTCTCTGTGTGTGTGTGTATACATATATAAATACATATAGAATAGTTGATAATAAAAGGAAAAAAATCTAGGATTTGTCTTATCAGATAGTAACACTTACAATAGGCAAATGTTAATCTTAATTAAAAGTCTAAATAAGATAAAACTTGTGTGGCCTGGGACTCCCAGCCTCCCTCCTGTGTGCTCCAGCCACATCACCCTCCTTTTCAGCTTTTGAAAGCACCATGCTGTGTCCTACCTCAGGGCCTTTGCACACGCATTTCCTCCCGCCCAACTGCGCCGTCTGCTCTTCTCTTCCTCCCACCCCTACACAAAGTGACCCCTTGGTCACTTTTCAGACCTCAGCTCAAAACATCACTTCCTCAGGGACACCTTCCCTGACCATGCAGATGAGGTAAGGCTCCTCGATAAGTGCTCTTACAAATCAAATTCTTGTCTACCTCAGTTTATAAACACACACTCCTTTGTGTGAGCGTTTGACTAATGTGCATCTTACCTCCAGCCTGTGGATTCATGGATGCACAGACTGCACCAGCTCCGGACCATCACTGGATCTCCAGTGACTGGACATACAGGAGGTGCTCAATAAGTATTTAACAAATGAATAAATTCACTCAGGGACCCCATGGGCAGCACCTAGTAGGACAGCAAGGCACATTGCCCTGAGGAACAGCAATATTTGAGGGGTGGTTGCAGAGTGGGGCAGGGGCCTGTGGCCACAACAGGCCACGACACTAATGGAACCACACCTCCAAGAGGAAGGAATGGGGCTTCCCAAGGCTGAGGCTACCTCCCAGATCAAGGAGCCCAAAGGCCAAGTTCAGAAGGCAGAGTTGGCCTAGGCAGGAAGGGACAGAAGGCCAGGGGAACAAGAGCCCAGGCAAGGAGCTTGCAGCGGGGCTGAATGGGACGGCCCCTAGGAGGCCAAAGACTTCCAACGTCCAGACACCGAGAGGGCCGTCTCTGGAACTGAGACACCAGCACTCTCACCGCGACGCTGGCCAGGCAGCACGCGGCCGTGACACACTGGGTGAGAGAGCTGCGGAAGGAGCGCAGTGAGGGCTGAGAACTGACACAGGTTGGCGATGCCCACACCTCACCTAGTGGACCTCCCTGCCCTCCCCCTGCACCATCACAGCAGAGTCAGCGCAGAGGGTCAGCAGTGACCTGCCTGGAGCCTGGAGCCAGCAGTTCCACCACTTGGGTGCTTCAAGACACACCATTCCTGCCTGATCATCCTGTGAGTGAAAGGAGCTAGGAAGGGACAATGAAATCAGGACCCAAAAGAACCATGACAGGGAACCAAGGAAGCTCTGGGGAGAAAACCAGCCACTGACCATCAACAGGGCAGGACAGGAGTCACCTGCCAAAGCGGAGAGTGGGTGGAAGACCCACAGGTAACATGGCCACACCATGGGGAGCATGGAGCCCAGGCCATGACAGGCAGATGTGGTCTCATCTGCATCGCTGTGCTCTGAACTGGTGCCTCCTTCTTGGAGAACCCAAGGAGTCACCCAGAGGAAGAGCGGGGGTAGGGGGGTGAAGTCCAAGAATGAAGCGGGAGGGGTCGGAGGTGGGGAGGGGGGCAGAGCTGGCACAGGCCCCCTCAGCACATAGGGTCCTTCCCCTGTCGAGTGTCCCCCGAGCTTCCAACCAGGGCTGGACCCCACCAAGGAACCAACGCTCCAATGGACAAACAACAGTGCCCTTGGCCAAGGGGGCATCACACGAATGCTCACAGGAGAGGATGTCTCTTTGGGGCCCAGGGGGGCGACCACCTGGGGGCATCCACAGAAGACGTGTCACTGATGACCCCATCCCTCCACCCTCCCAGCACCTACTCCTGGAGCCCTAAACCTTTGTAAGGCAGGTGCTGTGCACCACGCTGGGGCTCTGCTCAGAAGCAGAGGAGAGATGGGGCAGGATGGGGTGGGGGCCCAAGGGGGCTGAGCAGCATCTGCACTCCCAGCAGATGGGCAAGATGGCCTGGTGCGGAGGCAGCAGGACACTCACACCTCCGCATCTGCAGGAGGTGGGGGGAGATGCTCCTGAGCTGGCCCCGGGAAGACACTTCTCCTCTGCCTCCTGGGGGACCTCGTTCTGCAGTGTGGAACCCACCTTTCTCACACAGTGCTCAGTACTCACTCACAAACCAGGCCACCTTCCACGTTCCTTCCCCCTCTCTGAACCCTCTCCAGCTCCTCATGCAGCTGACCCTCAACACACTCAATCCCACCCAAATCCGAGCCCTTCATCCGGAACCCACTCCTCCTCTGTCCTGTATCTCCCCATGCAGGGCAGAGAGCAGGACACCACACCGCGGCCCCTTCCCTGGCAACCTTCCTAGCAAGCAGCCTCACCTCACCTCACCCCGCCAGCCCAGCGTCTCTCTGGCCTACAACACCTGGACCAGGAAGCCATGGTCCAGGCTCCCCGCCAGCTGCTGACATACTCCGGGGAGCAGCCAGAGTGGTCTTCATCCTAAAACACCATTCAGACCCCAGCACTGCCCAGAGCCCTCCATGGTGCCTGCCCAGGACGAGGCCCACACTGACTGGACATCAGACCCCCATGTGGGGCCAACTGAAAGCCCACAGCCTCGGGCCTCAGCAACGGGGTGCTCCCTGCATGTAGAGGGAGTGGCGCTTCCAGGTCTCAGTCTCTGACCAACATAGGGAACAGGATCAGCGGGCAGAACAGAGGGAGGAGGCCCAGCCACGGTTGCCTAGGAGCAAAGCTGCACCTCTTCCCCTCCCCCACTCACAGGAGCCCTGCCCCAATTCCTCTGCAGCCAAAGAGGCCCACACTCACCCAGGCCCACAGGGCAAGACGGGACAGGACAAGAACCTGGACCCCACTACACAGGCCCAGAGCCCAAAGTCTCTTCCTCCAAAGGGGCAACCAGGCCTAGGTGGACCTTCTCAGAGGCGCTTCTAGATCCACCGAGGTAGAGGGCAGATGGCATGTGGAACAGACTCCGCCAGGAAAACACACAAGCAGCTGCACGCCCATTCCATCCACGCGAAATGTGCATCACAACACCCGTCACGGTGGCAACAAGACAGCGCAAGAACCTGGCCAAGGGGACTGGAGTTTGGGCAATTGGGGTATTCCCCGGCCCCCTGAAGGGAAGGCCCTGACAATAACCATGACCCACAAACCCTGACACAGACTGTGCATCATCAGTTATTCCAGCATCTTTACTACACAATAATCACCCCATCACTATGCACCCTGCACCACCATTGCCCCTGTCACTTTCACCACTGCCACCATTACCCCAACACCAATACCCACCACCAGCATCCTTATCACATCTCCCTGTCACTGTCCCCCATCACCACCATCACCTCCTACCATCATACACCTGCCTGTCACCCCATTACAGAGCCCCACCATAGCCCCCATTACCATCAGCCTCTACACCATCAACACGCACTACTCCCCCATTACCACACATCCACCATCATCTACCATCACCCTATCCCGGACCAGGAAGCCAGATGTGATAGGGATGCTGGTGGTGGGTACTGGTGTTGGGGTAATGGTGGCAGTGGTGACAGTGATGCGGGCAATGGTGGTGCGGGGTGCAGAGTGATGGGGTGATTATTGTGGGGTAAAGATGCTGGGATAACTGATGATGCACCGTCTCTGTGTCAGGGTTTGTGGGTCGTGGTTATTGTCAGGGCCTCTCCCCACCACCACTGCACCCAGCACCACCACTGTACCATCACCACACACTCAGCATTGTAGCCCCCATCATCTCATCCCTGCCACCACTGCCGCATCACTATCACCTTTTGCCACTATCATCCCCATCACCTACATCCATAGGTCACCTGTGCCCACACTATCACCTAGGTCAATATGAACACCCACACCTGGCCTTTCCATCGTGAACCCCCAACCACAGTCTCCCCCATCCCTGGCACAATGATGAAGACACCCAACACAAGGATCAAAGGTCCTGGAGGTCAGATATGGTGACAGCTTCCCTGAGGCTCTAGGCCAAGGACTCTGTGCCATCCCAGTCCCCACAGCCCTCCTGAGCCCCCTTGTCACCTCTTCCAGGAAGATGTACCCAGACTGCAGGTTTTATTTACCCAGACATGGGGTCGCTGTCCAGGCTAAAGCGAAACTTCAGTGTTGAGCCCAGCTGTTCCGGTGGCTCCACGTTGGTGGGGACGCTGCAAAAAGGAAACCTCACAATTAACATGCCTGCGCCCCACCCAGCACACCGAGAACGAACAAACACTAACTTAGCACACACACAGAACATGCATGAAAGCCAGCCCCATACTGGGCCAGAAAAGTAGCCCTGGGGGCCTCTGGAGGACGGATATCACACACACCAAGATCTCAGGCTACAAAGCCACACATCCTTCTAAAGTGCACATCGAACGTTCTCTAGGACAGACCACATGTGAGGCCACAAAACCAGTCTCAAGAGATCTGAAAAGACAGTTATCATACAAAGTATCTTCAATCACAATGGGATGAAGTTATAAATCAGTAACAAAAGACACACGCTACAAAATTAAAGAAAAAAATCCTAAAAAAAAACCCTCATACCTTGGGAAACTAACATATTACAGCAACAACAGCAACAAAAGAGCTGTGGCTTAAATAAGAAATCATAGAGGAAATTAAGAAATCTGTAAAACTGAATGATAATAAAAATACCACTGGTCAAAATTTGTGAAACACAGCTAAAGGGTTCTTAGAAGGAAATTATAGCTTTAATACTGAGATGGTAGTAAACTGAAGAAGATGGGAAAAATGTAATAGAACAAACCCCCCAAATAAGGAAGGAATTAATAAAGATAACTGCAAAAATAAAAGAGAATAGCAGCCATGGAAAATAAGAGAAGATTAACAGAACGAAAGCTGGTGGACCTCCGGCAAGACTAATCAAGAAAAGGAGAAAAGACGCAAAAAGATAAAAATACAGAAGGAAAAGGGGTAAACTATAGACACAAGAGAGATTTTAAAAATAATAACTGGGAATTCTCTGGTGGTCCAGTCATTAGGACTTGGCGCTCTCACTGCCGAGGCCTGGGTCCAATCCCTGGTCAGGGAGCTAAGATCCCACAAGCCTCATGGTGCGGCCCCCCTCCCCAAAATGATAATAACTGTTTGAATTGAACAAACCACCTGTGAAAAGGCATTTTTTGAAACAAATGGAGGCAACTGAAGACAGACTAGTACAGAAAGCTATTAATGAACTGCTGTTAATTGTGCCAAGTGTGTTCCTGATATATAATTATATTTCTTTTTAAACGACTCACTTCTGCAGATAACTAATATTTAAGGAGAAATTTTTATGCCTGGGATGGGTTTTAAAATAATCCAGAAAACAAAAGTAGTGGGAGGTATATGGAACACTAATGTTAGAGTATTGATAACTATGGGAGCAGGTGATGGATATATGGATTTATTATTCTCTCTGCTTTTGTATGTAGTTGAAAATTCTCAAAATAAATTCTCAACAAATTAACAAAATAAAATTCAAGAAACAAAGAAAAAAATGCAAGAGCATTAGGAACAACTATACCGTACTAACTTTGAAGGACAAGTAAAGCTGAGAAGAAAATATTCTTTAAAACTTCAGTGTGTGTGCGTTGGCAAGCAATAACAAGAGTAAAGCACACCAAGCTGGGATGCAGGGAGGGCGGGGGGAGTGTGTGGCTGGGAAGAGACTTCCATGGAGGTGGGCCTGGCATCTGAAGCCCCTTTTCTCCTGGGGGCATTAGCCTATTTCAGAGGGGCAGCTGAGAGCAGCATTTCTGAAAGCCTCAGGTAGCAGAAATTATATCCAGAGGCCAGCAGGTGGGCAAGCCCTGATGATTCCCACTCACTTGGGCTGGGTCCTGAAAAGCAAGGAGAAACTCAGCATGAGTTTCTCAGCTCAGCTCTGCAATTAGGCCAAGGTGACCTTAGAGTGCTCATGTCCCTGGCAAAAGCAATATCAATCCTCCCTGGAGGAAGTCCTAAGGTCCAAATGTCTACAATCAATTTTGCAAATGCAATGTTTGGCACACAACTGAAGATTTTCAGGAACACTAGGACACTAGACAACATGACTAGAAAACAACAGAAACAACTGAAATATCCACAAGGGCTTTAAATATTGAAGTTATCACACCCTAACATTAAAACAAAACATACTTTAAGATAACTAATAAGAACCTGCTTTATAAAAATGAAATTAAGTTTAAAAAAAACACTTTGGGACTTCCCTGGTGGCACAGTGGATAAGATTCTGTGCTCTCAATGCAGGAGGCCCTCATCAGGGAACTAGATCCCACACGCATGCTACAACTAAGAGTTTGCATGCCACAACTAAGGAGCCCATGTGCCGCAAATAAGAAGCTCACATGCCACAACTAAGGAGCCCACCTGCTGCAACTAAGGAGCCAGCGAGCTGCAACTAAGTAGCCCACCTGCCACAACTAAGACCCAGTGCAACCAAATAAGTAAATAAATATTAAAAAACAAAACAAAACATACTTTGTTCAAGGAGATGAAAGGAAAAAAATTAAGCAGTTTAGGAGAACTTGAAATATAAAAAAGAAACAAAAATTCTAGAACTAAAAAATTACACACAAAAATAGTAATTTATGGGTTTCCCTGGTGGCACAGTGGTTGAGAGTCTGCCTGCCGATGCAGGGGACGCAGGTTCGTGCCCCGGTCCGGGAAGATCCCACATGCTGCGGAGCGGCTGGGCCCGTGAGCCATGGCCGCTGAGCCTGCGCGTCCAGAGCCTGTGCTCCGCAACAGGAGAGGCCACAACAGTGAGAGGCCCGCGTACCGCAAAAAATAATAATAAAAAAATAAAATAATAATTTATTAAACACAGTGCAAGATATAATTAAACAATTGGAGGATAGGCCCAAACAAATATATATACACTAAAGCCTGGAGACACAAAAAGATGGTAAATGTAAATACAAAAGAGAGTAGGTGAAATACGGAATACAATTTACAAAAGGTCTTACATCTGTGTAATTAGAGTCCTAGAGGGAGAAGTGTGAGAATGGGGCAGAAGCAATATTTAAAAAGATGATGGCTGGAGTTACTCAGTTTTCCTGGATATCTCCCATAAATGCAGGAGATATACATGCTATTAAAATTGTTTGTTTTTCTCCTAGCAAAAACAAAAACAAACAAAAAAAGCCAACAATTCCAGAAGTACTGTGAACCCCAAGCAGCAAAAATTCAAAGAAAAGCACACTTAGGCACATCATAGTAAAACTGCTGAAAACCAAATACAAAGAGGAAAAACTTAAAAATTAGTCAGAGAAAAGATATGTTGCTTGCAAAGGAGCAATAATAAAGCCATCAGCTGATTACTCAACAGAAACAACAGACACCAGGAGTTAATGGAATGAGGGAACTTCCCTTGTGGTCCAGTGGCTAAGACTCTGCCTTCCCAATGCAGGGGGCCTGGTCAGGGAACTACATCCCATGCCACAGCTAAAAGATCCCACACGCCACAATGAAGACCCGACGCAGCCAAATAAATAAATAAATAAAATTTTTTTTTTTTAAAAAAGAAGACAATGGAATGAAAGCTTCAAAGTGCTGAACTTTAGGGCTTCCCTGGTGGTGCAGTGGTTAAGAATCTGCCTGCCAATTCAGGGTACATGGGTTTGAGCCCTGGTCCGGGAAGATCCCACATGCCACAGAGCAACTAAGCCTGCGTGCCACAAATACTAAGCCTGCGCTCTAGAGCCCGCGAGCCACAACTACTGAGCCTGCACGCCTAGAACCCATGCTTCACAACAAGAGAAGCCACCATAATGAGAAGCCCACAGACTGCAACGAAGAGTAGCCCCCGCTCACCACAACTAGAGAAAGCCCGCGCGCAGCAACGAAGACCCAATGCCGCCAAAAATAAATAAATAAATTTATAAAAAAACAAATAAATAAATTGATCTTTAAAAAAAAAGTGCTGAAATTTGATAACTTCAAAGTGCTGAAAGTTAATAACTGCCAACCTAGAAATCTATAACGAGGAAAAATATCCTTTAAGAAAGAATGTAGGACTTCTCTGGTGACTCAGTGATTAAGAATCCGCCTGCCAGGGCTTCCTTGGTGGCGCAGTGGTTAGGAATCCTCCTGTCAATGCAGGGGACACGGGTTTGAGCCCTGGTCCGGGAAGATCCCACATGCCGCAGAGCAACTAAGCCCGTGCGCCACAACTACTGAGCCTGAGCTTTACAGCCCGAAAGCCACAACTACTGAAGGTTGTATGCCTAGAGCCTGTGCTCCGCAACAAGAGAAGCCACCGCAATGAGAAGCCCGCGCACCACAATGAAGAGTAGCCCTGGCTCGCCGCAACTAGAGAAAGCCGGCGCGCAGCAACGAAGACCCAACGCAGCCAAAAATAAATAAATAAATTTTTTTTTTAAATCACTTAGACAATATTGAAGAATATCAAAGATTATTATAAAGACACAGTAATTGAGTCTGCTTTAGCCCAGGGATAGACAAACAGACCAATGTAACATAATAGAGAACCTAGAGACAGACACGCATATGTGGACACTCAATCTGTAACAAACTTGGCACTGTAGAGTGACAGAAAAAAAGGATAGTTTTCTCAATAAGTGGCGCTGGGTCAACTGAATACCCAAATTAAAAAATGAAATTTGATCTCTACTTACATGCACTACTACTACTAGGCATACTTAAAAGAAATCCATATACATGTGCACTAAAGGATATGTACGAAGATGCTCAAAGCAGCATTATTTGTTATAGCAAAAGGAAGGAAGGAAGGAAGGGAGGGAGGGAGGGAGGGAGGGAGGGAGGAAAGGAAGAAACAATCCAGATGTCCATCAACATTAAAATGGATCAACTGTGGTATAAAACTTAACATACGCCAATGGAAATGAACAGACAACACAACATGGATGAAACTCACATGTTGAGAGAAAGAAACCAGATAGGAAATAGATGTATGATGTCATGTGTATGTCTCTGTGTGTGTGTGTGTTTAACAGGTATAGCAGTTTAATGGTTACCTTTGGGGATAACAGAGGGAATACTGATTGGTAAGTAACACGAGGGGGCTTCTGGGATGCTGGGATGTGCTAATTCTTGCCCTGGATAGGTGGTGGTTACGTGGATGTGGATGTGTTTACTCTGCAGTAATTCACTGAACTGTACACTTTATATTTGTGTACTTTTATGTATGTATGATATATACTGCCCCCAACCCCAATAAAAAAACTAAACTATAGAACTTAGGGATGCATGTTTGGGTATTACAGCTCTAAAGAAAAGCAAGGCTATATAAAAGTTAAGAATTATCACTATCTTAGTGGGATGAGAGGAAAGACAATGATTGGGAGTAAGCTCAAGAGGACTTCTGATGTCTTGACCTGCAGAGTGGTCATGCAGATATTTGCTTTGTGATAAATCGCTGAGTTGTGCATTTATTTTAATGCAGTTTTCTGTATGTGAATTATATGTTACAACATAACAGAACAAAAAACAATCTCAAGGAATGAGTTTAACAGCAGATCAGACACTTGAAGAATTGAATGAACTGAAAGGTTAGAAGACATTATCCAGAATGCAGCCGAGAGATGAAAATATGGAAGAGAGACTAGGAGATGTGGACACTGGAGGAGAAGATGCAGCATGTATAAATGGAGTCCCAGAAGGAAAGGAGAAGGAGGAAGGGCAATACTTAAAGAACAGCAGAGTATTTTCTAGAACTGATGAAAGTCACTAAACCACAGACTTAAGAAGCTCAAACATAACATCATAAATTTTTAAAAATCTATACCTAGATATATCACAGTGTAACTGAAGAACACCAAAGACAAGAAAAGAAAAATCTTAAAAAGCTCTCATAAGGAAAGAAAAAGATTTCTTTTAAATGATGGACAACTGACTATTGAGCTGATGTCTCAACAGAGATAATGGAAGTCAGAGAAAATAACCATCAACTTAAGTCCTGCTCAGATAAAATATTCTTTAAGAATGAGATCAATATAATTTACCATATTAACAGAATAAAAATAGAAAAATCATCCAATTATCTCTAAAGATGCAGGAAAAATATTTGACAAAATTCAAGATCCCTTCATGATTAAAACTCCAAGCAAACTGGGAACAGAAGGGAACTTCCTCAACCCAATAAAGGGCACCTATGAAAAAGCTACAGCTAACATCATACCTAATAGTGAATGCTTTCTCCCTAAAATTGAGAACAAGACAGGGATGTCTGTTCTCACCATTTCTATTCATCATTATACTAGAGGTTCTGGCCAGTGTGATGAGACAAGAAAAAATAAAAGTATACAGATTGAAAAAGAAGTAAACATGGGACTTCCCTGGTGGTGCAGTCATTAAGAATCTGCCTGCCAATGCAGGGGACACGGGTTCAAGCCCTGGTCCAAGAAGATCCCACATGCCTCAGAGCAACTAAGCCCGTGGGCCGCAACTACTGAGCCTGCGGTCTAGAGCCCACAAGCCACAACTACTGAGCCCACATGCCACAACTACTGAAGCCCATGCACCTAGAGCCCATGCTTCACAACAAGAGAAGCCACCGCAATGAGAAGCCCGCAAACCTCAAAGAAGAGCAGCCCCCACTTGCCGCAACTAAAGAAAGCTCGCACGCAGCAACAAAGACCCAACGCAGCCAATAAATAAAGAAAGAAAAAGAAGTAAACAACATAAGAAAAAATGGAATGAAAACAAACCAAAACAATACAGTAAGTGAAAAAGAAAGAAATATAGAACAAGAGAGACAAATACAAAGCACAAAACAAGATAGCAAATATTGAATGTAATCCCAGAAATACCAATAATTACATTAAACTTAAATGGAATAAATCCTCCTGTTTTTTAAAGCTACCAGAATAAATTTTTTAAAAAAAAAGAGAGAAAGAAGACACTTATAAAATGTAAAGACAGCAAAAGGGTAGCAGTAAAACGGTAGAATATGATCCATCAGGCACACAGCCTGGTGTCGCCATTCCCCAGAGAACTTTGCAACTCCTTAGTCAGTAACTACATGCTCGTCTCTGACCTGGCAATTCGCTCCACTGTACTTGGCAAGAAATTCTCACATGGCTCTGTAAAGGAGGAAGTATATGAGGATGCCCACCACAGTAATCTATGACAGCAAGTTTTGGACTCACACCACAAAGAATACATGGCAGTGATGGGCACAGGCCAGGTGTACACACAGCAATGTGGATGCGTCTTACAAACACTGCACTGACTGCAAAAAGTAAGAGGGTTCACTGTGCCCACAAAATATAAACTTTGCAACACAAATAATCGAAAGAATACAACAGACTGGTTGCCTACAGAATAAGAGGGGAATGGAATGGTCATGGGAGATTAAAATAACATGGTGTAAGATGGTGGAGGGCTGGTCTTGCCCAGACCAATGATGGTCACCTGCCATGAGCTGAGCAGTGTGACTACCTCAACCCTCTATACCTGTGGCCGAACACAAACAAAACACACAGTGTGGCAAAGGGAGACACACACAGGGTCCTAGAACCTTGGTTCCAGCCTATGAAACAGTTTAAACCCAAGATGCAGTGTAAATCCACGTGCCATGGCAAGAGGACACAGGCATGGCCCACAGTGGGCTACACACCCATGCACTATGCCCTCCAGGGTCCGCAAGATGATACCTGCACAAATCACATACAACCCCCCACCAGGTGCACACACACACTGCGAGGTACACTCATGCCAAGGTGTCCACCCTGAGGACACGTTGATACAAGTACACACCCAGGGGTGAGCCACAGGGCCCGCCGAGGCCACCAACCCCTGAGAAACCAGCTCAGCCCTCGAGAGTGGGGGAGAGAGGAACAAGGGACTACCTGAGCAGGGTCTGGGGAGTCCAGCCCAGGACAAGGACTCCCCAGTCCCCCACCCTCAGTGATCTGCCACCATCTCGAGAGGGCTGAGAGGAAAGATGGGCAGGCTCAGGCTGCCTACCTTGTGACATCCGATGCACCCACCTGGCCTCCGGAACACCACATTCTTCCCCATTCCACACAAATTTCTTCAGCACATCAGAGCAGCAGTATTGGTCATAACAGGTGCCACAGCAGAAATCAGGACAGAACTCGGGGAAGAGGTTGTGTCCAGCGGAAACCATACACACCTCACTGTGGGCTGAAACAGAGAAACACACCGTTCATCTGTGGCCATGGGGCCAGGCCTCCGCCCTGTCCCAGCCAATACAGCCCCTTCCCCAGCAAGGCCAGCAGGTCCCAGCATGCCAAGCCATCTCTGAGCCATCCCACTCATTGGCCACCTCTGGCCACTGCCCCAACCAGCCTTTCCCTCTCCCCTGGGCCACAGCAGAGGTGCCAACCTGGGCTCCCTCCCTCTCCCACCAGTCCACTTGCCCTCCAGATGGGACAGTGAACTTTCTACGTGTGAGTCTGACTGGGCCACTCCCCACTCTCAGGCCATGGATGGGATCAAGCCCAGAGTCCACAAAGCAGGGTCCAGACTACAAAGGACCTTGAAGGTCACCCCCTTCTCTGCCCGTATTCTACCTGTTTCCCATCCTCCACCTTCAAATCTACCTACCCATCAAGGCCTTACTCCAGGCCCCCTCCTACAGAAGCCACCCAAGCCCAGCAGTCCCAGCTGCTGGGGACCAGGCCCTGGACTGACCCGTTCTTTTTATTTTTTTTGGCCACACTGCATGGCATGTGGGATCTTAGTTCCCCCCTACATTGGGAGCGCGAAGTGGACTGACCTGTTCTTTTTTTTTTTAATATTTTTTTTATTCATTTATTTTATTTACTATTTTTTATTTTTGGTTGCATTGGGTCTTTGTTGCTGTGCACAGGCTTTCTCTAGTTGCGATGAGCGGGGGCTACTCTTCATTGCAGTGTGCGGGCTTACTGTGGTGCCTTCTCTTGTGGAGCACGGGCTACAGAAGCACAGGCTTCAGTAGTTGTGGCTCACGGGCTCAGTAGTTGTGGCTTGAGGGTTCTAGAGTGCAGGCTCAGTAGTTGTGGCGCACGGGCTTAGTTGCTCCACGGCATGTGGGATCTTCCCGGACCAGGGCTCGAGCCCATGTCCCCTGCATTGGCAGGTGGGCTCTTAACCACTGCGCCACCAGGCGAGCCCAGACTGACCCATTCTTTTATTATTATTATTTTTTTTTTGGCGGTACACGGGTCTCTCACTGCTGTGGTCTCTCCCGTTGCGGAGCACAGGCTCCGGACGCGCAGGCTCAGCGGCCATGGCTCACGGGCCCAGCAGCTCCGCGGCATGTGGGATCTTCCCAGACCGGGGCACGAACCCGCGTCCCCTGCATCGGCAGGCAGACTCTCAACCACCGCGCCACCAGGGAAGCCCCAGACTGACCCATTCTTAATCCTCACTCCCTGTCCCTACCGCTCAGCCGCAGCAGCCTCAGTCCCTGCTGGACACTACGAATTCAGGAGCCGGCCCTCACAGACTATAGCTTTACAGCAGGCTGCCTCCCGACCAATTCACCATGGGCCACAGTCACTCCCGCCACAGAAGTGTCCATGCGGTACTTAGCCCTGGGCTGGGCCTGCAGTAGGCACCTAGGAAATGTTTGTGCCCTCAGAGGCCAGGGCTCTGAGGCAATGGCACCATGTGGAGCCCCAGAACCATCACAAGGCTCTTAGTCAGAGGTGGGGTCTAAGTATACCTGGCTGACAAGTGTGGAAACTGACCACAAAGTTTGCAAACTTCCAGGAAGATGTTACGGTCAAATGTTCCCACGCATCCTTTGGCTACATTAGCACAGATCTAGTGCCCACCAGCAGGACAGAATGGTCCTGGATTCTGCCTAGACAGGCCCCAGATGGAACACCCAGTCCAGGAAGGCCCAGATGACTATGGTAGGCTGGGGATAGTCCTGATAAACCCTGAGGTACAAAGTCCTGGCACAGCACTGGGACTCTAAAGACCCAGCCTGGTCATGCCCCCAGGGCAGTGGGCAGTGTCTAGAGACCCAGCCTGGTTGGTATATTGAAAGGGAAAATTTGTCACCCCTAAATATTTCTCTTTGGGGACTTCCCTGGCAGTCCACTGTTAAGACTTCGCCTTCCAATGCAGGGGTGTGGGTTCGATCCCTGATCGGGGAGCTAAGATCCTACAGGCCTCGTGGTCAAAAAACCAACACACGAAACAGAAGCAATATTGTAACAAATTCAATAAAGACTTTAAAATTGGTCCACATCCAAATAAATAACTAAATAAATATTCCTCTTTGGCCTAAGGATTATTTTAAGCAGATTATTTTTAAGAAACTGCAGACATAGGAGAAGCTCTGAAAACTAAGAAGTTACCCTTTTGTAATAGACATTTGTAAGTATAAAGGAAATCTCCATTTGTAAGTGTATCTCCCTCGCTGTACTAGGAAGAGGGGGTTGACCTCATCTCTAGAATCAATGCTGAAGGCATAGGTTTAAATCTACATAACAACCTTACCCTTGTTTACTGGGCTTTTCCCGGTAACTTCCCATAACTGACCCCCAACATCCTCTTTTGCCTTTAGTTCAAGATGGTATTTAAGGTGAGGGCTTCCACCATTTGGGGGAATTACTCAGTTTTCCTGTGTCTCTCTCATGTATACAGGAGGTATGCAGTTAAACTTTTGTTTTTCTCCTGTTAATCTGTCTTACATCAATTTAATTATTAGACCAGTCAAAGAACCTAGATGGCAAGAAGGGAAAATTTTTCCTCCCCCACAGTATCATGCACCCTGGGGCCACTGGCAGAGCAAGGTCCAAAGGCAGAGGCACTGACTGACCTCCTTGAGAAGGGACAACTAGGTGGGGGAGATGCTTTATTCCTGGCAGCTCCAGGCAGAACCCTGCTCTGGGCAAAGCTGCAGGGCAGAGGATGGGACCACCAACAGGCCCAATGTAGCCAGCTGTCCACCTGCCAGCAGGTACGCTCAGCATAGCCCATGCTACTGGGAGGCTCGGGCAACCTACCTCCAGCAGGGCCATTACAGGCTTTACAGCCACAGCCCAGCCCAAGCGTCTAAGCTGGGCCTGAAGACACACACAGGTGAGTCCGTTTGAGCCAAAAGCCCATGACACAAATGTTCTTCTGATGCCCAGACGCTCCGAACCAGGCTGTCCAGACCTCCCTGGACCAGAGAACAGGGCTCTACCTTCTCACTTTCCCAGGTCCTCCAGATTCGTCCACAGTCCCAAGGAAATAAAGTCCTTCCCTTGGAGGAAACCACCCACCCCAGAAGGATTTTTGGCTTCCTATGGAGGTGGGTGGGGGCAGTGCGCTTTTCCAATCCCTACCCCTGAAAGGCCCCCAGCCTTGCTTCCGCCGTCTGTGATTCATCCGTCTACAATCAACACACACGGTGTGTCTCCTCCAGCCCTGGGGGCCAGCTTCAGCAGTCTCCAGGAGTACCAGGGCCATGGAGGCAGAGTGTGGAGGTTCCCAGCCAATAAACAGAGGCTGGGGGAAGGCCTCTGATGGAGGGGCCAGGCCTCCCTGCTGCCACCATGCCCCGCTAAGGCCAGGCAGGGAATCCTACCCAGCC
Organism: Delphinus delphis; assembly: GCF_949987515.2. Taxonomy (NCBI): domain Eukaryota; kingdom Metazoa; phylum Chordata; class Mammalia; order Artiodactyla; family Delphinidae; genus Delphinus; species Delphinus delphis. The sequence continues at coordinate 64,671,077 of NC_082692.2, forward strand.
CCTTGGAACACTCTAGGACAGACACCCCCACCCTCCCCATTCTAGGACAGAACGATGATGGCAGCTGCCTGGGGTCTGGGCAGTGTCAGTGCTGACGGGAGGGAGGCTGGAGTGGAGGAGAGACCAGTCGTGGGGTCCGCTAACTGCCTCGAAGTTATTAGGGCTCGTTTGGGGTCACTGCGGGGACGGCGCTGCCCGGGCTCCTACCAGGGACGGCGCGGACGTGGCCACCCCCCATGCCTGCCAGGGATAAACTCCCCCACCGCCAAGACTCACCACCCGGAGGCGCTGGTAGCAGCAACAGCAACAGCAGCAGGATCCGAGGCGCTGGGGCCGGCGCGGCCATGGCTGGGCGGGTGGGCGGACGGACTGACGGTCGTAGCGCGGCCGTAGCCTCAGAGACCCCCGCGTCCACCCGCTTCCTCGCCTCGCCTCGCCTCGCCTCGCCTCGCCTCGCCTCGCCCCGCCCCGCCCCGCCCCGCCCCGCCCCTGCCCGGCCCGGCCGTTCCGGGAACCCCGCCCGGGAAGGAGAGGAGGGGAGGAGGAGGGCGAGAGAGGGTAAGCGGACGCCCCTCCCAGCCTCGGGGCTAGGCACTGTCCGGTGTCGGCTCCTCGGGACCGGGTCTCAGACACAGGCGACCACCGAAGTTGACTTCGACTCTCGGGGCCCTGTCCGCCCACAACCCCAGTCCCCACCCTGGGGCCCGGAGGGGGTCTCTGAGGGGATCTGCTTCCTAGCACTTGAGTGCCTGTTGGGTTCTGCTGGCAGGCGGGACACAGCCCCTCCCCGCTCCTAGGGTTCCTCACTTGCCCCGGGCATCCTCACTCCCCGGGAGGTACCCGAGGACCAAGTGGGGTGGCTGGGGGACAGCGCCCAGAGCAGACCTCCGCACACAGTAGGCCCCTAACAGACGCTGGTTCCCTTCTGAAAGCCTAGTTCAGAGGCTTCGGGGACCCCTGCCTCCTGCCACGACACCCACGACACCCCTACCCCTACCCCCGTGGTCACTCTACCCTGAGTCCAGGCAGGCTCACCCCTGCCTCAGGGCAAGTCTGGCTCCCATGGCCTGGTCTGAGGGAAAGGAACTGGCAGTTTCCAGACACACATTAAACCATCACCTGGCTCAGGATTGGGCCAGCAGGATTGGGCCATCCTTGTCTGCTGCCAGAGCAGGGTTCTCACAAGGCACCCTAAGATGTGGCCACGGCTAACAGGCCTCCACTGCCCCCTCACTGTGGGTCAGGGCATAAGGGAGCAGGACCCTATGGGGACTTCCCTGGACAGACCCCTCCCCCATATCCTCCGCTGTAGCTCCTCTCAGAAGTACCTAATCAGAAGTATCTGATGCACATGTCCTGAGTTGTTTTATAGATGCTAAAACTACCAACAAATGGAAGAAATTAACTACTTGATGATCATGAGCACCTAGCCCCAGGATTGATAATGTTAACACCTGTGACATGGCCCTGTTACTTCACCATCAACCAATCAGAGAATTGTGCACATGCTGATCACATACCCTGTGACTCCCCTCCTTCACCTGGCCTTTAAAAACACTTTGTCGAAACCCATGGGGAGTTGGGGTGTTTTTTTAAAACAGTTTTTTTAAAAAATATTTATTTATTTTTGGCTGCATTGTATCTTAGTTGTGGCACACAGGCTTCTCTCTAGTTGTGGTGTGGGCTCAGTAGTTGTGGCACACAGGCTTAGTTGCTCTGTGGCATGTGGGATCTTAGTTCCCCGATCAGGGATTGAACCCATGTCCCCTGTATTGGAGGGCAGATTCTTAACCACTGGACCACCAGGGAAGTCCCACTTGGGGTGTTTTGAGCACTAGCTGCCCTGGACTCCTTGCTTGGTGCCCTGCAATAAACGCTGCTCTTTCCTTCACCACAGTCAGTAGACTCGCTTTACTGCACTCAAGTCAGCAGACCCAAGTTTGGTTCTCAGTAACGAGTCCCCGCAGAGTCAGGGATGGGGAGCTGGACTACTGTCTTAGTCCCTTGGGGCAGCTATAACAAAACATCATAGATTCAGTTATAAATGACAAACATTTATTTCTCTCAGTTCTGTAGATTGGGAATTCCAAAATCAAGGTATCAGCTCATCTGTGTCCATTTAGAGCCTACTTCCTACCTAGTTCACAGATGACTTCTTTTCCCTGTGTTCTCAGGTGGCAGAAGAGGCAAAGGAGCTCACTGGGGGCTCTTTTATGAGTGCACCAATCCCATTCATGAGGGCTCCACCCTCATGGTCTAGTCACTTCCCCAAGGCACCAACTCCAAATACCATCACCTTGGGAGTCAGCAGTTGAACATGTGAATCTGGAGGGACACAAACATCCAGTCTATGGCAAGCATTCTTTTTTTGCCCAGGGTTTCTGACCTGCCGCCCACTCTGCACCTGCCACAGTTAAACTCATTACACTTAAGGCAGAAAACATGAAGTATCACACTAACCAGGCCCCTGAGCCAGTGTGTACATCCGGCATGCCACCACGTTTCTCACCTGAGGGCGGGGGCTTCACGTAACAAGGAGTGAGGCCCAAGGAGACAACTCGGGATGTCCTCAGTGCAGTTTCCCAGACCTAGGAGGCTAGGGTCCTCCTCTGGGCCTGGGTCCTCCATGGTCCCCCTTACCACTGGCCAGAGGGACTCAAGACTCAGCATGCTGTGCTGGGCACACTGTGGGGGCAGAGGGGTGACTGCCCCCAGGCAGGATGAGGGGCCCTCCCTGGCACAGCCCAGCCTCATCCCAACCGGCTGCCTCTGCCCCCTCAGCTCCACAGTCTGAAGCTGAACACCGCCCAGGTCCCCCTTCCCCACGCACAGTGGCCTCCACACACTCCCCTCCATGTCCACCTCGCCAGCCACCTTCTGAGGCCTGTTCCACACCATGGGTGCCCCGCCTTCCGCCTCCCACAGACTTGGTTTCTCTTCATAACTCAGTCCCTGCCCCCAGTCAAACTCCTAAGAGTTGTCCTTTTTTTTCTTCTAATTTTTACTGGGGGACTTTCCTGGCTGTCCAAGGGTTAAGACTCCATGCTTCCACTGCAGGGGGTGCGGGTTCAATCCCTGGTCAGGGAACTAGGATGCCGCATGCCACGTGGCCTAAATAAATAAATAAATGTGTATTGGAGTATAGTCGATTTACAATGTTGTTTTAGTTTCAGGTGTACAGCAAAGTGAATCAGTTATACATATATCCACTTTTTTTTAGATTCTTTTCCCATATAGGCCATTACAGCTAAGAGCTGTCCTTTCTCACCTCCCATCACCTGCCTTTGGCCTCTCATCCCCATCTAGGGGCTTCTCTCCTGGCCTAGTCCTCCCTGACTTTTTCAGTATTGGGTTCCCTCATGCCCCCTCATCTTCCCACACCTCAAAGACACCTGTGTTAAACCTTCATGGTTGAGCATAGTGGTGGCTCCAGGACCCACCCAGAGCTGTGCATGTGCAGGAGGAGGTGAGGCCAGGAAAACCCAGCGGCTTGTAAGTCACAGCCACACATCCAGCATGCATGTGCCCATGTGTGTGTTCCGGGAGAGGGGGGTGGGAGGGGAAGAAACAGGCAGGGGTCCTTGTGAACAAGGCCTGTGAACTGGAAACTGTCACTTCCACAGGTTGCCTGAGGAAATCTGCTTCTCCCAGACAGAAACCAATCTCCCTGTGCCAAACTTCAGGGTCTCAACAAGACTGAGGAGTCCCACGTCCATTTAAGGACCCAGACCAGCTGGACTAGCTCAGCAAAACAATGCCAGGCCACAGGCGAGGGGCCGGCAGCTGGGGACCTTTGTGCTTGGCTCCACCCCCTCAGACAACCTTTCTTATCAGCCCCCGCCCCACCCCCTTTCATTCCAGTAGGTGCCCTCCCCTCCGGCTTGAGGCAGACCCTGCCTTAAATTCTGCCCCTTCCCCATCTGGCCTACCTGAAAGGCTCACACTTTATCTCAGGGCACAGCCCCCTGTGCCTCTTGTCGTCCTGTCCCAGGCCGGTGGCACCTCAGGCCCTCCCCTATGTCCTCACCCTCTCCCTCTGTATTTCTCCCTCACACTGCGTGCTGATGTCCTGGACCATAGGTTTGTCACCTTCCTTACCTCCCACCCACACCTCTCCTCTGGCCCTCCCCACTGCTCACATGCTCACCACCCACCAGCAACCCAAGGCACAGTGGACCCTGCCCTGTCCTCCCTCCCAGCCCTTTTGGCCTCCGAGAGTCTGCGCCCATCCACCACCATACTTGCCCTGAGGACTCCCAGAACTCCATCTCCAAAGACCTCCTCGGCTTCCACGGGCAACTCACTGTCCCCAAACCTCTGTCCCCATCTCTGCCTGGTCACCCAGGCATGCTGCCCAACTCTCTCCACGCTCTGCCACTTTCACCTCCAGAACATTTGTTTACCCACCACTGACCCAGCTCTGAACTCACCTGCTCCCCCCAATGCTTCCTGTGTGGATCTCCCTAGAGTACAAATCAGTCACACCCCCTCGCTCTAAACCCTGCAATGGCTCCCTGTATCTCTTAAGACAAAGTCCTGATTTCAGTCCCATAGCACTGAATGGGGCTCCTTGTGCTTCCTTGCTCTCAGCACGCACCACGTGAATTCCGCCACCCTTTCTGGCTCCCAACTTAAACACCTCCTCCTCCAGGAAGCCTCTCAAGATGCCAAGTCTGGGGTAGGGCTCCCCTTAGTGTTCCCACAGCCCTTGTGAACCCCCAGCCCAGCACCAAACCTTGGGTTATGTGGGTGTCTTCTGCTACTTCGTGGGCTAAGTGAGGCTGGGACTACGTTTTCTGTATCCAACACAGGGCCATGCACACAGCAGGTGCTAGATAATAACTGGAAAAGGAAAAAAGGATCTCCTTTAGCCCATTGACCGCTTTCCCCTGAGCACCAGCCCGGAAACCACTCCCCCTGGGGGATGGGCTGCATCAGCCTCCCCAGGCCCCTCTGTGGGTTCCACCCCACCCTCCACTCCCACTGCCCTAGCACGCATTATGCTGGACTATAGCTGTCTGTGCATCTGCCTCCCTACCAACCACATCAACCTTAGTGCTGATGCCCAGAGTAGATGCCTGTCCAGGCCCGTCTTCTACTTTTCCCTCCACATCCACCCCCTATCCCACTCTGTCCTGGGGTTCCCTCTTTCTCTTTCTCCCTTCTCGTAGTCAGTCGTCAGGCTTAGTCAGCAGAAGGCAGTTAAGTTGCAGGAGATCCGTCAGAGGGTGGGAGGAGAGTGCATGAATGGCGCTGTTCCTTCCCTATTCCTTCCCCAAAGCTCCTGTGGGCCTTCAGACACACCACATCCCACCGCCAACACCACCCGCTCCACCCTCACAGCCACAGCTCGCCCGTCCCTCCATTCAGGGCCATAATGCTGAGAAATTATCTTGAGAGCCCCAGGGAGTGACTGATTTAAGAGATCCCTCTGGTAGACAGATTACAGTAGAAACTGAACAGGAGTGGGGGTCGGGGGTTGGGTCCCACCGGGTTCCACTAACCCTTCCCCTCCTGGGCCTTGACCCTGTGGGTTGTGGACAGGGAATGTTGCCTGACTTTCCTGTAAACAAAGAATGTTGCCCGCTATCCCAGTTCTACAAGAATCAAGCCATTAGCCACTGCAGCAACCCACGGATGGTGCACCTGAGGGGAATTCAGGATGGAGAAAAACAGGAAGCGTTCTGTGCTTTGGATACTGACCCTAGATAGTTAAGATGCATATCAAAGGAATAATTTCAATGAACCCCGGTCCTTGCATGTTCCCATACATAGAAAAACATTAACTTGAGATGTCTGTTCTTTGTGATTAGTAATCTTGGTGTTCAACTACATATTTTTGGTTTTGTTCTTCCCACAAAAAAACTCCTGTAGATCCTGGCTCCTCCCTTATCTCTTCAGAGCAATTCCTCAGAGCTTTCTGAGAGGCTGTCTTCTGGGCTTTAGTCCTCAGTAAGGTCCCACACAACTTTTAGGTTGTGCATTTTTCTTCAGTCCACAAGGCCTAGGGAAGGAAAGTGCTCCCAATGTTGGCCCCAGGTGCTGCCACCCGAATTCACCCACAGCTCTGTAAACGGCCCTTTTATTGGACTCCCCTCAAATACGCACAGTGTTAATAATGACTCTTTTCTGGGACTTCCCTGGTGGCTCAGTGGCCAAGACTGCACTCCCAGTGCAGGGGTCCCAGGTTCGATCCCTGGTCAGGGAACTAGATCCCACATGCATGCGCAGCTAAGAGTTCGCATGCCACAACTAGGGAGCCAGTGAGCCGCAACTAAGGAGCCCACCTGCCGCAACTAAGACCCAGTGCAACCAAATAAATAAATAAATATTTTTTAAAAAGACTATTTTCTGCTGGGACCTTTATGTGGCAGTCAAGCTGCATATGGGAACTCTGCATGGGGCCAAAGCAATACCCAATGATGCTCAGAAAGCCCAGTGTCCCACGGTGTGGGTGGCAGGGGGTGGGTGGCATCAGCCCAGGACTGACCCACAGGGCCAGAGGTGTGAGAGCTAAGTAGAGAACAGCTCTCCTGCCATTCCTCTTCACCAGCACCTGGGCTCCCTTCCTCCATTTCAGAAGGCAGAAATGCCAGACATCCACTTCCCAGCTTCCTTTGCCCGAGGCCCAGCCAATCAGATGTACCCTCCTTGGAATCAGATGTACCTTCCCTAGAGTCAGACATACCTTCCCTGGAGTGTGCCTAGTGGGCTGGTGACCAGAGCCTCTGCAGTGGTGGGGGTCATAGCAGCCGGGTAGCAGCGTGCAGTGTCTGCCAAAGCAGAACTGTGACTTGGGCATGGCCTCTTTGTCTTGTCCTCCTGTGCCCTTGGTGGTTCTGGGAGCTACACAAGTTCACTTTCATAAATTCCATTTCTGATTATGTTGGGCAGAGTCAGTTTCCTCCAACGGATAAAGTTGTCAGCAGGTGACCAGGGAAATGGGGGTGCATCCGGAGTGGACGTTTGCCTGGTTGGAGTTAAAGGCAGTGGAAATCCAGCCAGGATGAAGGGAAAGCCTTTGGCAACCCCAGCAGGCTGAGGAGACAGAGCTAGTACAGCCATCTCTGGTGGTGTGGTACAGATCTTCCACGACTTACGATGGGGTTACTGATAAATCCCCTGTAAGCTGAAAATATCGTAAGTTGAAAATGTATTTAATACATCCAGGACATTGGTCGCCTCCTCAGTGAGGACTTCATACAACCCTGAACCACGCCCTCGGCTCTGTCCCAGCACCCTCTAATACACGACTTACCTCTTTACTGTGTCTTCCACCACTAGAATGTCAGCTCTGTGAGGGAGGGAGTTTGCCCCTGGGCTTACTGCTATATTCCTCCTGCTTAGCCCATGGTAGGCACTTAATGTGTTGTTAATGAATTAAGTGAAATGAAGATGCATATGAAAGAATTAGAGGAATCAGACTGCAACCAACCTCCAGCCCTTCTCCATCTCCCTTGCCCACTGAAGCAAGGTGTCCTCCCATAAGACCTCGTGAGGGAGTTACTTTGCAAGGGGAGTCAACTCTTCTAATGCCCCTCCTCCCCAACTCCTGAAACTAGAGATGGATACCAGCATGTCTGGAGACCTTATTACAAAGTCAGACCCAGAGGGGATGGCTTATGTATCAAAAGAATTTAAGACTTTGGTATTTTACATTAGCTAAAATATACACACTATGCGGTGGGGTGGGGGGGAGACCGAGGCCCTAGACCATGGAGATAAGAACATCAGCTTAGTTAGGTTGGACTTCATCAATGCAGGTGAGCTTGCCAGGAACTTTGGATTCAATGTGCAGGCTTAAGCTACTGGGGGTTGTTCTGCCTGTCTGTTTGGTTGGCTGAAATGAAAACTGGGTCTCACTAAATGCAATTGAGATGCCAAATGCTCCCTGGTGTAATGTAGAGGAGAGAACCCAAGGCCTCAGGAAGATTCACTCATTCATTCAAAATAAATGTTGGACTGAATTTATCAGGGACAACTCACCTTCTCCCTGAGTCCCTGGAGATGACCCAGAACATAGTCCTTCACCAAGGCCCTAGGAAGTTCATCGCTGAGAAGTTTCCATTTGCCAGGGCTGCTGTAACAAAGTACCACACCCTGAGCGGCTCAAACAACAGAAACTTACTGTCTCATAGTTCTGGAGGCTGGAAGCCAGGATGTCAGCAGGATCCATGCTGTCTCTGAAGTTGCTGGGGAATTTTGGATTAGGGGCACACCCTACTCCAGTATGACTTCATCTTAATTTATGACACCTGCAACCACCCTATTTCTACATAAGGTCACATCAGGAGGTACCGGGGGTTAGGTCTTCAATGTATTCATTTGGGGGACACAATTTGACCCATAAGTACCATAGTCACAGCTGTCCATGAGTCAGAGATTCTGGTTGGAGACACTATAGTTGAAATGCCTCCTTGATTTCAATGCAGATACCAGGATGTTTGGCAGGATCACCAGGCCCCTAAGACAAAAACTGATGGGGAGGCCAGCAGAGCCCTACTGGATGTGTATGACAAAAGAACTAGAGGGCTGACCACCAGAGACCTGACTGCAGAGGATAGGATCTCTCACCAATTCTCCAGATAAGATCAGTTCACAAACCCAGGGGCCCTTGACGGAAGTGGGGTGGGTGCCCTTTAAGGTGGGCCCTGTGAAGACAGCCCAGCTTCATGCTGGTACTTTCCCCACAACCCTTCCCAAAGAGACCTGTGGCCATTAGCCAGGGTTTGACAGATACCACTTCTGGTCTACCCCATTTTCCACTTTTAATAGAACAGTTTTTGTTTAAACAACGATGTGCCCAGTCCCAGGGGATGAATAAGGATTGGTCTAAACCAAACATGGCAACTCGCCTTTACAGGTGATAATTATATTTTATTAATATATACTATACAACCATATTATAAATATAATTCAAATGTTGCTGAAACCTATGTCTTTGTAACAATATTTCATTCTATCCAAATATCCTCTGATCCTACCTGATGGCCACTGTTTCCTAGCAACCCAAAATGCTACAAAATTCTTCAGCCTAACCATATATAATCGCTCTTTCTAGGTTGTGGTAGAACAGTGAACCTGAAGAAAAATTCTGATAGTGTTATATTTCATTCCTTCTGTTGTTGCTTTGCTGTTGAAATCTTCAAAACCTTCTTCAGAAAGTGCAAGGAAGCCTCTAAGGAGGTCAGGTACCCACTCCAGGAACTCTGTGCCCGAGACAGGGTGGGGACCATTCAGCGGTCCCCCAACCTCACCTACCAGGAAGACAGTCATAGCTGATACTACTCTGAGCTTGGGGATGAAGCCCAAGGGGTTCCTGTCATCCACTGTGACACAGCCACCCTCTGCCCTGACACACTAGGAAAGGCAAATGCCAGCAATGTTATGTCCATGGAGGAAGACCCCTGCAACACCCCAGCCCCAGGGCAGAAGGTGTAGAAAAGTCCATCAAAATTCTAAGGCACGGGGAGGAGGAGGGATAAATCAGAAGCTTCGGATTAACATATACATACTACTATATATAAAATAGATGACAAGGACCTACTGTATAGCACGGGGAACTCTACTCAATATTCTGTGATCACCTATATGGGAAAAGAATCTGAAAAAGAATGAATACATGTGTACGTATAACTGAATCACTATGCTGTACACCTGAAACTAACACAACATTGTAAATCAACTATACTCCAATAGGACACGGGTTTGAGCCCTGGTCCGGGAAGATCCCACACGCTGTGGAGCAACTAAGCCCATGCACCACAACTACTGAGCTTGTGCTCTAGAGCCCGTGAGCCACAACTACTGAGCCCGCGAGCCACAACTACTGAGCCCACGTGCCACAACTACTGAAGCCCGTGCGCCTAGAGCCCGTGATCTGCACCAAGAGAAGCCACGGCAATGAGAAGCCCACGCACCACAAGGAAAAGTAGCCCCTGCTCACCGCAACTAGAGAAAGCCTGCGCATAGCAACAAAGACCCAACACAGCCAAAATTAAAAATAAATAAATAAATAAATTTATTTTTTAAAAAAACAACTATACTTCAATAAAATTTTTTTTAAATGCAAAAGGAAAAAAAAATTCTGAGGCATAGGAAAGGGTGTCTCTTGTCACCACCTTCCCCACGCCACAAGTAACAAAGAACACCAGAGAATCAGCCAGCACGCTCCACCCACAGCCTTATGCAGGCCCTCCATCCTCGACCCAGCCTCTGGTTCCCCTCTCCAGGGATGCCAGTATTTGGGACCCACATTTCCAGGGACCCCAGATCCCTCCCTACGTCTGTTTCTGTCTCAGTGGTGAGGGCCCAGCAACCTTGGTCAGCCCAGAGAAAACCCGGGCCCTGCCCAGGGCTCACTCCAGGGCAAGACAGTTTCTGCTCCAGGGATGGGTAGTCATGGGGGTGGGAGCTGGACCAAGGGTCCATACAGACCTGTTGGGAGGGAGCACAGCACAGGGGTTTGCAGAGCCGCTGGAAAGAACCTCACCAGTGGCGAGCTGGCCACACAACACCTTAGATTGTTCTTTTTTAAAAAAGTATTTATTGCAAAGAATGTTGGACACAGTGTGATATGTGGCTGAGATCCAACAACATCCATTCCAGGGCGAGCAGGAAACATGTCTGCAACAGGAGCACATCAACCGTCCTGGCTACAACCGGGCAGCCAGCCAGGTGGATGGCTGCCCATGCAGAGCCGGCTCCGGGTGAGCCCTGCTGGGATCCCACACTTCCCTCTGCCCCATCCCAGTCCTTGTGACACATCTCCAGTAGCTCCTGGCTGCCCTCTGGACAGAGAGAAAAGGCCTCGCTGGTCTCACCTCAGCCAGCCTGAGGTCTTGGAGAGGTGGTGACATCCAGATGTACGTGCCGCTGACCAAAGGGACCTGCTATGGCCAACAACTGAGCATGACCAAAAGTCACCAATACTCTGGCGGACATGGAAGCAAAGGCTGCAGTCCCCACATCCCAAAGGCAGTAGCGTGGTCCTCTGGCCCTGGGTCTAAGGGGCCTGGGGCTCTGACAGGAGATAAGTCCAGAAGGAGGGTACTGCCACGGCTCTGTCCTGGATATCTCTCCACCCATGTCTGTCCATAACTGCTGTGGCACTCGAGGCCGAGAGATCATCAGCCTGGGCCAGGGACACAGGATCCTCGGGCCTGACTTCACCAAGGACCACCACCTGTGGACAGCAGCACATCCAACTACAAATCCACATGCTTCCTCACCCAGCCTCACAACTTGCTGGCCAGCCTGTTCTCCCAGCTACAAAATGGAGCCGGAACCCGCGGCCCAGCCCAACTCCCTGGGCCCAAAAGAACTCAGGGGCGTGACAGATGGCAGGCTTCCCGAGGTCATTTTCATCAGGCTCCTGTGTACAAGAATCAGAAGCTGGGAAATTCCTGCCCTGGCCAGAGGCTGCCTCCAGCTCTGGGCTTTCCCGTGCTTAGTTCCGCGGGTAGAGGTCAACAAACGCCAGGACAGGCTTTGCAGGACCATGCAAGCTTTTCCGAATCCTTCACAGCAAATGCAGGTCCCTGCCACCAGTGTATACTCTTGTGTGGACACAGGCAGCGGCGGGCAAGGTAGCCCAGTGGCATGGCCGGGAGAGGAAGATGGGAGGGCAGCCTCTCCCTCGAGCACTGGGAAGGGCGACTCCTACAACTGTCCCGTCTTCACATCTTTCTTTACGTGTTGCACCATGAGAGCAGTTGGAGAGGGGTGGCCTTGGCTGCCAGCTCCCACGAGTATTCCAGTGTAGGCATAATTGGGAAGGGGTAATCGCAAACACCCCGCTCCCTGCATGTTTCTGTGCATTCCCATGTGCTGAAGTGAACACACTGCTTTCCTGAGCGTCCACAAATGCAGACGCACAGACTCAAGGGTCTGGCCAGTGGAGGTGGCTGCCTTGGCGGAAGCTCTTCAGTTCCTGGTGAGGCAGGACGGGGATGGCTCTTTCCCGCGTACTGAGGCAGCAGCAGCTCATGAACACCTTGCCTCTGGCTCAGGAAGTGGCCAAAGAGAGTGTAGCAGAGCCCTGGCAGGGGTCCCCAGGTCTACCCAGGCAGCTCGGCCTCAGTGGGTGGAAACATCACAGCAAGTGCTTTCCGTTTCACATTTTTGGGTTTCACACTTCACGAAGCCCACCAGGCCGGTGAGAGAGAACAGAAGGATCAGGGGCTGGGAAACCTCTCACCAGCCCGGTGCAGACGCAGTCAGGCCAAGTGGTTTTTAGCAGCAGGTTGGGCACCGCATACAACCCTGACACTGTCAACAAGGAAACAGGTGGGCTGGGACTGGGATTCTGGGTGCCACCAGCCATGCATGGCTTTGAGGGTGTTCCTGTGTGGTGACTGTCACACAGACCAGAGGGCCTGGAATGACCTCGTCCACAGAGATCAACACCTGCCCGGGGGTTGCAGTGGACGACACACGGTCACTGGTGAGCAGGGACCGTGACAAGGGCTTCCTCCGGAGGCCGAGAGATGTCTACATTCTGCACAAAATTAAACACACAGAACGCTGACCATTTGCCAAGGACAGACAGTCACCACTACCCGCTTTGCGCATCGCTATAGCCGCTGGACTCACATCCTCACCCCGAGGAGCCCCGGTCACAGGACTTAGACCCCGACCTTTCCTAAGAGCCAGGCGTCAAGAGCCTCTTGACACGTGGTGGGTGACAAACACCAGAAAAAAGGTGAGGGATGGAGGACACCTCCGGTTCCTGCTTGCTCCTTGCAGGCAGGTCAGGCATTACCCAGAGTGAGGCCATCCCCGCCTCCTGCCTCAGGTCTGGGTCAGGTGGGGAGAAACAGCTGGCTGGGAAGGGGACCAGCTCCTGAGGGTGCCCTCCTCCCGGCTATGTCGGTGTGTCGGTGGACAGGTGTCAGATATGGCCCCGGCAGGCTGCGGACACCTCCTGTGTCTGAGAGCTGGGGCACCAGGCCCCCTGCACCTCCTGAACAGCACCCCTCCCCTGCCTCAGAACTGGGACAGAGCCCAGTTCTGTCCACAGCCGGCTGAGTTCAGGGCATCTCAGGCCTAAGGGATGGGGGTCAGAGACTCCCCTCAATTCTGTAAGACTATGTGATCCCTGATCTTGGTGGCCCAATGGAGTAGGTCACCAATGACCTGGGCCACAGCCCAGATCTGCAGGGAGGGAATCATGTCCGCTATGGCCACACTCCTGAGTTCACAGGGCTGGCCACTGGAATTGTAGGGGCAGGTGCAATTCTCACTGGGGGCAGGCTTCCCAAGGGCCCCTTTCTCACCACAACCTGTCCCCAAGGATGGGCCAGGACCTGGAGATCCTGCCCACCTTAAAAGGAACCATCCCGGAACCTGTGGCCAACAGAAGTTTGCCTCTCAGAAGTGCCTACCCAGAGGCAGGCAGGGTGCCTGCCAACTACCCCATGGCCATGTCGGCTCCTGCAAATGGACCGGGGCACCAGCCCCTGATGCTTGCTGGGTCCAGGGGCCTCTTTCACCATCACCCCATCAGTGCTGGGGGCCCAACACCTTCTGGGCTTTCCTCAGTACGAGGGGCCTGTTGGGACATCTACCCCTGAGACCTGTGTGTGCCAGACTGGGCCTTCATCGGACTCTCAGGGCAAACAGGGAAGAGGTTTACACAATGACTGGTTCTGGTGAGGGGAAGCAGCCTTAGGAAACAGGAGGACACATCCACACACCTCAGCCTGTGGGGCCCAAGGCCTGCCCCCTGGGCAGGGACCCAAGGCCCAACACGTCCCATTGTGGGTGGCAGCAGGCATGACTAAGGTCCCAGGAGCCTTCCTGGTGCAACAGACTCTGGGAATGGGGCCCAGAGGGGCGGTCCTGCTCTTGGCCTCAGTGGGAGAGGAAACCAAGATGGCAAAAGGATCCCACACGGGCATGAAGTGCTTCTGGGCAACACTTCAAGGAGCTTCTATTTTTAACGCTGGGGGAACACAGAACAGAGACGTGTCCTTCCGCAGGAAGGTCTCTACGCAGCACCGAGACACCCTCAGCCTCTGCATGGCCCTTTCCGCAACAAAGCAGGACATTTTTCATTTTTACTTTTTAAAGGTGCTCAGGTTGGACAGGTGCTCATGAGGCCTGGGCTGGTGGGACATGGAAGCGCCTGCCCCCTGTAGGCCTCTAGCTTCTGTTCTGGCCACAGCGTCACCCTGACAGAGAACTCAAGCTCACTCAGTAGATGCCCCAGCTGGGCCTGGCCCTGGTGGTTGCTGTGTCTGGACCCCCAGGAACGTGCCCACCACCCCAGCAGTGACCCGGCTGCTACCTGAGGCCTGTCTCGGTGCGTGTTCACAGCCGCCACATTCAGGAATATGGACTCCACTTTACAACCTGCCAAAGGGAAGATGCAAATCCATTCCCCCTCCTGAAAGGCAGCAGAGCCACAGGGGTAGAAGCTTCTCCCAGGAGGAGGCTTTCGGTGCTGTGGGGCTGAGCAGACGCCTCAGCCTCACTCCAGTCCTCCCACCTTGGGCAGCTCCGGAGGCCCCGTGAGGAAGCACTAGGCAGCGTGTCAGGCCCGAGCCTCTGGGCCACTGCCCAGCGCAGGCTCGCCAAGGAGCCCGGGCACCAGGCAGAGCCACAGTGAGGATGAGCGGCCCACCTCGGGGGCTGAGGGCGGTCTGAGAAGCAACAAGCCTAGCTCAGTGAGGGGTCACTACACTGAGCAGACCCTCACCCAGCCCTGTCTCACACACGAGGCGGGATCACCATGGTGCCAGGCGCTCAGTGCAAAGGGGGACGAGGCGATTAACATGCACTGGGATGACTTCAGCTGCCACTGAGTTATACAGTTATCGTCCCGAGGGCACAACCATGTGAGAGTGCCTCGTCCAGTGTTGAAGGGGAGGGGTCGGGACCCAGGAGGTTAGGAAGTTGCGTGAGGCCTCTGCTGGCAGAGCCCAAGGCAGAGGCGCATATTTTCAGGTCCGGGTCCTGGGGCCGTGGGGTTTTCTGGGGGATTTTGGAGAAACCAGTAGAAAAGACCCTCATGTGGGTGGGTGATGGTTAAGGAAGGATCACTGGGGAGGCTTCCTGTGGCCACAGGAATTAAAACAAAAAACATTTTATAGCAAATTGGGAAAGGTGGTGGGATGGAAGGAGGAGGAATGAGCCTCTAATGAAATTTTCAAGGGAGGGGTTTGCAGAAAACCACAGAACCCTGCAGACAGCCAGTCTGGCAACCAGGTCAGCATGCGGGAAGCTTCTTTACCATAAGCCACGGGGGTCAGCTTCAGGACCGTGTGCAGCGGACACTTGAGGTAAGGCAGCTGTTCTGTGGACACAGGCGGAGAGGGTTGGCGCCAGGGATGCCCAGGTGACAGTCCCCTTCGATCTCTCTCACACACACATCCCACCTCCCTAGGGGCAGCGTCCGCACCTGCTGCCTTGTCAAGGAAGTAGGCCAGGAGGCAGCGCATCACAGCCTGGTGGCAGATGACCAGCACGTTCTCTTGCCGCTCCAGCTCCATGATGACAGGCTCGAGTCGCTGGACCAGGTCCTCATAGGACTGCAAGGGCAAGTGGGAAGCATCCCTCAACCCAGCTCTGCGGGTAGGGATGGAGACCTTCTGGGTAGTGGGCTACCTTCTCCTGAACTCCTCACCATTCTGGGAGGTTGGTGAGGACTGGCAGTCTGACAAAGGGATCACCTCCCCTATCCCAGGGCTAGGTCCCAGTAGGACCGAGAGGGCAGGGCTGGGGCTTAGGCTGCATCCAAGGGGCCACCTCCATGCCCTTCCTGGGGCCCTTTGCTGAACCCTCAGCTGCTGGAATTCACATGCTGGCAACTGATGACAGGTGGAGAAGACACGGCTCCCTTCCTACCCGCCGCACGTGGAGTACACAGAACGAGGCTTGTAGGAAGGGGAAGCAAAAACCTCCCAAACTTCCCAGAGTGCAACCTGTCAGAATGCCTGAGCTCCCAGGAAGGACCCTCACAGTCTGCCTGCCCTGTACCTCCCCTGGGTGCCGTGAGGGAGCCCTTGGACCAACCCCGGTGACTGGCAGGTCTAGAGCTTTTCACTGGGAGACCCAGCCCTGGGGGTTCACCCCTGTTTGCACACAGTGAGCCGTCCTTCAGGAAAAAAAAAAAAGGCCTCAAGCTTGGAGCTGAGTTTGCCCCATGATTTGGTTGGGAGTAATACCAACATGACTTGTGCCAGCCCCTGGTATTTCTGGGGAAAGCCTAGATTGCTTCTTTTGGCAACTACCTTCCCTACCAATTTCCCCCCTGTATTCTCAAGTTTGAGCAGCCAGCTGCTTTGTTTCTTTTTACTGTTATCTGGTTTGGTTCTAAATCTGGGTTCTCCCTCACAGTATGATGTGGGGAAATATCAATGCTACCCGAAGCTGTCCTATTCCCGAGGACAGCACAGCATAGGCACCTGTGAGCCTGGCATTTGGGCGGGGGGTTTCGACATGTGTACGTGTATGTGTGTACGCAAACCTGTGCGTCTGTGGGAGGTATTTTTATTTGGCCACCTCCCCAGGTCACGTCCTAGAATTGGGAGATACATGAGTCAAAGGTGACACTGGGGGCTTCCCTGGTGGCGCAGTGGTTGAGAGTCCACCTGCCGATGCAGGGGACACGGGTTCGTGCCCCGGTCCAGGAGGATCCCACATGCCGCGGAGCGGCTGGGCCCGTGAGCCATAGCCGCTGAGCCTGTGTGTCCGGAGCCTGTGCTCCGCAACGGGAGAGGCCACAACAGTGAGAGGCCCGCATACCGCAAAAAAAAAAAAAAGGTGACACTGTTTCTACCCGGGGCCTGGGCTGAGGCGAGAGCCAGTCTGAGGGGAGGTGACAGTGCAGGTGACTTATGGTAGTCACGACTCACCTGGGGAAAATGAATCCCTAGGTCTGGATTCAGGGCTAGGGATGGTGTCTGGAGCCGCAGGGAGGATGGGGTCACCCTATGACACTCCCAGGGATGGGGAAAGTAAAGATGGGGAGTGATGGGAAACAGGGCTCCAGTAGGCCTCAGGGTTGGGATTCCTGGGCAGCACTGCTCACCCACCACCCAAGGAGGGGCCTGCAGCCTGGGCCACGGCTGAGAAGTGGTGGAGGTGACACACACACCCAGCCTGCCTACCTCTGAGGCCAGGCCCCTCCTGCTGCCCACGGAGCCTCTGCAGAGCCCCTCGGGGCCCTCAGTCACAGGTGGTCCTCCCAGGCAGGCAGCAGGTGGCTGGGATTAAGCCCCCATATCCCACCTACCTCCCCCTTGGGGTACCGGTACCGGTACTTGTCCTGGTCTCGCAGGGCAAATTCCAGTGGATAATGATCCTGAATTTCCTCGTAGGTCATTTCCTCACAGACGCCCTAGGGAGACACCGCAGTCATCACATCACCCACATCAGGCCCAGGGATCAGCCCTGTGTCAGGGAGAGGGCATTTCCTGGGCCACAGGGCCTCTCCCAGCTGGGAAGAGCAGGCACCCTGGGAAAACTAAGCAGGGGCAGCCTCACATTTGGAAAAAGCTATCACACGTCTTTTCCACCCACCCATCGTCCATCCATCCAGTTTATGCCATAAAAATAAACACAGAAATATTAACTATATGTCTTTTCTAATGTGTCTTTTTGTCTTCTGTGCTATGGAAATACTACAGCAGAGTATGGATTATTGTACAGGCTATAAAGTAAGATTTCCCTCATGTCATTCAGGATACACACACATGCACAGCATGGAGTATCGTACACAAATGCCATTTTAAAACAAAACAAAAGAGCCCAGGACAATGTGTGGACTGACCAGTGTCAGTCCTTCCAGGCTCAAGCCAAGAACCAGCACACAGGAGGTGCCCAGAGAGGAAGCAATAAAACGCCCGTAATAAAAAGCTGCTGGACTATTTACAATAGCCAGGTCATGGAAGCAACCGAAATGCCCATCGACAGACGAATGGATGAAGAAGATGTGGTACATATATACAATGGAATATTACTCAGCCATAAAAAGGAATGAAATTGGGTCATTTGTAGAGACGTGGATGGATCTAGGGACTGTCATACAGAGTGAAGTGAGTCAGAAAGAAAAAAACAAATATCATACATTAATGCATATATGTGGAACCTAGAAAATGGTACAGATGAACCGGTTTGCAGGGTAGAAATTGAGACACAGATGTAGAGAACAAACGTATGGACACCAAGGGGGGAAAGCGGCGGGGTGGTGGTGGTGGTGGTGTGATGAATTGAGCGATTGGGATTGACATGTATACACTGATGTGTATAAAACTGATGATTAATAAGGACCTGCTGTATAAAAAAATAAATAAAATAGGGCTTCCCTGGTGGCGCAGTGGTTGAGAGTCCGCCTGCCGATGCAGGGGACACGGGTTCGTGCCCCGGTCCGGGAAGATCCCACATGCCGTGGAGCGGCTGGGCCCATGTGCCATGGCCGCTGAGCCTGCGCGTCCAGAGCCTGTGCTCCACAACGGGAGAGGCCACAACAGTGAGAGTCCCGCGTACCGCAAAAATAAATGAATAAATAAATAAATAAAATAAAATTCAAAAAAAGATGTGAGAAACTATAAAGTGGGGGTCAGGAGAACAAACTGTGACACTATAATTCATAACACACACAATAAACAAATTATTCTGAAAAATAAAAAATAAAATAAAATAAAAAGCTGCTGGTTTCTACCTTTGTCCTCAGGGTTTTTTTCCTAGACAAAGCCTTGGGGGCAAAGTTGTCTATTAAAAAGGAAAGATGATGAGGAAAATTTAAACCTATAAATGCCTATATCAAAAAAAAAAGATCTCATATCACTAATCTAATCTTCTACCTTAAGATATTGGAGGGACTTCCCTGGTGGCACAGTGGTTAAGAATCCGCCTGCCAATGTAGGGGACAAGGGTTCGATCCCTGGTCCAGGAAGATCCCACATGCTGCGGAGCAACTAAGCCTGCATGCCACAACTACTGAGCCCATGTGCCACAACTACTGAAGCCTGCGTGCCTAGAGCCTGCACTCCACAACAAGAGAAGCCACCACAGTGAGAAGCCCACACACTGCAACGAAGAGTAGCCCCTACTCACTACAACTAGAGAAAGTCCACCCACAGCAACAAAGACCCAACGCAGCCAAAACTAACTAACTAAATTTATTTTATTTTTTATTTATTTATTTATTTTACTAAATTTATTTAAAAAAAAAAAAAGTTACTGGAAGAAGAACAAATTAAACCCAAAGCAAGCAGAAGTAAGGAAATAATACAAATTAGAACACAAATTCATTAAATAGAAAAAAGCAACGAAATCAAAAGTTGGTTCTTTGAAAAGATCAACAGAATTCACAAAACTTTTGCTAGACTGACAGGAAAAAGGAAAGCTCAAATTATTAAACCAGGAATGAAAGGTGGATATTACTACAAAGCTTACAGAAATAAAAAAGATTATAAGGGAATACTATGCACAATTATATGCCAACAAATAAGACAACTTAGGTGAAATAGGAAAATTCCTACAAAGACACAAACTACCTGTTGTGAGTTGAATACTTCCCCCCAAAAGATACGCTGAAGTCCTAACCCCTGGGAACTGTGAATGTGACCTTATGTGGAAATAGTCTTTGCAGATATAATCAAGTAGATGAGGTCCAATGACTGATGCCCTTTTAAGAAGGCCATGTAAAGACATAGAGAGACACACACAGGGAAGAAGCCCATGTAATGAGGGAGACAGGGATTGCAGTGATGCACCTATAAGCCAAGGAATGTTGGCAGCCACCAGGAACCTGCTAAAAATATGGGCATTAAAAGGGATTGGGGGCAGGGGCTTCCCTGGTGGCGCAGGGGTTGAGAGTCCTCCTGCCAATGCAGGGGACACGGGTTCGAGCCCTCTCCGGGAGGATCCCACATGCCGTGGAGCAGCTAAGCCTGTGCGCCACAACTACTGAGCCTGCGCTCTGGAGCCCGTGAGCCACAACTACTGAGCCCACATGCCACAAATGCTGAGCCTGTGCGCCTGGAGCCTGTGCTCCGCAATAGGAGAGGCCACTGCAGTGAGAAGCCCACACGCTGCAACGAAGAGCAGCCCCCGCTCTCCGCAACTGGAGAAAGCCTGTGCGCAGCAACACAGCCAAAAGATAAATAAATAAATTTATAAAATAAACGTGATTGGGGGGGACTTCCCTGGTGGCACAGTGGTTTAGGAATCCACCTGTCAATGCAGGGGACATGGGTTCAAGCCCTGGTCCAGGAAGGTTCCACATGCCACAGAGCAACTAAGCCCGTGTGCCACAGCTACTGAAGCCCATGTGTGCCTAGAGCCCGTGCTCCACCACAAGAGAAGTCACCTCAATGAGAAGCCCACACACCACAATGAGGAGTAGCCCAAAGCCTGTGTGCAGCAACCAAGACCCAACGCAGCCAAAAATAAATAAATTAATTAAAAAAAAAAAGATTAGGGGGATTCCCTGGCGGTCCAGTGGTTAGAACCAAATGCTTTCACTGCTGAGAGCCTGGGTTCAATCCCTGATTGGGGAACTAAGATCCCACAAGCCACAGTGTGGCCAAAAAAAAAGTGATTATGGTGATGGCTCAGAAGGAAGTGAAGGACAGTAGAGCAAGCCTCTATTGCCTTAGAGAATACGTATATTATCATGAACAGAATGTTGCTAGAAATATGAATGTTTAGGGACTCCTCTGGAGGTCCAGTGGTTAGGACTCCGTGTTTTCACTGCCGTGGCCCCAGGTTCAATCCTTGGTCAGGGAACTAAGATCACGCAAGCTGTGTGGCGCGGCCAAAAAAAAAGAGAGAGAGAAAAGGCAATCTTTATCATAAAGCAGCAGAGAACTTGGCCGAACTGTGTTCTAGTGTGGGCAGCTATAACAAAAAAGGCAGATAGGGGCTTCCCTGGTGGCGCAGTGTTTGAGAGTCCGCCTGCCGATGCAGGGGACACGGGTTCGTGCCCCGGTCCGGGAAGATTCCACATGCCACGGAGCTGCTGGGCCCGTGAGCCACGGCCGCTGAGCCTGCGCGTCTGGAGCCTGTGCTCCACAACGGGAGAGGCCACAACAGTGAGAGGCCCGCGTAAAAAAAAAAAAAAAAAAAAGGCAGATAATGACAAGTGATAAGGAGGATGCAGAGAAATCAGAACCCTCATACACTGCTGGTGGGAACGTAAAATGGTGCGGCCACTTTGGAAAACAGCCTGGCAGTTTCTAACAAGCTTAAATGGAGTTAACATGGGGGACTCCCTGGTGTCCCAGTGGTTGGGACTCTGTGCTTTCATTGCCAAGGGCCTGGGTTCAATCCCTGGTCAGGGAGCTAAGATCCCACAGGTCACAGAGCACAGCCAAAATAAAAAAACAAACAAAAAAATGTAGAGTTAACATATGACCTAGCAATTCCACTCCTGGCTATCTACCCAAGAGAAATGAAAACATGTCCACACAAAAACCTGTACATTCAGAGCAACATCATTCCTAAAGCCAAAAAATGGCAACTACCCAAATGCCCATCGACTGGTGAATGGATAAATAACATGTGGTATATCCATACAATGGGATATTATTCGGCAATATACAGGAACAAAATACTGATACATTCTACCACAGGAGGAAGGAAATGTCCAGAATAGGCCAGTCTATAGAGACAGAAAACAGATTGGTGGTAGCCTAGGGCTGGGGGGAAGGACTGGAAGGAAATGGGGGTATGGGTACAGGGTTGCTTTCTGGAACAACAAAAATGTTCTAAAATTGATTGTGGTGATGGTTGCATAACTCTGTGAATATACTAAAAACGATTGAATCATACAATTTAAATAGGTGAACTGTATCATACGTGAATCATATCTCGATAAAGCTGTTGTTTTCAAAAAAGGAAAAATAAGACAGTAGATTGTGGATTGGGCTAAGAAAAAAATCACAATGTTAAAATAGAAGACGAGCCCAAGGCTGTTTACCAGAACAGAGGAAAGAACAAAGATAAACATGGAAAGATGACTAACAGATCATAGATACTAGAATAGTTTCCAAACTAAAGAAAAAGAAGGGAATCCAGTGTATCTAGGAAAATAATCGGATTAACCTCAAAAAAAAAAAAAAAGATCAGGGCTGCCAAGGTTTCTCTGAGAAACCAAATGCTCCAGCCATATCTGTGCCCTTGGAAGGCAGACACCAGACCCCTAACCTGCGTCAGGGAGCTGCTATTTGCACGAGAAAGAAATCAGGGCTGGAAACCTCCTGTAGCTCCCACCAGCCACAGCTGATGAAAGCCCACAAAATGGGTTAAATGAGCTATAAAACGGGTCACAGAAATTGCTTACTCTTTTGAAAGAGTTCATCAGTTCTAAAGAAGAGCTACAACAGATAAAAAAAAAAAAAAAAGCCATGATGCTATACTCTGCCCAATTACAGTAAAAAAAGAAAAAAAAAGGGCAGAAAGGAAACAAATGGAAATAACACATCCTCATAATTCCCAACAGAATCAAGAATTATTTTCCTGTTACTAATTTTGATAAGTATATTTTAGTTATTCCTTTATTTACAAGCATTCTCCTTAAGAATGTTTTAGAAAAGCTGTAAGGTAATGACTACTGGAATAAAAACACTGCTTGCCTTCCAAATCACAGAAAAGATGATGTTTATACAGAAAAAAAAAAAAAGAGATGAAAAGAAATCTGCAACGTACTGGGGAAAAAAAAGGACAAAGATAGCGATTGTAATAATAAATATGAATGGGTTTAGATTCCTAAACGAAAAAAGCTCTCAGGCCAAAAAATAAACCAAAGATATGTTCCTTTCATCTAAAGAAATGACAGAAAAAGGTTAAAAATAAAAGGGAGTAGGCATAACAAAAAAAACATGGACAAAAAGCAAGGATGGCAAATTAAAACCAAAGTGAGATACCACCTCACACTCATTAGAATGGCTACTGTAAAAAAAAAAAAAAAAAAAAAAAAACAGAAAAATAACAAGTGTTAGCACAGATGTGGAGAAATCAGAACACTCGTGCACTGTTGGTAGGAAAGTATAATGGTGCAGTTGCTATGGAAAAAAGCATAGCGGTTCCTCAAAAAAATAAAAATAGAATTACCATATGATCCAACAATTCCACTTCTACATAGGTACCAGAAAGAAATGAAAGCAGTGTTTCAAAGAGAGATTTATATACCCATGTTCATAGCAGCCCGATGCACAATAGCTAAAAGGTGGAAGCAACCCAAATGTCCATAGATAAATGAATGGATAAGCAAAATGTGGTATATACATAAATGGAACCATATTCAAGTTTAAAAATGTGATTCTGACATATGCTACAACATGGATGGATCTTGAGGACATTATGATAAGTGAAATAAACCAGTCACAAAAAGACAAATACTATATGATTCCACTTATGTGACATACTTAGAGACAGAAAAATCATACAGACAGAATCAAAGAGACAGAAAGTAAAATGGTAGTTGTCAGAGGCTGGGTGGGGAGGAGAAATGGGGGTTATTGTTTAATGGGTATAGAGTTTCCATTTTATAAGGCAAAAAGAGTTCTGGAGATGGGGACTTCCCTGATGGTCCAGTGGGTAAGACTCTGCACTCCCAATGCAGGGGGCCCAGGTTCAATCCCTGGTCAGGGAACTAGATCCCGCATGCATTAAGTAAAGAAGATCCCACGTGCCACAACTAAGACCCCACACAGTCAAACATAAAGTAAATAAATAAATCTGCATGCCACAACTAAGAGTGCGCATGCTGCAACAAAGATCCCACATGCCGCAACTAAGACCCGGTGCAACCTAAATAAATATTTAAAAAGTAAATAAATTTATAAACATTAACATGGTTACAAAAATAAAACTATTAAAAAAAAGAGTTCTGGAGATGGATGGTGGTGATGACTGCACATTCTGAATGTATTTATTACCACTGAACTGTGCACATAAAAATGGTTGTTAAGATGATAAATTTTATGTTATGTGCATTTTACAAAAAAAAATTGGAAAAAGAAAAGCAGGGATGATAATATTCAAATTCGTCAAAGTATAAATCCATGCAAAAAGTGTTTTATATTGAAACAGGAACCATCCAAAATGAAGGCTGAGCCACAGTGGAGTAACTGGTACCAGATTTGCTCTCAGCCCAACATAAACAATTCAAAAGAACTAGACAAAATGTATGCAACAATTGTTTGTAGACACTAGACAACAGGCAGAGCAGGGTTGTGATCCTCCAGAAGGGACACAAGGAGCCTACGACTGCAGCAATTTACTGCAGGCACTTCCTGGACTGCAGAGCATCACAAGAAAAGAAGAAGACACAAAAAAGAACAAAACGGAACCCCTAGAGCTTAAAAACATAACGCCTGAAATATAAAGTTCATTGGATGCTGGATGAGTTTAACAAAAACAGCAGTAAAGATAAGTGAGCTTGAAGATATAGCAATAGAAACTATCCAAACAGAAACTTGGAAAGAACAAAAGACTGAGAAACAATGAACAGAAGCTCAGTGACCTGTGGGATTGTCCCATAGGTTCTATACACTATACCAAATGGTCCAAGAAGTTGGAGTCCAGGGTAGGAGACAGGGTAGCAGAAAATATATTTAAAGAAATGATATCTTAAATTTTTTTTCAAACTCATATTTAGAAACCCAGAAATCCAAGAATCTCAATGAACTCCAAGCAGGATAAACATAAAGTAAAACATACCAAAGCACATCATAATCCAACTGCTTAAAATCAGTAATAAAGAGAAAATAGAGTAAAAGAAGATACACTATATACAAAACGAAGATAAGAATGACAGAAAACTCCTTGCTAGAAAACAGTGTGACCCAGAAGACAATAGAGGTGGTCCAATGGTGGTCCAGTGGTTAAGAATCCGCCTTCCAATGCAGGAGACAAGGGTTTGATCCCTTGTTGGGGAACGAAGATCCCACATGCCACGGGGCAACTAAGCCCATGCACCGCAACTAGAGAGAAGCCCACGCACCACAACTACTGAGCCCGTGCTCCCTAGAGCCCGCGTGCCACAACTAGAGAAGCCCACACGCCGAAACTAGAGAAAAGCCCGCATGCTGAAATGAAGAGCCTGCGCACCACAGTGAAGACCCAGTGCAGCCAAAAAAAAAAAAAAAAAAAAAGAAGAAGAAGACAACAATGGAACAGCACCTTTTACATGCTGAAACAGAAGGAAGTCTGTGCTGTTTCCTCTCATTTGCCCCTCCATATCCTTCTGCTTCTCCACCTGCTCTCTGCCCCAGGACGTTGACCTTTGTGCATGCATCTACAAGGCTCCCATGGCCACTAATGTCTTGCTGGGCTAGGCCACGGGGAACACTGGCAGGAGGTCACAGGGAGGGAGGAGAGTGAGGCTGAGATGTTTATTCTGACTCCTTCCTGAAGAAGTTGCTTTCAGTGGTCTAGGCCCTCACCCAAGGTTCCATCCCACCAGGCTGCCCTTTACTCACTGCTCCCTTGTCCCCAGGTTCCTATATCCTCTCTCTCCTCTGCCCAAGGGAAGCAATGGTCCCTGTTGTTACGAGGTCCCTATATCCTGCCCATTATCTTTGAAAAAAGGTCCTTTTATAAATCCTCATTGAATTAACCTAATTGGAGTGGCCATCTGTTTCCTTTTATGTCCCACAAATTACTAAGTCATGAATTTTACTTTATAATAAAACATCAAAATATGTGAAGAAAAAAGATAAAATAATGTAAAATTCTTGAAAATGCAAGAAAAATCAACAAAATTATAATTAGAGTGGATTTAACATTCAACTATTGATTTATGATGATCAAACAGAAAAAAAAGACAGAAAATTTGAATGATATAATTAAAGTTGAAATTAATGAGATACACAAACTTTTTCTTTTGAAAATTTTCAACCATATAGAAAAGTACAGGGCTTCCCTTGTGGTGCAGTGGTTGAGAATCCACCTGCCAATGAAGGGGACACAGATTCGAGCCCTGGTCAGGGAAGACCAGGGAAGACCCATGTGGGGCAGGGAAGACCCCACATGCTGCAGAGCAACTAAGCCTGTGCGCCACAACTACTGAACCTGCGCTCTAGAGCCTGCATGCCACAACTACTGAGCCCACACGCTTAGAGCCCATGCTCCACAACAAGAGAAGCCACTGCAATGAGAAGCCCGCGCACTGCAACGAAGAGTAGCCACCGCACACCACAACTAGAGAAAGCCCGCGTGCAGCAACAAGGACCCAACGCAGCCAAAAAATAATAATAATTAATAAACAATAAATAGACTTTCAAAAAAAAAAGAATATACAACAGAAACACAAGGCACTTAAACTGGGAAGGTAACAACTGGATTATCCTTATTTCAGAAGATATGACAGGTCCCTGAGATAAAGCTAAGATAATCAACTGAAAAAGTACTAGAGCAAATAAAAGAATGGTCACAGGTTTTCTGTGGACCAGCAATAACCAGACGGGGGACAAGATCTTATTCACAAAGAGGCTTCCTCCATGAGGCCAGGTGGCCCAAGCTCCCAAGGGACCCTCTGGAGATGTCCCTGGTTAACAGCCCACTGTCAGCCTTCCTGGCCTGGCTCCCTACATGAATGCTGTGCTTGTGGCCCCTCCCATCTCATAATGTCATGGACGCCCCCTTTCCCTTACCCAATCTTTTCCAGCGGGGATGGATTCCATGGCATGTGGCTTCATCATCTTCCTCCCTACCTACTCCTCACCTCCTCTGTCCAACTTGATTCCATCTCATCCATAGGGACACAATTGAACAAGCTTGCGAGCTGAATGAGTGTCTACCTTTTCCACAGCTGCATCCATCTGCTGGGGGTGGAGGATCGCCCCCAGAACACAGACAAGGGGGCCACAGAAGACTCCTGGTCTCCAGACAAGCCAACTCTTCCCCTTTGCTAACGCCCACTGGAAACTCCTCCTTCCTTTCACTCTTGAGTGAAACCTCCATGAAGTTCTGAGATACAGCACTCTATAGCCACCTGCACCCCTCTCCTCTACTGATACCCTGGAATCTGGGCCTCCGCCACCACTCAGGGCCTCCTGTCGTCTCATTCTCTCCCTTTCTACCAGCCCCTCACCATCAGCTTACACACGGCCAAGTCTCCCTTGACTCTGAGTCCCTTGCCCCCCACTCACTTCCCTACCCATTCCCACCGGGCACCAACCCAGTAGGCTCATGCCAAGAATCCTAGTGGTCTTATGACATCCCAATGGTCAGTTTGGAGCCTGGCCTCACTCCCCCTCCCTATGGTATCTCACCCCACTGACCACTGCCTCCTCCTCTCTGCCTTAACTCCCATGACCCCATCAGCCTGGTTTCCCTTCCACCTCACCAGACACCTGTCCATAGCTTCCTCCACAGCCCCTTAAATGCCAGGGTTCCCCTGGGTTCTGTCCTGGGCCCTACTTTGCCTCCCTCAGCCACCTGATCCATTCCACAGTTTCAAGCACCATGTCTGTGGGGGGGATGCCCAAGCCCCACCTCTCTTTGGAGATCGGATTGGCTCCTGGGTACCTGCTCTTGAACATCTCCCAGGAACGTCTTCCTTTCATTCACTACATATTTACTGAGCACTTACGATGTGGTGAACAAAATAGATTAGTTCCTGCCCTCAGCTGAGCTCATCACCTTCCTTGCCCCAGAACCCTTCCCAGTGGCTGGAAATCTGGAGCCATCCTAGATCCTTTTTAGACCCCTGGCTGGGCATCAACAGCCTCTATCCTTTCATTAGGATCTTGGTCCCCAGCACCTGGCCCAGTTCCTAGCACAGAGTAGCCTCACATAAATACGTGATAAATAAATGAAGAAACATCCCTCAAGTCCATCTACTCCTTTTTCACTGCCGCCACCCAAGTTCCAGATGTCATCACTTCACCAGGCCATTGCAAGGACCTCTAACTAGTCTCCCTTCTCCGGCTTGTCCCCCCACCTCATCCCAACAAAACAATTCTATCAGTTGGGGTGATCTTTGTAGGATTCAAATCTGATCTCGAGACTTCCATATCAGGCAATGGTAGACTAGCTTGCTTTAGACTAACACTCCACTGAGAGCTACTAGAAAAGCCAAACCGAAATAAATAAATAAATAAATAAATCTGTTTGATATCACCCTAGAGCCACAAGGCAGAGAAGACCTGAGGGGCCAAGATCCTGAAGTGAAGGGAAGCCCAAGGAGATGAACCTGGTATATGGCATCATTTTTCCCTTTGAGGTTTTGTTGATTTGAAAGTGGCAGTTAAAAGCATGACAAGCCAGCTGGTAGGCAAAATGGCTGAAGAGGGTCAAAAGGTATAAACTTCCAGTTATAAGATAAATAAGTCCTGGGGATGTAATGTACAGCATGGTGATTATAATTAACAATATGTATCATATATTTGAAAATTGCTAAGAGAGTATGTCTTGAAAGTTCTCATCACAAGAAAACTAAAATTTGTAACTATGTGGTGATGGATGTTAACTAAACTTATTGTGATAATTATTTCACAATACATACATCCATCAAATCATCACTTTGTACACCTAGATAGTTATATACAAAAGAAGGGAAGGAGGGAGGCAGGGAAGGAGGGAGGGATGAATCAGAACCCTAAACAATAATGAAATGTTAAAGAGAAAGCTCTCCCTGACCCCTTTCAACACTGTCACCCTGGGTGAGTGCAGCTGTGCCCAGAGCTGGGCAGGGGAGGGAAGAGATGGTGATTACCGCATCAATCTCGTTGAGAACTTTCCACTGCTCATAAGGCACACCCAGGGCCTCAGCCGTCTGGATTGTCCTCTTCATCTGGCTTGTCCAAACCTTTAGGTCCTTGATGTTCTGATCCCTGATGAACTGGGCCAGACTCCTGGCAAACTGAAACACATCACAAGCAAATTCAGATGCACAGGTCCTGGGCTGCCCTCAAAGGGTCCATGGGGCCCAGCCTTAGAGAAAACAGTTTTGGTAAAAAACACGAACTAACTCTCGATGACACCGACACCCACACCCACAAGTGCTGTCCCTGTGCATTCTTCCGAGATCCTCAGTGTAGTTCCAGCTGTGGGTCATCAGGTCCCCTGCCAGTGCTCACCCCCCGACCATGTACCCTAGGCTGTATGACCTTCCCACTGAGGTTTCAGTATCTCCCCTGGACTGTGGCACAGCATCAGCTGCATTGTAGGGACTCAGCTCACTCCCAGAATGGCATGCCTCTCCAGGGAAAGGGAACCAGCTGGTGAGAGCTCGCGTGCAAGCCAGAGATTCAGGCATCTGCCGGGTGACCTTCCCTATAGAATGGGAACATTCCGGACTGAATGAGGTCATCCACCTGGATTGCATGTTAGCTGGAGTCCAGCACCAGCACACGCACATGCACACAGAAATAAACACACACAGACACACACACACACACAGACACACACACACACACACACACACACACGCTGACCTCCCTGCCCCGGGCGGACAGTCCTGGGTCCCCGCCAATCCGGCCCTTGAGGTTGAGCTCGCTCTCCCCGTGCCGGCAGAGGTAGATGGAGCGGGGCGTCACGTGGATGTTCATGAGGTAATACACAATGCGGCTCTGGATGTGGTCAGCCACGCGGTTCACGATGTAGCTCTGCCCCACGTCCATAATCTTGATGTAGGACAGATCCCTTTCCAGAGAGGGTAGAGAGAAGCCTGTGAGTGTGACCGGGGTCCTTGAGGCCACGCCCTGCCAGCTCCAGGAACCATCCTCAGAGCCTTGCATCTCTGACCCCACCAGGCTTGAGACCACAACACACAGGACTGCCAGCTGGTACGCGGGTGATGGGGGTGAGGTGGGAGCAACACGACACGCATGACATACAGACAAACCCCGTGAGAGGTGCTCCACACTCATCATGCTCCCAAAAGGTGACATTCAAAGCGAGGGGTCAGTCCTACCACATCGGGACCTTCATCGCTGCTCTATGTCCCCCGGGCCCCTCTTGCCTACCTATGAGCTCTCAACGTCCTATCTGTAAGGTGAACAAGAGACAGTTTTTCCAGGATTGACCTGGGAGTAGTTGGCAAACGTGCTTCTCCTCCAGTCTTCCTGGTCAGCCATCCATGGGCCTGGCCTTTCCTTCCCCCAGCGAACCCTCCCCCAAGAACCCAGCCCGGGTCATGTGTGTGTGCCGAGTGGTTGCCATGTCCCACACCAGGCAGCAGGTGGACGAGACAAGAAGCACAGGAGGATGGTGCTGGTGGCAGCAGCCAATAAGCCCAACTCCGCCGCTTTCCCTGCTTTGGACCAGTGCAGCCCTGCAGCGTGGAGAACAGAGCCACAAGGAGCAACGCCATGCTGGGGGGAGACCAGGAGAACCACAGAGGCCGGGGCAGCAGCACCGGATCAGCGCCAGCGTCGCTGAGGGGACTCAGTCCAGGGACTGTCCCTCAAACATCCCAGAAAACATCCCCCCAGCAGTCACTTGACTTCTTTCGTTCGTAACTATATATTCATACGTAATTATAAACAACCCAAGTATAAGTTCATATTTCCACCCTTTTCACTTAATGCTACATAACATACACTTTCCCATGTCTCTTCAGCATGATTTATAAGGACTGTGTAATACTTTATTCAGTTATTAAAGTTAACTTAATTACTTAAGCGTTAACTTAATTACTTAAGTGTTATTCACTTAACCACTGCCCCCATTTCTGCTATAATACAGGAGTTGGCAAACTATGGCCAGCAAGTCAAACTCAGCCTGGTTTTGTAAATACAGTTTTATGGGAACACAATCATGCTTATTTATTTACGTATCATCTATGTTCCTTTAGTACTAAATGGCAAAGTTAAGTAGCTGCAACGGAGACTGTATGCCCCCAAAGCCTAAAATATCTACCACCTGAGCCTTTACGGAAAGAGCTTGCCGGTGGCTGGCTGCTGTCCCCACCCAGCACTCAGTCCCACAGATCCCTGTTCTGGAGGGAGGCGGGCGGGGCTCACAAGCACTGGTTACTGCTAGCTGTTAGTAGGCAGGGTCTGGGCACCCCTTCCCCTTCTCAAAATACAGACCACCCACTGAAAGGAGAGCGTGTACTGTTTGCAAAAGCCTTGTGGGAAGACCCTCTGAATAGAAAACAGGCTTGATTTTCTGATGAAATAGCAGAAAACTGTGACTCACAGAGCTCCAGATAAAGCAGCTACGGTTCTGCAAGTCACCCCTGGGCCATGATTTCCACCCCGAGGAAAGAAACAAAAAAGGACAGACCATCTCTGCCCGCGGAGGTGGTCCCTCAGCCACCACCTTGAGGAGCCACAGGAGGCAGCCGAGTGGACCCCACCTACCACCCACCGCAGCCAAGGACACAGTGCTGCCCTGCCTCACCTGTCCAGGTCCTCGTCCAGCGACTCATATGAATTCTCATAGCACTCGATGCGCCTCATGAAATCCTCCGTGGCCTCATCGCTGTCGTGGTTGACATAGTCAGGGCTGCCCAGTTTCACTTGCTGCCGGGGTCAGGCACAGAGCAAGGACACATCAGGGCCAGAGGCCAAGCAGGTCGGAGACCAAGGAGGATGCTGGGTTGGGGGGAGGCTGGGCAGGAGGATTGGCCTCCCAGGGGCACTGGTCCCATTAGGAAGAGCCCAGTGGCTCCCTGGTCCCAGCTCCCATACCAGTGCTAAGAGAGTATTACTGAACATCCTGTGACCGCAGTCCCTCATCTTTGGGGGATGAGGGACTGCGATCGGGTGGGCAGTCCCCACCTGACCCAGAGATCTACCGCCTTCCCCCCTACCCACAATGTTCAAGAAGACCAAGTTAAGGTCGGCCCAGGCACCAGCCTAACCTGGAGATGGACCTCACTGTCACAGGCCATCTTGGCTGTATTACTGCTCCCACAAGGGCAGATGCACCACTCACCACGATGTTGGCAGCTATGACCTCAGGATCCACACAGATGGACTCAACAAAAAAGGTCTGCAGCAAAGACCAGGGTGGGCAGGAGGGAAGGAACCAGAGACACATTTAGGGCCCTGAGCCTGGCTCCCTGGAGCTCCCTACCCACTGAGGGCCATGCTGCCCAGAGGCCCTTCTTCAGGGGGTGGGGTCAGGTCAAGGAGCACAGAACCAAAGCAGGTGCTGCTCTATGAAGGACTCTCCCACCAAGACCCCCACTTCCTCAGAAAGATAACTCCAGGTGGAGAGAAAAATCAATATCCCAAATCCACTCAGGAGCCCACCTGCCTGAGGCCAGTGGGCCTCAGGAGGCCGAGAAAGTGGCCCCAGAGGGCCCGAACGTGCCACAGCCCAACCAAGGAGGTAAGCCAAGGAGGCCTCACCTTGTAGCCATTCTGTTCCCCAAAATTAAAGATGGTCGCTCTCCGTTCTCGGGTGGTATTTGTTGCATCAAAAACCTAGGACCAAAATGGGGTTAACTCACCCTCTGGTCCTGGAGAGGGTGGGAGGCCACCCGACAGCTGTAGCACAGGGACTGGATTTCTCATCAGGACCAGTTGCCGTTTGGCCATCCGCCTGGCCAGTCTCCTTCAGACCTGCAATGGCTGGGCTGGTCCTCCTCTTCCTTGGGGAGCACCCCAAGGAAGCTGGAAGCAGGGCAGCAGGCACTCACTCACAAGACTTCCAGTGAAACTAGTTAAACTTGTAGAACTAAACCCACGTTTACTTCCACTCCATCCTGTCACCCCAGTAAAATGGGAACAGGAGAGGAGAGGAGATGGGAAATGTCAACACAGTTTTTTAAGATAGACACATGGTAACTGGCTCAGAGAAACAGAGAAAACCAAACACAAACCTACACCAACCAGAGCACACCTGCTTGTGCAGAACCACGGTAGTCAGGAACAGGGCACAGGCATCTCTGAAAAAAGGGACAAGTGTGCAGAAGAAACGGGAGGACTGGCTGGTGGTGCAAGTGGAGCCCCAGGCCCCCTCCTTGCCTCCTCCAGGCAGGCTGTGACCGCCCCCCTGGGGCCTGCCCAGCACTCAGGGGCAGCCCACCCAAGCAGCTTTTAGAGCGTAACTTTTTACAAAGGGCATTTGACCAGGGCTCACTGGATGCTCCAGCAAAACCTCTAACATGAAAAACAAAGACTAAATCAAACAGAATAAAAGGAACTTCAAGAAATGAGGACAGGGAGGGACTTCCATGGTGGTGCAGTGGTTAAGAATCTGCCTGCCAATGCAGGGGACACGGGTTCGATCCCTGGTCCGGGAAGATCACACATGCCGCGGAGCAACTAAGCCTGTGCACCACAACTACTGAGCCTGCGCTCTAGACCCTGCGAGCCACAACTACTGAGCCTGCGCTCTAGACCCTGAGAGCCACAACTACTGAAGCCTGCAAGCTTAGAGCCCGTGCTCCACAACAAGAGAAGCCACCACAATGAGAAGCATGCACACCAAAATGAAGAGTAGCCCCCGCTCACCACAACCAGAGAAAGCCTGCGTGCAGCAATGAAGACCCAACGCAGCCAAAAATAAATAAAAAATAAATAAATTCATTTAAAAAAAAAAAGAAGATGGGAGGGGAGTGGGGATTCAGTTGTGAGAAAGCGGCGGGGGTGGTTTAACAAAGTAAAATATATGACATTTCTCTGAGCTGCTGGAGAAGAGTTTCCTGATGGAAAGGGTCCCCCCAAGGACCCAGCATTGTGGAGAAGACCCACCATAAAGCACATCACCTTGAAGACCCCTAAAAGCTTCCCCAGAGGAAGGGGCATGAGAAGCCCCCAGTTTCCTCTAGGAAATAAAACTTTTCTTTTTTTTTTTTTGCGGTACGCGGGCCTCTCACTGTTGTGGCCTCTCCCGCTGCGGAGCACAGGCTCCGGACGCGCAGGCTCAGCGGCCATGGCTCACGGGCCCAGCCGCTCGGCGACATGTGGGATCTTCCCGGACCGGGGCACGAACCCGTGTCCCCTGCATTGGCAGGCGGACTCTCAACCACTGCGCCACCAGGGAAGCCCTTTTCTTTCTTTTTTTTTTTTAACTTATTTTTGCCCGCAACGTGCAGCTTGTGGGATCTTAGTTCCCTGACCAGGGATTGAACCTAGGCCCTCAGCAGAAAGAGCATGAAGTCCTAACCACTGGGACTGCCGGGGAATTCCCTAGAAAAAAAAACTTTTAAGGAGGATCAGCAAATCAGAATGACATCAGACTTTCCCACAGCCACTCTAGAAGCCATAATACAATGGAGCAATGTCATGAAAATTCTAAAGGAAACGTTCTTTCCACCCATCCATCAAATGTGAGGATAAAGAAAAGACATTTCTACACATGCAAGGTCTCACAAAATTTACTTCCCAAGTACCTTTCTCAGAAAGCTATTAGAGGATGTGCTCCAACAAAACAAGTCAGTAAAGCAAGGAAAAGCAAGACATGGGATCCAAGAGCAGGGCATTCAACTCAGGAGGGAAGAGAAGGAAATTCCCAGGGTGACAGCTGTGCCACAGACAGACCTAGAGGGCAACTGATCTAGATGGGGCTGGGGGACAGAGCTCCAGGATGCATGCCTTCAAAAGGAAAAAGGAAGGAAAAAATAGCCCGTGTTTGACTACATAGGGTTGGGGTAGGGCCCTTTCCTGCAGACACCCTTGCTCAGCCTTGTCCCACCTGTCCATCTGACTGGAGGGTCCAACACAGAGGGGGAATTCCCTTACCCAGCATTCAACTGATTCCTGGAATAGCCACCAAATGTTGGGCTGGATGCTCTCCACACCAGGAGAAATCACATTTGCTAAAGACTTAGGTAACATGACACCTCTAACTTGTGGAGTGGCCAAGAATGTGAGTATTCAGAGGGAAGTCCAGCAGGGTCAAACACAACCACAAGCCCAGAGGGAAATTCCTGGCCCACCTCTGGCCTCTGGCTTCTTCCAGCACAGCAGTTGCAGACTTCTTCCCAGGGGCTGGCACCCAGTGGTATCTAGGGCCACATACACCCTGCCTTCCCCTCCAGATGCCTGATAAGTAAAGGGGTAGAAGTATGTGGGCTCCCATATGTCACTCCCAGATACCACCAGGGTGTTATACTCACCGCCACATGCCCCCCCTCCTCACTAAGGAACCGCCGAACATCTCGGAGGGCTGCCAGGGCACACTGCCTTCAGAAAAGAAAACACAGGTCAGCCAAGCACCTAACTTGTTGCTGCAGGGCAGTAGGTCAGGGATATATCCTATGCCAGATAGGAGACGGGGCAGCCCCTGGGGCCCCTTCTCTCTTCTCAAGGTTTCTCTTTCCTTGGGAAGATTTTCAGTGTTTGGTAACCCTGCTCCTGTAGGTGGAAGGCTATGTGTTTCTGGCCATCAGGAACTTTTTTTTTTTTTTAATTGGAGTATAGTTGCTTTACAACATTGTGTTAGTTTATACTGCACAGCAAAGTGAATAAGCTATACGTATACATATATCACCTGTTTTTGGATTTCCTTCTCATTTAGGTCACCACAGAGCATTGAGTAGAGTTCCCTGTGCTATACCAGTAGGTTCTCATTAGTTGTCTATTTTATACATAGTATCAGTAGTGTATATATGTCAATCCCAATATCCCAATTCATCCCACCACCCCCTTTCCCCCTTGGTATACATACAGGAATACTTTTTGAAATACCACTTTTCTGTACTTTCCTTCTTCATCTCATCATGTACAAATCCAGCCTGCCATTTTGCCATATTCATGATTTCTAAGTGTCATGCATTTCCCCTGACTATCAAAATAAGCACTTCTAAAACCAGACACTCCCTTGTGTGTGTGTTGGGGGCAGGGCAGGCGGTGCAGGTGGTGGGAAAGGAGAGACAGTACTGCTGGCCCCCAAGGCAGCATTAAGCTTAATGTTCAATTTTCCTTTCTAGAAGGGAGATGTGGACTAAGAATGCCACCTGGTGTATCAGCAAACAAAGGGTGTTGCAGCCATCAAGCTATCAGCCACTGCAGCCACCCCCAAAGGGGCCCCCTCAGGGGACTCAGAATGGGAAAGAACAGGACACTGGCCCCAGAGAGCTGAGGTGCCTATCAAAGGAATGATTTCAATGAGCCCACACATGGCACCTACCTTACCTCTGCAGAGCAGTCCCTCAGTTATCTGAGAGGCTGTCTTCTAGGCTTAAGTCCTCAGTTTTGTTCACTGAATAAAACAGAAGTCTCAACTTTTAGGCTGTTCCTTTCTTTCAGTGGACCAAGAACGCCCTACATGATCCCTTCTGGAGGAGGGTGCCGTGTCTCTGCCTCTCGCACCCGGGTCCACAGGTGCTCCGGAAGG
Source organism: Delphinus delphis (assembly GCF_949987515.2). Classification (NCBI taxonomy): domain Eukaryota; kingdom Metazoa; phylum Chordata; class Mammalia; order Artiodactyla; family Delphinidae; genus Delphinus; species Delphinus delphis. The sequence continues at coordinate 64,707,275 of NC_082692.2, forward strand.
GCAAAACCCTCACCATGACTGACCACTGACTACACTGTCTGTCCTCAGACATCTCAGCCTTTCCGTTTATTGCTGCAAAATGGATTGCCACATATAAGGATCTTTCTGACTTTATCCATTTCCCCTGTAAGGTCCGAAGATAGATAAATCACTTTGACGTTTTATCTATGCAGGGGAGCAGAATTTGCCACCCCAAAATATGTCTCTTTGGCATAAGGATTATTTTAGGCTGATTATTTTTAAGACACTGCAGACACGGGAGCAGCTCTGAAAACATGAGTAGAAGTTACCCTTTTTTGAGAGACATTTACAAGTATAAGGGAAATCTCCTTTTGTAAGGGGGTCTCCATCGCTGTACCAGGAGGAGGGAGATGATCTTTATCTCTAGAAACTATTATCACTCCTGAAGGCACAGATTGAGTGATTGATTGATTTAGGCCACACCAGACGTCTTGCAGAATCTTAGTTCCCAGCGATTGAACCCAGGCCCCCCGACAGTGGAAGCTCCGAGTCCACAGCCAGGGAATTCCCTGAAGGCATAGATTTAAATCCGCATAACAACCTTACCCTCGTTTACTGAGCTTTTCCGGGTAAATTCTCCTGACTCCTCACCCCCAACATCTTCTTTTCTCTTCAGCTGAAGATGGTATTAAGGGGAGGGCTTCCCAGGTCTCTCACATGTGTGTAGGAGGTATGCGTGCTATTAAACTTTTTTTCTGTTCTGTTAATCTGTGTCATGTCAATTTAATTATTAGACCAGCCAAAGAACCTAGAAGGTAAGAAGGGAAAATTTTTCCTCCCAAACACTATTACCTGTACTTTTTTGATGTAAAAGTAAAGTTAGATCTCCCATTTGTTTGATCTTGGGATTTTGTGTGTAAACCCCTAGTGCATCAAAGGACTGTGCCAGGCCAAGCCAGGCCAGTGTGCCCAAGCATGGAAACAGAGGCCGACCAGACTCCTGGGGTCATGAGGAAACTGGGGGCAGAGCTGAGTCCAGGTCACTGGAAGGAGCTCTGCTCTTATGCCTCCTTGTGACCTTTCTGTGCTCTATTAGGCCTTTCAATTAAGACCCCAAAGTGCTTTCTTCTGCCAAAAAACCTGAATTCTGAAAGTCCAGGAAGCTGGTATTGATAAGGACAGAGTAAAGGGACAAAGTAGGTGACTAGTTAATCCCACTAAGGGATCATAAGGAAAAAGTATGGGAGACCTCTATAAGAAAATGATCACTCGAGAAAGCAGGTTTGCTTAACCACAAAACCAAGCAGGCTTGCTTAACAACAAAACCATGCAACAGAAGCATGAGACATGCCCCCAGACAATAAAACAATGGTGGAATGAAACCCACCTCCTGCCCAGTGGTAAGTTAATGATTCCTAGGACATGCTCCTTTGTGCTCACTAAAAACAAAAGTATAAGGAAAGGGTGACATTATACTGAAACCTGAGCTGATTTACCATGTTTTAGTATACGTTACCGCCTTTTTGCTCGTTTCCATTGCGCCATGACAGTCCCAGTTTGACCACTAGGGACAAGAAAACTCCGCCCCCCACCCCCACGTGGAGGAGGAGCTGATGATGGAAGCTTGATGTCTACTCAAGGATGAGGAAGCAGGTGGTCTTCTCCCCCTCCTCACTCTCCCTTTGATTATAAAACTGTAGCCTACTAAGTTCTGGGCACAGTGCCCTCCTGCCCACCCACTTGTAAACCTCACAAGTGTCCTATTCTAATAAATCACTCATCTAACACTTTGTCTCTCGCTGAATTCTTTCTGCACTGAGACATAAAGAACCAGAGCTTCTCAGAGCCCCCCACATCCCCGAGACACATTTCTACAGTTTCAGCACGGCTGGGGCCATTTCTTGCCACCCACATTTAGAGCCCCATGTTCTGGGCTAAGATCTCTGTGGTCTGCTCTGGCTGAGGCTGCACCAAGTAGGAGGGATCTCAGGGCCCAGGCGGAGATGCTGGGGGAACAGCCTGGGAGCCTGAACATGTGTGGGTGTGAGTGTGGACGGGCACACACGTGCATGCATGGGTGGATATGTGTATGTGTAAGTCTGTGAGTGAGCACCTGTGAGCATTCCTTGGGCCCCTGTGGGAGTGCAGCTGTGCACATACAAGAGGGTGTATGTGGTTTGATAAATACATTTGGTCTTTGTCCTGGGTTCTTGGCAGAGCTCCTAAGACCCTTGGAATTTCTTAAGTGATAGGAGTGATTTTTGTCATTCACAAGGAGCCCCTTCCAATCACACCTGAGTTGATGCTAATGTAGCGACTCAGGCTGGGGCCCCTGTACAGCCTCAGCATGGGGCTGATCACCAGAAAGTGATGAAAGGGTTGGAACATTCAGCCCTGCCACCATCCTCCAGGAAGGGAGGTGGGGGCTGAAGATGAATTGAACGATGAGAGTTGAAGAGCTTCTAGGTTGAAGAGATGAGGTGCTGGGAGGGTGCCAGACCCCGAGACGGCTGGAAGCTCCCCGCACTGCCCCCTTCCTTGCCTGTGCACCTCTTCCACTTGGCTGTTCCCGAGTTGTATCCTTTATAATAAACCAGTAAACACAACTCAAGTATGTTCCTGAGCTCTGTGAGCTGGAACAGTAACCTGCTGAAGAGGGGGTTGTGGGAACCCCCAATTTATAGCCAGTTAGAAGTACGGGTGCCCCCCGCCGAGACTCGTGACTGGTGTGTGAAGTGGGGTCAGTCTTGAGGGACTGAGTCCTTAACCTGTGGGAACTGATGCTAACTGCAGGTAGACAGGGTCAGAATTGAACTGAATTGAACTGTTGGACACAGTTGGTATCAGGAGGATATGCACGTGTGTGAACGCCCACGTGTGTACATACGGTATGTGTACACACCTTCCTGCAGTATGTGACTGTGTGCACATATATGAGGGTGCCTGGTGTGTATTTACACACTTACCCATGTGTACATAAAGAGGGAACACCTGCACGTGTACAGATGGCTGTACATGCCCTCTTCTAGATCTTCCACTGTGCCCAGTGTTAGGGACAGACCTCCACATTGTGTAGCTCTAGGAAGCTCAACAATGTGTACGTACCTGGGCCTCTGGGAAAGGCAGGCTTCTCTTCCCAAGTTTCCCATTTTTAAGAAGTCTGATCTTTCTATTTTGCCAGTTATCTGTGGGACATTTGGGGCTGGTTAATGGGAAATGGACCCATGGCCCAGGGGCCAGACCCAGGCTTTGGATACACGAGGGAGACTTTCTAGGAACAGCCAGAGGGTGTGCCTACAGAGAGGCACACGTGAATGTGCCCCCAGCTTCTACTGCTGGGGCCTCTGTTCCAGCTGGGTGACCCTAGACCAGCTTCCTTACCTCTTCTGAGTCTGGGTTTCGCCATGAGAATTAATCCCAATGTTCCTACCTTCAATGGGCAGTCTGAGCAGAATAACCAGCGAGCTCTGGGAAGGCTAGCTTCCTTCTTCTCCCCACAAACACTCTGGATTCAGACAGGCCTGGCTTCAAATCAAACCCTGAGGGATCCCAGACAATACCACCACTTCCTGACCTCAGTCTCAGCATCTAGAGTGAGGCACCACAGCCCACTGTAGGGAAGATCAAAGCAGCTAACGAGTGCCCACAGCTTGAGGTTGTTGCAGAATTTGCACTTGATGCAACCTTTGATCTACAAATTGAGTACTTCTGGAACGATGGACAGGACAGTTTTTAGTGGTACATGGGGTTAGATTTAAGTCTGGACTCTGTGAAGTTCCTTGGGATCTTGTGTGAGACTGCTGAGCCTCAATTTCCTCATCTTTAAGTTGGTGGGCAGGGGGCGGCAATGGGCATCACACACACACAGCACACAGGAGGTTCAAATATCAGTACCCTCACTTTTGTCTGGGTCGTTATCACAGAGGGCCCACCCTTGAGTTTTACCCACAATTCACAGTTCGGCCCCAGAGACCTGAATGTCAGACTCCACTTCCCTTCTTGGTGCAGCAGCCCGCCCATCCCCATTGACCCAACAGCAGAGGCACGGAAGGGCCAAGCCCCACGATGGGGAACTCCTGCCCCCTGGTGGCCAGAGAGGGAGCAGGTCAACCACGGCAATAACCAGGGGCTTCCGGCCTGGGGCTTGATTTGGGAAGGTCACTAGAACTGGGCCAACCTCTGCTCAAAGCCCTCCCACAACGGCTGGGCCCAGAACAAGGGCAGGAAGCTTCCTGATCCCTCAGTTGACACCTGCCGAGTACAGCATAGCATAGCTCCTCAGACCACAGCTGGTGCTCAGTTTTTCTGGAGAAAGCAAGCAATTCAAGTCTGAATGGAGAGGGAGAGCGGGTATCATATGCAAATTTCCATCTCGTCACCCAGCAACACTGAGGCAACTTCAAAGGAAAGCCAAGGCCTACCCAACACATGCCAAGAACATGACAAGCAGCCTCCAAATATCAGTAGGAGGCTTATCCTGGGGCAAGGGAGGAAACGCCCCAGTTCTGGGTCTGATCCTTCTGGCTTTGCGAGAAGGTGTCAGGAGGTAGTCCCATTCCCACTCTGCCGCACCCCTGAGGCCTGCATCTCTGCTTCACCTAGGGCTCCCCGCCCTATCAGAGCCCATCCCCATGGATGGCCTGGGGTAAGCCGAGGGCCCTGGCTAAGCCTCCACCATCTCCCTGAAGCTCCACGCTCCCCTCCCACAGATATCCCACAGGGCAGGGCAGGGCGAGCCACCAAGGGGCCAAATACCCACTCCCTTTGTCCCCAAACCCAGCACATCCTCACCCCCACCACATCCTGAGAGGTCAAGAAACCAGCCCTGTTACAGCCCACAGGGTAGGGCAAGGCCAGGTCTCAGGAACAGCTTGGTCATCACTAGCAACTGGGCTCCAGGGCCTTCTTCATAAACAAACACACATACGCACACAAACTCACTTCCTGATTTTCAGGCCCTCTTCATTGTCTGGAAGGAAAAACTCAAAAGACTTGTATGTCTTGACCATGTCCCGGCGATACTGGCCAACGTTGAATTCTGGGGGAAGGGAGAGGCTCAGTTTTCACACAACAGCATCCCTCCCCAACCCCTGACCTTGACCCACCCCCAGGCCCTGTGGCAGTCCAGCCTTCTCACTCCTCCCCGCTCCCCCACAAAGTCCCAAAGGCCCCTTGGAAAGCCAAGGCTGAGTCTCACCCCGCGTGGGCACGCCAATCCAGTTCAGGTAGCGGGTCAGCTTCTTAGAGATGTAGGTCTTGCCCCTGGCAGGCAGCCCCACCATGACAATGAGCGTCGGGCAGTTGGTCATGCAAACTGAAAGACAAGGAGCAGTGTCTGAGGAGGCCGGACCCCTCCCAGTGGGCCCCTCCTTCCAGGCCCAGCATCAGATGTGCCTTCCCAGGCTCCTGGCAGCAGAGAGCTCCCTGGGCACCCCCAGACCGTGGTCTCTAACCAACGCTGGCATGCCCAGTTCCCCAGGCCTGTCAGTGCTCAGGGAGACGCCGCGGGATCTCGCCAGCATTTACCCTGAAGTGCACCATCAGATATAAAGCTGGAGCTGCCACGGCCCTGGCTAAACTCTGCGGGGGAGTTCCCCTGGCAGGTGGGACAGCGCCAAAACCCAGTGGGGTATTCAATGCCTGCCTGTCATCCAGGAACCCGTCATTCAGCATTCCTGCTCACACAGCACCACTGCTTCCGCTCCCCAGGGAGAATTTCTCTTCATCTACAAAGCCCGGAAGCAGCTTCTGCAGTGAGTCCTTCCTCCAAGGCACCTGCATGCCCACCTGCTGCGCTCTCTCCCTCAACCCAGTCATCTCGCCAATGAGTCTGCTCTCCACAACTGACCACTTGGGGTGAAAGCAGCCCCGCAGTGTCTGAGCCATTCAGGATCCTGAGGCCTGGCAGATTTGGTGCTCAAAAATTGTGGGCAGGGAAGGAGACGGAGGCACCTCAAAACCCACCAGGGTGAGGGCCACAGGGGGCTGAGACCAGAGACCCAGGCCAACGCCACAAGGGCGGTCCCTCTGATAGCCAGCCACCGCCATCCCATGTGCCACCAGGTCAGTGTGCCGAAAAGAGAAGCTGCCAAGGCTAGAGGCGGGGAAGAGTCTGCACCAGCCCCCGAATCCATGGCCCACTAAGGCAGACACCAAGGCAGCAGAACTGCCAGACTACGGGAGCCAGCTCCACTTTCAGTGTGGTCTCACCTCAGAAGCCTCAGGAAGCTTCCCTTTCATCGTCCTCAGGACCCGGGCCAGGTAAAACCACAGCAGACAGATGGACAGAGGTGGGGACCTGTCACTACTCCTCCTCTGACCACATGGCTCTGCAAGTGCTTTCACCTGGTAGCCCTCCTCAGACAGACTGCTGGACCCCACCCTTCAACCTGTCTCCCTCACTGGAGATGGAGTGCAGAGGTGGTCAGAGTCGGTCAGGCCTGGGTTCCTATCTTGACTCTGACACTTACTGGCAACTCTGAGCCTTGGTGTCCTCACCTGTAAAATGGGATGATAATCCCTCAGCAACGCCTAGCAATATCCCCATGTAAGAGCTGGAACACTTCCAGGAAGCTGTGCCCTCTGCCTGGACTTGGCAGCCCGCCTGGCTTAGGACACAGATGTATCTCAGGACTGCCCTTGGGACTTGGGGTGCAGAGGCAACTGTCTGTCTCCAGGCAGGCCCCGAATAGAAGTAAAAGACCCTGCTTGTCAGTGGGGGCTCCGTCACTCCTGTGCATGGCTTTTGGGCAAATGTGACCCATTCTGCAAGCCCCAGGGGAGAGAAGGAGGGGATCCTGCAGACACAGCCTGATGGTGAGTCTGAGTGAGGAACCTTGCAGAAAAACCTCAGCGTTGGGACTTCCCTGGTGGCGCAAGTGGTTAAGAATCCGCCTGCCAATGCAGGGGACACGGGTGCAAGGCCTGGCCCGGGAAGATCCCACATGCTGCGGAGCAACTAAGCCCATGTGCCATCACTACTGAGCCTGCGCCATAGAGCCCGCGTGCCACAACTACTGAAGCCTGTGCGACTAGAGCCTGTGCTCCACAACAAGAGAAGCCAGCACAATGAGAAGCCTGCACACCCAACGAAGAGTAGCCCCCGCTCACTGCAACTAGAGAAAGCCCACATGCAGCAACAAAGACCCAACGCAGCCAAAAGTAAATTTATTTTTTAAAAAAACAAAAACAAAAACCTCAGCATTGGCTAAGCTGAGAGAGAAACAAGTTAGGCAAGGCCCTGCATCCTGAGGGCCAGGCCAGTGCTGCTGAGTCCTGGGCTGTTTGCACAATTTCTGGCCGGTTGGCCAGGGCTCCCCAGCAACCACAGCGCAGTGCATCAGCTACTCACTGTGGGGAAAACCTGCGCCCAGCCTGCTCCCTCTGATGAGGCCACCCCTTCCCATTGCTCCCTGAAGGGCTCTCCCACAACCCCAGGGCTGAGGTTCTGCATCACCTCTTCACAGCTTCCATCTTCCCAGAGACGCCCCTGGCCTCCTCCCACAGCGTTTGGTGACAGCAACTCCCCGCCCCATGCACAGCCATGGTGGGCAGGCAGGGCAGCAAATCAGGGCTGGGCACAAAACGAGAGCAATAAATTACCTATCACCTCTGCTCCTCAAGATAAGGTCCCAAGTCAATGAGACAAAAGAAAATTCAAAGTACAAGTATATTCACACCAGCCCTGCTTGCAACAGCAAAACACTGGGGAAGTTCCAGCAATGGAGAAATTGCAAACCGAGGCCCATACGGAGGAAACACACTTGAACCAAGGGCAGGTGGACCAGGTGAGTGGGGGCATGCAGTTGGAGCTGCAGATCTGGGCCCTCAGGACCTCAACATTGAGCAACAGGACAGCAGAACACACAGTTCAGAACATGGGGCATGTGCGGAAGGAAGTCTGAAGATATGTCAACTCAGCTTTTCTCACTAGTTCCTGTAAATTATCTGTAAATTTGCTCAAGCCCACAGGAGCCCAAGGAGTCGAGAGGCTGAGACAAGCCTGGTGCTGGTGACTACTTTCTGGTGGTACCTCCGCAGGGGCAGCCACAAGTCCCTGGAGTGGGTTCCAGAACTAAGTCTTGAACTGCACCTGCCCCGACTTCCGTGGGCCGGGCTGGGGAAGGGAGAGTTCTTTAAAATAAAGCAAACTGGCATTACTGTCCTGTTCAGAGGGGAGAGAAAGTTGTCTCTCCTACTGTCCTGTGCACACACCAGTCGTGGCCTTACCCAGGCAGTCTTGCCACCTTTTGGCTAAGAAAAGCTATCAAATACTGTCCTTTCTGCCATGTTCCCCGAGTCCCCTTTCCATCTCCTACCCCATCTGCCCCCAGAGCTCCTCCAGGTCAATGACCAGAAAGGTAACAGCTTCCAGGCCCTCTGTGTAGCCCTGAATTCTATCAAAAGGAGGAAGAATTGCTCATGAAGAGTGGGGGAGGAGAAGGCAGGGAACATCCCTCAGCCAACCAGCCTCTGTTGCCCTGAGGAGCTCAGACTAGACCCCAAAGACAACCCACCACACAGCACAGACTAGGGCCCCTCATCCTCTTCTCTATAAAGCCCTGTGATCAAGTCAACTTCCACCCACCTTGACCCTCAGGTTCCCACCTGTCCTTGTGGTCCTCCAATCTAGTTAGAAGCCCACTATGCAAAGGGTAAGATGCTGCATAAATACGGGCTTGGGACCTGAGGTGCTGGTTCCTTGTTCATTCCCTGCTTACTCCCTCCTTGCTGTGAACTGTGAGACCCTAGCCTGGGGTCCAAACCCCCACAAATTTGCAGGTCTCATCTTTAGCCTCTTGGGTGCTACCTCCTCCTCCAGGAAGCCCTCCTGTGCCAGGCCAGCTCACAGTCCCACCCACTGCAACACCCTGAGGCAGTGCCATGGCACGAGCCCCTCTGCTCAGGCCAGAGCCACATTTTAGTTGCATACCTGGAGCTTGGAGAAACACAGGCCTGCCCCAGGGGCAGTTAGACCTGGGCAAGTACCCTCCCATTGGGCCTCAACTCCTTTGCCACTGAAAGGGGGTTGGCTTGGAGCTTCAATCCCTGACTTTGAGGTATGGAGAAGCAAAGAAACAACAGTGATGATAAATTACAAAATTACCTGCTACCATTTATCAAGCACTTATCAAGAGGCTCACAGGACTTCCCTGGTGCCAGTGCAGGGGACATGGGTTCGAGCCCTGGGCCAGGAAGATCCCACATGCCATGGAGCAACTAAGCCCGTGCGCCGCAACTACTGAGCCTGCGTGCTGCAACTACTGAAGACCGCACGCCTAGAGCCTGTGCTCCACAACAAGAGAAGCCACCGCAATGAGAAGCCCGTGCACCGCAACAAAGAGTAAACCCCGCTCGCCGCAACTAGAGAAAGCCCGCGAGCAGCAACAAAGACCCAATGCAGCCAAAAATATATAAAAATAAATAAATAAATATATAAACTTTAAAAAAAGAGGCTCACAGCAGCTTCATAGTGCAAGGATGATGACTGTCTCAGTCTCACAGATAAGGAACCTGAGACCTAGAGGGTCAGCTCTTTGCCCAAGGTCACCCAGCTAAGCCACGACGCAGCTTGAGTGCTCCTGCCTCCAAAGTCCATGTTCTCACTCCTTCTCCTTTATGTAACAACGGAGGCCACCCCCTAGTTAGAACAATACAGCCCTAACACGGACTGACTAGAAGCACAAGAGAAAGGGGCCTAGCCCTCCACACCTCCAGAAGTCTAGAAGGAAAACTGGCTAGGGTGTAGCCATAGTCCCTTAGGACTGAATACTGACTGGAAAGCCATGGCCCCAGGGCTAAAAGCAGGTTCACAGTTTCAGCAGCCCACCAGGACCTACATTATGGTCAGAGTAACGACCCACCAGAATGTCTGGTCAAAGCCACGGCCACCCCTACCAGGTTCCACAGTGTGCTAAGAGATGCACACACTCCTCACCCAGGACTCACACCCTTGGTCAAAGCCAAGGCCCCCAGGACACCCTCAAAGCAAGACAAGCACCAAGCACTCTCTCCTCTCCTATCACGTCCAAGCAGAGGTCAGGAGTGCAGGGAGACCCCAGCACATAACACAGTCTCCTGACCTCCATTTCCAAATCTGTATCAGAAGCTGGACTAGATGTTCTCTGAGGACCTTGCCAACTTGCAAATTTATTACAACATTTCAGTTACTCCTAAAATAAATCTTTGTTTTTCTTGGTAATAAAAAAGTTGCAGACTCATTTAAGGACAAGCAGAAAATCAATGAAGTGGGTTTAACACCTAGGACCACAGGAAAAGTAATCCCCTTAACGATTCCTTGAATTTCAGCGTATGTTCTAGATGTTTCCACCCTCCAGTTTTACCAGTCACCCACAACCACAACCCCACCTGGATGCTTACACACCCATGGACACAAAGACAGGCCCACATAACAAAGTGGTCTCACTGTCTCTATCCTGAACACATGTGCACTTCCCTGAAATTCCTCCCAAAACTCGATTTCAGGCCCAGAGATGGGCCTTCCTCCCCGCCTTGGGCCTTTGAAAGTTCTGGGCTCAGAGAGACCAAGCGAATCTCCTAGGGCCGACACAGCTCAGACCCCGGCCTGACCACCCGGCCCACGCTCTCTGGCCAGCTGAGAGGGCAGGACCGAGGCTCCAAGTCCTCCCCTGACCTGAGGCGGTGGGGACAGAGTGGTGTGGGAAGGGTCCTAAGCCCTCCCCTAGGTGATGGCGGCCAGAACTAGCTCCCGCTGAGCCGAGACGTCGCAACACACCTGTCCCCGCCTCCCGCTCTGCCACACCTGTCCCAGGCCTCCCACCTGTTCCTGTTCCCCTCCCACCAGTCACGGCTGCCTCACCTGTCCCCGGTTCCCCACCTGTTCCCGGCTCCCTCTCCACGTAAGACCAATACCCATGCCCATGCACCGCCCTCCCCCTTCCCCGCAGACCCCGCCTCACCACCGCGCTGGCAGGCGTGCAGAGCAGGCCGCCCGTTGCTGTACGGCATCCAGATCTTCTTCAGGGGGTTCTGGGTCAGTTCCCGTGGGGACGCCATCCTGGGGCTAGGATGAGTCGGCCTGCGCTGCTTCCAACCCAGCAGCCCGGCCACCTCGGGCCACTCGATGCCCCGCCCCCCAGCTCTACCCCTCAGCCCCGCCCCTCCTGAAGCCGCGTTGACGCCCTTCCAACTCCCCGCAGGCCCCGCCCCGGAACGAGTAGGCTCCACCCCAACTGAAGAGCGCCTGGCCTCCTACCACGCATGCTCAGCTCGCCTACTAGCGCGTTTTGGACTAAGCGGGCCCGCCCTGCATGCCAGGATGGGGGACGCGCATGCCCAGCTCCCCAGTTTCCAGGCTTGGATGGTGCCGGCCCCGCCCTGGATGCCGGAGCCCAGCACACCCAACGCGACCCTGATGATTTGCATAGACCTCACCCACGGCTTCGCCCTGGGCGTGCCAGGCTTGCCCCCAGGACACCCGAGGTCCCGCTTCCCGCTCTCCGTGACCTCAGGGCCCCCAGGAGGAGGAGTTTGCATGCGTTGGGGTAGGCCTGCGTGACGCGCAGAGCTTAGTTGGTCAGGACCAGCCTGGCGGCCTCTGCGTAACTCTCATCACTGGCCCGGTTGTCAACTCCGCCGCGCCCCACCGGCCTTGTGCCCCGACCCTCTCTTCTGCTCCGAGTCCCGGGACTCTCCACTGCCCACAGGAGCAACCTGCCCAACCACGCTGAAAAAGCTCCTTTATCTCATGGACAGGGACAGAGGACAAATCTCAAAATTAATCGTGTTTCTCTCTTTGCCTTAGCTGCTGGGGAGCTCGGGCTAAACCCCAGCCCACCTGGAGCACGTGAGCGGCACCTAGTAACCAAGGTCCCTGGGGACTCACCAAACCCTGACAGTATCTTACTTCTCCTTCCAGGATTTCATTTTTACCAATTAAATTTTAAATCATAAGTTTACACATTTTTTTCTTTAATGAGCCTCTGCTTCTTCATCAGGAAAATGGAATACACACTGTCATGGATCTTACAAGATTCTGGTATGCGTTAAAAGTGTCAGTGTCTGAGAAATCCATTCTAAAGCACATTAATGTTATCATTTATTATATTATTTCTCTTCCTCCTGTCTCTAAAAATGCAGTGGAGGCAAGGGGCAAAGGAGAGAGCCTGAGTTCGGGAACACTTGGTCTACCTCCTCTCTGTCTCCTCAGCCCAGCCTCTTAAGCTTTGTACACTTTCTGCCCCCGACCTTAGCTGACACTGCTCGAGTCTGGGTCACACTGCCCTCTAGCGATGTCCTCCACCACATCCCCTGGCAGGATCACTGCAGCCCCAAGTTCTCTCTGCTTAATGTGTGCCCAGCCAGGATCCAGGGGCTGGGGCATGGAGAAAAGTCTCCACCCAGTGTTCCACAGGGGCAGCACCCCTCCCTCTGCCCTCCTTGTCACACCCCTGCCTTGAGTCAGTCCTCCAAGTCACAGCCCAGCCCTTCAGAGCCTGGCAAGGACCCTTAAGATGACTGATACAGATGTCTTGCCCACTTCACAGGAAATGAACGTTAAGGAGGTCCACGTGCTAGAAGCCCACGCAGACCTTCCCTGGAAGCAGCTCAAGCTGCCTCCCCAGGAAATACCCTGCTCAGACAGAGTCGGCCACTTCCTCCTTCTTCAGCCTCCCTCTTCAGTGTCCACCGTCCACCTCCTTCCCCGCCTCATGCCCAGCAGCTGGCACACCCACAGGCAGCTCCTGATGAGCAGGATGCCCCTAGTGACCTTCCACCCACTTCCTACTTCTCCAAAGCCACTCATTCTGTTCCTGACAAGTCAGCCCTCCTGTCTGTCTCCTGGCCACTACCAAGGCCATCCTGGGGCCACCCTAGCCTCAGAGACCTTGTCACCACATACCCACACCCTGTCCAACCCCCAGCAGTCATTGCAAAGTCTACCTCATCTAACATCCACAGACACCCTGCACCTTCTCAGGCCTGCCATTCTCCTCTCCAACCCTCTTGGAATGTTAGTCAAAGGCTGGGGGTAGGGGACAGCCAGGGCAGGGCAGGAGGCCAGGGCCATGTCTGGGAAGCCATCCTCACCTCCAGAAGTCTGAGTCTGGCTTCCCAGGAAAATCAGTGGCTCTGTACCTCCCACTCTTCCCGTCTGACCCTGGGCTGACCCAGACATACCTTCCCAAGTCTCTATATCCAGTGTGAGGCCACATGTCAACAGCAGGAGGAGCCTGGAGCCCCTCCCCAAAGGCCAGGGTCTACATCTGCTCTGAGGATACTCCCCTCCCATGGCCCCATTTCTCAGGTAGGAAACTGAGGAAGGGGAGGAGGGCCCAGCGTCACAGAACCGCCAGCCCACAGTGCAGGATGGACTCAGCTCAGCTCCCAGCCCTTCAGAACCTCACCTCCCCCACCTTGTACTATAACCACACATCCCACCTCCACACTTGCACTCTTGCATGTTCCCTCCATTGAAATGCTCTCCTGACTTTCTGCTCCCTCAGCGCCAATACGTCCAATAGAATAACTGGCCCTCATGGCTTTCCCTCCTTGGGGCCATCCCAGAGTGAGCCAGCTCTCCTGGCCCAAGGGTGGGAGGTGTGCTAGGATGTCAGTGTGCACTTGTGTGTGAACACATCCTGCTCAGCTTTTCCTCGCCGTGAACCTGCCTGGCCTGGCTCCTGTGGTGCCCTCTGCACTGACCACCGGACCTCCTCCCAGTGTCCCAGACTACAAGCTGTAGGGTGTCCTCAGTCTTCAGTCCTCAATGCTCAAACTCTTCCCAGTCCACGTATCTGCTGGCCAGACCTGGCCAAACCGACAGCCACCCTTTGCAGCATATGGGCCCAGGGACCTCAGTGCATCCCACACAGACCCACACACCACTGCACGAAAGCATGGTGTGCACACAGCCACTGGTGTACACACACTAACAGGCCCTGCACCCAGGCTGGTGCAGAGACAGGCCAGCTGCGGTGAGGCCTGCTGCTCTCTGCTGTCTTCCTTCCCCTTTATTCCCTCCTCCTCTCCCCTCTGCTGTCACTGGGAGGTTGGGGAGTTCCTAGGAGTTCCAGCTTCCTCTGGCCATTTCTAGCCAAGGATCATCCTGTGTCTCCCTGGGTCCAGAGCTCACACAGGGTGTGAGGTTCCAACTTGGGGGTAGAGAGCCGTGTAACCAAGCAGCCCGTGAACCCTGGCCTGCACTTGCTGATTCCAGCCTGGCACAGGGCACACAGTAGGTGCTCAAAGTGACTCAGGACCAGCCAGAGCACACAGTAAGGTGCTCAGAGAGGTTCCTGACTGGGACAGAGCACACAGTAGGTGCTTAGAGCAGCTCAGGACCGGCACAAGGCACACAGTAGTTGCCCTAGAAATGCTGGTTTAAGGGCTAAAGTAACATCACATGAAAAACTTCCCAAATGAGCCTCTGGATATGACCCCTGAGGGGGGACCTGGATAAACATGACCCCTTGGAGGCCACCAAAGGGCAGAGCAGGAGGCCCCCTGGGAAGCTCCAGCTGACTGTCCCTCCCCCTGGGCTGGAGGAAGAAGCTATTTATAGTTCCCCCTTGGCCCAGCTCCTTCTCCCCGGCAAGACGCCAGTGTTCCCCCTCCTCCATGCCACTGACAGACTGATGCCCCTAAGAGCACCCCTATTCCTGGAGAGACCCCCAACACTCTCACACCCCTTCTAGCACCACCTCCACTTTGCCCAGGTCTTTTCCCAATCCCCCCACCCTGTCCACCCTGCCCCGTGCCTACCCTGCCTGCTGCTCCCTGACCAGGGGTCCGTCAAGAAGCTGCCTCCTTCCTTGCCTCTGTTCATCCTGCAACCAAACTGGCCTGGGCCGCCGCCCCCTGCAGCTCGGAGTCGGGCAGCCCCGCCCTCCAGGCTCCGGAGAGAGCCCAGCAGGCCGGGTGGCCCCGCCTCTCCAGCCCCGCCTTGGGCCCGCCCCCCAGGGCTGCTGACAACTGTGAGATCTCCGTCAGTGACCCCGGCCCTGGGCAGCCACACTTCCGACAGTGCTTTCTCCAGCCCTCGTCTCCAGCTGGAGTTGTCTACACTACCCAGAATACCTGCCTCATCTGCAGGCAAGCCTGACCACACTCTCCAGAAGGTCAGTCCCATCCCAGCACAGCAATGGAGTTGGGGTTGTGAGATTAGGCAAAATATACGCCCTGCACACCAAGGGACAGGTCAGTGAAATTGGGGCGGGAGGAGTGGGGAAAGGAGCAGTGTAGCCAGCTATGACTCCGCCCTCGTGTGTCACTGCCTGGGTGCACACGACTGTGTGATCCTTGTTTATCCCATTCTCCGGTCACTACATGTATTGAGTGCTTTCTGCGTGCCAGAACCTTCATGTACATTACATCACTCAGTGCTCACAAGAAGCTTGGTGGCATCACTCTGCTTTACAGAGGAGAAAACAGGCTTGGAAAGGTGAGGAGGTTTGCTCAAGACAATTCGATGAAGGAGGGGCAGTTGGGCCAGAGCCCCGGCAGCCTGAGCTCCCTCTCCCCTGAGCCATGTGTATCCAAGGGCAGAGGCTGGGTATGCAGGGGTGTGGGTAAGACAGTGCCTGGCTATGTGTTGAGCGTGCTTCATGTAGGTTTGGGGGACAAGCTCCTGTTCCTCCCAGCTCCCTCATATGGCCTCACCTTGCTCACACGTACTCACAGCTGTCAGATACACAGAGATGCAGCCACACATGCGTGCACACCCCCCCACCCACACACACACACAGGGCAAGGCTGCCACGGCCACAGACCTCCCACGTACGGCCATCTCACTCTGCCTAGAGATGCCCCTGATAGCTCCATCCATCTGGGGTGGGTGCTGTCTCATGCATGTGACCCTCCGCCAGCATTTCTCTGTGGTGACCTGTGGGAGGACAGGGCAGACCTGTGGGTCTGGTCTTAGGTGGGCTGGTCTCCGATGCAGTGATGGTCTCTTGTGTTGAGGTGCCTGAAAGTGGCCTTACAGTGACCACATGTGATGGTGTCCAGATGCTCTGTGACTGGACACAAGTAGGACCCAGACATGATAAGACTCCATGCGGTAGTGACCTTCAATGGTAGTGTCCAAACTGTCCAGACATACTGTAAGCCTGTGGGGCTCCTAGGAGTGGCAAGACTCCACTTGGCACCCTGACACAGCAACATCCAGGCTGTCCAGACACACTGTGACTCTGTGAGGCACTCTGATATGACACCACATGGCAGTGACCCCACGTGGCGGAGTCCTGATGCACCGTGCCCAGATGTAGCACCGTCCAGCTCTGCCGCTGCCTTGCAGGTCTCCCCATCCACACTGGCTCCATCATTGTGATCCCCTCCCTCAGGCTCAGCGGCGGCCAACATGGGCCAGGATGTGGGTATTGGCAGCAGCTTGCTCCCTCACTGCCCTGGCCCGGGCCTGCTCCAGTAAGATCCGCAGGAGGCCAAGGGGGACATCCAGCGAGAGGGTGATGCGGGGGCCAGGGCGGGGGCCAGGGCCGGGGCGGCCCCAAGCAGTGGAGGGGCCTGTGGTGCTGGCTGAAAGGCTCTCCGAGGTCACAGGGCGGGGAGTGGCCTGGGGAAAGTTCTGAGGGAGAAGCTGGAAGCCTGGGATAGGGGTTGCTGGGATAAGCAGAGTGCTGCCCAATGTCAGGACCATCAGCACCAGCAGAGCCCACCTGGTCATCGTGTGGTCAGGCTGCGAGGAGAAAACAGGTTCAGGGCAGGGGCCCTGGTCAGCTATGGCCCATAGACAGAGACAGATGGGGAAAGCAGAGAGACAGAGAGCGGCCAGGCCAGGGACAGAGAGAGACAGAAACAGAGATGAAGGAACAAGAAGAGAGCCAGAGTGAGACAGAGATAACAGACAGAGCCAGGCAGAGAAGGGGTCAGAGGGACAGAAAGAGTGAGAAAGAGAGTGAGAGAGACAGAGATAGACAAAGTGATGGAGAAACCCAGAGACAGAGAGCCACAGGTACATCTAGATATGGATATATTTTATAGAGAGAGAGATGGGGGGGAGGGAGGAAGAACAAGAAGAAGAAGAAGAAAGGGAGGGAGGGAGGAGAGAGGGAGAGGGAGAAAGAGATGGAAATGAATGAGAGGGAGGCGGAGCAAATGGAGAGTGGAAGAAAAAAGAGACAGAGGGCTTCCCTGGTGGCGCAGTGGTTGAGAGTCTGCCTGCCGATGCAGGGGACACGGGTTCATGCCCCGGTCTGGGAAGATCCCATGTGCCGCGGAGCGGCTGGGCCCATGAGCCATGGCCGCTGAGCCTGTGCGTCCGGAGCCTGTGCTCTGCAATGGGAGAGGCCACAACAGTGAGAGGCCCGCGTACCGCAAAAAACAAACAAACAAAAAAAAAGAGACAGAAACTGCCCCAGAGACAGTGTGATGGAAATAAGGATGCAAAGAGAGAGAAACACAGAGGGACCAAAGGGGAGCCTGAGGTCTGAGCGAGAAAGCTTGTAGTAGACCCAGGGCAAAGAAAGGCAGGAATGGGGGTACTTGAGGCAGAGAAGCAGCCAGAGATCCCAGGGCGCCTCAGGTTCAGAGACCTCCACTGACCCAAATCCCAGATCCATTCAACCCCAAAGGCCCTGCCCACCCACCTTGACCCCAGTCCTACCAGTAGCAGTCTCCTCTAGGGTTAGCTAGGGCCAGGTAGTGCTGTGCTGTGGTCTGCCTCTCTGCCCTCTTCAGGGCCCATTTATCTCCCTCAGCCCCTGGGCTGACAGCTGGGCCCTGTCTCCTGGCTTGAGGCAGCCCCCCACCTATGATTCATCCCCTCCTGGGGAGCAGTGAGGACATATCCTCGGCCCCTACCCTGTCTTCTTTCTGGGGACAAGTTGGAGACTGAGGGTCACAGGACAGTGACCACGGCTGGACAGTGGTACTGCCCCCCTGACACCCACACCTCCCCAAACAGTCACAACAGGGGCCTTTAAACAGCAGCTTTAATGCCCCCCAGAATCAGCACCATGTCATCACAGGCTTGGGCCAAGGGGCAGGTCAGATGCGGTCAGATTCAGTCACATCCGCTCACTGCCCACAGCCATCCCCACACTGAGTCATCTGCCGGGGAGGCAGGAGCCACAATGGGGGTTTATCCACAGGGAGGAAGGCTAGACCCATGGAACAAGTCACTGAAATTAACGGACACGCTCATGCACGCTCACGTGCACGCAGGCCTCTAGCACCAAGGGGAGGGACAGCAGGGTCCAGCTGAGACACCGACTCCTCCAGGGGATGCTGAACTTCAGCTCATCGTCTGCCTAAGCTCCCGGCAGCACCTGGGTGGGGCAGGTTGGGTTCAGCCATCTGACCTTACCCATCCCATCAGCCACAGAGAATGGGGAAGATGGGGGCATAGGGTGTGGAGGCTCTGCCTGCAGAGAGGGAGGCTCACTCAGGTCTTTAAGGGAGGGAGCACTGAGGGGGGCCATGCTGGGGACTCCACATAGAGCTGGGGTTCTCTACTCAGCTCTTTGGTCTGGGGGGGGGTCTGTCCCAGGTCCCCCAGTCTGAGGGGGCTTCTGACCCAGGACCCTGACCCTGGACATGATCTGGGTAGGCCCCTAATGGGATGGGAGGTACGCCCATACCTGTCCCCTGGCTCTGAGCCACCCGGGGTGGGCAGCGGCGCTCACAGGCCTCACGGGTCCCAAAACGGTTGGCATTCCCTCCACAGCCACCATAGACAAAGGGGTGACAGGCCTCCGTACCACCTGCCACAGCCCGATGATACCAGCGCAGGGTGTAGGCAGTACAGGAGCCCTCGTCCAGTGGAAGCGAGCAGGGGTCCGGGGCTGATGGAGGTCAGAGAGGTCAGCAGGGATGGGCTCTGTCTGCCCCTCCCCAAATCCCTCTGGGCCCAGCCCCCTTTCTCACCATCGCCATCCCAAGGAGCCTCAGGGTCCTGGTATTCCTCCACCGAATACTCAGAGTATTCGTACTCATCATCCTCAGGGGGCACCTGGCCTGCACGCATGGTGGGGTGTGCTGTGAGCAGGGCCCCAGTAGGGCCGAGTTCATGCTGCCCAACCCTGGCCCTTGGATGGGGTGGGCAGCACTGGTCTCCCACGTGTACACAAGAGTGTTCCCTGAATGTGGACCCTACACGCGTGGCGTGGGACCTGCACACGTGAGCAGCCCCGTGTGTGTCTGTTCTCCCACCCGACACGCCCCACGGCTCCAGCCGTCCTCACCTTCCTCCTCTGCATGGGAGACGCGGAGAATGGGCACGGCGTGGAGCTGGGGGCCAGCGGTGTCTGCAGCGTAACTAGGGAGGGGTCCTAGAGCCAGAAGCAGGGGCACAGAGCTCTGGGGTCAGCATGGTGGCCACCCCAGCCAAGCCCCTGCTGCGAGGACCCAGGTGATGGGCACAGCAGGGCCTGGGGTGAGGAAAGTTCCGGGAGCAGAAAATACCAGAAAACTACTCACGTGATCCAGATGTGATAAACTGGCCCTGGCAGGCTGGAGGGGGCAGAGAGGGGGCAGGGAGAGAGACAATAACAGAGCAGGAGACAAAGATGGAAAGAGGCAGGGAGAGAGACGCACACGGGGGCAGAGACATACAGAGAGGGACAGCAGGAGAGAGTGACAGACAGGAGAGAGAGGAAGGGAAGCAGATGCAGAGAGAGAGAAAGAGAAAGAAAGGAAGGGGAGAAGCAAACAGAGGGCGAGAGTGAAGTTGGGAACAGGCCAACAAAGGGCAAGAGAGAGAGGGAGAGACAGCCAGGCAGGAGCCGCAGGCATGGAGACAGAGGGAAAGCAGCCACAGAGAGAGGCGGAAGGAGACCAGCTTCACTCTCTGATGCCCCCCAGGGCCACCAGAGCCCTCCACCCACACCCTGGCTCCACGTCAGGCCCTGAGGAACTGGCTCTGCTCACACCTCCACCCCCTCCACACGCCACCATCCTGGGCACCCAGGAACACTACGAGTCCCTCCACCTCTGCCTGGGTCTCCATTTGAGGAAGTCCTGTCAGCATGTCTGTCCTGAAACACCTGTGTGCTTTTTGTATCCATCTGTCTCCACCCATCTCCTTGACTGCTTGCCCCTTGGAAGTTCTGGGGATGCTGCCTGCCCCTGTCTAGGGGTACGGGGATGGAGTGGGGTGGTACCCAAGAGACTGTGGGCTGAGCCCCACTCACCGCAATGCTGAATCATCTCCTGACGCACAAGGCCCCGAATGTCATCCTCCTAGGAGCCCAAGACCACAAGGGTCATGAAGAACCAATGGATCACAGAAGGACAAAGGGTACATGATGCAGGGATCATGGAGGGACAGAGCTGAGTCAGGGTCCAGGGTCCAGGGGGTCGGGGGTTGGGTGCAGGAGGCAGAACCCACAACCCCCATACCCCACACTCACTGTCAGTGCAGCTTCTCCCTTCTCGCCGCGGGGCCCCACAGGTCCTGGCCGCCCCTATGTGCAATGGATAGGACCAGGCTGTGACCTCTGATCTCACGGACACCAGAGGTCACCCCAACCTTTGACCCCAAGCCTAGGAATCCCCACTCACCTGCTCCCCTCTCTCTCCTGGGGTTCCAGGGACCCCAGGGGCCCCCACCACACTCTCTCCAGGGGGACCTCGTTCACCCTGTCAGACAGGACCAAGTAAGCAGGGTCAGAGGCAGTGGGGGTCAGAAGTAGGACAAATTGGGGTCATAAGTTCAGAGGTTGGGGCAAAGATATTGGGGTAATGGGTTGCAGAGCTAGAGGTCAATGAGGTGTGAAGGGTCAGTGAGGCTCAGGGGTCTGGAATCAGAGTCAGGGCCCCTCACCTTCTGGCCCTGAAGTCCTTCGGGGCCTTTGGGACCAATACTGCCAGGTGGCCCGGGGGGACCACTAGAGCCATCACTGCCCCTGGGACCTGGGAAGCCCCCAGTTCCTGGAGGCCCCTGAGGAGAGATAGGTCAGGGTCAGTGATGAGAGCTTCCAAAGATGGACCCACTTTCAGAGAGTACAATCTCCTTAATTCACCGTGACCTTAGCCTCAACTTACCCGCTCCCCTTTCTCGCCCTGGTCACCCTTGGGTCCTGGCTGCCCATCAAAACCGCGGTCACCCTGGGAACAGAAAGAAGCATGAGAGTCCCTCTGCCTTGGCCTACCTCAGCTCAACCCCCATAAGCCCCCAGGCCCAATGGCCATAACCTCAAGTACCTGTGGCCCTACCAGTCGAAGACCCTCAATCTGCCATGATCCCCATGACCCTGACCCCCCTGTGATGCCCCCTGCCCTGACTCCACCTTTTTCCCCTACACTGACACTCCAGCCTCCCCACTGACCTCCACCCACCGTAACCCCTTAGCCCTGAGGCATGTGCTGCTCCACCTCCCATCCCTTAATCCTAAATGTGCATTGTGGGGACTTCCTTGGCAGTCCAGTGGTTAAGACTCCACGCTTCGGAATTTCCCTGGTGGTCCAGTGGTAAAGGATCCGCCTTATGATGCAGGGGACGTGGGTTTGATCCCTGGTCAGGGAACTAAGATCCCACATGCTGCGGGGCAACTAAGCCCATGCGCCACAACTACTGAGCTTGCGCGCCTCAACTAGAGAGACTGCGTGCCACAAACTACAGAGCCCACGCGCCCTGGAGCCTGCGTGCCACAACTAGAGAAGAGAAAACCCGCATGACACAGCTAGAGAGAAGCCCATGCACCGCAACGAAGAGCCTGCACACTGCAACGAAAGATCCCACGTGCCGCAACTAAGACCCGACGCAGCCAAAGAGAAATAAAAATAAAATAAAGAAATAATAAATCAATCTTTAAAAAAAAAAAAAGACTCTGCGCTGCCACTGAGGGGGCACGGATTCAATCCTTGGTCGGGGAACTAAGATCCCGCATGCCACACAGTGCGGCCAAAGAAAAAATAAAAAAGCACGTTGTGACCCCAACCCACCCTGAAACCTTAAGACCAGCCCCACTCCACCCCCCAATGTCCCAACCTTTCATGACCCAAAACCTTCCTTGACCCAAAACCTACACGACCCAACCGTGCCCTTCCCTGCCCAATCCTAAACCCCCAATGTCCACTGTTGAGAGAGACCCCATACCTTGGGACCGATCAGGCCCTCCTTCCCAGGGGCCCCTGACTGGCCTGTAACACCCGGCTCCCCCTGGACAAGAGAAGACATTAGTTAGGCCCTGGCCCACCCATCCACTCCTCATTCTGGGGGTGCCCCACTCTCACCAACTCTCCTTTGCGTCCTGCCAGCCCTGGGCGGCCCGGGGGACCAGCTTCTCCCTGCAGGGATCAGGTGGAGGGATCAGCCTTAGGCCCCAGGCCGCACAGCCCCCCACATCCCCACGCATATGCCCCATCACCCCTGTACCTTATCTCCCTTCTCTCCATCAAGGCCACAGGCTCCCTTAGCCCCCTGTTCGCCCTGCGGGAGAAAAGAAGTGAAAAATGACTTCCAGATACCTCACCCTGTAACCCCTTGACACTGAAACTACTCTCCAAACTGGCCTTAGATACTCCAACCTCTGACCTTCCAACCTCTAACCTAACACCTCACCTTCAACCCCAGATACCCCCACATCTGACCCCAAATACCTGACCTCTGACCCCAGATACCTCACCCTCCAACATCAGGTCCTCCTGATTAGGGGGAAAAAAGCAGTCCCCTTCTCACCTTGAGGCCCCGGGGACCCATGAAGCCAACATCTCCTTTGTCTCCTCGGACACCAGGGGCTCCGTCTTTTCCTCGGGATCCCTGGGGGGAAAGGGGTCAATGTGAGGCCAGGGGAGGTCAGTGAGGGATCAAAGGGAATCACTTTGGATGTAATGGACAAGGAACACCATAGAGGTGAGAATCATCATTAGGGGCCAGAGCCACTGGAAGGGCAGGGTTTTCCATGGGGATGAGGGTCACCATGGGCAGGGGTCACTATGTGGGTGGAACCATCATGGGGGCTACTGTGAAGGTAGGGGTCCCTGGACAACATGAGAGTACTGGTTCACTGTAAGGTCAAAGGCCACTACATGGGCGTGGGGGCATCTTACCGGCTCACCAGGGATCCCTGCAGCACCAGGCTCACCCTGTGGGAAACACAGATGGGGGAGGGCAGCCCTTCAGTGTGACTGTCCCCTATACTGGCCTGTCTGCTGCACATGCAGCCACTCGGTGACTGCAGCCAGGGCCCAGGCTGCACAAGGAGCCCGTGTGAGCACATATGGGGCCAACAGCGAGGGAGGCAGGAAACCCTCCAATGCTCAGAGGACACCCCTGGGACAGGGGTGTGTGATGCATGGCTCTGGGTCTGTACCTGGGGCGGGACTTGCCTTGGGTCCTGTGAGTCCACGCACTCCCAGCAACCCGGCTGAGCCCTTGTCTCCAGGCTGTCCCTTGGCGCCCTGTGGGAGTGACCAGGAGAGGGACACAATCAGGACCAGACCAGGCTGCATGCTCAGAGAATGACTGGAACCTGCTGGCTGAGGTGGAGCTGGCCAGTGCTGCTCCCACGCACTTCCCCATGGCCCCTTCCCTTCCAGCCCACGCCCCAGCAGGGTGGAGCTGGGGACTGTGGCTGGTGGGGTGGCTCATTTCTCACCCCAGGACCCCCAGATTCCTGCCACTCCTCTTACCACTGGGCCCCTACCCTTACCCCTACCTGGAGTACCCCTAACAGCCAAGGAGCCCCCTTCCCATTCCCACAGGCACTCTCATAGAGCCACAGTCCACACACTCCCCTTCTCACCTCCTATCCAGGCCCTTGGGCCCCCCCATAGAGCCCCCATCCTCTCAGCCACCCCACAGAGTTGCTACAGCTGACAGAACCCCCTCCCCTCTGACCCCCAGAAAGCCCCCTCCCATCCTCCCCTCCTGTCCTCACAGACCCTCCATGGAGCCCCCCAGCCTGTAGGACCCCCCTCCTCACCCTGTATAGAATATCCCAACCTCATCCCCATACCTTTTCTCCAGGGTCCCCACTGTCTCCCCGAGATCCTTTGTCACCATCTATGCCCCGAGGCCCTCGTTCACCCTGGGTCAGGGTCAGAAATCAGGGTCAGGGGCCAGAAGTCCCTTACCCTCTGAGGGTTTGAGCTCTCAGATCCCCTGGCCCAGCCCACACAGAAACCCCTTACACACCCATCTGCACATGGACCAGACCCACTCACCATGTCCCCCTTGGCACCTCGTGGCCCCGGAGGCCCCATAATCACAGCTGAGTCACCCTGAGTGGACAGGGGGCAGTCAGAGGAGTCAGGATCACCCTTAGTCCCCTGCCCTCCCCCACGCACACACTCACCTTGTCACCCTTTAGCCCTGAGGTTCCAGTGTCACCCTATTGGGTGGAAGAGTGTGAGTCTCACCCAAATAGAAAAGCCCCAAATCCTGAGTTGCAAGATCCATCCCCACCCACACTCAGGGACCTCTTCCCCATATCCTTACCTTCTCCCCACGCTCCCCCCGGCTGCCTGGGGGACCCTGTATGAGAGAAGAAAATAGTGAGCTAAGGGAATTTGTGGGGACTACTGGGGAGAGAGGTCAGGGGGCAGGGGAGGACCGGGGGGCCTGGGGGAATGGGGGAGACAAAGGACCAGAGAGTAGCCAAGGAGAACCAGAGGGCTGCAGAAGGCTGCAGAGTGTCACAAGGGCACAGAGGGCACAGACAGGGGACTGAGTCACACCACTGGCTCTTTCCCCAGGGAGACCCACCACGAGTCCTCGGGGTCCCTCCAGGCCGGGGCGGCCATCTTCACCCTGGTTGGTGACAATAGATTCAGTGACTCGGTAAGTTGGAAATCGGAGGCGAGAACTGTGATGAAGGGAGTCCCAGGGTGGCTCCCTGGAATGGCCATGGCTGCAGAGCAGGACATACGTACCCGGACACCCGGCTCCCCACGCTCGCCTCGGGCCCCAGGCGGTCCTGCTCCAGTGTCTCCCTGGAGATCAACAGGACACCAGGGATCAGTGAGGGGAATTGGTGGAGGACAGAGGGTCATGGGAGGTCGGTGGAGGTTGGAGGGAGTGACAGGGGTCAGTGGAGATTGGAGAAGGTGACAGGGGTCAGTGGAGATTAGAGGGGGTGACAGGGGTTAGTGGAAGCTGGAGGGGGTGACAGGGGTGCAAGAGAGAGCCAGCAGCATTGTCCCATCTACCTTGTCTCCTTTGAGTCCAGGGGCCCCAGGCGCTCCCTGTGGGCAGAGTGAGGTGAGGCTTCTGTGCCCCTCAAAGGCACACACATATGTAGCCACACAGTGTGGCATAGTCCCCAGCCTAAGTCCCCACATGGACAGACTCCAACACACAGCAGTCAGAGACATGGGGCGTTGGGGCACTTCTACTCACCGCTAGCCCAAGGGGTCCACGTGGCCCCAAGGGACCTGGGGCTCCCTCTCTCCCTGGGGGGCCTGCCAGACCCTATAGTGAAAATGAGGTAAGAGAGGCGAAGGGTGACTTGGGAACCTTCCTCCCGTGCTGTCCTCCCAAAACCAGGAGCCCCCTCGGCAGGGTTGGGCCCCCTTCTCCTCCTCACCCAGTACCAGATTCAGAGGTCCTCAAGTCACCAAGTCCCCACGTGCAGCCCTCAGCACCCTTACCCGCTCTCCACTGGGGCCCGGCTGACCCATCTCTCCTCGAGGGCCTGTCTGACCGGGGAACCCCACAATACCAGGAGCACCACGGGTGCCGGGGGGGCCCAAGTCTCCCTGCAACAAAAATAGCAAAGGGAGGAATGGCTCCAGCAGGACCCCTTCCCAGGACTAGCCCCAGAATACCCTCTTTCTCCCACCTCCAGGCCCCCCGCCCCACCTG
Source organism: Delphinus delphis (assembly GCF_949987515.2). Classification (NCBI taxonomy): domain Eukaryota; kingdom Metazoa; phylum Chordata; class Mammalia; order Artiodactyla; family Delphinidae; genus Delphinus; species Delphinus delphis. The sequence continues at coordinate 64,732,983 of NC_082692.2, forward strand.
CTGCCCCCACTACTAGTGATGGGGCATTGTTTTACCTTTAGACCTGGAGGACCAATTGGCCCAGGGGGCCCCTGGACCCCAACTCCTGGGTCACCCTTCAAGGGAAAGAAGAGTCAGATCAGGCTCAGGGAGTCTCAGGACCATGACCCCCAGCAGGGATGCTTTAGGGCACACATACCTTGTGACCTTTGAGTCCTGGAGCCCCTTTCTGACCCTAAAACAAAGTAAACAGCATTTGAGAGTAGGAACATGAACCCAGAGCTCAGGTATGGCCCCAAAACATTCCCACGGGAGCTCAGAGGTGACCACGGACATTTGGCACCAAGGACGTGAGTGCAGGTATGTGGGAGTGCAGACAGGAGCAGGAACTCAGACATGTCCCATCCCAGGGAGCTTAGACGTGACCACAGATATGAGCTCAGATACAGGAGCACAGACAAGGCGGGGAGAGGGGCAGCATCAATACATGACCAAGGAGAGGCCCACAAAAACTCCCACGTGTCCTGAGACCTGGGAGATCAGACAGGAGCACACGTGCTCAGACACAGGGAGGAACAGAAGACCTAGGACAGGCACGTGGAAGCCAGGAGGCGTGACCCCCGCATGCTCCCAGAGCAGGACCCTGAATGCTGGAATGTTCAGCCAGGCTCGGGTTCAGATGTGCCCACGCTCAGCAACGGTCCCTCACATCCACGACTGCACTCCTCAACCCAGACTCAGACTCGCCCAGACCCCAGACTCACATCTTCACCAGGATCTCCAGGCTCCCCGGCACGGCCGGCTTCACCCTGCATAGAAAGGGTGGTGAGGGTGTCTAGCCACCCAACCGTACCCCTCCCTGCCCAATGCACAGGCCCCGCGGCCAGGCCCACCGCACCTTCTGGCCTCGCGGCCCCGGCAGTCCTCGGTCACCTTTGGCTCCCTGTGGATACAGGGGTCAGGAGGACACATGGGTGTCAGGGGCACAGACAGCTGCGACTCAAAGAGGCAGCATGAGGCCCGGACCATGTGGGGCACATTATGGAAGGTGAGGGTCACAGGGGTGGAGGAACTATGCTGTGGAGGTTCCACACTCACCGGCTCTCCCACCAGGTCTTCAGCAAGGCCTCCAGGGGTGCCCTGATGAGGGAAAGGGGTCAGTGGGGTTCCTCAGCCCCTAACCCTTGTGCCCCCCAAACCAGGGCCTCCCACACACTCACCTTCTCTCCCTTTGCTCCAGGGGGCCCGACCACAGCCTGCAGGGAACTCCTGGTGAGTTACCTCGCCTCCTGCCACCTCCCCATCCCCACCCCGCCGTCCATATGGAAGGGACAAACTAGGCTTGGGAGTGAGGCAGAGGAGCTGATGCAGAAGGTGGCGGTCAGGATCAAAGATCACCTGTCCAGGGGTGCCCATGGGTCCAGGCTCTCCTTTAGGTCCGACAGGGCCAGGCAGACCTGGTGACCCCTATGGCAGAACGGTGGGTGGAACTCAGTGCCTCTCCACCCCCTGTCCCTGCTGCCCAGCCCTCCTCTTCCTTCAGGCACACGGCAGCTGGCACAGGCCCCATCACATGCCCACAGCGAGCTCCCCTCAGAACACACACCGGCACGCCAGGGGCTCCTCTGTCTCCGTCCTTCCCACTGGCACCATCACGACCTGGCACTCCCGGCTTCCCCGTCTCCCCCTGAGAAGGGAGAGCTCTGTCAGGGGCCTGCCCCCTGACTCCTGACCCCCGGAGTCCAGCCCTGATCCCCAGGACTCACCACTTGTCCAGGCAAACCCGGCGCCCCCTGAGGACCCTGAAGGAAACAAGTCAGATGTGAGAGGGACATGGAGAGCACGGGACCCAGAGGGCAGGGACATGCTATCTCTGCAGGGGCCTCACTCACCACAAGGCCTGAGGCGCCAGGGGGGCCAGGAAGTCCCACAGCTCCAGTGGGTCCAGGCAGGCCCTGGAGGAAGAAAAAGTTCAGGGCAGTGCCAACCCCACCCAGCTCCCTGTGACTAACCCATGGGCTGGGTCACTCACCCGTCCTGGTGGTCCTGTCTCTCCGGGCTCCCCCTGCCAAAACCCCAGAGACCGCATGACCCCACAGATGAATGAGAGGCCCTTCAGCCTCCATCCACAGCAAAGCCCACATGGACGGAGCACCTTGGTGCTCAGTCGCATTACAGGGCAGTGACATTCCCAGAGGTTGGCAGATGTTATCCTGGTGCAGACAGGCTGCTCCAAGCCACCACCTCCTTCCAGCCACACACACACACAAGCCTATACTCACCTTCAGGCCAGAAGGTCCCTGGGGTCCCGCAGGGCCAGCAAGACCCTAGAAAAAAGTATCAAGGGCAGGAAACTGGGGTCAGAGTTATCCACCTGGACTCATGGACTAACACAAACAAGTTATCCAACTGAGTCATCAGTGGGGACTGATGCCTGTCCCACCCCCACTAGGCAGTGCTTCCCCATCACTCACCGGGGCACCAGGTGGTCCAGGGTCTCCATGGCCACCCTGTTGGAGAGAGAAAGAGCCAGACGAGTGGGAGCCAATCCCACCCTCCCAGGGAAACTGAGGCAGTACTGCCCATTGTAGGGGTTACCCACTGTAGGATGGGAGCAGGAGGGAGCGGGATTCTGGGGTACTCACCATTGGGCCAGGGGTCCCCCTTGGACCTTGCAGACCCTGGATAGAGAAGGGGGCTTCTGAGCCTCAGTCTGGCCTCACTTGGGCCTGTTCCTGCCCTCTGGAGACCTTTGCCTGGGGGCCCCACTTCTGCACCTCTACCCCTCCCAGGCACAAATCACCCCATACCCACAGACTGCCCCACATAGACAATACACATGGGCCTGTACACGTACACAGCTATCATGCATCTGCACTCAGACCTGGGCACCCAGTCACCACACCCCGGCACCAGTCACTGGTGACACGTGCATACGGCAGCCAGCATACAGCAAAGGGTAGCTGTTCCCCAGAATCTCGGCCACGCTGTTCCTGCCATCACTCACCGGCTTCCCCTCAGGCCCAGCCACGCCACGCTCTCCTGGCAGACCCTAGAGAGAACACGTTTAAGGCCACACTGTCCTTGTTACCCATCCCAGCTTCCCCCTAGACAGCCCCAGGCAGAGCAGACTCCAGCCCGGACAACACAAGTGAGAGCCGTGTACTTGTGCACCCATGGCCTGTGGGGCAAGGACTCACCGGGATGCCATTTTGACCCCTCTGTCCAGGCTCTCCCCAGTCTCCCTTGATGCCTGGCTCACCCTGCAAGCAGAGTGTCATGCCCTGAGCCCCCATCACTGCCAGGTGCCCACAGACATGCCACCCCGGCATGCCCTCCTGCAGGGGAGGGGAAACATGGTGGGGTGGGAGGCCTCACCCTGTCTCCTTTGGGGCCTTGGTTGCCGTCACTGCCTGGCTCCCCCTGTGGGGATGACATGTCAAGCCAGGCGCTGGCGCCATGGCAAGGGTGGCCCCCAGGTTGATCCCACACACTGACCTTAGCACCCTTGAGTCCAGGGGGTCCTGGTTCTCTAGAGAGTCCAGAACCTGGCTCGTCCATGGCCACCTACAAGCACAAGGTCACAGGGGAGAGATGTGTCTGTCACAGAGGCATGGAGGGGTCATCCCAGATCACAGGGTGCCAGAGGGTTGTAGGGTCAGAGTCACCACATGGAATTTCTGGGGCTCAAGCCAATGGTGGCCTCTTGGTGACAGCAGTCACAGGTTTGGGCAGAGCTGGGGTGATCACCTTGGGGCCAGGGGGGCCAGGGGGTCCAGGAAGGCCAGGAGGGCCGTCTCTGCCCTGCAGAAAAGAAGAAAATGGGTGGCCACCCCAACACAGCCCGTAGGCAGTCCCGCCCAGTAAAGCCCCCTCCAGCTCACCTGTTCTCCACGTTCTCCTTTCTCTCCCCGCTCTCCCTGAAGTGCAAATCGCAGGGTGAGGGCTATGCCCGTGGGGAGTCCAGCTCCTCCTGAGCCCACCTCCCCAGCCGTCCCAGCCAGGCTCACCCTCTCTCCTGGTCTCCCTGCCTCTCCCACACTCCCAGCCGGGCCTGGGAGCCCAGGGATACCAGGCTTTCCCGGTTCCCCAGCAAGGCCGGGAGGTCCAGGGGGGCCCCTCTCCCCAAAGGCCAGGCCAGGTGGTCCCTGAGGGCCGGGGTCTCCACGATCTCCCTTCAGCCCGCGTTCTCCAGAAAAGCCAGTGGGGCCCTGGACGAACAGAAGAGTAAAATAAATGCTGGTGTCAACCACACCCTCCACAGGACATGCCCCCTGAGCAGCCAACACACACCTCCTTGCCTGGTGGGCCCCGCTCTCCTGGGTCCCCCTTGGGGCCACGACGCCGTTCAGGCACAGGCAGGAAGCTGCCAGAGCTCTCTTCCCAGCTCTCCACGATCTCCCGCAGGGCGGACGTCTGAGTGACAGTGAGGGGTCAGAAGAGCAGGGCCATTACTGCAGCCTCCCATGCCTTGGCCTGGCCCCACGGGCATTACTTGTCCCGTGGGGTTCCCATCAGCCCCCGTGCCCAGCCCCCAAACAACCTACCTTGATGCCAATATTTTCCAGCAACCGCTCCACATTCTGGGGACACAAATTGGGTGAGGGGCTGCCCACAGAGGAGAAGGCCCCACACTGCCCCCCAAAACAGCCTCCCTACCCTCTTCCCCAGGCTTCTTGCCCAGAGGACCCTTTAGTCCTTGAGGAGTCCTTGGTTTAGTCCTTGGTTGAGGTGACTCGAGGTCACTGGAAGCCCCTCCCTGACATGTCCCCATTGCCCAGGTTCCCCTCAGTGTAGGCTACAGGAATCCCAACAGGGCAGGGGGCTGAGCACACAGCACAGCTCCAGTGGGGCCTCACGGCAAGTGGAAGGGAACAGAGGTGGCCGCTACAGGCGTGCACATAACAGTCAAGGGCCAGGTCCCAGGCTTCACTCACCGCCGTGCTCCCAGGCTCTCCTCTCAGGCCACGCTCTCCTGGGAAGCCCTGGAGACACCAAGAGACAAGCCGCTGGACCCAGCTTGGGGTTGGGGCTGGAGGCATGTGCGCGCATGCGTGGGTGCTATGGCTACCGGGGCAAGTGAAAAAGATGGAGGCCTCACCTGTTCCCCTTTGGGTCCAGTCTCCCCACGGTCACCCTGAGAAAAAGAATGACCAGTGGTGAAAATGCCCCCACTCTGGGCAGCCCCTGACCATACCCCCCACCCAGCATCTGCACACTCACCTTGGAGCCCGAACCTCCTGGAACACCAGGGAAACCCTGAGATATGTCAGAACACAAAGAAGTCACACAGGATCATGGCATCCCAGGGTGACAACATAATGGTCCCTGTTGCTCCCAAGTCCTGGAACTACCCTGGACACTCACCTGGCCAGGAGGGCCAACCTGCCCTGGGATGCCCGGGGGGCCCTGGAGTCCAGGGCTACCAGGAGCTCCTCGCTCACCCTTGGGGCCATCATGACCCTGTGGAGGATGCAGCCAGCATCAGGACCCTGAGACCCCAGAAAGGAGTGGAGCCACATATCACAGGGTCAGGGTCAGGGTCAGGGGTCAGAGGTTGCAGAAGACTCCAACACTCACTTCTCTCCCAGGAGCGCCCGAATCTCCCTTCTCTCCCTAAGGAAGACAAGGGTGCTTCAGACATGGCCCCAATCTGAGCCAGAGCAGACTCCAAGTGAGGGGACTCACCTTCCTCCCATCTTCTCCAGGGTCCCCAGGTCCTCCCTGCGGGCAGAGGACTCACATCAGACCCAACAGAAATAAGAATTAAGAATTGTCTGTGTGTCTTGGTAACTGTCTGCAAGTCCTGTGTCTACCTCACTATGTGTGGCCGTATGTATATGAGTGACTGTGGACACAAATGCATATGTCGGTCTGTCCCCGCATGTATCACACGTCAGAGCCTTGGATATGTGTCTCACCACACCTCCACAGAGGTACACGTGCAGCCCTGGGGCCAAGCCATAGCACGTGTATGGGTGGAAGTGTTTGTGTGTCAACATGTCTTCAGTATCCCTGAATGTGGGCTTCACACCTGTGTGTTGGCACCTCTCCATCTGTGTCTGAGGCTCTTTGCCTGTGCCCGTCGCTGTGGTTATTTTAGCTTGTGTTGGCCCATCCAGGCACAGGTCAGCACGTCCACTTAACCCACTGCGTCTGTGAGGCTGCCCGTGTGTGCACATGGACGTGTGCTTCAGGATGTATCTGTACGTGTGGGCTACGTACTCGGGTGTCGGCCCGTGTCAGCATGTGTCTGTGTGTGTGCCCCGTGTGTATGGCACATCTGAACCATGTCCATGTGCTAACATTTTTTGGAGGTTTCACTGTGTCTACCCTGGACACTCACGTTTTTCCCATTCAGGCCAGGCTTGCCATCCTTGCCTGGCTTTCCCTGTGGGAACAGATCATTGGTCAGAAGTCAGGGTTGGGGTGAGGGCAGTAACGGGGCAAAAGGATACCACGAGGGGACTTCCCTGGTGCACAGTGGATAAGACTCCGAGCTCCCAATGCAGGGGGCCCGGGTTTGATCCCTGGTCAGGGAACTAGATCCCACATGCATGCCACAACTAAGGAGCCCGCCTGCTGCAACTAAGACCCCGTGCAACCAAATAAATCGTTTTTTTTTTTATTTTTAAAAGGGTACAATGAAAGTGGGACTCACCGGTGCTCCAAGGGGACCAGAGGGGCCAGCGGGGCCCTGTTCTCCTCGAAGGCCAGGCAGTCCCTGGAAAAAGTCTTTGCTAGGATTGAGAGGGCCACTGATATATCTCCTGGGGCACATCCATGGACTTGGAGAACCCCACTAAGAACCTCCTCCCGTGTAGAGTCCCCCCAGAATTGGGAGGAGCCATTGAGGTCCCGAGGCTGAGACCCGATAGGGTAGGGGGCCCCCTGCTGAAACTCCCAAGGGAAGAATCCTCAGGATTTGGGGGTCCTACTATAGCACCCAAGGCAGAGAAGATCAGAAAGCAGGATTCTGCTCAAACCTGCCTGCCAGGGACTGGGACCCTCCCAAGGACAGGGCTGGACCAACTCCCCCTACTCCCGCTGGTCCTGTGACTATGAAGACCAGGCTACACAGTTCATGCTGGACCCCTGAGCCGCCCTCCACCCTAATATCTCCCCTTACTTACGTCTCTCCCTGGGTCCCCAGCCTTGCCTATAGCACCCTGAGGAGAGACTCAAGTCAGGGAGTCCGCAGTGGTCATGGGGTCAGGGGCACTGCCCACTGACAGGGCCACTAGTTCCTGTGAACCCAAGGCCTGTCAGGCAGTAACATCCCCCACCCAGGCAGGGTACTAGGAGAAGACACAGATAACCCATCTGGCCCCAGAGCTCATCAAGACCCAGAAGACTCCAGTGAGTCTGGAGCCATACAAAGGGGCAAGGGAAGGGGCGTGACCAGGCAGTGACCACCACGACTCACAGGCAGCCCAGGGGGACCAGGGGTTCCTGGTTTCCCATCCAGTCCACTGCGGCCATCCAGGCCAGGGGGGCCCCGGTCACCCTGAGGAAAACAGAGTGGTAAGAGGCCTCGAAGGATGAGATGGATCTGAGAGCCCAGGCTCACAGTCAGAAAACCTCCATGCCCTCTCACCTTTTCTCCTCCTGGGCCTCGAACACCTGGGTCCCCCTGAAGGGAACAAGGTCAGTGAGAGGTGAGGGCAAGATGGGAACTTAGGCTGATGGGGCAAAGTGTGTCACTCACCTGCGGGCCTGGGGGCCCCCGAAGTCCACTGATGCCCTGAGGACAAGGGGAGGAAGAAATCAGAGCAGGCTTTCCCAGGCCCACACGTTCCCACGGGATAAGCCACACTCACTCTCTCCCCAGAAGCTCCAGGGGGGCCGGGGTCACCCTTGGGTCCTCGAGGACCCTCCTGTCCACGGTCCCCAGACTCTCCCTATGGTAGAGACAAACGTGTTGAGGGAATAGCACTAGGGCCACAGGCATGCCCAAGGCAGAACCTGTCATGGGGATGCTGGGATGCTTTCTTATGCTCACAGCTTCACTCCACCCACGGAACATGATACCTTCTCTCTGACTCCAAGTCCCGTGTCCACCTGTGGAGGGAATGGCCAGTGAGAAGAATAGTTCAAGTAGGGGAAGAGGAGTTGGTGAGGATCAATAAAGACATCAGGGGGCAGTGGGGGAAATGGGAGTCAGTGGAAGGGATGAAGGGACACCATGTGGGGCTAACAGGGGCAGGTGAGGGAGATGACAGAGAATCAGACCCAGGCAACCCTTACCAGCCGTCCAGGGGGTCCTGGGGGACCCTAGGAAAGGAAAGAACTGTAGTCAACAGGAGCCCTGCGGCCCCACGGTATGGCTCAGGTTTGCCTCAAGCTCAGCTCTGCTCCCAGATTCCCTGCACCCCAGTGCCAAACCCCAGAAGCCAGGTCAGGCCTGGAGGTGGCCACCAGGGCTCCCGACCTTGACCTCCAGGCCCTTAATGGAGGTGCTGACCAGACTGAGCACCGGAACCCTGTATCCCTCCCGAGCCCAGAACAAGAGCACTACTGAGCCCAGAACACCAGCACTACTCACTGGCTCCCCACGGTCACCCTTGGGTCCAGATGGTCCAGGGCTCCCCTGCAGAAAGTCAGAGGGTCAGGGTCAGTGAGGAGAGGCAGCAGTTTGGGGGAGCTTTGGAAACACCCTAAGGATTCATGGGGATCCTGGTGGCCTTTGGGGGTTGTGATGAAGGGGTCAAAGGAAATGAGGACTGTGAGGGTTTAGCGCTGCAGGGTCGGGGTGGCAGGGTCAGAGGCTGGGAGCTGGATGGTTGGAGATTGAAGTTGAGGTTAGAGTTCAGGGATCAGAGGTCAGGACTCACGTTTCGTCCATCCTCTCCAGGATCTCCCTGGTCTCCCTTCTCACCCACAGGCCCCCGAGTTCCAGGTGCCCCCTGAGAAGAGTAGCTGGTGTGAGACAGACCCCCCCAGCATTTTGCAGATTCCCCCATGACCCCCATACTGCCCCAGTTCTCCATCACCCTGAAAACCATGTCAGAGTTCCCCATCACCACATGCCTCCCTCCAGACTCTCCCATCACCCTTTCTCCCCTCAGAGTTTCCCACAGCTTCATGCCCACCTCCTATAAGTTCTCTCATCACCCCCCCTTACTTCTCCCTGCAAAGCCTCACCCGAAGGCCACGCTCGCCAGCTTTTCCAGGCAAACCTGGTTCACCCTGGTGGTGGAGAGAACGCCACATCAAACAGGTGAGTTAGGCTCAAACTAACTCAGGGAGTGGCGACAGAGAAGGGCCTGGGAACCAACTGGACCAGAGGCAGGGGGGTGGACTGGATAACCTGGTGGAGCCCCAGCCCCCCAGGGATCACAGTTCAAGGGTAAAGGATCAGCAACCACAGTGGGCAGGAATCTCACCGGGGGACCCTCGTCACCTTTCTCTCCAACTTCACCCTGTGAGACATGAGAGTCAGCCTTGGTCCCCAAACCCCCAGGGAGGCCAGCAGTACCTTACTCCCCATCCCCCAGCACTCCCCCAGTCCAGTCCTCTTACATCTCGTCCTCGGGGGCCGATGGGTCCTGGGGAACCAGGACGACCAGGGTCTCCCGTCTCTCCGGGAGGCCCTGAGTCACCCTGTGGAGGAGGCAAGAGTGATGTAGCACGTATAGCCAGCCCTTGAGGGGAGGTGACCCCAGAAACCTTGATGTTACCCAAGGTCACAGGCACTCACCGGCGGTCCTGCTCTGCCAGTGAGGCCGATGGGACCCTGCAGGGCATAGGGAGGGAGGTACGACTTAGTTGGGGCTCCCAGGCACCACCTCATCTCCTTCTGTCACACTCCCCATCCCCACATTTACTCACCCGGACTCCGGGGTCTCCCTTGGGGCCAGGGTCTCCAGGAAGAACCAAGCCAGGTGGGCCCTGGGTGAGGAAGGATCAGAGGTCAGGGGACACAACCATCACCTGTCCTAACCCCTAAACACTTCCCCGCACTTACCCGTTCCCCTTTGACTCCGGTAGCTCCTTTGGGCCCAGGGAGCCCTACGTCTCCCTGGAGGTGACAAAGACCACCAGCATCAGCCACAGGCTCCATGAACCCACCACCCAGCGATCATGCCACAACTGTCATGACCTCCAGGGGCCTCCAGGCAGGCCCAGAGGCAGGCCCTATGACCTTGATCTCAACCCTGTAACAGCGTCCCTTCACTCTTACCAGACTTACCTTCTCTCCTTTAGCTCCAGCACCCCCAGGTCCCTGAAAACAAACAGGACAGACACGGCTTGGCCCTGCCTAGGGATCACACTACTACAGGCTTGATTGGAGTTGGGGTTATATAGAATCAGAAGTGTCTGCCCAGAGGTCACAGGGTCACCGCTGGGAGCAGGGCAGGGGTTACACAGGGCTCACGACCTGTATGGTGGTCATGGGTTCACAGGATCACAGCCAGGAGTTGGAAGGCGTGTTACAGCATTAGAGTTACAGAGCTCTGAGCCAGTCCAGGGTCCCAAGGTTATGGGGTCACAGCCTGGAACGCTGGTTTCCAGGCGGGTCACACTGTTCAAGGGCCTGTGCGGTGATCGGAAACACACCCTCCCTTCACTCACCACAGCGGGGTCCCCAGGGCGACCAGGCTCCCCCTGTAGAGAAAGGATAGGGACAGGGATGGGTCAGGGACCCACCTAGGAACTCAAGGCCCCAGTATCCCACCTGCCACAATCCCTGGTATCGGGGGCACTTGACTCCCAGCCCATGACCCACCTTCTCTCCTCGGCGGCCAGTGGGTCCTGGTGGCCCCTGCACATGGAGAAAGCATGAGCCCAGGATGGGGAGGAACACATGAGAGCCCTACTCCTGATCCCACAGTCACATACTTACTTCAGGACCCTCAGGTCCAGGACGCCCAGCAACTCCTGGTGGACCCTGGGGAAGAGGAGCAGAAATGCTGACCCAGGTGGGTGGGGGCAGGGGGATTATGGCAGGTAAGGGCTAGAGGTTCAGGATGGGGGTCACAGAAGATCAGGATTTAGGTCAGCAGGGGTCAAACTCGGCAGGAAGACAGAGACCAGGTCAGTGGAAGTCAAGGTCAGTTCAGCAGGGTCAGAAAGCTAAAAGCGGGTCCCTGGGGTTGAGGGTTAGAGCCTGCATCAGCAGAGATTAGGAGTCATGTGAGGAGGGGTGGAGGGCCAGGGGCAGTGGAGGTCAAGGGCAAGAAGTCAGAACCAGGAGGGGTACGGAGCCAAGGTCTACTGGCACCGGCAGTGGGGTCAGTGGGCTCACCTGTGGTCCCGCTGGGCCAGGGGATCCACGTTCGCCCTGATGGAGCAGAATGGGTCAGAGCTGAGTCTGGCTCCAGATCCTCTGGGGCCCTGAGGGCCCCCCAGGTTGCACTTACCTTTTCTCCAGTCTCACCGATGGCCCCTGTTAGTCCTTGGTCACCCTGAGGGGAGAGAGATAGGAGAGGGGCCTTTACTGTCGAACCCCAGACAAAGTGTCTCAAACTCCAATCATCTGTCTCTGAAATCACAGCCTCTGACCTGGGGAGAACCCTTATCTCCTGATCCTCCTGCCTCCCCTAATCCTACGGGGTCCCAGTGTGTCACCTCTCATACCTGACCCCTCACAAAATGGCACTTACTTTGGGGCCAGTGACTCCAGGAAGTCCCCGTAGGCCCTGAAAGGGGTTCAGAGATTTGGGTTTGGGAATAAGGATGGAGTAGAGGGTTGATGGCTGAGGGTGGGGGCTGGAGCTATGCCCACCACGCTCAGAATCCCTGGCCTCTACACTCACCGGCTCACCCGGGGTCCCAGGTTGTCCTGGGAGGCCTGGGGCTCCATCTTCACAGTCACCCTGAAGGAAAAACAGGTGGGTAGAAGACCCTGCTCCCAGCACCCAGAGGCCTCACCTCAGAACTGGGACACCAAGAAGTCAGATCTCCCACCTTTTCTCCTTTTTCTCCAGGGGGGCCAACTGAGCCTTGGGGTCCACGGCTTCCAGGAAGACCCTAGGAGGAGGTGAGTAAAAATGTGAGCCCCAAACTGAGGTCCAGCACCCACCCACTGCCCCAGAAGAGCCCCCAGCTCCTCTATCCACACCCCAGAGCATGGGCCACAGGGTCCCCAGCAGAGCCTCAAGGCTCCCTCACCGGCAGCCCAGGCTCCCCTAAAGCAACGCTGCCATCACCTGGTCCAGGGGGACCCTGGGAAAGAACAGCAGGTCAGGGGATGGCCGGGGGGAATCAGACTCCAAGCCACCCCCAGCATAACTTGCCCCTCACTTACCCGCTCCCCACGATCACCTTTCTCACCCTGGAAGAGAGATCATGACACGTGACCCTGGACTACACCTCCACACCCCAAGATACCAGGAGGAATGAGAGTCTTGGGGTCAAACTGGATTACAAAGTTCATGGAGGAACTGAGGAGTCATGGGTGGGGGTGGTCAAGAGGTCACATGAGCTCAGAGTGACCAGCAGGGGTTGTGTGGGTTTGAATGAGGTCACCAGGTCACTGGATCACATGGAGGTGATGAGACTATATGGCGGTCATGCTCTCACCTTCACAGCTGTTCCAGAAAATCCTGGGGGACCACGGGGTCCTGGGTCTCCCAATGGGCCACGAGATCCAGGGGGACCCTGATGGAAGAGACAAAATATAAAGTAAAACCCCATAGACCCACCCCATTGGTTCCCCCATCACACATCACTCCCCCCCACACCATACTCCAGAACTTACTGGAGGTCCAGGGTCCCCTTTCTGTCCAGGAAGCCCTGGGCCCTCGCCTCCAATGACTCGTCCAGGCTCTCCCTGCAGGACAGAGAACAGCAGAAAGGATTCAGGGTATGGGAGCCTTGAGGTAGGAGAAGCCCCTAGAGGTCCCCAGCTATTCCTCATCATGCCTTAGGCCCCACACAGTGTCTGTCCTGGGGCAACCCTGTTCCTCCCTTGGACATCCTGGCTTGGTTCCCTCCCCTCCCTCCTTCACCTACCGGCTCCCCCTTTGGGCCTCGAGGTCCTCGCTCTCCCTGAGGACAAAACAGAGCAAAGGGTGATGCTTGGTCTCAGTGCATTTCAGGGTGGGCCCCTACAAGCCAACCTCGCTCCACCACCCCAGCTCCCCACCCTGCAGAAAGGGCTCTGGGAAGACACTGTGGAGCAGAGCAACTTACTGGTTCTCCACGAGGACTGGGCCACCCTGGGGAGCCCTATAAATGGAGGCCAGAGTCAGCCCAGTCAGACCACCCCACCCGCTCAAGCAAAGCATCCCACCATGTGAACCGTGAGGGCAAGGCTCGCTCACCTTCGGGCCGGGGCTTCCAGGAGTACCAGGGCGGCCAGGGCTGCCTGGAGGCCCATCTGCCCCAGGGAAGCCCTAAGGAGGCAAAGAGGTTAGGGCAGGAAGGGACCCTCCCTCAGTGCCCCTGGTTCGCTGGAGGAGCCCCGACGGACTATTCTTCACCTGAACCCCTCACCCCACAGGCCCCTGAGCATTGTTGGGGGTACAGCAGTGATGTATGTACCCTGTGAGCTGAATGGAGCCGAACCCCAGGCACAAGGGCAGTGATGAGGCCAGGGCCTTCCCTGCCCCTTGGACTTGGAACTTCCACCCGGGCTCTCCAGGGGATCTCAAAACCCCACTGGTCCCCCCTAATTCAGATCCTTCCCCAAAGTCTCTGCTGTGGTTGATAATGGCCACTTAGGCTTCTAGGAATACTCTGTGTTTCTAACTCTGTTTTTTCATTCCCTCTTGTAAAAACCCTAAGGAAGCTTCGAGGATTGTCTTAGGGGAACCTCAATGGTCTCTACACTCACCCTCTCACCCTTCGCAATGGTACTTCCAGGAGGTCCCTGGGGGCCAGGAACACCCATCCTGCCCTGAGAGAAGAGAGCAGGTGAAGAGGCAGTACGCCGGTCAGGGGACAGAGGACAGGTATGGGGTGGCACTCACCGGGAGGCCGGGGGGACCAGGAGGCCCGGCTTGTCCTTTTAGCCCCTAGGAAGGATGATCGGTGAGCCCTGTGCTGCTGACCGCCCCCTGACCCACTGAGCCCCCAACCCATTCTCTATCCCCCACCAGAGCCACTCACCATCTCTCCGGGTTCCCCCTTCTGGCCCTGGGGAAAGATGTGTCGGGCGACGGTCAGAGTGGCAAGTTCCAAGAGTGGCCCTCACCCACCCTCTCAACCCTGGACACTTACCTTTGGACAATGCACCGAGCAAGGGTCTGGCTGTAGCTGTGGACACAGGGTCTCCTTGAGGTCAGCCGTTCTACCAAGAGCCCCCAGACCCTCTGTTTTTCACCACCTAGTCCCCCAGAGGCCCCTTCCAAACCTGGGTGGTCAAAGCCGTCTGACACAGGGCTGTTGCCAGACTACTGACTGCCCGGTCCAAGCTTGGACCATCATCCACGGCGAAGAAGGTCTGGGCAGAGTCCATGCCTGGCACCAAGCGACGCAGCTGTTCTGGGTCAGCTCCTGCCAGGCCCAGCATCATCACTTTGAGCCCTAAGGAGGGGTCCAGCAGCTTGCATGACGGCCCTGCTGGGGCCAACCCTATTCCCAGGCTCCATTCCCACCAGCCCTGCTCCTCACCAGCAGCCTGGGCCTCACGGATAGAGCTGAAGATGTCACCTCTCAAGGGCTCATCCACCAGTAGAACCATCACCCCCGGCACATGCCGGCGTCGTCCAGGGGCATCTGGTGCCAACAGGTATCTGTGAGCTGTAACCACTGCTGTGCCTGGGAGAAAGGTCATGTCAGAACCCAGGGGCACCAAGCTCCCCATGGGAAAGCCCCAAGAATCCATGTCCACTGTAGTCCTTACCCAAGTTGTTCCCACTTGGGTCCGTGTAGGGGATGTTGCGGATCTTCTGCCGGATGACACCAAGGTCATAGGAGCTGTTCAGCGAGAACAGTGGGGAGGGCCGGTGACTGTAGGACAGGAGGCCAACCTAGGGTGGGGAGACCACAGAGCCTGGGGAGGATGACACAGCAGGGACAGGGGACACAGAGCCTGGTGGGAGACACAGAGCCCAAGGTGTGTAACTAAACCTGATCTATTAGGGGGTCAGCAGTGATGGTAGGATACGGAGCCAACCAGCAAGTGAGGCAATCTGGAGCCTGGGGAAGGGCAGGGAGAAAGCCTGGACCAGTGGTGGGACAGGGAAATGGTGTGGGACCAGGGGTGGGCAGGGACAGGTAGGAGTCTGGCTGCCTCTGGGGCCAAACCTGGATGGCCTGTGGCCCAAGCGGCCCAAGTGCAGACACCAGACGCTCCAGGGCTCGCTTCACAGCCTCTGCGCGATGAGCATTGTCTCGAGTGGTATGCAGCAGGAACACCACGTCCATCAGGCCATGGGGACACACTGCAGGAAGGGAGCTGAGTTACTGAAGCAGTCAGCCCATCTAGCTACTCTCTTGGGCCCCTCCCACTGGGCCCACCATACCTGGGGTCTGTGTGACCGAGGCCTCAGGACCCTGTACACCCTCCCGGACAGGTGTCAGGGAGAATATGTAGGAGACACCAGGCTCTAGCCCTGTCACCTGCTGGGAGCTTGAGATCCCCGGAAGTGTCTGTGAGGCCCCAGGCAATTCTGCAGAGGACAGAGCTCAGTTAAACAGGAGGCCCTCCATGGAGCCCCCACTGCCAGCCCACCCGAACACTGGCCTCCCCATCACCTTGGCCAGGGCCTCTGAGTGGCTGCCAGAATAGGATGTAGCTGGATACCCCAGACACCGGGGTCCAGGCCAGAGTCACTGAGTCGACTGAGGTGTCTACAACACGCAGTTCAGTGCTTGGGACACGAGGTGACTCTGAAGGAGGAATCAAAGACTAGGGATCCGAGTATGTGTCCCGAGAACCCAGAGGAGAGAGATCTAAGGAGATCCTGGGGCAGATTCATCTTAGTGAAGGAAGTCACCAGAGGTCATGCTGGGATCACCCCGGATCAGGAATGGTAGGGGGGGGCTACAGGAGGAGTCACTCAGGGTCATGGGGTACAGGAAATCAGGGTGGGTCATCGGTAGGGGTAAGAGCACACCAGTGTATGCAGTTACTTCTGAGGGGGGCCCTTCTCCAGCTGTCCCCAAGACACTCAGCCATATACGGTAGTGGGTCGCTGGCTCCAGCCCGTCCAGTTCGTAGCTGCTGAGTTCCGGCCCCAGGACCTGGGACTGTTCCTGGCCACCTGGGGCAGGCATGAGAGGGGGGCAGGGGCACATAGGAGGATGCTACAGACCAGCATTTATGGACACGCCCACCTCACTGACCCCCCCCACGAACCTTACTGACAATGACCCCGCCAGCCTCACTGACTGATCCTGCTGATGGGGTCCACCCTCCTGACTGATCTCCTGACCCTGCCCGACTGACCCTCATTGATCCCACGCAGCTAGGTGACTGATACCAGGTACCTTCAGCGATCCGCAGACCCCCACTGACAGACCCTGCCCACTCTCACTGATTTCACCGACCCCACCCCCACCCCCGCCCCATTGGTGCCTAACCTCCCTACCGGGGGCACATCTCACCCTCAGGTCGCCAACGCAGACGGAAGCCGCGTGCCCCGGGCACCGGCTGCCAGCGTAGCCTCAGGGAGTGCTCCCCTCGCTGCACTACACGAAGTGTCTCCACGGCTGGTGGAGCCTCCTCAGGCGCTAGAGAGAAAGCACAAAAATCAGGGAGGCTCCGTCCCCAGTTAATCTCTGTGCCAATCCCAGACCAACCCTGGAACACGCACCGCCCCCAACAGGCCCCACTGCCTATCCCAGGCTACATCCCTCCTCCCCCCGAAGACCCCGCCCCCACAGGTTCACTACCAATCCCTGGACCCTCTTCCATTCCCGAGAACAAACCCCGCCCCCAAACCGTCCAGGGCACCAATCCAAGGCTCGCGCCAGCCCGAGCTCTGCCTACGCGTGGTGACGACAATGGAGACAGGTGCGCCCTCACGGTCCCCCACAAGTGCAGTCACTCTCACTGAGTAGCTGACGCCGCCTTCAAGGCCCCGTATCTCTGCGGAGTCCGTGTTTCCTGGGAGCATCTCCTGTCTCGTGGGGCCACCTGGCCAGGCGAGCATAGGGCAACGATTAGGGATAGGGGTGGCTGACCAAAGGGGCCAATCCCAGCCAGGAAGGGCAAGGGCAGGGTCAGGGAATCATACCCTCGCTCCGGCCCCAGGCCAGTCTGTAAGCTGTGGCTCCAGTGACCCCCACCCAGGTGACCCGGAGAACATCACTGGAAGCATTGAGGATCTGCAGCTTCGAGACACTGCCCACGGGCTGAGGGTCTGGGGGAAGACGCAGGGAAAAGGGTCAGGGGCCACTGGCAGAGAACAGGGCAGAGAACAGGGTGGCAGAACAGGCATGTTCAACGCAGGGAGGTCTATCTGAAGGTCAGTATGAGGTTACTGTGGACGGGTCAGTGCAGGCAACTTCTGAGTGGGAAAAGATCAGTGCCTCAGAGTGGGCAGTGTGGAGCAGCCAGGAGGTCACTGTGGGTGGACTCCTAGTCAATGTGGGGTACGTCAGTGTGGGGAGAGAAGTCACGAGAAGAGCTGTGATGGAGCAGGCAGCTGGAGCAGTCAGGAATACGCAGCAGGACAGGGTAGCCAATGAGATGTGGTTGGCAGATGGCCAGGGTCCACTTACCAGTCCTTACAACCACAGAGGCAGGGGTCCCATCCACACCAGCCATACGGGCCCACACATGCACTGTGTACTCGGTATCTGGCTCCAGCCCATCCAGCTCAGCCACTGTGGCCTCCCCAGAAACCAACTGGGATTTCTCTGGGCCTAGGAGTGAGGATGAAGGTAGCTCTAGGACTAGCCAGACTCTGCCCCCCAATGTCCCACCTGGACCCCGAAGAAACCCCTGCTCCCATTCCACCCAGGCCTGCCCCCGACAACCTCCAAAACCTCTGGTCCCTTCCCAAACCCCTGGTGCCCACCGTGGCCTGAGTGCCAGGAGACCCTGTATCCTGTGGCACCAGGAACCCTGTTCCAGGTGATGGTGACAGATGAGCTGCTGACTTGAGTAACACGGACTGTCTTCACTGGGCCCAGCGGGTCTGGTGGAGAGAGGCAATGGGGAGTCTGATGGAAGAGGCAGTGGAGGGTCTGATGGGGGAGGGATGGGGGGGACATCTAATAGAGGAAGGCAATGGGAGTCTAAAGGGAGGCAAGGATTTGATAGCGGATGCAGTGAATGGATCAGATGGGGAAGGAGTGGGGGTTCTGACAGGGGGGATAGTAGAAATCTGAGGTGGCAGGTGACAGGAATCTGGGAGACCAGAGGGTCTGACAGAGAAGGTAATAGGGTTCCGACGGAGGACTAGGAAGCAGTGAGGGGGTCTGACAAAGAAGAAAAGTGTAAGTCTAAGAAGATGGTCAAGTCTGGCAGAAAAGGCAATGGGGTCTGAGAGATGAGGTGCTGGAAATCTGAGGGCAAGAAGAGCGGGGTGTTAGGGGACAGGCAGAGGAATCTGAAGAAGGCAGGGGCTTAAAAGGAGGCAAGGGAGACTGAAGGGGGAAGCAGGGCCTCTGAGGGAGGAGGCAGTGGGGATCTAAAGGGGGAGACTGGAGTTCTGTGGAGAAGCAAGGGTCTGAAAGGGAAGGCATGGGGGTCTGAAGGGCCACTGGAGAGAGAGAGAGCCAAGGGGCTGGGTCAGGCCCTGACCAGTTCGAGCCACGGTGATTGCAGGTGGGCCCTCCTCTCTCCCTCGCAATGCTGACACAGCCACCTGGTAGGAGGTTCCAGGTCTCAGCCCCATGATATCTGTGGCAGTAGACTCTGAGGGCAATGTCTTGCTGGACTCCAGACCTAACGTCAGAGAGAAATGTTGGCATGGCTCCTGCCTGCCCCTTGGTCCCCCATACCCTGATCGTTCCCTTCAGCAACCCTCCCGCACATCCCACACTGACCATTGTCTGTCCTCCAGCTAACCCGAAATCCACTGGCTCCAGGCACAGGTCCCCAGGCCACCCTCACTCGTGTTGCGTCTGACGCCACTACCTGCAGCCCTGGGATGGCAAGTGGGGTTTCTGGCTCTGGGGATTAAAGATAGAGGTCAGGGATCAAAACCAGGACCAGAGTGAGTCAGGCAGCTGTCCCCCACAGCCCTCCTGCAGTGCTCACCCCTGCGAACAGTGAGGACGCTGGCACCACCCTCTCGGGTGCCTACTCGAGCTGACACCCGCACTGTGTAGCTCAGCCCAGCCCGGACGTCATCCAAGTCAAAAGCTGTCTGACTCCCAGGAAGCACCAGGCTCCGCTCGACCCCTAAGGGAGAAGGCAGGATAGGCAGGCAGGGGTCAGTGAGAGATGGGAATGTGGGATGAAGGTGCTCAGTGATGGACAGAGATACAAGATGAAAAGGGTCAGTGGGGGCAGGACAGGAATAAAGATGCAGACATAGAGAATGGACTTAAGGACACGGGGAGGGGGAAGGGTAAGCTGGGACAAAGTGAGAGAGTGGCATGGACATATATACACTACCAAACGTAAAACAGCTAGCTAGTGGGAATCAGCCGCATAGCACAGGGAGATCAGCTCGGTGCTTTGTGGCCACCTAGAGGGGTGGGATAGGGAGGGTGGGAGGGAGGGAGACGCAAGAGGGAATGGGGACGTATGTATATGTATAGCTGATTCACTTTGTTATAAAGCAGAAACTAACACGCCATTGTAAAGCAATTAAACCCCAATAAAGATGTTAAAAAAAAAAAAGAAAAGGGTCAGTGAGGGATGGGACATGGGACGGAAAGGTGTGAGAGATAAGGACAGGGGTAAAAGGAGTCAGTGATGCACAGCGACACAGGATAATGGGCCAGTGATGAATGGGGACACATAATGACAGGAGTCAGTGGAGAAGGACATAAGATGTAGGATGTCAGAAGTCAGCGGACAGCGACATGAGTTGACAGGTCATCGACAGACAGTGAGGTGGAGTCAGTATTGGATGGGGACATGGGAGAACAGTGGTCACAGCTAAGGTTATAGAAGGGCGGGGGTTGAGCTTGTGGTTGTGGAGAAGGGTGAAAGCCATGGCCAGGGAGGTGGGGCAGGGAGTGGAGACAGATCCAGATGAAGAGACAAGCAGGGTCAGGGCAGGGAGCAGACAGACCCTGTGATGGGGTCTGGTTCGGTGCCGTCTTGGGAGGTGGATGGACAAGGAGAGAGGAGGAGGCTGTAGAGACCCCGGAGTGGAGAAGGGCTGGAAAGGCTGGAATGGTTTGAAAGGCTGGAACTTTAGTGTGTGTACGGGTCTTGCTGTGTCCCCCTCACCCTGGATGCTGCGCACGGTGATCCGATACTCGGTGGCGCTGGGAACTGGGCTCCAGGACACTCGCACTCGCTGCCCAGGCAGCTCGGTGGCCTGTAGGTCTGTCACAGGGCCCACGGGCAGCTCTGGCCCTGTTGGACAGCACAGCCTGAGAGGCAGCCTGGGGCCCCTGTACCTTCCCCTCTCACTTGGCCGGGCCCACAGAGCCCTCACCAGGGGGGACCACAGTTGCAGGCGTGGCCACCTCGCGGCCCTCTAGCAGCGTGTAGAGTGTGAGGCGATACTCAGTGCCTGGCTGCAGCCCATCCAACTGGTAGTGGGTCACGTCAGAGGGCAGCACCACCTTCTGTGGCACCTCCAAGCCTGCAAGATGACAGGGTCAGGCCAGCTGAGGCCAGGTCTGGACCCAGCCTGCCCACCCCACCCTCCTGCACGGACCACTCTCACGCCGCCACTCCAGCCGGTAGCCACGGGCCTTAGGCACCAAGTTCCAGGAAAGAAGGATGGATGTGGGGCCCAGGATGATGGGACGCAGGGTCTGCTCAACAGAAGTGTCTGCCCAGGGCACATGGGAGGTCAGTGGCCTCTGTGCCCTGCCAGCCTGCCCACCCAGCCTGAAGAAAGCACCCAGCCCTCTCACCGGTGCGGGCAGTCAGGGAGGTGGCAGGCCCCACGCTCCGGCCAAGCAGGGTGCTCACGGTCACCTCATAGTCTGTGCCAGGCTCCAGGTCACGCAGCAGCACTGACCCCTGCCCAGGGCCCAGCTCCTGCTGCTGCGTGGCCCCACCTGCACGGGGGGCACAGAGGGGTCAGTGGGTCTTGCAGACTTAGCACCCTACAGTCCTGTCTGAGGTGCAGGGACTTCCTTCAGCCCACACCTCTGACTCACCACTGAAGACCCGCCATGTCACGCGGTAGCCAGTGGCACCTGGCACACCCCGCCAGGCTACCAGGAGGCTGTGGGCTGTGGTGTTCTGGATGGTCAGCTCCAGTCCCTCCAGAGCAGCTAGGGGAAGGTCCCACCAGGGATTAGTGAGTCCAGAGTGGGGAGGGGTTACTGGGATGGGTGGTTAGGTGAGCAGGGTCAGAGGTTAGCAGAACTGCTCACTTGTCCAAGCTGTCCCACTCACGGCCTCCCCGATGCTGTTGGCGTAGAGGGCAACCACCGTCACTTGGTACTCAGTCAGTGGCCGGAGACCCTGCAGCCTCATGCTGGTCTCACCTGCTGGGACGCTCACCTGCCCAGGGTCAGAGGTCACTTCATCTTGGCCAGCTAAGTCCCCAGCCCTCCACCTACCACTGCTGACATCCTTACCTCCCGCCGTTCACTCGACAGTGGCTGTCCCAGCCCCGTCAGGGGCGTGTACTGGATCTTGTAGCCAGTCACAGGGCCACTGGCCGCTGTCCATTGTACTCTCAAGGATTGACTGCCTGGCTCAGACAGCACCAGGTCTCGTGGACCAGAGGTTGAGTCATTGGCTGGGAAAGGGGCAGTCAGGCAACCAGGCAAGAGAATCAGGGGTCAGCACTTATGGTACAGCACCGGGCTCAAGGGTCAGGAGCACGTGGGATGGAATCAGCACTCCCAGGTTGGGGTTCGGGTCAGGGTCCAGGTCAGGGCACACAGGGTGGGCAGGAACTCACAGGGCAAGGCCACAGGCACGCCACCTGCACTTGTGCACACCCTCCGGGAAACAAGAGGCAGTAGCGTCCTCAAGATGTTGAAGTCGTTGACAAAGAAGAAGAAATCGCTGGTCGGCTGTGAGGCGATTCGCTTCAGCTCCTCAGGGTCGGCATTCTTGATCCCTGAGGTGATGCCCAATCAGGGCTCAGCTGCCCACATGCCCTCTGACTCATCCCTGCCCCAGCTGACCTGTCACCCCAGCTTGGTACTCACCCACAGCAAACAGCTTGACTCCCTGCCCCTTCAGCCTCTGGGCAGCTGTGTCCACCAGGTCCTGGGACTTCCCATCTGTGATGAGGATGCAGACCTGGGGCAGGTGCAGGGTCAAGTCAGGACTGCTTCAGACACTTACTTGGGGTCACCTTGGAAGGAAGGCATGGTAGGGTGAGAGATCACCTTGGGAACACCAGGTCGGGCCAGCTGGGGCAGAAAGACACGGTCAGCCACGTGGAGAATTGCAGCTCCTGTGCGCGTGTTGCCTCCCTTGTAGCTGATCTCTCGGATTGCACGGATCACATCACCTCCTGAGCCAAGCGCATCCAGGCCAAATTCTGTCCTGTGGGGAGGCGGGTGGCAGCAGGCTAGGAGTAAGGGCTTTTTCTGGTCCTGGCCTCTAAGAGGCCTCTGGAATGAGGGTTGTATCAGGCCCCCTTGAGAGTCCACTTGGTTCTGTGATTCCTACCTTCCATCTCTGAAGCTCCCAAGCTAACAAACTCCTTAGGTACCCAACTGTGTCACACCGGTGGCTGGGCCTGGGCAGGCCTGGACCCCTTGGGGCTCCCAGGCTCAGGTACCAGGATGTCTGGTTAATTAAATAATGGTAGGAAGAAGGGCCCAGTTATAAGCAGGTGGACACTGGCCAGACAGGGAGGCCCTCTGCTGAGTGAGAGAGGCTGAAGGCATCAGGAGGCTAGAACAAGGAGAGTCCAGCAGGCACAGGGCATCTCAAGTCATGGGTCCCCTTCTAGGCCTCTCCATCTCTAGATCAGAAAACACAGCTCCTATCTTTGGCAAGGCACTATTCAGAAGGGGTCTCAGATGTGAGGGCTGTACCTAGGAGATCCCTGCTTCTGTCTTAAGAAGATGTCCTGGCTCGTGGGAGGGGGGGATCCTCTGGGTTCCCTAAAGCCTAACCTAGGGGTTTGGGGGCTCTCTGCTTCTTTCTGGGGGTGGGGTCCTGGTGGGTCCAGCTGTGGGGAGCCACTCACCGTGGGTCATCGCTGTACTGCACGGCAGCGAAGCGCACACCCTGTGCACCGGCTGCCCCGGAGAAGGGCAGCACCAGCCCCTCAAGGAAACCCCTCACTTCGCGGAAGTTGCTTCGGCCAATGGACGAGGAGCCGTCGAGTAGGAACACGATGTCAGCGGCGTAAATGCGCGTGCAGCTCACTGGGGCAGGGAAAAGCGATCACGATTTTTTCTTGGGGCCCACCCACCCCCTACCCTCACTGTGGTCCCTTGGGGCTGGGGAGGGGAGTTGGCCTCATTCACTGTGCAAACGGGCACAGGCTGGCTTGGGCCTGGGAGCGGTGGAGGCAACAGAGGTGGGGCCTGGAGCGGAGTCTCACGCGGAGGACTAGTGGGGAGGGAGAGTCGCCGGAGCGGGTGTGGATCTGGGACTTAGGTTGGCGTCTGGGGACCAGCGCGGAGTGACATAGGGTAGGGGAGCCACGCACAACTGGATGCAGTTTCGGAGATGCAGTGTGGGTCGCGGAGGGTTTGGGGAGTCCAGGGAGAATTAGGAGAAATGCATAAGTCGAGGAGGGTGGGAGGCGGGATCCAGGATGAAGGTCGAGTGGAGTCGCGGGTGGCAGGGTGCAGTGCCCTGGATGGGGTCCTTCCCTGCCGTACCCACCTCTCTCCCTGTGCTGGGCCCACACTCGGGGAGCCCCTGCCAGGATCCCCGCGCAGAGCGCAGCCACCAGGAGCCGCAGCCTCATCCTGGGTGAGGGAAACGGTCAGCCAGGACCCCGCCTCTGTCCCTCAGCCTTGGCGGGTCCAAGGCCAGCGTTCTCCCACCCCCAGTCCCGGTCTTGCCTGCCGGTCCGCCGGCTCCGATCGCCAGCCGCTGCTGCAGTCCCGCCGCCACGGCAGAGAAAAGTCCCTGATCCCGGGGGCGGAGCAGCGGGCGGGGACCCAGGCGGCCCACCCCCACCCATCGTCCCAGAAGTCGCCGCCCCTGCCACCCCTCCCCTGGACAGATGATCTGACTCCACTTAAGTGTAAAGACCCCCACCTCCCGTGGCTTCTGGGATTTCCCCAGGAGGTTCTCTACAGATGGATGTTGAGGGATCCCTCTCCAACCCCATCTAGGGTCAGAGATCTTGGCTGCTTTAGGTCAAACAGACTAGAAGTGACTACTGGAGACCAGACTTCAGACAGGTTCCCGGGGATGAAAGACGCAGCAGGATGTTGGTGGGGTAGAAGATGCAGCTGGAGATGACTCACCACCCCCCTCCCCCCACCCCACCCCCACCCCCGCCTGGGCTACCCAGACAAGCCCTCAGGCCATGAGTCCCGGCTGGCCTCTCCTGTGATTCAGCCATCCCTTTGTCTGTTGGGTCTCCTGTGTCCCACCCCAATCCCCTCAACAGGCAGAGCAGCCCCCAGCAAATGAGGGGCTCTAGGCTCATGCCAGGGACAGCAAGGCACCACTGGGCTGCATCCAAGTAATGCCCACCCCTACTTTGGAAGGGCAAGCCAGGAGGAGAAAATCTGTATTGTACTTATGCAGACATGTCCATCCCAGTGTCCTGGACCCCTTGCTGTGCTCTGAACCAGCCCCAGGCAGATGCCATCCAGCTGTGCCTCCAGGGAGGGGTTATCCATGTGTGGAGGGTAGACCACCCACAGTGACAGCTCATCTTTCAGGAATCCACCCCCTCCCGCCTATGCCCCCACTGGTGCGCCTGTCCTGCTCCAGCCAGGCTCCCCTACCCACACATTCTCATTTTGGCCCCTCAGAGTCCCCTCCTCCAACCTACTCTTCTTCTGCATTGGGTCTTCGTTGCTGCGCGTGGGCTTATTCTAGTTGCGGTGAGCGGGGGCTATACTCTTCGTTGCAGTGCGTAGGCTTCTCATTGCGGTGGCTTCTCTTGTTGCAGAGCTCGGGCTCTAGATGCGCGGGCTTCAGTAGTTGTGGCATGCGGGCTCAGTAGTTGTGGCACACGGGCTTAGTTGCCCTGTGGCATGTGAGATCTTCCCAGACCAGGGCTCGAACCTGTGTCCCCTGCATCAGCAGGCGGATTCTTAACCACCAGGAAAGTCCCCAACCTACTCTTCTTGAAGACCCCCTTCCACCCATCATCTCTGCCAGGCCCAGAGGTCACCCTGGGCTCCTCCCTCCCTTCCTCACGGCCCTCAAGGTCCACCTGTGGTGTCCACCTTCATAACTACTCCTTCCTCACTCCTCTTCCCTTAACCAGGCTGAATTCCCGCCCGTCTCCCTCAGCTGGCTTCTGTGATTATGGACAGTCCCCTCAACACAACTGCAGGCCAAGGACACTCTTTGTATATACGTATGTGTTCATTATAGGGGTTGATACTGAGATAGAGAGATCCTCCCAAGAGCAGGTCCCCTGTTTTTTTTAAGCCTGGAGAATACTTCTAGACTCACCACTGCCATAGGGCCCCTTCCAACGTGCCTGGCCCCCCAGCCTCTCCTGGGGCTCCGCAGGCTAATGGGGGACAAAAGGGGACAGCACTTCTGTTAAACTTGTCTGCCTTGTCCTCTTCTAGGTATGGCCAGGTCTCTGGTATGGCCAGAGCTGGGGGCAGTGAGAACCATCCATACTGCCTGTTTTCCTATTGTCCAATAAGGCTTGAGCTACAGGGACAGCCCCAAATTATCATGAAGTACAGCACTGTGATCCACAGGGCCCAGAACCTTTTCCCTAGGTCAAGGTCTCTTCAGCCATGTCCCAGGACCCCCCAACCCTTTGAAATCTGTCCTTCACGTGAGGGCTGCAGAGAACCAGTCGTGCTCTCATTACAGAGGCAGCCCCTGCCTGCAAGACCCTCACCTCTTCTTGTACAGCAAGGGTGGGTGAGAGCAGGGCAGAGCTGGCATATACAGTGCAGACATACATACACATTTGGGTCTAGCCTTTAGGGGAGACTGGAGGCCCAGCTGAGAGGGTGTTCAGACAAACCTCATCAGAACCATGAGGGGTCCCCCAAAAGAAATGGCTGCCTGCTGTGAGGGGGTCACTCAAAGCGTGCTACGAGAGGCTGTTGGAGGCAGAAGCAAGGTTGAGGATGAGCACAGGTCTGGCGCTCGGGGGAGGCTCATGAGCAGGGGTGTGGCCTCCTGGCAGGCACAGTTAGGGACCAACCCCAGACACCAGCTCCCTCCATAAACACACTGGGGCCCTAGAGTTTTCTTTCTCCCTCCCACACTCCCCTGGACATTTCCTCCTCTGGCTTCGGTCACCACCTCTGCTGGATGGCACCATGTCTCCAACTGGGGCCTCTTTTGGGGATTCCAGCCCCACACATCTGTCTTGAACACCTCCAAATTTCTCAGAACCATGGCCAAAGCTGAGCAGGTCATCCTCCTCCAACCTGCCCCTCCCCTGTGGTACCCCAGCCCTGCTGGGGATGCTGCCCTGCTTGCGTCCCCTAAAGCCCACTCCAGCTCTTACTATAGCTGTGGTATCTGCTCTGCCACAGAGCTGCTCACCAGAACCGCACAGAAACCCACCCTGAGTCCCCAGGCTAACTCTCAGCTGAGCAAGTCACTTCTCTTCCTGTTAACTTCCAATACACCTCCCCCAGCACGCCTCCAAAGTAAAGATCAAATTCCCTGGCTAGGCATGCAAGGTCCGTTAGGACCAGGTCACCCGCTCGAGCACTCTGTGTCCAGCACACCTGTAGCCTTTGAGAGTCAGGCCTGGCCTTAGCAGAGAAATCAAGCCCCATCCTCCAGGAGCTCAAACTTGGGACAACACGCTTGGCACTTGCTGTTCCCCAGCCTGGATATGCTGTGTCTATAACCATTCAGGGGTGGGCCTGTCAGGGTTCTGTACTGTCCAGCAGCTTCTCTCCAGCTGTTCACAAAGTAGGATGACCTGAGTCCCCCAGCCTTGGGTTCTAGAAAGCACTTGACAGATATTTCCTAATTGACAACTTGTGGCAACAAACAGAGCTGAAGGGAAAAGCACTGGGGTGGAGTGGGAGCAAACTGAGGGCTGTTTTGGCCACTGCAAGGCTGGGATGCTGGGGCACTTCTGAATAGCCATCTTCTCAAGAAACCCTGTCCCAGAGCCCTGTCCACAAGTGCCAGCAGCACCTCCCTCACAGCAAAATTGGGCCCCACACTTCCATTCCCCCACTGGGATCCCAGGGAACCTGACTGTGGAAGGGTTGGGGGGCACAGGAAGAGGGGCCCACCTGCCCACCTGCCTTGGGGACCAGAGCCCAAAGGTGGCAGGGGGACTAGACAGTTGAGAGCTCCACCAGGTCCTCAGGGAGATGAGGAGGGGACTGCCAGGCCAGCAGCTCAGACTTGCCTGGGACAGACCAAGTCTAGGGAGGGGGCTCAGGCCCCACTGAGCTCAGGAATATTCTTGGAGCCTGAGTCAGCGGCAAATCAAGGCAAAGGATTCTTGCCTTGCCTGTCCAGGCAGCAGTTAGAAACCAAATGGGAACACTATGCCCCAGGCTATCCTCCTCCCAGAATCCAGAGTAAACATATGAAGGAGGCTCCCTCAGGGACATTCCTTGGCCTCTCCTGGTCCGTCTAGGGTACGAGGGTCCACCAGGGTCCACCAGGGTCCACCGGAGGGAGACCGCACAGGACCCACAGCAAGGGGCTTCCCACCTGAGCCCCCTGAGTTCCCAGGCTGGGACCTCTACCAGGGCAAAGTCTGGGCCTGCAGTTCCCATGGCCTCCCACACCTCACTCTTGGGACAGATTGGCTAAGAGCATCGCCCATGTGGCTAAGTGGAAACAGCTGGCCTCAGCTCCCTGCAGGCATCAAAGGCTTCCGGCCTCTGTGCTGCAGCCCCACGCTTGCCCCTCGCTAAGGACACATCAGCCTGTGGGAAGGCAGAAGGATCTAGGAGATGCAGAACCGGGAGGAAGTCCCTGCTCCCCAGTCCACTGCCCAGTGGACCCCATGCCAATGCCAAGAGAGGGACGCAGCAGTTCTCAACACAGGACTTTATTGGTTGGTGGTTATCTGCAGCACAGGTTTGAAGGACTGCGGTGGTATGTTTGTGGTTGGGGGGACCACAGATCCTGGCCCCGCCCTTTTGCCTGCACAGGTTTCCTGCCTAGAAGCGCAGCCAGAACATGCCGCTACGGATCCGGTTATAATCTGGAAGCTGTTCAATGGGCCCTGTGGGGATAGGGTGGGGCGTCAGGGTGAGGTACCTGGCCTGTACAGGGACACCTGGCCCTGCGCCGCACCCCATCCAAAGCTGCCCAGAGCAGCACAAGACAGGCTTGGGGTGGAAAGAGGGAAGAGAACATTCCTCCAGGGGGTGCTGAGCCTGTCCCTTCATGCTCTGGCCTTTGGAGCTCCACCCCACACATGGAGGTGTCCATTACCTGGCAGGTGTGGGGTACTGATGGAGGCACCTTGGCAGGGAGTCAGGGAGCTGCTAGGACAGGTTTTCTGAGCAGGAACTCCCTGGCAGCCAGGCTATTGGGCAGAGCCTCTCAGGGGCCTCAACATGCTACTCCCCGTGAAAGCTGGGGGATGGGGGAGCAGAGGCAGAGGGGAGGCCAAGACAACAGACTGCGAAGGACAAAGAGCAGACTTTCTAGGCCACTCACCCAATCCAGCCACTGCTGGACACTGGTCATAGAAGTACTTGGAGCAGACCTCACGCAAGATACTGGCATCCACCTCCTGCAGGATGAAGCAGAGGGCACACTGAGTGACAGGCACCTGGGGACCGCCTCTGCCAGTCAACATTATCCAGACGACCAAGATCTTCCACACGTACCATGGAGCTGCCCCTCAACCAAAAGGGGAAATGCAGCAGGGCTCTCCCTGCTGTAGACTTCCTCAGGCCCCACCCATCCCTACAGCCATCAGTGCCTCTGCCCTGCCCTCCAATTACACCACCGAGGCAGGTGACGCTGCCTAGGACACCAGGGTTGCCTACAGGAGCAGTCTGCACTGCCTCAACTCTCCACCCTCTGGGAGTCTGCCAGGCCAAGACTCCAGAACCTCTCCCAGGGGCCCTTGTTACCGCAATCCGGCTTTCCCACTCAGCCAGGGGGATGCGGCGGCCATACGTCAGAAGACTACGTCCAATGTCCTCACAAACAGGAGTGGTGCCTGCAAGGGTTGGGGGAAGTTTACAGGTCCACATGGTCCAATCCACGTGGGTCCAAGCCATGCATGCGAGGGTGCCCCCAAGAAGCCACGGCTGAGAGCACTACCCCCACCCACCAAGCAGCCCACCTCGCTGCCGGTGAAGCGGCACGGAGTGAGAGTGGGCGCAGCGTCCTCGGCATATGTCCCAGAGAGGCTGCCGAAGTGCTTCACGGTACACACAGAACCTCCAGCGTTCTGGGCTGACCTGGACCTTGGTCTGACCTAGACCACAACCCTCACTTGTACAACCACCTGTCACTGTATCCATGGGCTGTTGGTCTAGCCTACCCACACCTGTACCTAAAACCCCAGGCCCCTGTGAGAGGGGTGGTGGTGGGGTATGGTGTGACCTTCGAAGTTTTCGTTTCCAATCTTGGTTAGGAACACTGGGACTGTCACTGCACTCTACCCCTTGCCACAGGGCTGCAGGACTCACCGATCAGATGAGACACCAGAGCATTTCTGAGAATGTTTTTGCCCCGGACCACCTCGCTCTCTGTGGCACTGGTGCAAAGGCGCATCCTAGAGCAGGGGTGGGGTGGGATTCATCCTGAGAGACGGTGCTGTCTCTGAGCCTCCCACGGTCCTGCTCAAAGGGCCCTATTCCCTCCCCACCTCCCTGGCAGCGCTAGGCCGCCACTCACCACTGGCCCTGTAGAAAGAACATCATGTCGTCGATGCTCATGTGGTCGCAGACGAAGTGTGCGCCCAGCAACCCCGTCTCCGCATAGCAGATGTTGAAGGTCTGGAAACTCTGGCACAGCTTCTTGGTTGCAGCAACTGCAGCCAGTGGGCTGGACAAGTGCTACCAGGGATGAGGGTGGTCAGCACCCACCCCCCTGTCTGCAGTCCACACCCCAAACCCCACAGTACAAGCGTCCACAGCCCAGCTCCCTCTCTTCCCTGAAGACAAGGTCCCATCCCATGCCCACCCCTGGCACTCACCGCGCCACCACCGTAAGTGCAGTCATAGTGGCCAATGATGGCATTGGCCACCTGGAGGGCCACATTGTCCGGGTTGGCCCAGCCAGGCCCCTCCACTGCAATGGCCACATGGGCCAAAGGCAGGGCATCATCACGGTGGCGGATCTGAAACAGTACATGGCAAAGCTGAGGGACAGCCAGATTTCCCAGGCGACCAGCAAAGGTGCCAAGTGTGGGTGGAGAGTGTGCATCCAAGTGTGAACACGTGTGCCTGTGAGGCAGCAGCCACAGGACACCTGGCCAACTCGAGGCATCTCCGGAGTCATGAAGATAGCCATGCACGTGAGGGTGCCCCCAAGAGGTCCCGGCTGAGGACACTACCCCCGCCCACCAAGCAGCCCACCTCGCTGCCAGTGAAGCGGCAGGGAGTGAGAGTGGGCACAGCGTCTTCAGTGTATGTCCCAGAGAGGCTGCAGAAATGCTTCTGGGCGAGGTCTAGCAGCTGCCGGTGCTCCACCCCTGCCAAGACAGACAGCAGAGTTACTGGCCAGCCAGGGCCCAAGGCACAGGGTAGGGGAGATCACACACAAGCAGAGGACCCCATGTCCTGCCTTGGTGGGAAACACCAAAAGGAAGACATGACATCAGGACAAGGTGAGGAAAGAGGACCCTTCACAGACACACCCTATCTCATGGGCAGGGCAGGCACCTCAGGGTCAAACAGCTTCCATCACCTCAGCCACAGGGAAGCAGCAGCACGCTGAGCTTAAAAATGGGTTCCTATGTAACACATTCCCACCAGCACCAAGGACAAGACTGGTACTCCCTGGGCATAAGGCCACCTGCCCTGCCTTCTCCCTCTGGCCCTTCCTCAAGCAGATCCTATGGGGGCTGGCAGGTGAGAGGGCACAAAGAGGTGCTATGCAGGGCTGTGACTAGCTCCGGGGTCCCCTGAGAGCTGGGGACGTTTACCAGTAACGTTACAAACTCACGCCTCAGGACCCCTCCTGGACCTCACCTCTACAAGAGGAGGCCTTTGCTGCCATAGCGCCTTGACCAGTGGGCGCTGTGGTAGTAAGCAGCCTCCCCCAGGTACAGCCTTCTAGGTGCCTCTGCCTTTTATTCTTTCCTTCCCTGAGCTCAGATCCTGTTGGACTCAACGAAGTCTGATGTGTCAGTAGCTCAGACTGCTCTTGGTCCCGAGGTTCACTGGCCCCAAGGCCACCAATCATGTTCTTCCTATCAATTTTTCTTGCCCAGTCAGCTGTCACGACCTAAGCTGGGAAAGCACCCTGGCCCTGCTCCCGTCCCCTCCCCGCCACATCCCCTCCTCTGTCAGGTGTCTACCTAAAAAGCCACCCTGAGTCCCCGCACTTCTCTCCCAGCTCCTACCGTCCCCCACCAGGCACCTGCAGCAAGCACTCCCTGCGCCTGCCCACTTCCGCTCTGGCCCCTACATGGCAGCAGAGCAAGCCTCAAAACACACCAGCCCGTGACACTGCTCTTCCCCTCTGCACAGACCTCCCACTCCCCACTGAATTAAATCCCACCTCTCTTTCAGCCTCTGTTCAAATGACACATGCTTCAAAAGCACCTCCCAATTCAAACAAACAAACAAACCACCTCCCTACCCTCTAACTGAGTCCCCCATTAAAGTCCCCCAACCACTGTATGCTTTCCTTTCAAGGCACTTCCCACCTGTCATGCAATGTCTGGTTTGCCCACTGACAAGGCCAAGAGAAACAGGCCTGAGGGCTTGAATCTCCCACCAGCCTACAACCTGGATCTCCTACGACCAGGTGGGACTGAGAAAACCCTGAGGCCTGGAGAGGCCAACAGCCCAACTGAGGCCTGTACTGAAGAGCGGAGTAGCATCCCTGGGCGGCCAGTTTCAGTGGTGGTGGCAGAGAAGAATCCCACCCCACCTCTAAAAGCATGGAAGAGAAGTCACTCCCCTCAAGGACAGGGTGGGAACAGTGTCCCCAGGAGTGGAAGATCCCTATGGTCAGAACCAGGAGACTTGGCCCTGGTAACCAAGGCCACAGCCCACCCCCCTATTACCACAGGGCTTCAACGAGCCCATCGCTCACCTCCAGCTGCTGCTAAAACCATTCGAGAGGCCTTGTAATGCCGGCTGAGGTACTCAGTCAGGTCTGCCCGAGACAGCTTCCTGCAAGACATACAGCCAATTGGTCAACACCGCTCCCAAACCAGAATGATCTGGGTCACACAAAACGGGGCTGAGGAGACAGACCAGGAGACATGGCTTCTCTGGAAAGCAGGACCCCACACATCAATTGGTCCTTGCCCCATTTCTGCCACCCACCACTCTGGGGCCCAGAGGGCAGCCCTCATTGGGCCCCCCTCACATCCCACCTCAGGACAGGCTTGTAGTCCCCTCTGAGGAGGGTGAGAACTGACGGTGGGGGCTCTTGAGGGGCAACAGCAGAGCTCATCCCACCAGAGGACAAGAAGCCATGTGGAGGGATACCCAGAGCACCCTCCCTCAGGCTGGCAGGACACGCATGGAAACGTACCCTAAAGCAAAGCCCGAAATTCAAGTGAAAACCACACAGGTGTTAAAAAAGACTCACAGGGACCATGTGGCAACATAAAAAATGTCTCCAGTTGTGTGAATTAGGAAAATAAACAGCACAGACAGCAGATCAACTAAAAACAAACTCATGTGGACATGGCCTGGCCATGCCAGAATGAGGGGACGAATTCCACCCCAGACCAGCCAACACTCACCTGACGTTCTCATTGGACCCCTCCACGGCCTGGGCTAGAGGTGTGCCCTGGAATGCCGTGGCATGCAGGTAGTCAAAGACCACGTCCCGCATAGATGCATCATTCTCCTGCAGCTCCTGCAGGATCACATCACGCTCCTTCTCAACCTGGGAGTCTTCTAGGCTGCAGTTCTGCACAATGTCGGCCAGGAGCTCCACAGCTGGATGCAAGAAGGACAGGTTTGGTGACCAGTAACAGGACAAAACCCCAAGCCTGACACCACTGGTTGCTTTGTTGCAAGGCCATACTCTAAGGGTAACCCCATTCTTCGGCCAGGCCAGGGGCTCCTGAGTGCCTGTCCTCTGCACTCCTGGAGTCCTACTGGTGTCCCGGTCCCATCCTCCAGCGTACCTTTTGGCAGGTCCTTAGACAGTGCCTTGATGTAGTAAGCCGTATGTTCCCGGGTGCTGTAGGCATTAAGATGGGCCCCCATGCTCTCTACCTCCTTCTCCAAGGCAATGCCAGGTCGATTCTTTGTTCCCTGGAACCACACATCAACAGGACAAATCAGGAGCCACATGGGAGCCCAGGACCCCATCCTCACAGGCTAAAGTCCCAGCAGGACCACTGGTCCACAGATATCTCCCTCAGCAAAGACTCTGGGGTTATACAGCCCAGAGGCTGTGCTCACCAAGTGCTTAGCAGGCCTTAAGCCAATCAACGCCACAGCATCGAGGACCAAGAGAATGAAGACATCCAGGGGCCAGGAAAGAAGGGCATGGACAAAGCAAGTGTTACCTGAAATCCAGAGCTCCCATACCAAGAGGGGGTATAGCATTTGACTGAGAGCTCCCATACCAGCCTGATCTTACCAGCACTCCCTCTCCTCTTACTAACAGTCATGGTCAGGTAAGCTCACACCTGTGCTCAGGTGATGCTACCACTACCCACTCTCCCTCATACCATTTATACGACTCTGTGTGTGTGCTATGGCCTCTGTAGGACTCAACCTTAGTCCAGTGTGTGTGTACGTATGTGTGCGTGTGTATGGCAGTGCTGCTGTCCAATGACACACACTCGTATCAATGTGTTGAGACTGACACACATAACTGTGATGCTGGACCTGGCTAGCTGCCCATTCCTGCTCCACAACACCACCTGTCCCGTATCTTCTCCATTTTTTTCATTCATTTAAGAACTCAGTCTCCACTCCATGTGAACACGAGGTGGCTTAGGAGCTGTTCCCATCCTCAAGAAAGCTCCTACTCACTTCTATAAACAAGAGATGCACAGCGTTTTACAAAAACTAAATCTGTGGGTTTGTTACAATGCACGTGTACATCCACAATTCTATATCCGTGCATGCACACAACACAGGCCTGGCCTCTGGTGAAGAGCAGGGCTCCTATGGCTCCCTGGGGTTTTTCTGGCTCTGGGGGCCTTGTGCAGGGGTTCACCAGATAGGCGCTCACTCAGAAGAGGCCAAGTCCATGTGACTCCTCCCAGAAAAGCCATCCAGAGATCTCTTCCCCCGCTACCCTGCTAAAACCCATAATTGAGGAGGCTGGCTTTTCTGACCTGCATCCTCAGAAGGGACAGCAGGAAGCCCTAAGCCCAGGGGAGATGCAGGACTTCAGGAGCCTCACCTTGAAAGCCAGATGCTCCACAAAGTAGCCTGCCCCGTTGTTCTTCTCAGTCTCATAACGGCTGCCAGCATCAATCCACACCCCCACCTGGACAAGAAACCACCAACAAAGGTAACAAACAAACCACCTCAGCCCCCCTTACACCCCACCCTGCATGACTCAGCACAAGCCCCAGACAGGGGCTCACAGTCCCACGCTGGGGAAAAGCTTCTCAGCAGGACCCCTGTGCTTAGAGGCACAGGGCACCAGCTGAATGACTGCAGTCACACTGCATCACCTTTCCTCCCTGCTCTATTTCCTGACTGGTTATCGAGACTCGCAGGGAAGCTTCAAACCAGGCATGTTCACCTGTCCCATCACCACAGGAAATTCTTAAATTCAACCTCACTTTTCAGTTGATTCTTTGTTTCTTCTAGGCAAGCAACTAATCATTTGAAAACAAGTTCTTTTCTCCTTCCTAAAAATTATACCCTGCCTTTGTTCTGGTGATTGTGTCCTTTCGCCATTAAAGGAGAGGCTATTGGCTTAAACACTGAACATTTTATCATAAGTAGCCTTCGTTCACACTTTAAAAAAAGTTTTAAACAGAACTCGACACCTAACACTGCCAAGTGTCTCCTTGGCACCCAACGAGAGAATCTTATAATTTTCTTAATAGCCTCCTGGTGTGCTGTGAAACACAAACCACACTACTCACCCCCATGGTGACATAGACCTAATCTTTTAATTTACTATTTGTTTCATAGCTGACTTAAAATGTTCACATTTACTTTCCTAAGAGATGTTGATACACGTACCATACGTCATAAATTCTTTACATGAACATCTATTACACATCTAACATCTTCGAAAGATACATTTTACAATCCATGGTATCCTTTGATTATAACTGGCAGCATTCTTTTCCTGCCCCTAGAGCACAGTGATGCTCCTTACAATCTAGAGCATCTTAGGGTCCACGAAATACAGCATTCTCCACCAAGGTTTCTTAACAGGCTGTGGGTAGGCTTATACAGGTGCCATGTAATAAGGAAGCTGCCCATCACCTTTTGTTGTGTTCAGTAACAACTTATATCACAGGACATTATTTGTTCCTGGAAAACTGAAAGAATTTACCAATAAAAGCACTTGAAGTTTGGGGTGGGGAGGAGACGGTTCGCTTCTTGAGAATCTTCTCTGTTTATCTAGCCAAGATTTCTATCTTTGAGTGAATTTTGAGGAAAATTATCCATTTAACGGGAATTTTCTAGTTGATTTCTTCTGCAGTACATTTCCAGTCTAGGCAAGGGATTATGACTTTGGGCCGTGAGGCTGGCAGTCACCTAATGTCTCTGAACCCCATTTTCCTCATTGAAGGATCACTTCTCTCATATGGGCTGCTGAAGAAAAAGCTGAAAAAAGACTTGGCCTCCTGATTGGCAAGCATCACACGCTAAGTAAGTGTTGGGTACGGTGAGGATTGCCCCCAAGAAGTCAAGGCGTGGCTAGGGTAGGGATTGGGGTAGGAGGGTCAATCCTGAGGTGGCTGGGAGGAGTCTGATCCAAACCACAGAGCACTTGAGCCCAAGGTCACACCCCGACTTGGGAAAGGAGACCATGCCCAATATTGAGGTGCACTCCCGACACCGGACCCACTCACCGTGCAGGTAGGCTGGGAGGACTGCTCCGAGGCCACTCGCAGCCCGTTGTCCAGCTGGCTGACCTGCGTCTCCGGCACGCTCTGCAGGGCCTGGGCGTAGGTGGCGATGCCCCGCAAGACAGGCGACCTCAGCAGGGCCGGCTGCTGGAAAGGGGCGACCAGGACTGAGGATTAGATTGGAGGATCGCTCCTTAGCTCTCAGGCCTGCGGTGGGATCCCCATCCCCGCCCCCAGGCCAGCCGCGAGACTCCCATGCGTGCCCTCGGCCGTGACCTTCCCATGGCCCTGACCCCGCTACCTCCCCATTCTCGACCTGCCACCGCTAACAGCCCGCTCCCTGTCTGCGTTCCAAAGACCCGCTCCTCATAGCTCTGCGCTCTCGCTGACACCTCACCGAGCGGCGGCTGCGCACCAGCACTCGCGTCCCGGCGCTGGCCGCCCGGCAAACCGCGGAAGCCGCCATCTTCTGGCTCCAGTGGATTCTGGGCCGCGCCACGCATGCGTAGAGTGGACGCAGCGGCGCGCGAGGCGCAGGCGCAGTACCGCAGACTTGGCGCTCGGCTGCTCCCTGGCGGACGCCGCCGCGGATATTCATTCTCTGCTGGTCGTTGGTGCTTGTCTTCGCGTCCCTGGGTAACAGTGCGCATTAATCTATCTGGCTAGTCATCGTCTTGCGCGGGTCTGTTCTGGATCCAGTCCATCTTCCCTCTTCACCCGTGGTGGTGGCGTGGGGGGCAGAGTGCGCGATGTTTCTCGCGAACAGTGGGCGCCTCGACTGCACTGAGTGCTCAGAGCGGCCGGGCGGGCGGGGAGCGCAGCCACAGCATGTTTGCCAATCGCAACCCCAGGGCTAAACCACCAGGGTGGAACCTGGGACTACGAGGCTGCTGCTGAAAGTCACGGTTTTCTCTTTAAAGGAATGGAGAAAGTTCAGACGGTTGACGTGGAAAGAATTTAGCAATATATTGCTAAGAAAAAAGGAACAGTTTTAGAGACTAATTTGTGAAAAGGATTCCTTGTTTGGAAAACAAAACACACACAAAACAAAACGAAGTGCTTTTTCTAATAGGCTACATAGAAAAAAATCCAGAGGAACTCACTCTAAACTCTCATTCAGGTGACTTACAGAAAATGAATTCAGGGGAAGGGAAAAGAGGCTACCATTTTTACACTTCTGTATTATTTTAATACATAATTGAAAATTTTTAGGGAATTCCTTGGCGGTCCAGTGGTTAGGACTCTGCGCTTTCACTGCAGTGGCCCGGTTTCAATTCCTAGTTGGGGAACTAAGATCCTGCAAGCCGCGGGTCTCAGCCAAAAATAAAAAAGTAAAATAAAAATAAATTTTTTACAAAAAATGTTTGTTGCTTTTGAAATAATAGCATATTTCTGAACTGTACTTCCTTTTACAGGTATATGAGGTTTTCTGTGATCTTACAAAATATCACTCAAAACTTTCTTTTATAAAAATCAGACAGAAGATGCTTAAGTGTGCACTGATAAATATTTTGTGAACTAAAATTATGTTATGATCTTGACATGAAAAAATAAAGTGAAATAGAATCTCCTAATTAGTTTTTTAAAAACTAGTTTTTAGAACCGTCTTATATTTACAGAAGAGTTGAGCAGATGGTACAGAATTTCCCATATATCCCTGCCCACGTACAGGCATGCACAGTTATTCCTATTAATAGCTTACCTTATTGTGATACATTTGTTACAATTAATGAACCAATATTGACATGTTATTATTAACTGAAGTCCATAGTTTATTCAGATTCCCTTAGTTTTAGTTTTTACCTAATATCCTTTTTCGTTCTAGGATCCTATCCAGGATACCACATTCCATTTTGTTGTCATGTCTCCTTAGACTCCTCTTGCCTGTGACACAACCTCTTCCAGTGACCAGCGCATTGTGCACCTTCCTTCTAGCAGAGCTCCCCCAAAGAGCTCACTGCCTCCAATTCCTCTCCTCCCACTCTTTCCCAAACCCACTCCAATACCATCCCCAATTCATTCCTCCAAAACCACACCTGTAAAGGTAACCAATGAGCTCCATGTTGCTAAATCTAATGGCCAGTGCTCGGTCTTGTTTAAAGTGATTGGCCACTTTTTCCTCCTTAGAGCCTCATCCCTTCTCCACCTTTAGTTTCCCATGCTCTCCTGTTCTTGTCCTACCTCCCTGTACATCTCAATTAAACATGCTAAAGCTGGGACTTCCCTGGCGGTCCAGTGGTTTGCACTCCGCACTTCAACTGCAGGGGGCGCGGGTTCGATCCCTGGTTGGGGAACTAAGATACTGCATGCTGTGCAGCACGGCCGGGGTGGGGGGAAAAAATATGCTGAACTTGAACTCTTTACTTTTCCTCCCAAACCTGTTCCTCCCATAATTGTCTTCATCTCAGTAAATGACACTTCCGTTAACCAAATTGCTCAGGCTAGAAATCTAGGCGTCATCCTTGACTCTTCTCTCTCAAAATCCACACCCAATCTTTTAGCAAATCCAATAATTTCTAATCCAGTTACCTAACCCCCCCCCTTTCCCCACCCCACTGCTACCCTGGGGTGAGAAGGGAAGGACAATGAGACAACCAGGAAGTGTGATGTGGTAGATGCCCAGGGACGGATATGTTTCAAGAGATTGGTCAAAAAGGAAATGCTGCTAAAAGGTCAAGTACAAGCAGTGGTCATTGCAATGATTTGGCAAGAGTCTTTGATGACTCATTGATCTTCTGGAATTTACTTGGCCTATGGGGTGAGGTGAGACCAAAATACCCTTTTTCCCCCTAAATTGCAAACTGAATTTTGTAACAATTCTTGACCAGGCCTCATTTCTCTATCCATCTCTGAGACTCCGTTTATTCCCCCCAGAGAGTCTCAAAACTGTAAAAGCAGGTCCATGCGGGCTGCCTGAGAGGGCTCTGGCACTCACCTTACTCTCCTCACTCAATATTTGATATACACTTCAGCTTATTCTTCTAGATATTTTTTCTTTTATTTTAATTTTAGTTTTTAAATTGTGCTAACATATACATGACATTTAGCACCTTAACCATTATTACATCTTAACATTATACAGTTTGGTGGTATTAATTACATTCAAAATGTCGTGCAGGGAATTCCCTGGCAGTCCAGTGGTTAGGACTCAGCACTTTCACTGCTGGAGCCCGGGTTCAATCCCTGGCCAGGGAACTAAGATCCCGCAAGCCTCATAGTGCAGCCAAAAAAAAAAAAAAAAGTTGTGCAACCATTATCACTATCTAGTCTACTTTCAAAACTTTTTCCTCATCTCAAACAGAAATTCTATATCCATTAAGCAATAACTCGCCATTTCCCCCTTCCTCAAATCTCTGACAACCTCTATTCTACTTTCTGTCTCTATGAACTTGACTGTTCTAGGTACCTCATATAACTGGGATCATAGAGTTTTGTTGTTAAAAAAATAAAAGGCCCAAAATAGAGTCGCTTATGCTAAGCCCCATGCCACCAAACCAAGTCTTAATTTTAGTTGGGCTCTCCCAGAAATGGAATCTTAAACCAGTCTATCAGGAGTCTCCTGATCAACACTATTTGATCAGGTCATCTGCCTGTTATACTGTGACATCCCCTAAAGGAAAGTAACTTTGCAATAACCAACCTGCTTTTTTTGCCTACTATAGTATCCTTGTTCCCACTCCCTTTTGCCTATCAAAATCTTTCTTTCTTTTTTTTTTTTTTTTTTTTGCGGTACGCGGGCCTCTCACTGCTGTGGCCTCTCCCGTTGTGGAGCACGGGCTCTGGACATGCAGGCTCAGCGGCCGTGGCTCACGGGCCTAGCCGCTCCGCGGCATGTGGGATCTTCCCGGACCGGGGCACGAACCTGTGTCCCCTGCATCGGCAGGCGGACTCTCAACCACTGAGCCACCAGGGAAGCCCAAAATCTTTCATTTTTGTTCAGAACCTTGGAGTTCTTTTCTACCTGCTAGATTGGATGTGCCTGATTTGAATCAATTTTTGCTCAAATAACTTAA
This sequence comes from Delphinus delphis, assembly GCF_949987515.2. Classification (NCBI taxonomy): domain Eukaryota; kingdom Metazoa; phylum Chordata; class Mammalia; order Artiodactyla; family Delphinidae; genus Delphinus; species Delphinus delphis. The sequence goes on from NC_082692.2 coordinate 64,773,172, forward strand.
AATTTTTAAACATGCCTCAGTTTATCTTTCAACATTGTCCTTTTATCGTTGGTTTATTTCACTTAGCATGATGTTTATCTATTTATCTGTTGGTGGACATGGGCTGTTTCTACCTTTTGGCTATTGTGAATAATGCTACAATGAACACTCACTGGCATACAAGCATCTGTTTGAGATGCTGCTTTCAATTATTTTGGTATTTACCTAGGAGGGGAATTGCTGGATCATATGGTAATTATATTTTTAGCTTTTTGAGGAACCACCAAGCAGTTTTCTGTAGTGGCTGTACCATTTTACATTCCTGCCAGCAATGCAAAAGTGTTCTAATTTCTCTACATTCCCACCAATATTTGTTATTCTCCAATAGCCATCCTAATGGGGGTGACATGATATCTCGTGGTTTTGATTTGTATTTCCATAATGACTAGTGATGTTAAGCATATTTTCATGTGGTTATTGGCCATTTGTATATCTTGTTTAGACAATGTCTATTCAAGTCCTTTGCCCATTTTTGAATTTGTTTGTTTTTTTGTTGTTGAGTTGTAGGAATTCTTTAGGTATTCTGGATATTAGTCCCTCCTTAGATATATGATTTGCAAATATTTTCTTCCATTTTGTGAGCTGTCTTTTTACTCTCTTAATAGTGTTCTATGATGCACAAATTTTTTATTTTGATGAAGTACAATTTATCTATTTTTTCTTTTGTTACCTGTTCTTTTAATGTCATACTTAAGAAATCATTGCCTTCTCCAAGATTATGAAGATTTCCATCTATGTTTTCTTCTAAAAGTTTTATAGTTTTAACTTTTAAATTTAAATCTTTGATCCATTTTACTTAATTTTGTATATGATGTAAGGTAAGGGTCCAACTTCATTCTTTTGCATGTGGATATTCAGTTTTCTCAGCACCATTTTTTGAAAAGACTATCTTTTCCCCATTAAATGGTCTTTGCACTCTTATTGAAAATCAACTGAATATATATGGGAAGGTTTATTTCTGGGCTTTCTGTTCTATTTCATTGGTCTATATGTCTATTCCTATGCCAGCACCACACTGTTTTGATTACAGTGCCTTTGTAGTACATTTTGGAAATCAGAAAGTTTGAGTCCTCCAACTTTGTTCTTCTTTTCCAAGATTGTTTTGGCTATTCAGGGTCCCTTGAGATTCCATATAAATTTTAGGATGGGTTTTTCTATTTCTCTTATAAAACACCATTGGGATTTTCACTGGGATTACACTGAATCTGTAGACCACTTTGGGTAGTATTGCCATTTTAACAGTATTAAGTCCTCCAATCAAAGAACATGGAATGTCTTTCTATTTATTTAGGTCTTTTAAAATTTCTTTCAGCAATGTTTTTCAGCAAGAAGAAATCAGGTGGCACCTTCAGCACTTCACTTGGAAATTTTTTCTGCTAAATATTAAAGTTCATCATTTACAAGTTCTGCTTTCCATCCAAATACGGGTTATGATTCCACTAAGCTTCCTACAACTATTTAACAAAGATTCCTTTTACTCCTGGTTTCCAATAACATGTTCCTAATTTTCTTCTGAGCCCTCAATGGCAGCATTCTTAATGTCCAAATTTCTGCTAACAGTTGTTTGAAGGTAGTTTTGGCTTTTTCTGTTATGCTCCCTGACATTCTTCCAGACTTTGCTCACTGCCCAATTCCAAAGCCATTTCCACATTTTTAGGATTTGTTAACAGCAGTACCTCTCACTCTTGATACCAATACTTAGTAGTTTTCTATTGCTGCCATAACAAATCACCACAGACTTAATGGCTTAGAACAAAACAAATTTATTATCTCACAGTTCTGTAGGCCCAAAATCCAACATGGATGTCATTGGGCTAAAATCAAGACATTAGCAGGGCTGTGGTCCTTTCTGGAGGTTCTAGGGGAGAATGTGTCCTTGGTCATTCAGTTTATTGGCAGAAGTTAGATCATAGTGGTTGAAGGACTGAGGTTTCTGTTTTCTTGCTGGCTATCACCCAAGGGTCATTCCCAGCTTCTAGAGGCCATCTGAATTCCTTGGATCTTTGGGTGGTGCAAGATCTCTTCTACCACCTTCAAAGCCAGCAGCAGAGGATTATTAGTACCTCTCACACTTTGAATCCGACCAACTCTCCTGCCCTCCTCTTCCACTTTTAAGGGCTCATGAAATTACACGGGGCCCACCAAAATAATCCAGAATAATCTTCCCATTTTAATGTCTTTCACTTAATTCCATCTGCAAAATCCTCTTTGCCATGTACTGTAAAATATTCACGGACTCCAAGGACATCTTGAGGGCCATTCTCCTGCCTACCACAGCCTCCCTAGGAGACACCAACTCCTGTCTCTTCCCAGCCTGCCCTCTCCTGTGTTCCAGAATTCCTTCTTTTCCCTGAAATCCTGACCATCTTATAGTTCATGGAACAGGTCAAGGTCTCTTTCCCCACCTGGCCCTTGTATGTGCATATCCTTCTGGCTGGAGCACTCTCCCCCTCCTCTCATCACCCCACTCACCCTTCAGGTCCCAGCAGTCAGCCCACACCTGCCCCACTCCAACTGGCTCAGCACAACTCTCTGCAGAGGAATTGAGTTTTTGAGTCTGCTTCATCACCACCTCTACCCTCCCCTATTTGTGAGTGGGTGAGGGAGGAGCCTGTTCTGTTCATCAGCAGATCCTGATGCCTATGGTAGAAGGAAGGGAGGAAGCAGGTGAAGGCCCCTTTGGGGAGGTTCAGCCCTCGTCCCACTTCCAGGGGCTTTAGAGCAAGGGCCACTTAGGTGCCAAAGCATGTTTGAGATGTCACAAAGATGAAGGCAGCCAGGGCCCTCCCTCTACCCGCAGCCCCAGCTCAGGCCCCGCAGGCTCAACCAGGAGCCCTAGCTCCTGACTCAGCCAGGTGGTCACCTCTGGGCTGCCCTCTCTGGACCACCCACATCTGCCCTGATGGCCAAGTCTTCTCCCACCACACTGGGGGCCCCTGAGGAGCCCCAGAGGAGCAGTTGTATTTATGAGTGGGATCCCTAGAGAGGAGGGGTCAGTTGGTGTGGGCAATGGAGCAGGGTGAGCCAGCCTGGGCCCCACCTGCCCAGCCATTGATGGGCACCGAGGCCTCGATGGGTGTGCTGGCTCTAAAAGTAGAAAAGGGGCACAGGGTCCAGACAGGCCTGGAGATAATAAGACACACAGACCTGAGCCTGGCCCAGAGCCTCAGGCCATCCCCGCCCCAACAAGCCACCAGGCAAAGAGAGGAGTATGTTGGGTCACCCGCTCTGGGCAGGAGTCCCCTTTATTTGGGTTCGCTGCTGGGTGGCTAGACACTGCAGATGGCCCTCAATATGGACCAGGAGGGCATCCAGCATATGCAGGACCCCACGGAGTAGGGCACGGTCTGAGATCGGGGCCCGTCGTTTCCAGGGTGCACAGGGGCTAGCCGTCACCTGCGGATGCTGAGGATAGGACAAAAAGGCAGGAGTGAGAACAGAGGAACAGGACAGAGGTGTGGTGGGAAAGGGGACTTAGGGTGATGGAGGATCGTGGAGGGTCTGTTGTGGCCTAGTATGGTCATGGGGCCCATGGAGGCTGGATGAGGAATAGGGATATTAAAGAGGGAGGATGGGGCAGGGTACTACCCATGGGAAATGCAGGGACTGTTGGGTGTGGACAGATGTAGGGACCCTGGGGTGTGAGTGATGGGGGAGGGGCAGCAGGAGGCCCAGAAGACATGAGTGGGAGGATGGGTAGAGAATTATGAGCTCATTGGGTATGAACAGAAGTAGGAGGCTGTGGGGACAGAGCAGTGCCATGCTCACCTCACTCTTAGTGGCCTGTGAGCGCCGCCGTTGCATCACCGCACGGCTGAGCATCAGCATCATGGTAGTGGCGACGGTGACCCCAGCCACTGGGTAGATGCGGTTCACCCCCAGGCCCATCCAATGGCCAGGACACCCCAGGCTGCCCTTGCAACCCTCCAGGCTGTTTGGCTGGCACCCCCAGGGCTGTAAGTCCAGCCCCACCTGGTACCACACGGGCCGTGACCAGGTGTGGGTGCGGACAGGCATCGCTAGCAGAAGCAGCCATGGCAGGAAGGACTGTGCGTGCAGCATGGCTGCTGCCAGTACTAGGGGCCGGAACCTGGGCGCCTGGCAACGGGCAAACACTCCTCCCCCAGGGGCAGGTGAGGCAGTAGGTTCCAGCTGGGCCCATGGCTTTCAGGAGGGGTGGCCTGGCCAGAAAATATGGGGCGGGGTGGGTGGGGTGGGATTCCAGGGCAGGGAGGAGGGCAGGCTTGGGGCCCAGGAATGAAGGAATGCTTCCTTCCCCCTCTCCCCTCTCCCTCCTCCTCATCTAATATACATCTAACATGCTCTCCACCAGTGGCAGCACCAACGCCAGGCCAACCAAGCTAAGCACACAGAGCTGCTCCCTGCTCCCCTATGCCCAGACTCAGCCCCGTGGTCCACATCGCAGCACAGGGAGCACTCAAAAATGTGGGTGCGCACTCTGAATAAAGCCTGAAGGCTCACCCTGGCCTGTGAGGTGCTCTGTGCTCTGGTCTCCCCTCCTGCCTCTTGTAGGCCTCCCTGGTGTTCCTTGAACACACCTGCTGTTCCCTACACTAGGAGCACTGTCCTAGAAAGAGAACTCTCACAGCTGCATTTCAGCTCAAGTGTCACCTGCTCCCTGAGTCTCCCTCCCATGACCATCCTGGGTAACACAGTCCCTTCTCTTTCACGTGACCCTGTTTTATTTATTTATTTGGCCGCATTGTGGCATGTGGGATCTTAGTTCCCCGGCCAGGGATTGAATCCGTGCGCCCTGCAATGGAAGTGCAGAGTCTTAACCACTGGACTGCCAGGGAATTCCTGACCCTGTTTCATTTTCTTCAAAGCATTTCCAAGTACAGGTATACCTTGGAGATACTGTGCTTCGGTTCTAGACCACCACAATAAAGCGAGTTGCACAAATTTTTCAGTTTCCCGGTGCATATAAAAGTTATGTTTACACTACACTGTAGTCTATTAAGCGTGCAGTAGCATTATGTCTAAAAAAAAGTACATACCTTAATTTAAAAAAACACTTTATTGCTAAAAATTGCTAACCATCATCTGAGCCTTCAGCGAGTCACAGTAGTAACATCAAAGATCACTGATCATAGATCCTAACAAATATAATAATAATGAAAAAGTTTGAAATACTTTGAGAATTACCACAATGTGACAGTGACATGCAGTGAGCAAATGATGTTGGAAAAATGGCACCAAGACTTGATTGACTCAGGGTGGCCATAAACTTTCAATTTGTAAAAAACACAGTATCGGTGAAGTGCAATAAAACAAGGTCTGCCTGTATCTGCAAGTTCACGTTTGAGGTTTACCTTCCACTCCAGTACATAGGATCACTTAACCAGTATTTACCAAGCACTTCCTTGTGCCCGGCGCTGTTCCTGGTGTCTGGAGGCAGTGTGACAAAGGGCCCTGACTTCCTGGGCAAGGTTTTGGGGGTGGGGAAAGGACAGATGATTTGCGAACACAGAGCAGGGCAGTGACACAGGCCAGGACAGAAACAGCCAGGCAAGGGGTGCCTCTGTGACTTGCAGGGCAGGACAGCCTCTGTCCACTGGTCCAGCACAGAGCCCAGGACCTGGTCGGGACCTGCGAATGGCAGGCTCACTTGTTTTGGCAGGTGACACGAGCCCAGCACTGTTGCAAGCTGTTTGTGGCATTTACTCATTTAATATTCATTGAGGAACCCATGAAGTGGGTACTATTACCATTTCTGCTCTCCTGATGAGGATACGGAGGCCCAGAAAGGTTCGACCCCCCCACCCTGGCCTCCAGTCACTCAGTATTAGCTGGCCTGAAGGCCCATTGCTGCCCACTGGGCCACATGCCCAGATGTTGGTGTTTTATGGTAGAAATCAACACGTGGTTCTTGGCTGACGGTGACCTGCAAAGCCCAGGTGATCTAATTATACAAATAAGCATTTTTCCCAAGTAAATCAATCATGCACATTCTTTCCTTTCTTTTCTTTTCTTTTTTCTTCTGGCTGCACCGTGCTGCTTGTGGGATCTTAGTTCCCCAACCAGGGATCGATCGAACCCTCACCCTTGACAGTGAAAGCGTTGAGTCCTAACCACTAGACTGCCAGGGAATTCCCATATTCTTACTTCTCAGTGCAGACCGGCAACACCTGTGAATACCCTGTGCTTCCTCAGCTGGTTGCTCAGGTGTTCACACCACACCCTCCAGGGGCTGCCCAGTAGCGCCAGGCCTGCCTGCACCTCATCAGGGGTCCCTGAGAACAGGTCATTCCTGAGAAGCAGCTCTGATTCCAACCATTTTATAGCCGAGGACACAGGTGCCGAGGGCTGTGCCTGGCTGGGGAGGAACTTGGACCTGGGACGCCCCCCTCCCTGGGCCTAGCCCCGAAGCTCTCCCTCCTGCTCCACACTCCCCCTGCCTGACCCTGCCCTCCCCGAACTTTCCCCCCAGCTTCCAACCCCAATTCCCACTTTGGGGCACAAGAAGGGTCAGGAGCCAGGGCTATGGACTATACCCTTGCCCCTGCCAAGGCCCCACCAAGCCACAGCAGAGCCTGGCATTGGGCAAACAAATCTTTATTCCTGAGACTAAAAACATGCATGCTCCTCCAACTTGGCCAGTGCCTTATCCCAGGCCTAGAGCACTGAACTTGGAGTCCCAGAACCTCCATCCCTGAGTTATGTGCGTGCGTACGGAGGGGACTCCTGGGTGACATCTGGAGGCAGCCCAGGGGTAGGGGGTCCTCACGGGTAACCGGTCGCAACCTCCAGAGGTGGGCAGTCTCAGGCAGGGTGGCAGCACGGTCAGAGTTTGGTAACCTGGGCAGGGAGAGGAGGAGAGGCTCCTGTCAGTTTCTGAAGGACACGTACTACCCCCTCCCCCAGGAGCAGCTTCCTCTAAAGGCAGGAGGGGAAGGCAGTGGATCTACTGGGGGCAGAGCTAATCAGAGCCATCCAGGAAGGGTGGACTTCCTGGAAATGGGGTCAGGATGGGACAAGCAGTAGATAAACAAACAGAGCTCAGCAACAGAGGTCAGCTCACCAAAACAGGGTTGACGGGGCTGGACCTTTGGTGTTGGAGTGCAAAGATGACAGCATCGTGGACAGAGGCAAAGAGATGCTGCTTGGTGATAGATGCATCGAAGAAGTGCCCCGCCTCAAGCTGCGTGACCACGGGAGCTGTAGACAAGGAGTTGGTCTCCCCTGACCCGCAGAACCCCCAGGAACACCCAGGCACTGGCGGAATGTCACCCTGACCACCACCCCTGAGGCTTATGGCTAAACCCCAACTCTTGACCCTTGACCCCTCCCTCCCAGGACACCTCTGACCTCCAGTTTCAGAGAAAGACTTTTTCCTTGTGCTGCCTGGCAGATTCCTTGGACAGAATCCCCACCCCCTCCCCGGACTGCTCTTGCTGTGTCCACCCCACGCACAGTGGCAGGCGGCCATGTACACCTCCACCTCGATCTCCCGGAAGTCACGGAAAATCTGCAGCAGAAAAGGGGGCCAGACTCAGAGGGAGGCTCAGGGGCTCCGAAGGGGCACTTGGGCAGGCTGGGGGGGAAGGGAGTTCAGAGGGGGAGCTCAGAGGGTTGGGGGTTAGGCTCAGAGGGCTCTTGGAGCTAGTTATGGGGTCAGGGCTGAAGGGCCTTGTCCTCCCCCAAGGCCCTTCTTAGGGGTGCCCCCAGCCCCTTACATTCTTCAAGCTCTTGAGACACACAGTGTCCACGAAAGAAAGGGAACTCAGGTCCAGGATGAGGCTGTGGAAATCTGGCTGAGGCAGGCCCAGGGTCTTCAGTGAGGACATGTCTGGGGCCTTGGCATCTTCTTGACCCCTGGCTGCTGTATCCTCTAGCTCAGTCCCTGTGCTCACCTGCTGGGAAACCAGACACACTGCAAGGGCCGCCCACGGTGGGTGAAGGCAGGGAACATACACAGATGTGCAGAGACACACAGGATCAGACGTGTAAACGGCCACGTATATGGGGCATGCAGTGGACACATGAGGATATGGAGACAGGGAGCCTGTATGTAAAGACAGGAGGGACACATGGGGACACACAGGGGAGGGTGCCCAGACTCCGGGAGCACACACAGACATGCATCTACTGCTCTGTTACTTCCTGGGCCCATACTTAAATAGGGACACTTAAGAAGGAAGGGCATCAGAGACCACACCCCATCCTCAGTCAGCCAGAGTGACTGACTGAGGATGGGGACAAACCAAAAGAGACACACGGACACACGCGCACACACAGATATCCTGGCATCCTGCCTGAGCCTTTTTTGTGGGGAGGGGTGCGCCGCACGGCATGTGAAACTTCCCTGACCAGGGATGGAACCCATGGCCCCTGCACTGGGAGCGTAGAGTCTTAACCACTGGCCTGCCAGGGAAGTCCTGCCTGAGACTCTAATTGAGATTCATGTCCCCTTTGATCCCAGATTTTTCCCACATGCCCAATCCCTTCCCTCTGCCCATGAATACAGACTGCAGGGTCTTGTAGAATTCACAAATTCAAGGTCTTTGGCTAGGCCTCAGATTACAGACCAGAGAGCCACAAGCAGAATTCTACGGCATATCACTAGAGATCTCCCTGTAGAGCACCTGATCCATCACTCCACTCCACACATGGGCACTCTCATCCCTGCAGCTCATGGTTGGCCCCTCTCCCACCTCCAGCCTCACCTTGGCCTTGGAGCCCTCCACATCGTTGCTCTCAATGTCTGTGACACTGGTGTTGACATTGATGGAAATGGAAGTGCCCTTGGAGGCGGCAGCCTAGGCCAGGAAAGAGATGTCCCAGCTGTCATATGACAACCAGGCCACGCAGGTCTGGTGTCGTCCCCTGGCTTTGGGCAGGCAGGTGGACTAGGAGCTGAAGTTTGGGACCCAGGGCAGCCAGGCTGAAGGCTGTGGGGTTCTGACCTACTTTGGAAAGAGGACTGTGATGGTTAACGCCACCATTGGCTTAGGAGGCAGGAGAAAAACAAGACTGCCCGCAGAACCCTGACCTGCAGGGTCACTGGGGGCATCAGGGAGAGAGGAGGAGGGATGAAGAATGAGGGTGAGAAGCCAGGAGGCTGGGAGAAAGGCCGGGTGGGGTCAGAAGGGCCCCTGCCTGTTTCGGGAGCTTATTCTCTTTCTGAAGTCGCTTCAGCTTTAGCTCCTGCTTCCTGAGCAGTTTCTTCTTCTGGGAGATGAGGTGGTCCACGTTCACACCGCACTAGAGCAAAGGGCAGGGCAGGGGATGTGGACACTGGGGAGGTGAGAGACCCTCTGCCCCTCCCCCTGTGGACCCCAGGCCTCACCCTCTGCTTCAGCGTGTCACTGTAGAGCTCAGCGTTGGCAAAGTACATGGTGGCCGAGGAGCGGAAGACCTTCACGCCCGG